>NW_027508777.1:8622500-9222500 GCF_051911475.1 Siphateles boraxobius | reverse complement strand
GATTTTTTCACTCTCTCTCCTCTGTCCTCCTCCGCGGTGATAAAAATCTTTGGAAGACTCTCGAAACTTGCTGGGACTTTCTGGAAGCACTTTAACTGAGACATTGCAAAGGCAGAACTTGGTAGAATCAAAATTCAAAAGAGCTCTCACTCTTGGCAGAAAATTATCTTTAAAATGCAATTCCTTCAAACTTTGTTTCTTTCTTTAGTTAAAGGGATACGGAAATTCTCTCACGATTTACTCACCCTCATGTAATTCCAGATGTTCTGTAGCTATATGACTTTATTTCTTAAAATTAACACAAAGGAAGACTTTGGGCCCTATTTTAACGATCTGAAACGCAAGTATCAAATGTGAAACGTAAGTAACTTTGTGGGCGGATTTCCGACGCAAATCTAAAATGGGTTGGTCTGAAGAAGCTACATTACTCATAGGTGTGGTTTGGGCTTAACGTGCAATAAACCAATCAGAGCATCATCTCACATTCCCTATAAAAGCAGGCATGCTTGTTGCATGGCGGATTGCTATTACAATGGCGGATTTGTCAGGTGGGGTTCACAGCCGAGGAGACCGACGTTCTCATCAGGGCCGTAAATGACAGAGAAGTGACATTTTATGGGGATCGGAGAAACCCACCCAAATTAGCTTCGGTTAAACAGGCATCATTTGGGTAAATGTGTAAGCTAGATTTATGCCTATTTTTTCAAATCTTCATGGACACCACAATGAGTTCCCTCGTGTGGTAATATTTTTCCTAGTAATTATGTATGGTTTGCAAAAATGTGAACTGCTGCGTCTGTGTAAATTAAAGAAGCAAAGTGTATGCGCGTTGTGCACACGCTACATTATGGCCAAGTATGCGCTCTTTAAATAGCATCGGAACAACGCGCAACTGACTTTAAACTACATTTTTCCTGGTCAGTGGCGGAATTGTTTTCTGAAACTGCAAAATAGCACCAGTGAACGTTTGCGCCGTAACACGCCTCCTCTTTTCGCTGAACCGCCCCCCGGGAGCTCAAGTTCACAAAGAGGGATTATTTTTCTACAAATCTTTGCTTGAGTTCATCTGAAGAAAGAAAGTCATATACAACTGGGACATATGAGGGTGAGTTAATGATGAGAGAATTTCCAATTTCGGGTGGAGTAACCCTTTAACCATTGAATAGAAGCATTAAATACTGTACAGGAATAAAGTAATGATGATGACTTACAATGATTGGATGAAGATTGCATTGGTGTTTTGTGGGATCCCTGATTTGTTCGTTGGGAACCAGCACTCACATCTCTTACACTGTCCAGTTTCTTAGAGCTTGACAGCTGAGTGTCTGCAACAGAGAAAGAGAGACAGAGAAATCACAGGGGTAAGTCTACATCCAATGATGCAATACGGGAATACGGGATACGGGAAAGATTCATCTTCTCGAGATATTGAAGCCAAAAAATTATCCTTAATTTTGTATTCATTGTCAACGTAGTGCAGCAGCTAGCAGACCTAGAACAGGCCATCTCGCGTGCTCATTGGCTGCCCTGCGGGCAACTGCTGCAGCCTACCAGTGAGCCCGGCGTGACGTATAAAGTAGGGGCTGTACCCTGACTTCCCTGGTTTTTCGTCGACTGAAGCGAAGTCGCTCGTGGCGCGAGCACGGCCGGTTACGCAATACTCGTTCCCTCTCTAGAGAGAACCGAGGTTACGTTAGTAACCGAGTATCGTTCTCTTACGAGAGGTTCTCTCGTATTGCGTAAGTTCAGCTTACGCAACGGGAACACTTTGTCAACGCCATGCACTTAAAGCGTGGGGGACGGCGAATGAATTGAAGTGTATAGCCCTGCTTTATTGTGCTCAGCACCCATTCTGAAATCCCTGGGATAGTTTCCCACGCAGCTATGTGAGCCGCTAGGGGGCGAATGGCCTCCGGGTTCAGATCGCCGCCATTTGCGGCTTGTGAAACTGAACCGGAGCCAAAAGCACGGCGCGCGCGCTCTCGGTTCTGGGCAATGGCTGCTCGCTGAAAGCCGAAACCGGCTGATTCATGTGAGATGTCCCAATCATAAGGGATGGGGAACATTCTTTTTTCACTTTTTGACGCGCCAGCAGCGCTCCGGGCGGAAAAGCTTCCTGTAAGCGTGAGCGCGTGTGCGCGGGCACGAGACTTACAAGTGTATTTGACGTCCTGATCATAATGGACGGGGAGCGTCTTATTAATGCCCTGCGTTTTGTGATAACACTTAAACGCGCGGGCGGAGCCCGGGGGGAGGTTTGTGTTAGCAAGCGTGAACGCTCTCTGGCGGGCACCAGACTTACATTCATAACCTGCTTTTTTTGATCGTGTAACAGAGCGGGCAGATAGTGGGCACAGACCTGTGGACACATTTCTTACATTCAACACTCGAGCGGCTTTTCTGCGCTTTATGAGAGTGTGCTCTGTGAGTGACACGAGATTCGAAGTGCTTGTGTGTAGGGGGGAACACTGGGGCGTGGGCACTTTCACTACACTTAAAACACCGAAAGGGTGAGCCGGACCAGACATTATACTCTTTTGAGATTCTCTGGGTTGCCGTGAAAACGGCGTTTGTGTGCAGGCGAGAGGGTGAACAAACCAGCTCGTTGGCTGCTAAATGAACCACTGCAGTAGCCTGTTTGGAGGGGACTGACAGGGAAATAAACTTTGACGGCGGTCCGGCCGCAGCGGGACAAGCGCGTCTTTTCGGAGGCGATGTGTCTGTTAGTAAGCGTGAGCTCTCATGACTAGGCACGTAACTTACATTCTTAACCTGGCATGTATGAGGCTGTTCTGGCCGTGTGACAGAGTGGGCAGAAAATAGGCGTGAGCACAGAGTTGTGGGGACATTTCCTACATCTAGCACTCGAGCGGCATTTGCCAGCTTTATGAGAGTGGGCTCTGCGGGAGACACGGGGGATTCGTGTTTGTGTGTAAGGGTGAACACCGAGATGTGGGCACCTTTTCTACACTCAAAACACCAACGGCGTGAGCCGGATAACCAGACATTATACTCACTTGAGATTTCTCTGGGTCGCCGTGAGAACGGCGGATGTGTGTAGGCGAGCGGGTTGCATTACCGGCTCGTTGGCTGCCAAATACACCGCTGCAGTAGCCTTATCTAAGGGGACTGACAGGGCGAGACATTTCGACGGCGGCGCGCAAGCCCGTCCGGGTCATGCAGAGAGCTCGAGAGGGCTCTGCATGACGCGCAAACGGGGACGCGAGGGCGGGGTAGCTCTCTTGTAACGTAAAGAGAGCTAGCCGTTGTGCTCGTTGGTCGAGCAGAACTGTATACAAATTTCTGCTCTTACCACGCATCCAGTACGTTGCATATGTTGATACCCGTCCGGGTCATGCAGAGAGCTCGAGAGGGCTCTGCATGACGCGCGAACGGCGACGCGAGGGCGGGGTAGCTCTCTTGTAACGTAAAGAGAGCTAGCCGCGTGCTCGTTGGTCGAGCAGAACTGGGAACAGTGTTTGTATGAGGGCGCGAGCACTAGTAGTGGGCACAGGACCTACATGTGACACGGATGATGCCCGTCAGGGTCAAGCAGAGAGCTCGAGAGGGCTCTGCATGACGCGCGAACCGGGACAGGAGGGCGGGGTAGCTCTCTTGTAACGTAAAGAGAGCTAGCCGCGTGCTCGTTGGTCGAGCAGAACTGTATAAAAATTTCTGCTCTTACCACTCATCCAGTACGTCGCGTATTTTGATGCCCGTCCGGGTCATGCAGAGAGCTCGAGAGGGCTCTGCATGACGCGCGAACGACGACGCGAGGGCGGGGTAGCTCTCTTGTAACGTAAAGAGAGCTAGCAACGCGGCGCTGTGGTTAGAGACTTCGATTCGAGCCTGCAGGGTCGACATCGAAGTTCCTCGCAGTGCTCGCATCCTTCATCGAGAGGGCAAGGCTGCATGTTCCTGGCCCAGGCAGAGAGCGCAGATGGGCGGTCTCCAACGCTGAGCGGCTCTGCACGAGCCATAGGAAGTGCGAGACATCTTGAAAAAGACGTCTCGTTGCTCTTTTAGGAAGTGTAGAACACAGAATACAGAGATAAAAGGATATGTCGCAGGATAGCGTAGCTCGCACAGATGGCTGAAGGTGGCGAAGACGGCCTGCTTCCTCAGCGCTGTCCTAAGCTGGCTGTTTCACTTGTTCGATGGCGGCGGTGGCTTCTCTCAGATCCAGCGATGCGAAGAGCTCGCTGAAGAGACGAAAAATCAGGGAAGTCAGCCTACAGCCCCTACTTTTATACCCTAAGCCACGCCCATTCTGGCGGGCTGTGATGCTATGAAGGCGCGGGCGCCCTTCATTGGGCGTGACGTCACGCCGGGCTCACTGGTAGGCTGCAGCAGTTGCCCGCAGGGCAGCCAATGAGCACGCGAGATGGCCTGCTCTAGGTCTGCTAGCTGCTGCACTGCGTTGACAATGAATACAAAATTAAGGATAATTTTTTGGCTTCAATATCTCGAGAAAATTAATCTTTCCCGTAGCGTAAGCTAAACTTACGCAATACGAGAGAACCTCTCGTAAGAGAACCATCATTTTCAAAAAGAGCAGTGAGAACATTCTGTTAAACTTTTCCTTTTGTGCTCCACAGAAGAAAAACAAACCAGATAAGAAAGAAACATGAGTTTGGAAGACACAAGGGATAGTAAATGATGACTGGGCTGTTGGCTGGTGTAATCTTTTACAAAATACAGTATTTTCAAGTAACAACAACATTTATTTAGTCATAACACATGCAAGGTGCATATGATGTGATTATAGTATCATAATGGACTACAGTTTAATAGTATACTATCTATATTGCATTAGATTGACCTATTTTCAAGGTTTATTCACAGAGAAAGGCCTTTACAATTTGATTCTGTATCTCATCCAAAGAAAGTTAAGTAATCAAATAAACCAATGCAATCTGCAACTCATCAAACAGCTTTGGGTAGAGACGGCCTGCTAAACTATACTACATATCTGCTGCGGCTGCACACTTCTCCTGGGAGAGAGATAGAGAGAGAGAAAAGGGACACACTTGCTTATCATGTGCTTATATAGGACACGCAGTGAGCCGCCCTAGATGTATAAAGAGAGAAAAAAACAAGTGCATGGATTACTGCATTCCCCTTAGATGAAGAGCAATGTGGATATGCACACATTAATAATGTATAATAAATCAAACAAATAATAATATAAAATAATAATACAGTTAAACTTAAACCACCATAAAAACAATAGAAAATGTATTGGATTTAAATTGACATTGATCATAATCGAATCTAACTTGAAGAGAGATGGACTTAAAACAAACAAACAAACTTATATGCCCTCATAATCTTGATTCAAAATAACTTCCCCTCCGTCTTGCAGCAACATCTCTTCTCCTCTCTGATGACATGTTTACTCGCACGAAGGTGGGGCAAACTGTCACTCACATGAGATCACAGCAATAGCAAACCGTTTCAGTACGTCACAACAGGGAAGAAAAGACTATCCCAACTTGCGGCTCATGCCAACTTTAATCACAAAACCTAATATGAACTGATCGAAACATGAACTGACTGAGAGAACACACCAATGATTACTATAATAATACAATGATAAAATGAATACTTTTAAAAAATGTTCATATAATGTTTGGCTTTTTTCGTGGCCAATTTTATTTACAGGGACAGAGATTACAGGAAATTATAGAGTGAAAAGGTGGAATGGGATCAAGAGCTCCAACATGTGCACTAGGAAACGTGCATTTACCACTACACAAGGTTTCCTAAAATCTTGCCCTGGAGGGCCATTGTCCTGGAGAGTTTAGCTCCAACCCTGATCAAACACACCTGAGCAAGCTAATCAAGGTCTTCAGGATCACTAGAAAATCACAGGTGGGTGAGTTTGATCAGGATTTGAGCAAAAACTATGCAAAAGCAACATCATCACACTCTGTATACAGCCAGTACTCAAAGTGGGAAAAAAGTGCCGGTACTCCCGAAGGTTTAAATCGAGTTCTGGGGTGGCCAGAGTACCAGCAACCCGTGAGAAGTGCTGGACCGCAAGAAAAAGTGAGGGTACGTGAGGGTAAAGTAAGTATGTTCAGGCCCACTTTGAGCATTGGGTTCAGCAGCTTGTCACTGGGGCAGTGCAGATTTGAGGAACCCTGCACTACACCATGTCTCTGGCACTTCTTTACAATTTTAAGGGGAAATTATTTAAAAGCATTCAGTAACAGAATTTGACATCAGATGAAAAATAGAGTGCTTTTACAGTTATAAGTTATATAAACATACAAAACATTTATTGACTAATTTGACTGATGCATGACTAACATTCTTTTTCAAAGAAAAACTTTAATTGGTAATGTTGTTTTTAAGCCCAGCATTTGAAGCAAGTGAAAAGTTAGCAACTTTGATGAAATCACGGCACTGCAGCAGTCTATCACTACCGAGAGAGCATCTGTGTTCGGCTCAGCAGAAGTGTTGCCAACTCAGTCTAAAGTACAGAGCTCAGCAGAGACTACAGGAACAAGCTGGCACAGATCGCACATTAAACATCTTTCCAAAACCACCAGAGGAACAAATCCAGGAAACTCATTAGGCCTTTCAAGACTGAGCAACTACCAAAGATACACACAAAGGTTCAGCAGAGTAGGGAAGTTATTGAGTGCACAAATTGCTGCACAACTGCAATAGTTACCCATGCACAACACTGTTCTGTGCTGCATCCAACTGTGCACAAAACTGCAAAATGAAAAATAAAAATGAATTTTCCCTTCTGTGGTCAGCTATTGACACAAATAATAATACATAATAGAAAAAAATCAATGAAACTTACAGGAAAAAGAAAGACAATGACTACTTACAATTTTTCATGGGAAAATACAATTTTTTTTCCCATTCCAATAGGACTCTGTGAGTAGGACAGACTGGGGAGAATATCCATTTAGCACATCAGTCAGAGGAAAGCAAGAATGGAAGAGAGAATGGAGGGAAAATTCGGTAGAGTGGACTAGAGAGAATAACTGTGCAATGCAGAGGCCAGAGAGAAAGGATTAGGACAGCCAGGAAGAGAGAGAGAGAGCGATAAAGTGAAAGGCAGAGATAGAGAAAGTGCGCGTGGGTGATAATCCCTGTCCTTGGTAGAGTTCATAAACCCAAGCAGAAATCAACTCATCCACCCAGCAAATGCTTGCTGCAAAACTGGGATTTGTGCTCAAAACAAACAGTTACAAACAGACTATTGTAATGGACAAAAACACAATTTACATAACTATCAGCAATAATTGAAAAGTGGTCTGTACCTAATTTCCATACAAAAGATCATTCATAATAATAAAAAAAAAACACTTTAATAATGATTTGAAGAAAAATGACTTGATTGATTAACATTTATTTTATTAACGTTGGAATCGACTTGATGTTGTTAGGTCCAACAGATTAAAATTGTAATAGTCAAAAATATAAAAAATGTAAAAAGATTACACCCCAAGTTACACAGCTATGTTTTCAAGTATTAGAGCAAAAAAACAGCAAATTATTCAAAAGATTTTAAAATCATTGGCCACATTTTTTGGATTATATTATAATTATATTATATATTATATTATATTATATTATATATCCTCTGTTTAAACACTGATGCTCAACAAGATGAGCAGTCTTACCTGTCCCTTTCCCATTGAGGGGGAAATTATAACGGGACCACATGGTGGTCTGTCTGGGGGCATCCTCATTGGACACTGCAGTACCATCCGGGTTGGCATAGAATAAGAGGAGTGGCTGGAAGTGACCTCGGATACATTTAGATGCCACATCTTTCCACTTGGAGCCGATCTAGATACAAGATATTGGATACAAGAATATGTCAGTATACAACAAGGTTCAAATATCAGAGAGCTTACTGCATTTTGAAAGAAATGCAATAGAAATGTGCAATAATTGTCCCTTTAGGCCTTAGGGGTACAACAGCTTGTCTCTGTGGCAGTACCCCTTAAAGCACAACTTTGTACCGTATTAACCCCTAAAAAGTACATTTTAGTACCGTAGAGTAGTAATATTTACATTTAAGGTACTACTATGAAGTTAGGTAAATAAGGTACAAAGATGTCCCATTAAGGGTAGTGCCCAGTGACAAGCTGCTGTACCCAGTGTTCGAAGTGTGCCAGTATTCGAAGTATATAGCTTCTGCAGTTGTTGTCATTTAGCAAAAACTTTCAACCAATGTTGCTGACAGTAAATGCAAGCTCTCCCTGCAGCAAGCTGAGGTTAGGTGCCATGATCAAGAACACAATGGTGGAATCTCATGGATCAACCTTTGTGGTGTTTGAACCATCAATATTTCATTTAACAGCCTAGATCCAACACTCATCCACTTATACTGTGTGTATAAAAATCTGTGTGCTTTTGTTAAATACCTCTTTCACGGTAGCATCATCAAAAAAGATCCATTTGGAAGACTTGCTGTGAAAAGCGAATGCTAGATAATGTCGACTAGAGTAACAGATCATTCCCACCAGGTGGAGATCTCTTTTCTTGGCATTTTCATCAGTGACTCTATAAAAAAGCTGAAGAATAAACAGAGAGAACAGTCAAACTGACATTTAAAACTGTCAGAGTGAAGAAAACTAAAGACTGGAGATATTTTGAGGCATTGTGCTTAACAATGTGTCACATTTAGTCTACTGCAGAAGGTCTCAGGCTACGACTGTAACCCTAGTTCCCTGAGAAGAGAACGAGCCGCTGCGTCGATGACGCCATGGGAACACCTGGGAACATACTGGCAGGAACCAACCAAACTTACTGCTTTTGAATCCTCCTAGGAGGGTGCGTGTTTGACGCAGTGTCAAGTTGACACTGAGCCATGTGCTCGCTGGAGACGGCTGCGCCCCGAGGCACCAAGGGTGGCGGGGTTGGCAGAACGGCCCTCTGAGGGCACCGAGATGGAGCGGGAACTGTGTACTGAGGTGTACACTGCTCCACCCCGGTTGGGGCTGCCCTCAGCGGTCTGACTCCAGATCCGGCTTCTGCTTTGAAGGCTTCGGCTGAGAGTGCTGGCCAGGCCCCCATGATTTTTGAGGAGGAGCACGGGACGCAACACTCTCTTTTTGTTGCGCTCTGTATGAGGAGCTAGATGGCTGGGGCTGTTCACACCCAGCTGCCCCAGGGGGTTGGGTGCGGCGAGGGAAATGCTTTTTAAATGTCTCTGATTGTTTCTTGGCCTCCTGGAACCTTTCGACGACCATATTCACAGAGTCGCCGAAGAGGCCAGAAGGTGTTACTGGGGCATCTAATAAAAAGGCTCTGTCTTTGTCCTTTATCTCAGCTAAATTCAGCCAAAGATGCCTCTCAGTGGCCACCAGGGCTGCCATAGACTGCCCTATTTCTCTGGCGGTCTCCTTGGTGGCCCTGAGAGACAGATCTGTAGAGACAGATCTCCCTCACTCCTATCCAAATCCCCCAGCAGATCAGCCTGATATGCTTGTAACAATGCCATTGTGTGAAGGCATGCTCCGGCCTGACCTGCTGCCGTATATGCTTTACCCACTAAATTAACTGTTGTTTTGAGTGGCTTAGTGGGTAGCACTTGGGCCTTCAGGGACGATGCTGAACCAGGAGACAGATAGCTCACAAGTGTCTGTTCAACCGGGGCCATCGTCCCATAGCCATTTTCTTTCAGTCCCCTTATATCAGAATATACATGGACTTGGGGCTAAAAAGACGGGACGAATATGGCTTATTCCACGATCTAGACAGCTCACTGTGCATATTGGGAAAAAAATGGAAGGCCCCTTGATCGAGGTGATGCATTAGATGAAAGGAAGCGCTTGTCTAGTTTGATTTTAGTACGGGCGCCCCTTTTCTCGGCCGGCCACTCAATATTTAACTTTGCCACGGCACGAGTTATCACCTCCACCAGCTCCTCATATGCTGGGGAAAGAGGTGGCGAATCCTCTTCCCCCTTATTTTGTTCACCACCAATGCTCAATACATCTAGTTCCTTGGAACTAGAGCACTGAAGCATTGGGCTCTCTTGCCGGGCGGAAGAAGCCGCTGGGCGGGTACAGGAAGAGAAAAGGCAGAGCACGTCTCTAACACCGCCGAGATATCCATTTGCAATCCCCGGGAATGCCTTCTCCGTGCTGCCTCAGCAGCAGCGGGTCGGGATTCCCTAAGGATTGCGAGGCTGACCACTTTCCTCACGAAGTGACAGGCGAGAGCGGAGCATGACAGTCAGCCCCCTCGAAGGCTGACATAGCATGCTCCGCTCCTAAACATAAGACACATAAATCGTGTGTATCCCCGCCCGTTAAATAGCACGGGCAGGGAGAAGCACACAACTTAAACATTTCTTTCACCACAATATACTTGGATATGCTTTTGAACAGACAACAGTAAGTAGACAGACAGTTTTGACATAGAGCGCTTGCTGAGGCACAGAAGCTAATGCTGGTTATACCGGATGTGCTTTTATCCTTTCCTGGTCATGACGTCATCTTCCCATGACGCTCACACTCGCCATTGGACTAGTTGACATACGTGCTTCAGACGCAATCGTACAGGGGCATTCCCAAGGCGTCATCGATGCAGCGCGAGTTCCCTCGAAAGGGAACTGCAATCCCATTTACAGACTTTGATTTCTCAAAAATCAAAATAACAGGTTAAACTGCCTCCAGCTCATGGGGTTCAAACTAGATGGTTTTGTCATATTGTGCCAAGGTTCGTGATGTCTCCTCTAGTGTAGTGACCTAGACATTATGTGATATTGGCCTGCAGCACTCATATGACTGCTGAAGAGGAAACTGAGGTCTAACAGAGGGGAGTATGGCAACAGATAGATAACTTTAGCATCACATATTTGCAAGCAGCCATGTAGCATTTAAATGTTGTAAATATTTATGTAAACTTCCAGGAAGGTGTGATGATGCAAGTTGGGGCTAAATTCTGCAGGACAGTGGCAGTCCAGGACAGAGTTTGGACACCCCTGATTTAACCAAATTTAAAAAAAGGGAATGAATTAGTCCAACATGCCCATAGTTGAAGTAAAACGAGGGAACACATTACTACAACATGGCAACGATTTAGCTAAAACATTTAGGAAAAACAATATATCGTGACCACGAATTAAGAACTAATTCAACAACTTATTCAATTGAATAAGTTATTCAATTTATGTTATTGAATTATTGTGTTTACACTTATTCAAAAGTGTAAACGGCCACTATGTGCTTTTAAAACGTTCTCGAAACATGTTTAATCACATGGATCAACAGGTTTTGCATAAACTTGTGGAGGTCATATCAGCAAAAGTGGGATGTACCAAATAGTAAATAAATAATCTTAATAGTATGAGTATCTGACTCACTGGGCCTCAGGCCAGGAAGCTAGAATGTAGAACAGTAATTCTACATTCATATTCATTTTTTTCATTCATCTTTAAGTTAATGACATAATTTTTAATTAAACATTTTTAAGTCAATTAGAAAAATGCAAAAGAGAAACTTTGAGACTTTTGGACACTGCTCTAGGACTATAGTTACTGTTCCAGACACTAAACGAACCTAGGAGGATATTAAATCAAGTAATAATGCATAATAGATGGTTAATTTTGAACTTGTATGCATATCACTCAGCTACAGTTGTGCAGAGAGATTTGAACCTCACCCCTGAAAGATTGAGGTTTGGACCCAGAGAGCGGATGACATCTTCAGTGAGATCGGACTGTTCAGCGTCCCACACAAAGCCAATGGTGACAATCTCTGGAGAGTTCATTAGCACACGTCGAATTTTTATACTCTGCCCACAGTTACTCTGCAATGCACAAGATCAAATTACAAATTACAGATCATATTACACTGTGCAAAATGTCAAACAAAGACATGATGATGCAGTATAATAATCCCATACAAAAATGTAGTATATGGCCATATATGTACTTATATTTTAAATAGCATGACATATATCTATACATATATTTGACTAATCTGAGAACACAATATATGCCTGCAACATATATGAACATTTATGTGTCCAAACATGTGAAGAAAAGATTTGAGTTCATCCATATATGATACCATATCTGCATATATTACAGTATAGTATTGGTTTCTCGCATATATGGACAACATTAAGTATAAATATGTGACATATATATATATATATTTGGGAAATATATGGCACTTACATGAAAACAGCAATTTTTGCTATATTTTGAAATATATGTTTCATATATGTCTATGTGTTTTATATATATGAATTTTGCATATATTCTCATATAGGCAGCAGAAATACATGGGCACTGACATTATAAATATAATTTACATATATTGACATATACTACATTTCTGTATGGGATAATACTGTTTTATTTGCAGTAACTGATTACATGTAATTTTTTTTAAAAAGTACTTGTAATTAAATAATATTATGTTTTTTAAATGATAGTTTTCAGACAACAGTTACTTTTTTATTGATTACATAGTATTCACACAATGGAAGTGTCATATTGGTTTGGGTTTTGGTTCGTTTATGTTTTCATGTCTTATATTTTGTCATTTTGCCTTAGTCATGTGTCCTGCTTCCTGTTTGTTATGTGATTCCCTGTTCTCCTCATGTGATCCTGTCATGTGCTCCATGGTTAATTTGTCTTGATCTGATTGGTTGCCTTCTCTATGTGTCATGTTCTCATTGGTTTGTTGTTGATTATTCACAGGTGTTTCTTGTTAACTCATTAATCTTTGTGTATAATATAGCCCTCATGTTACCATTGTCTCTTGTCGAGTATTGTTTGTGCAAAGGCTGTAGGTGAGTTTCTGTTCATGTTTAAGTTTAGGACGTCACATTACGAGGCAATTGCAAGAGACTTCGATCAGGTGTGGACTGTTAGCGCTTGGTTCCTGATACAATATGCCTGTTATAATGATTCCTGAGTGGTTTTAATAGGTGTGCTACAATGAAGATATGTAAAAGCACTGTTTATTATTAATGTCACTTTGAGCTTGTTTCTAGTCTAGGTTTAAAGGGGTCATGAAGTGGCTTTTTAAAAAAAAATTATATTGTTGTCTGAGGTCAACTTATGACGTTCGCTTGGTTTTTACATTCAAAAACATCAAAATGAATAAGTAATAGGCTATTTTCTACCCTAGTTTTGAGCCTAGCTCAAAAACGCTCGGTTTTTATGGGCGTCTCGCATTGAAGACTTGGAAGTAAACGCCCACTGCTGTGAGTGGATAACAGTTTTGCATAATAATGAGTTTCAACTCACTCGTCAGTGCACGTGGGGGAAATAGTTTTGAAAACTTCCAATGTTGTAAAATGGCAACCGGAATGTTTCGCCCATACATGTTCGACCCAGAGTCCGATCCCGAATCGCAGGACAATGAACCAACAACACCTCAAATACAACGGATACTTCAGCCTGTGACAGCGTGGTAAGTTATTGTTAATTGTTTATGCTACTTCTAATGTAGGCTATCTTTAATGTTTTTATAGAAATTTTACTCACATAAGTGTGTTGCACCATTCCTGTCGGATAGGCACAGCACCGTTTTTCAATCTTAATCGGTCTGCAAATCCTGTCTCGACCTGTGTCTTGTTTACAAAACAGTCCTCGGCGAAATGAAGCGAACAAACGGACAATGTTTTACCCACATCAGCTGGAACCTCATTAAAAATAAATTTTAACCATGCATTCCTATTGGAATCCAGAGGAAGCTTATGCAGCGACTGTCTTCTTCCACAACCAGGCACTGCACAATATTTAGTAAACGGCATGTTTACTGCTCGGTAGCTCGATCCGGTTTGTCATCACGAGGTAGGCCTATGTTATTTAGCTATGCGTGTAATGCGCGAATCGGTGGGCGGGGCTAAACCAGCCGTGTTGAAGTAGGCGTTGATCTTCTTCTGCGGGGGTGGTGTTTTATCCTCTTTGACGTCATAGTTCCCCAGTTTGAAAAACGAGTCGTTTGCTGAGCCTGGTGTCAATAAAAGCATTTATTGGACTAACAAGGACGTTTTCAGTTCTGAAACTTACAGGATATTCTTATAATATGGTGACCTCTTAGATGTCAAAAGCTCAAGGAAAATTTGATTTCTCAGTTCATCACCCCTTTAATATTGCTAACCTAATCATGACTTGTAGTGAAAGACGTCATTTGTATAATGTTGTCTAGCGTTAAATTACTATTCACAGTGACTATTCATGCTGTAATCATTTAATTGCTGCAGTTAATTACTTTATAAAGAGGATTGTTGTTCTATTTCTAACATATATTATTCTAATATTGTTCTAGCTTGTGAGCATAATGTTGTATTTGTGATGATGATACTATTGCAGTTAGTAATTATGCATCCTTTCTGTTTATTTTAGAACCACACCCTTACATACTTACATGCATATTGTATAGATTACAACCTGAAAGTAATCCCTGTATGCCATACCGTGCTGGTTGCTGATTCTGAATCCTAATCATTCAAGTAAACCTATATCAACCTGATTCTGTCTTCCTGAGTCGTGACTGACATCCTGTAGTGAAATTCAACGTATTAACAGTTATTCCTACCTCTTCCTAACATTGTGGTCCTTCGAGCCGAATATAATTTGCTACAGTGACAGAATGGTTAATTAGCATCAGAGAGGAACTGTTCCAGAGTCTGTACGGCCAAAACGGCAGACACGTCATCCTGCCTAATTTGATGATTTTGAAGTGGACTATGGAGGTGATCGGTCAATTAGTGAATTGCACTTAACTTTTCGGGGTCGCCGATCACGCCGGCGTGATCAAGTTACATGACCAGTTTAAGACGTCGAAGCATAAAAACAAAGTCACGTTGAGCGCTGCCGTCCACTTCTGTCGAAAGTGCTGGCTTGAAATTCTATTTTACTTTTTGTTTTGTGTTGATAGACCAAGTAAAAACGGAGATATGATCATTTAAACTTTATATAAAAAAATACTGACGCGTTCGTAAAAGAACGCAAGATGGGATGCGACAGGCGTCGCATTTATTCTAATAACTTCGTCGGTTTTTGTCATAAAACAAAACGGAGAAAAATGTGTGAATCTGCTGACTCTGCTCTTCAGGCTGCACATTTTAGGGAATGGAGGAGCCAACTGAGCTAAGACGCAAAATTGAAAGGCAGAGGATTTACGGAGTTGATAAAGATAGACATATATACGTTATATATATAGAGAGAGATTATTGCTAGTTTTTGGAAGAGTTTGAGTAGATTTTGAGAGTAGTTTAGGAGTAGTGTAGATAATTTAGGTAGTTTAGGTAGTTTAGGAGTAGATTTAGCTAAACTGTTTTGAGGAGAGGCACAGATAAAAAATAAAAATAAAAAACCTGATATTTGCTGTAAATAGTTGTATGTATAATTTGATTTTGTGTTCATTTTACCTATTGTATGGTATATTTGCACTATTGAGGAACCCCTCTTACTCAAGGAATGAAATCCCTGTAATGTAGATATCTGTGTAATTGTACATGAATTGTTTTGTAGAGTTTCTAAGCAAAAAAGAAAAGAAAAAACGCCTATTGCCACACCTGCTTTTTGCTGCATATAGTTTAATTTTATCTCAATTTTAAATTTTTTATGTTGTATTTGCACTATTTGCGAACCCTCATACTCTGGGAATGCAAGGCCTTAAATATAGCTCTCTGAATAATTGTGTGCACAACATTTTTTAAAAAGTGGCTGAGCTAAAAAGAAAGAAAAAAAGCCTATGGCTACACGCTTTTTTTTGTAAATATTTTTTTTTTTGTATATAGGTTGATTATATCTGAATTGTACCTGTATATGTTGACATTTACAACTTGTGTTTACATTTTAAACCTTTTAAAATGCTTCATTGAGCATGTTTGTGTTTTTTGTAGTAGAAAAGCTATACTTTTTCTATTCGGATTTTGTGTTTTTTGTGTGATTTTGGGTCCAGTATGTTGATAGAGTACATCAAAGTGAAAAACTAATTGTCTGATCATATAGGTGATGTTGTGCTGAAAAAAATTATACCAAACATTGGTATGGTAAACATTTTTTTATGTTGCAAAATTTAAAAAAAATAAAAAGTACTCAAAAACGGCCAAAATAGCCCAAGACTCCGAAGGGTTAAGCACAGGACGGTATGAGCAGAGACGAGAACTGGAATCCAGTGAGAGCAAAGGAGGTGCACAAGAAATGGCACATCGTACTCCACCTAGAGACTCAAACCTGACATCAGAGTCGACATACATTCCAGATTCAAGGGCACATTCCTTCGTAGTATCGGAATGTTACCAGGGATCTACCTGAGGTGTCTACTCCCTTCCATGAGCAATCAGCTAACGTTATGCCTGCCCCATAAAGTGCGCTCAAAAGTGGTTATGTACCTAGTGCTCCGCCTACCTTTTATGAACGAACAGAAACATTCGACTTGCATGCTTCCCCTTCATTTGAGGTTTCCTCCAATCCTTATTCACAGTATCTGGGACTTCACGTTATTCCATCAGGGGCATGAGTCGTGGTGCTAATGACCCAAGTTATCCCCCTCAGCAGCAAAGAGCTTCCCTGACTGAGCCACACAGTGCCACAGACATGATGGTTCTGATTGACAAAATGATGGGTCATTACAACTCATGTCACGTCAAAGCATGACACACCTAGAGGTGAAACACCCAGTTATCCACAGCCTTATACAGAACCACCCCCTGTGCATTATGAATACCCAAATTCACAGTGGTATGCACATCCACCTCAGTATGCTGAAGGCTGAGCTTATGGGTCATCTGACAGATTTCAGAGCAGCTACAAGCCTGTCACTAGATCAAATAGCGATGTGTACCACAACCCAACACTACCTGTTCTAAGACCAAAGTCTTACTAGTCCATCATTCCAATCAGCTAAAATAGTCAGCTGCAAAATACAGAGGTTCTAAGCCTCGTATGCCTTATCTTGTGCATAAAGATCCGACGAGTTTGCACATCTGAAACATGCTCTACACAATCTGCTACCTGAGAATGAGTTGTTTAAGTACTAAATCTTGGTGGATCATCTGCTGTAAGAGGCCAGACTGATTGCAGATTCTTTCCTTAACTCTCCATATCCTTATAGCAAGACAATGAACACTTTGACAGAGAAATTCGGTAAGCCTTATCAACTTTCTTCGAATAAGATTGATAAAGTAATGGATCCACCAGATGTCCGTCCAGGAGACCCTGAAGTCTTTGAAAGCTTTGCATTACAAATTCAAGCCCTTGTAGGACTGCTGAAATCCTTGGGACCAGATGGAGCTGCCGAATTGAGGTGCATCTTTCACGTAGTTTGCCTGCTGACCAAGTTCCCTCCTGATTTAAGAGCTGCCTTCAGGAGATAAATGCTGCCTTATCATGCCTCAACCTTCACACTTCTAGAGTTCTCCAAATGGTTGCAGTCTGAATCGTGGTGTCAAAACAGTGACCTGGTGGCAAACATTCAGCCAAAGGGATGGCCAAAGCAAAGGATTGAGAAACGCAAAGAGCAAAGGCCAAGACCAGCTAATATACTGCACAGAGCAGGCAGTCTCACCCTGAATAGTAATTCCTCTCCAGTCAAACCGGCCACTTCACCAGAGAACCAGGTGAAAAGTAAAGCCTATTGTCCCTTTTGTGAGAATACAGATTAGTCAGTGCCTCAACTTTCAGCAGCTCAGGACTGAACAAGTGAAAAACAAACAAGTGGTGTTGGAAGTGTGGAAGGACACAGTGCAATCTGTAGAAATCCTTCCACAAATGTAAAGGTAATCATTTGCTTCTACTCCATGACATCAATTACAAGTTAGCCAAAGATAATGCGCTAACATCAAGTTCCACCGCTGAAACCTTATACCTGGACAGACCTGAAACCGATAACCTGGTCCTGCTGAAAGTAGTCCGAGTTCTGCTGAGATATAAGAACCGCAACTTGGACACGTATGCTATCCTTGGCGATGGATCCGAACGCACCATCTTGTTATTGGCTGCATCCCAGAAACTGAATCTGCAAGGTGACGAGGAGGAGTTATCCATTAGAACCATCCATCAGAAAGTGTCATGTCTACAAGGCTCGACAGTTTCATTCGGGATATCTCCAGTGGTGTAACCACATAAGACATACCATATCAAGCAAGCCTTTACGGCTGACCAGCTGGGGTTATCTCAACAATCCTACCCTATGGAGGCACTCGTAAGTACAAATACCTGAAGGGTCTTCCTATCTAGTCCTTTGAGAACATTCACCCACTTCTTCTGATTGGTGCCGGTCAGCCTCATCTAATCACCCCAATCGAGCTAGTTCATCTTGGACCACCTGGCGGGCCAGCCGCCATCAAGACAAGACTGGGTTGGACACTACAGGGCCCAGCGAAGCTCCTTTTGAATCATCTTCATTCTCAGCAGGTCCTTTTCACATCAGTGTCATCCAAGCAAACAGAGCTGATGAGAAAGTTTGTGAAGTTTTGGGAATGGGACTTTCTTCCCTACTGTAATGAAAAACTGGTCTCTCTCTAGGGAGGATCAGACGGCCCTTGAACTGCTAAACAAAGGAACTGTCAGAGTTGATGTAAACGGCATCCAGAGGTATACTACCCCTCTGTTACGTAAATCCAACATGGCTTGTCTTAACGCCCCACAAGAAGCAGTAA
This sequence comes from Siphateles boraxobius, assembly GCF_051911475.1. Taxonomy (NCBI): domain Eukaryota; kingdom Metazoa; phylum Chordata; class Actinopteri; order Cypriniformes; family Leuciscidae; genus Siphateles; species Siphateles boraxobius. Next base: position 9,203,885 of record NW_027508777.1, on the reverse strand, counting down.
TGCCACACCTTCGGAGAACTGAACGGCATCTCTTGAAAGACGCTGAACGTGCACCGATCTATTCTATGGAAATCAAGGAACTGGTGGAAGAAGGGTATGCAGCCAAACCTAATCCAGACAAAACACTACAGAGCCATGAGAAGTGGTTCATACCACATCATATAGTCACCCACAATAACAAAAATACAGCTGATTAACCGTCTCAGAGAGCTCCTGGCAGGTGGAGGATTCGACATCCAACAGTGCGCCTCAAACTAACCTAGTGTAGTAAGCCATCTACCCAAGTAAGCTCAGTCTACCAGTTCTGAACTGTGGTTTTCACACAGGGAAACAAAAGTTCCTGAATCCACTCTAGGTCTGCACTTGGCACTGTCCCACCGACACTCCTAGGTACAAGCACCGTCCCCTATAGTATGGAATGCCCACCATGCACAATTTATATCGGATTCTTGCCAATCAACATGACCCGTTAGGCTTCATCATTCCTTATACAACCAGAGAAAAAAACCTAATCAAACAACTGTGGGCTAAGCTAAGAGAATGGGCCTTTATTCCGTGATGGACTTTTGCAGAACTGGCTGCAGTGGGAAGCAAACTCAAATCCCTTTCCCCCATTACCTTCCCTAGTTGCTATGTGACCCCAGAAATGGATAATCCTTCTGTTGTAAGAGAGATGCACGTGTTCTACGACACATCAGAAAGAGCCTATGGTGCAGTCTTGTACCTGAGAACTGAGAATAGTCAAGGCAAGGTACTGTTCGCATTCCTACTTGCATGTTCCAGAGTTGCACCCAAAAAACAGTTGTTGGTTCATAGACTTGAACTCTGCGCCGCTCTCTGTGGAGCTCAGTTAGTAGAGTTGTTAAGGAGAGAACTTACACTTGAGTATCACTGAATTACCTTATGGTCTGATTCCACCACAGTGCTGAGCTGGTTGCATTCAGATTCGTGCCGGTTCAAAGTCTTTGTTGGCACTAGGATCACAGAGATGCAACAAACAACAAATCCACAGGATTGGAGGTATGTGGACTCTGCTCAGAATCCTGCTGATGACCTAACAAAGGAAAAACGTCTTGAGGATCTAGCCACCCCAAACAGATGGAGTAATGGACCCCCCTTCCTCTTAATGCACTCTGATCATTGGCCTAAAAGTCCTTCTAACAGCTCCCTGGAAGTTGATTCAGAGTTGTGCAAGTCGATGTTCTGTTCCCTAAATGTAATGACACCCACCTCAAAGATTACTGATGTCAGCCTGTTTGCAACCTACAAAGAATTACTGGAAGCTACTGCACGATGTGTTCACGGGGTGGCAAGTGGAGAGTCACTAACAGCTGGAGATTTCCGAAAAGCAGAAGTACTTCAGTGGAGAGCATCTTAGCTAGATAGTTTCTTTGATGACTTCCAATGCCTGAAACAAGGTAAACATCCTCCTTCTAATAAAAATCTGCTTTTAGTCCAGAGCTGGATGAAGAAATAGATGTTATTCGAGTGGGGGGAAGACTGCAATGAGTTGAGGCACTCGACATAGCAACTAAGCACCCAGTTTTCCTTGATCCCAGTCATGCCCTTACAAAGCTTATAATTCAAAACTACGATCGCCAGTTGAAACATCCATGCCCAGAGAGAGTTCTGGCTGAAATTAGAAGGATGTTTTGGATTCTGTGTGGTAGAGAGGCCATCCGCAATCACCTATTTCGATGCACTGACTATCGGAGATGGAGAGCCAAACCAGAAATCCCACAAATGGGAAAAGATTTGCCTGTAGCTCGACTTCAACTATTCAACCCTGCATTTCACTCTAATGGAATGGATTGCTTCGGGCGCTTCTCAGTTAAGATTGGACGGAGAGTGGAGAAAAGATGGGGAATAATTTTGAAGTGTTTGACAACCAGATATGTCCACCTTGACATACTATCAAGTATTGACACTGATTCCTTTCTCATGGCATTTCGGAGATTTATGGCACATAGAATAACTCCCTTCAAGCTCTGGTCTGATCAAGGGACTAATTTTAAAGGAGGGGAGAGAGAGTTGCATGAAGCATTCAAAATTATGTCACCTGAACTACAACAACAGTTGGCGAAGCAGAAAGTTCACTTTGGTTTCAACCCACCTGGAGCTCCTCATTTCGGAGGAGCATGGGAACGTCAGATACAATCTGTTAAATCAGCTCTGTATGCTTCTGTTGGTGCTCAATCTATTACCAAGGAGGTCCTCGGGACAGTGTTAATTGAGGTAGAGGGAACACTGAATGTAACACAGTTCAGATGTTATGGGAAGGAGGCGGGAACCGGCGAACATTTAAAGAATATAATAGCAAAATAAAACAAATACAAAACGCAAGTAAAAGACAGCAGCCCCTCACGGACGACTGCTGTCACATAATAAAACATAACCAACACAGCATAAATCCAGGCCTGGCCTCTTTCGTCCTTCACCGTCATCACTCCTCCTTTTATGCTTCCACTCCTCCGTGAGAGATACGAGACCGGTGCGCTGGGCAGTTGTCACTCATTAGCAATCACGCAACCTGGCCTCGTGCTGTTCTCCCATGACTCTCGGCCTCATCCTGCTCGCCACACTGAACTCCAAGCCTCTTGGATACCTCTCATCTGACGTCTCGGATATAGATTATATTTCCCCAAATCATCTTCTCATGGGACGGCTCTCTCCCAATAGTTGTATATCCTCAAAGCGAAATGATCAGTCGGAAACAATGGCACCACAGTCAGTTCCTCACTGACTTAATCTGGTCTGTGTTCATCAAGTACTACCTATCACAGTCTGTGATCTGCAGACTTGATCTAAATGGCATTAGGATGTAAAGGACTTTGCCGTTAGGAGTGTTGTTATGCTGGTGGAACGTCCTGGTTGCGTATGCAACCCACCGTTCCCTGAAGGAGGGAACGGAGGACGTAGTCGACGCGACTGAAATGGGACTACGTCCTCCGTTCCCTCCTTCAGGGAACGGTGGGTTGCATACGCAACCAGGACGTTCCCTTTCAGTCGATAACGTCGGACGTAGTCGACGCGACTGAAATGGGATCACGCTAGGGAGCCTATCATCTTCGAGTACTATTGAACGAGCCAATGTAATTGGCGTGCGTGATTCGCATCACACACTCCGCCCCCGCGGCGCGGGTATAAATACGGAAGTGGATGCACGCACTAGTTGCTTTTCGCTGAGGAGCCGAGAGTAACCCGGGGTCAGCGGTGGTCCAGCGGTAGTGGCAAGGGGACTACGTCCTCCGTTCCCTCCTTCAGGGAACGGTGGGTTGCATACGCAACCAGGACGTTCCCTTTCAGTCGATAACGTCGGACGTAGTCGACGCGACTGAAATGGGATCAACCATTGAACACGCCACTAACGCTGCCACCTTCCAGTGCCTAAACCAAAGCCTCCTGATGCCCCCGCAAACTTAAGGCGGGGAAGGACAGGGCTTAGGCCGGGGATGTCACTGCTGTTCCTACAGGACCACTGGGAAAGCGTTCCCCGTATTGGAAGGAAGGGACGCTGCGGAAGCCACCTCCAACCCGAGGGAGGAAATGTGGAGAATACACATATGAACTGGGCGGAAACCGGGCAGTCTAACATATGGAATGTCACTGGGGTGGCTCCAGCCTAAGACGGGGGGAGACACACCGGACAGTGACGGCAGAGAGACTCTGCCGAGGGGAGACACGGGCTCACCGCAGGGAGCCGTATCGTGGAAGAATACACATATGGGGTCACCGAAGGGACCGCAACATATGGACCCAGCCTAACACAGGTTCCACACTGCTTACGAGTGGTAGGCCTAACGCCAGACGTTCCGCACGTCCGACGTCGGAGGGGTGTGGAGGAACTCAACAGGGTTCAATTTTAAGGGAACTCAACTGGAGTAGAAAGGCGCACGTATCCAGTCCATAGGAGGGGAATGGCGCAGCAAGCCGACACTTGAACCGGGCTCACGGTGAAACTGGCTTCATGAGAAGGGAGCCCACGGGGAGCAGCGGTTCAACTAGGTGTCGTCCAGCCCCCAACTCTAGAATCTGTTTAGCAAAGTATATCGTCAATTCCCAGGCGGAGCACTTTACACTCCTCATAGAGGAGCTCAACACCTAAGTGGACATGTTGCATCTCAGATCTTTGCCGAAATGAAGGCAAGCACTAAGTGCAACTTCGCATGGAAACAGCCTTCCCTCTCTGCTGAATTCCAACAGATACTTGAAGAGCTGGTCTGAGGTCTATGACTTGCATTCTGTACACATCCAAGCGAACGGACAGAGAAGCCAGGGCTGGATCTGCCTCCTCCAGGGCAGCGCTTGCAGGCTCACCACCTGCTCCTATTACGGGAGAGGTAGGAACCTTGGGCACAATCCGAGCCGGGGTCTCAGCTTGTGAGAGTTAGCCGGCCCAGACTCCAGGCACAATACGTTGACCGAAAGCGAGCAAGTCCCTACCCTCTAGTAGAGACCACGCGAGCAGGAGAACTGATATAACAGAATTTTTAACTCACTGCCTGCAGTGGCTCAGGGGCGGTCTCTGCAGTGCAGTCGCACCAGGGACAAGGCCCAAGAGGATAAAGAGGGACACAAGGATTTACAAGACCTTGCTCCTCAGGAACCTGACGACCAGAACGTGCTTCTGCATACTTCTGCAACACGATGAGCGTCGTTTAAACACCGAGGCAACATCATTTTGAGGGTGAAGGAAAACAGCCTACTGCAACCCATTTTGCAGGAAAGAGAGCACTGAAGTGATCGAAAGCTTTCAGGATCTCCTCTGGAGAGAAGACGCACTCAACGACTAGGTTCCACTTCTAAAGGCGTAAGCACGCTACCCAATTCTAGGGGGTGCTCGCAGAAGTGATGGTAACTATCACATGTTCTTGTGATAGCCACCTGAACCTCCGCGTTCAGATGTAAGACCGCCCGGAATCTCCGGGGGAAGAACGCGTGTGCCATCGTGCCCCGTCCCCGAAAGAGTTTCCAGGGGAAGTCAGGAAGGCTGTTGAAGGGAACCAGGTCTAGTTGGGCCAATAAGGGGCAACTATGAAGACCTGTTCCTCTCCTGACCTGGCACGTAGGTGCAAGTGACGGGCGCAAAAGACAGGAGCATTGCTCAACACAACATGTGAAGATCACTGGGCTTCAGGAGCATTTTCTGCTCAGCACTTGGGTGTGACAAGTTCACTGAGCTTCAGGAGCATTCCTGCTCAACACCTGAGTGTGATAAACTCACCGAGCTTCAGGAGCATTTCTGCTCAACACTTGAGTACGAAGAACCTCACTGAGCGACAGGAGCATTTCTGCTCAGCACTTGAGTGTGACAAGTTCACTGAGCTTCAGGAGCATTACTGCTCAACACCTGAGTGTGATAAACTCACTGAGCTTCAGGAGCATTTCTGCTCAACACTTGAGTGCGAGGAACTTCACTGAGCACCAGGAGCATTTCTGCTCAGCACTGCGTGTGATGAATTCACTGAGCTACCTGTGATGGACTCACTGAGCTACAGGAGAATTGCTGCTCAACACCTGAGTGCGATGAACTTCACTGAGTTTCAGGAGCAATTCTGCTCAACATGAAGAGTGATGATTTCACTGACTTGCAGGAGCAAGGCGACCATGAGTCGCAGTCACTTTTAGAAGGCTCACTGGGGTTAAACGCATTTTCTGCGGGCCCCTGGGGCCGCTGAGTCCCAGTGTTTGTCCAAGGGTAGTCCGCTCGGTTTACCCAAACACTGGCGGAAAAATAAAACCGGGGGGGCAACTGAGCGGCCCCGGAATGGTCATGACCCAGCCGGACCCAGGGGATGGAGTCTCCACTTGCCCTGGCTATAACTGTCGTGAGGCTCGATGGCGGCACGATTGAGTAAGCGGGAGGAGTGGAATAAGGCGCCCTCAGAAGCGTCTGACTCCAAGGAGGAGGTGACGGGTGAGTTTGTGACATGCAGGGGAAGCTTGCGCAACGGTCGCAATGTCTAACAACTCGAGGCACGAATGCCCGTGTAGTCGGGGGTCGCCCAGGCCCCCGTTAAAACACGCCCTTTGTACATGGCCGCTCTGTTGAAGAGGGTTTGGCAGCAGACCGGGATGAACTATAGTCACACAGGGTGAGCTGCTCTGCCACGGTCACCTCGGGACTCGATCGTGAAGCTAGCGCTGAAGCGGTCACATATGGAGGGAGCCAAAGGCTGCGACTACCATATACCCCAGGAGCCTCTGAAAGTTCTTTCAGTGGGACCCTTTCTCACTTCAACACCAGCTGAACACATTCTCATTGGAGAGACATGTTGGACCGAGTACCTCTCCAAAACTAGAAAAGAGATACTCAGCCCGTGGGCGAGATTACTCTCTTCCAGTTGACCTGAAGACCCAACGGGCTCTGGAGCACTCGAGGGGAAGGACACTGTACCGATACTCCACCCTTAGACGCAACACACAGGATGGCCTGCGGTGCGGGAGGTAGAGATCTGAAGCACATGTCTTTCAGGTCAAAGCTGCAGACCAATCTTGGGCCAAGATGGTCACGACCCACCACCTAGTAGCACGAAGAACGAGTTTACAACTGGCCTTCGTACCGGCTGGAGGAGCGGCTATATCAAATCCTTCGCCAGCAGGATAAGATAAGCACGCACAAGTCAGGAGCACTGCTCAACACTCGGTGTGATGAATATCACTGAATTTTCAGGAGCACGTCTGCTCAACACCTAATGTGATGACTATCACTGACTTGAGCGGGGTAGCCGAGCCTGAGGTGGGGCAGCAAAGTAGAGAGAGTGGTGTTAGTGTGCTGTGCAACACTTACCTGTCTCCACAAGCGGCAGGGGGCGCGTGAGAAGGCGGATGACCGGGTCCTCGAACGCACCAAGCTGCCTGCTGGCGACCAAGGGGGAGCTGAGGGGTGTAAGGCTATACAGGGTCACACCCGCCAGACTGGCCCTCTTGGGACCCAGGAACAGATGAAATTGCTCTCTCTTTGAAGTGTGGGTACCGCTTGCTCCGCTTTTTTTTTTTTTTTTTTTTTTTAGGGAGCCAGCGGCGGAACAGACACACACACAAACAAAGGCTCGACCCGGCCCTCACCTGGGGGGAGGGAGTGATCGTGCCACTCCAAGAGCATCTCATCCATTCCTGGGCGGCCCGCTCCGGAATGCTTTCGCTGTCGCTTGCCACCTGGCTTGGCAGCGCCTGGAGCGGGCTGGGCGTCTCTACTGCGGCCGGCTCCCTGCTGAGGCCTGGGTGGAGGCTGCTGCGGAGGGCCAGCAGGAGCGGCGGCCGGAGAACGCCCACGGCGACGAGCAGGCGGAGGAGCTGCCACCGGCGGCGGGTGGAGGCAGCAGCTGGCCACCGGGGCAGGATGTGCCGGATGACCTCCGTCTGCGCTTGAGCGGCAGAGAACTGTTTGATGCAGTTCTCCACCGCGTCGCCGACCAGCCCAACCTGGGAAATTGGGGAGACCAGGAACCGAACCTTGTCCGCATCCGCCATACCAACCAGGCTGAGCCAACGAAGGCGCTACTGGACCACCAAGGTGGACATCGCCAGACCGATCACGCACGCTACGACACCCGTACCCCGGAGGGTGAGGTCGGATGCAGTGCGGTGCTCACTTATGAGCGCACGGTCTGGATTACCCTCGTGCATGCCATGGGTGCCCTAGCCTGCAGCAACGCCATGGCACGCAAGAGGAAGGGGCTTGCCCACAGGCTTTGTAAGCTCTGCCCGTCGGAACGGACGAAACTCACAGGCCTTAGGGGGGAGACGAGGATCCCCCCAAAAGGCAGCGGCCGCCGGACACCGGTGCACCTGTGTCGACAGACCGCTCCAATGGAGGGACACCTCGCAACCCTTCACCGTTCCTCCATCAAGGGTAATGAGGGGGAAAAGCTATTCACAGTTTCTGGCAGAGAAAGATGCTGTTCACCACCTGATAAGCTCTCCATGCATTTCGGGAAAGAAAGGCACTGGGGCGGCGAGCTGAGAACCAGCGCGGCCCGCCCCAAGATACCAAACTCCAGATTCCAACCGAGACTGAACGGGACACGGTGGAGGTTCCACTCGAGCCCGGCAGCCTCGGCGGCCCGTTTCAGCATAGCTGATAATTCTGGATCCGGCTCGGGCAACATTGAACTCCCGGAGGGAGACAATGCAGCCGAGTCATCATCTCTAGAAGTCAGCTCACCCTCCGATGCTGCAATCGGCGTCCTGTCCTCCAGGGGAGCCCCGAGTGAAACCGCTGGCCCACCCATTACAGATGGACCAGCAGACAACACAGGAGGCTCCGGTGGTTGCAGTGGAAGGGAGGAGTGAGGAGCCCACAGGGAATGGTTACCGGGTGGGACATCCAACACTATCCTCCGGTCACCCATCCCACACAGCACCCGAGGGTGGGGCATGGTAATGGGGACTCGCTCTCCGCGAACGAAGGCGAGTCTCGCCCTCAACACTGCGACAGTCATGTTCCCACAGTGAAAACATGAGCTGTCCACAAAAGCTGTCTCAGCGTGCTGTAAGCCAAACACGTGACACAACAGTTGTGACCATCAGAGAGAGACAGGGAACGACCGCATCCAGAAACGCACGGGCGGAATGACATCTTGAAAAAGACGCAAACGCACCCGTGTTGCTCTTTCAGAAAATAGGACCGTCACCAGTGCCGGAGCACACAGGGGAATGACCGCGGCAACACTGAACAGAGAACTGAAACAGTGAAGCACTCACTTTTCCGCCCTCTAACCAGCCATCAACACACACAAACATTTAGAAATTTGTTGCTGTTAAAACAGCAGTTGAGAGCTCAAAGCTCGCGATCACCGCTGCACTCGCGCTGTAGAACACCAGCACTGGGAGAGTCTTCCTGAAGAACACCGACACACTCGCTCGTTGTATACAACAGCACTCTCAGAGACATCAAACGATCGGCTCCGAAGCGAAAGGCAACTAGTGCGTGCATCCACTTCCGTATTTATACCCGCGCCGCGGGGGCGGAGTGTGTGATGCGAATCACGCACGCCAATTACATTGGCTCGTTCAATAGTACTCGAAGATGATAGGCTCCCTAGCGTGATCCCATTTCAGTCGCGTCGACTACGTCCGACGTTATCGACTGAAAGGGAACGTCCTGGTTGCGAATGCAACCCACCGTTCCCTGAAGGAGGGAACGGAGGACGTAGTCCCATTTCAGTCGCGTCGACTACGTCCGACGTTATCGACTGAAAGGGAACCCCAATTGCCTAGGGCTATGTGGTTGATCGGAAAGGTCACCAAGGTCATGCCAAGTGCTGATGGGCATATCAGAACTGCAGAAGCGCTAATCAAGGGACGAATCTATACCAGCCCAGTTTCAAGGATCATTGTACTTCCTGCCATCCCTAATGACTCGGATACCTCATAATTGCGGGCCATTTATTTGGGGACGGCTGTACAAAAGGCCCTCTGAGTCAAGTATGTACACTTACCTAAATGATTATTAGGAACACCTGTTCAATTTCTCATTAATGCGATTATCTAATCAACCAATCACATGCTAGTTGCTTCAATGCATTTAGGGGTGTGGTCCTCGTTAAGACAATCTCCTGAACTCCAAACTGAATGTCAGAATGGGAAAGAAAGGGGGTTTAAGCAATTTTGAGCGTGGCATGGTTGTTGGTGCTAGACGGGCCGGTCTGAGTATTTCAGAATCTGCTCAGTTACTGGCATTTTCACGCACAACCATTTCTAGGGTTTACAAAGAATGGTGTGAAAAGGGAAAAACATCCAGTATGCGGCTGTCCTGTGGGCGAAAATTCCTTGTTGATGCTAGAGGTCAGAGGAGAATGGGCCGACTGATTCAAAGATGATAGAAGAGCAACTTTGACTGAAATAACCACTCGTTACAACCGAGGTATGCAGCAAAGCATTTGTGAAGCCACAACACGCACAACCTTGAGGCAGATGGGGTACAACAGCAAAAGACCCCACCGGGCACAACTCATCTCCACTACAAATAGGAAAAAGAGGCTACAATTTGCAAGAGCTCATCAAAATTGGATAGTTGAAGACTGGAAAAATGTTGCCTGGTCTGATGAGTCTCGATTTCTGTTGAGACATTCAGATGGTAGAGTCAGAATTTGGCGTAATCAGAATGAGAACATGGATCCATCATGCCTTGTTACCATTGTGCAGGCTGGTGGTGGTGGTGCTGGTGTAATGGTGTGGGGGATGTTTTCTTGGCACACTTTACCAATTGGGCAGTGTTTAAATGCCACGGCCTACCTGAGCATTGTTTCTGACCATGTCCATCCCTTTATGGCCACCATGTACCCATCCTCTGATGGCTACTTCCAGCAGGATAATGCACCATGTCACAAAGCTCGAATCATTTCAAATTGGTTTCTTGAACATGACAATGAGTTCACTGTACTAAAATGGCCCCCACAGTCACCAGATCTCAACCCAATAGAGCATCTTTGGGATGTGGTGGAACGGGAGCTTCGTGCCCTGGATGTGCATCCCACAAATCTCCAACAATTGCAATATGCTATCCTATCAATATGGGCCAACATTTCTAAAGAATGTTTTCAGCACCTTGTTGAATCAATGCCACGTAGAATTAAGGCAGTTCTGAAGGCGAAAGGGGGTCAAACACCGTATTAGTATGGTGTTCCTAATAATCCTTTAGGTGAGGGTAAAATTCAGAAACCCTTGTTATTATCAACACCAGTGGTCGTTAAGTAAACTGGAGCCAACAACTTATTGCTCATGAACCACATAACATACAAGAGACTGAGCATGATTTAAATGTATCTGAGACTATAGAGTCCTGAGCAAAAAAAAAAAAAAAAAAAAATGGCCCAAGCCAAAAATGGAAAAATATTTCGTGGTCTTTTTAACGGACTTGACCAGGAAATTAACAAGAATTGTACAAGCACTGTAGATAATGTAACATGGTACACAGAATAGCCTTCCCCTTTGTTTTATTTAAAAGTTTTTTTACATGAAGAAGTGTCTGTGTTGTACTTCAGACAGTTAATGACTAGCTGGAAAATGTTTGTTTGAGTTTAATGTGAGAATAAATTTTATGTAAACTCTGACCAGGTCAAAACATGAGCCTGATGGACGACTTTTTAACACACTTCTTGGTTGTCTGAAATTTGGGCAAGAGCGCTGTCTTGTTAAAAAATAATGTCTGATCATTCCTCTTTAGATAAAGACATTCTGCAATATTCTCCTGTACTCCAAAGCATTAAATGACTTTTCACAGTGAAGCAAGCAGCTCACTAATACAAGCAGCTAAAAAGGCTACCCTCTACCTCAATTCATCACTGTGGTAGAGATGCATTTATTAATATATTTCTCACCTGATTTTTTAAGACACCGCTCTGGAGCATCACCATGCAACTCGTGTTTCATTGTGATACATCACTCCACACAACATCCTACTGTATATTCTGTCAAAAACTTAATTCTTTGATGTTTTTCTGAGACAACAATGGCTTTTTAAGTAGTGCATTTGCTTAAATTTATAAAGAACAAAGAAAGAGTGTTTTAATGCAAAATTATGCATGAGCCTATTTGATTAAAATAATGTCATCAGTGATATGTAATATGACATCTTTTCAGGCTTCGCGACTTTACTATGTTGGAATGAAATCTAGTTGGATGCATTAACACAGAGGGCAAAAAATAAACTTCAAAAATAAGAGTTTCAAAAATGTGGTGGCATCTAGAGTGCATGCAACTAGTTAAAAATGAAAACAAAAGTTGGCATACAGGGCAGTTGCGGTGATCTCCAATGGTGTTGGCTGCCTGCAGCAGTTCACCAAACATGTCAGAGCGCAGTCTGTCTGTCTTTTCCAAGATTCGCTCCACTTGTTGACTGACAAAAGAGCAAAAAGTACAAAGAGGATAATTTCTGACACTGAACCACTCTAGATAGTAGACAGGGCAATAGTGGACTGCAGACATGGCTCTTTTACACTTAGTAATCCTTCAGTGCAAACAATGTTGTTTTCTGTGAAGCTTTCAGCTATCAGTCAGAATTTTCAATGAAGCTATTTCTATCTGTCAAATTTAACTTTTGTTTCTCCCAAAGAATGCGTTTATGATGGTTATAATGGATCAATTGGATCCTCACACTGGCACTATTCATAAAAATAAAGAAAGAAAAAACATAAAATATAGTGATTACAGTAGATTATTTCACTCACCAGAGGGCCGTGGAGGACACATAGTGCACAAGCTCAGTGAAGGGGAGGGGGTCTGATGATGCTCCACAACTACGACAAACAAACTACAGAGCGAAATAAACTTCTGTAAGGGTGAAGTGAGGTTTTTAAGCAAAAAATTTAAACATTTCTAACAAAAACTTTATGATTCAAAGACTAACATAGAAAACACTGAGACAACTATAATTTTAAGCTGTAGCAGAGTAAGTTAGAAAAAAGTAAAAACAACACCATAGTACCTGCTCATAGAGAGTCATGGCAAACTTCTGGTGGGTGATGCATGATTTGGAAGTACAACATTCTGTGGATGAGTCAGAAACGATGTGCAGGTGTATCCTTTCTAGAATATTCTCCTGTCTCCCAAAGTTTACAAAACAGATGCAAAAAGAAAGCAATAAAAGAAACACTGATCAGTTATGAATCAGTTATTCTTAGTTTTAGGCTAATACTTATTCATGTTATTTTTAACAGTTGTCATTATTATTAGTGACATCAACCTACCATAAAGTAGGTCAAACAACACAAAACAGGTACTTAAAATAAAGCATTAATGGCACCAAATAGATTAAAATTATTCACAGAGAGAAAAGGAAAAAAGAGAGAACCAGTATATTAGATCGCTCATGCAATAAGCAAGTGGACAATGCATGTAATACACATACAACATTAATACCATAGAAAATCGGTATAAGAACAATATATACTATTTAGGCCGTTCAAAATATTTCTCATTTAGTTTATCAAAATATTTCATCACACAAGTGGACAGGAGTGGCATTACAAAAAAAAAAAAAAATAGCCTAGTGGGTGAACTGGTCCCTTTAATTCTGTTGTTCAACTTTTACTATACAATGCAAAACACTGGAAATACTTTTTATTAAGGAATTATGTAGTTACATATGCACTTAATATAGTAGTAAAAGTAAATTATGCATTATTACAGGCAACCCTAAACCAACCCCAAACCTTAACCTTACACTAATTCAATTAATTATTATTACTCAGTACTTCTCTGTGTAAGGACACTGTAACAACGTCACCTTAGAATAAAAATATAACCCAAAAAAGTAGGCAAGACACTGCAGAGCTTATAAAATATGGCTTAGACCACTGCAAGTGAAGGTAATTTGTGACCCTGATCAAATGAGATCAGCTGACATGTTGATGATGTATACCTTTCCACTTTAACTTCCCAGAGATGCATACTACTTTAAGGATTGCCATACATCAGTAATTTTTATAAAACAATTATTGCCCTTGGAAACCAGGCCTAGTATCTTTGTAAAAAGATTAGATTAGATTAGACAGACTTTATTGTCATTCAACAGTACATTCACGATATACAATTGAATGAGATGTGGTCCTTCACCAGCCTCTCGAAGCACTTCATAATGATGGGAGTGAGGGCGACAGGACGGTAATCATTGAGTGATGATATTGTTGTTTTTTTGGGCACTGGTATGATGGTGGCAGTCTTGAAACAGGATGGGACGACAGCATGAGTCAGCGAGGTGTAAAATATGTCCGTGAGGACGTGAGCCAGCTGGTCTCAAGTCTGAGTGCATGTTCGTCTGGGTGAGGTGTGGATTTCCTCACAGGAGTGTTGTTAAGTGATTCAAACCGACCAAAGTAATTATTAAGTGCGTTAAGGAAGTCTGTGTTGTCCTCGCAGGGTAAAGGAGCAGCCCTGTAGTCTTTGATGGTCTGGATGCCTTTCTACATGCGTCTCTTGTTTGTCGGGTCGTGGAAGAATCCCTGGATTTTCTGGCCAAAGGCACGCTTTGCTGTTCTGATGGCACGGTTCAGGTTGGCTCTGGCTGATCTGAGCGCCTCTCTGTCCCCACACTTGAACACCGCATTTCGTACCCTCAGTATTGCACGTACCTCATTGGTCATCCAGGGTTTCTGATTTGCCCGTGTGTCGACGGTCTTGGTAGCAGAGACATCCTCCATACATTTCTGGATGTATGCAGACACAGATTCAGCATACTCCTCTACGTTGTTTTTTTGGTTTTCAGTTGCAGCTTCCTTAAACATGTCCCAGTCCGTGCACTCAAAACAGTCCTGTAATGCTGACACAGATCCTGCAGGCCAGACCCTCACTTGCTTCACAGTAGGTTTTCCTCTAGTGAGAAGGGGCCTGTATGCAGGAATTAGCATTACAGAGAGATGGTCTGATGAGCCAAGGTGGGGGCTGGGTGCTGCCTTGAATGCTGCCTTGATGGTTGTGTAGGCTCTATCTAGTGTATTTGAGCCTCTGGTTGCAAAGTTTACATACTGATGGAAGTGAGGGAGAACTGTCTTCATGTTGGCCTGATTAAAGTCCCCCGCAACAATGAAAACACCCTCTGGATGTGTAGCTTGCAAGTCACTGATGGAGCGGTAGAGCACACTCAAAACCTCCTTGGTGTTAGCACTAGGAGGGATGTAAACAGCAGTGATGATGACGGTGGTAAATTCCCTGGGTGGATAGAAAGGTCTACATTTTGTGGTCAAAAACTCGATGTCTGGAGAGCAATGACTTGAGACCACTTTGGCATTTTTACACCAGCTGTTGTTATTGTAGATGCAAACACCACCACCCCGGGTTTTACCACTGAGAGCGCAGCTCCTATCCGACCGGAAAGTTGTTAGCCCCTCCATACTAACAGCATTGTCAGGGATGGAGAAGTTTAGCCATGTCTCCGTCAGAATTATAGCACAGCAGCCTTCATCTCACGATTTGTAGTTAAATCCAGCTTCAAGTAATCCACTTTGTTCTCCAGGGAGCGGACGTTGGCGAGCAGGATGGATGGGAGCGGCGTTCTGCAAGGGTTCGCCTTTAGCTTAGCTGTTAGCCCTCCGCGGCTACCACGCTTCCTCTTCCTATCACACCGTCTCCGTCTCCTCCGGGTGCGGCCCGAGCTGATAGGAGCACCCGCTGCTTCGTCGGCCGCTGGGTCTTGCTGGCATAGCAGTCCGAGGCAGTTCAGTGTGTGCAGAGTTATGATGTCCACTGTCGTTGATATGCAGTATAAGCGTAGTTCTAGAATAAACTGCCGATCGTATGTTAGTCTACCATTTTTATTACGAACATTCACTGCTAAACTAGCCCCTGTAGATGCCTTATTTGGCATTAAAAGTGCATTGTTTTCAGGAGCCATTGTAGCCGCAGCCGAGCAGGGCGCCGCCATGTTGCGACAGAAAGACAGGATACTAGGAATTAGATCCTTAAATAAGGTAAAAATCTGAATAGTCAAGTCATTCTAATTTATATAGCGCTTTTAACAATGTAGATTGTTTCAAAGCAGCTTTACAGAGATAAACATATAATTTAAGGTAACAGAGATTGGTTTAGTTTTATAGTGGTTCTTGAAAATTGTTTTTTCCAGCTAAAGTTAGTTTTGATTGATTCACTTCCGTCTAAATGATAGTTTGTTATGAAATTAGGGGCCGCCAAGACGACACCGTTCTCTCTAAACAGACTTTAAACGCGAACCTGTGATAGACGCTGATGGCGTTCACATGCGCATTAAGAATTGATTCTATAGTTATGTGCATTTGACTATATAGGCGCAGGTTTGTAATTCCTTACAAACCATGCCTAAACAAACTACTTGTCTTGTCTATAAATTTTGATGCAGAATTTTATTTTATCTTCTCACTTCGGGTAGGTACGCGAACCAAAAAAATCCACAACGCTTTATCTGTAGAGTGGTATAGGGATCCTCCATAGGGAGAGGCTAGTTGGCACTTCAGCACTGCATTGTCATCGGGTGTAGTCCCTCCTGTACCACAGCTAATGTCTCAGGTTACGACTGTATACATGGTCCCCTGAGAAGAGGAACGAGACACTGTGTCATGGAGTTGACACTATGGGAATGCTCCTCGTGAGCCGGTGTCTGAAGCATGTGTGCTACACTCTAATCTTGATTGGCTACCGTATTCAGGTGACATCACAGGTTCGCTAGCATGGTATATAAGGGCGCCTAAAGAGGACGTCATTAACTTTGAAGGGGTGGTAAAATGTCTTTTTCACAAGATGTAAAATACATCTCTGATGTCCCCAGAGTGTGTGTGTGTGAAGTTTTAGCACAAAATACCCCGCAGATATTTTTATATAGCATGTTAAAGTTGTCACTTTTTGAGGGTTAACAAAAACACACCGTTTTGTGCCTTTCCCTTTAAATGCAAATGAGCTGCCTCAGAGGGTGGGGTTTCAAGAGCTCTTGTGTGTAGCAGCTGCGATTACCTCACGCAGACACACTAAAATGACAGAAACTGTTCTGCCTTTAATGTTAAAACAGAGTCAGACCAAGATGGAGAGACTCAAGAAGAAGTGACAACATGTAGAATGCAACAGGATGTCTCTGAATGGTTAGTTGATGAATTTATTTAGCTGATGTGGAGTTAACTATCTACGATTTAGCATATTCTGTCATGATAATCTATACATCACTCGTATAGGAACTGTTGTAAGAGGCACACAGAGTGACTTTTTATTGCATGTGAAAAGAAGTATGCTAAAGTTTGAGCTGACTCACAAATGTACTCTTATACAACAACTTTTCCTCTTCTCAACATGCACTGCGTGTCCCGGGGGCGGAGTTTATGTAAATTCTAGGGTTGCTGATGTCACTAACCCGGGAGGAATGTCGTGTAGTCCCTACCAGCCGTTTGTTGTAGTCCTTTTCTTTAACCCTCTGGGGACGGATTGGGCGGTACCGCCCAAAATGGCATACTTTTACAAATGTGTAATTATCTTAAAAACTATTAATGATAGAGAGGTGCGGTCTTTTTTGCCGTCTTCCTCGGATTCCGCTGAAAACAGTGATAACAAACTTACCCAGATTGTATACACACTTCCTTGTTGCGCAATACCACTACGTCAAAGGCCAATGAAATCGATGTTGTTTGGCAGATTCACGAGCAACAACCAATGGAAAAATTGCAGATGGAGGAATATTTTTCTTATCCAATCAGAGGAAGGTTACCATGACGTATTCTAGCAAATCGGAGGACTCTGTAGCCTTGCAAGGGATGGCACTATATACTATTACGCAAACAGCGTTGAGTGGCAGAGACGACAGAAAGCGAACGGACGCGTCGAGTATAAACAAGTCTTTACGGAGCGAGAGCACACAGAGATATGAGAGAGAGACAGAATAATTATATTACTAATGTTACACATACAATTATAGCATTATTTATTGTTTTAGCACTTTTATGATGGCAAGCAGTAAACGATTTACGGTGGAACATGCTCTGGAACAATTACTGGAGAGTGACGAGGAGAAAGCATTGCTTAGAAAATTCTAAGCATTCCTAAGAAAAACGCCTGGGACTATTTGTAAATAAAGTTAAATTTTTCATTGTTCTTTACACATTTTATTCAACTATTACATAGTGTTGTCACGATACTAGAATTTCTAACTTCGATACGATACCTTGAAAAATATCGATATTCGATACCATTTACGATACCACAGAGAAAAAAACTGCCACAATATTAAGGGGGTCTTTTTTTATTTAAAGCTAAATATAACAAGTCTAGAACATGACAATGAGGTATATTTTACATGAAAAAAAATGTCCTGAGTTCTATCTGTTAATATTATTTCATTGGACAAGAGCTAACATGAGCCGTTGTTTTTTTATTACCTACTGTTATCAAAGATTAAAATATACTGTTACAAATGCATTGTTCATCGGTCATAAATGCTGGTTAATACATTAACGTAAATCAAAGATTAAAATATACTGTAACAAATGCATTGTTCATCGGTCATAAATGCTGGTTAATATATTAACGTAAATCAAAGATTAAAATATACTGTAACAAATGCATTGTTCATCGGTCAAAAATGCTGGTTAATATATTAACGTAAATCAAAGATTAAAATATACTGTAACAAATGCATTGTTCATCGGTCATAAATGCTGGTTAAAAGCCTACATTAACGTAATTTGATGAACAGATTTAAATGCAAACGTGCGTGCATCACACGCGGAAACAATGCTCAATGGATTGGCATGAAGTCAAGTCACCTTTATTTATATATTGCTTTTAACAATACAGATTGTGTCAAAGCACTTAACAGTATCAAATTGGAGTGTGAAGCGCGTCTCCGCGCTATTCTCCGACATGCCCGCTCGCGGTGTGTAGCGCGTGCCCTGTCCACACTATTCTCCGACATGCCCGCTCGCGGTGTGTTTTTTTACACGTGTCAGCGCTATTCTCCGGCATGCCCGCTCGCGGTGTGTTTTTTACGCGTGTCCGCGCTATTCTACGGCATGCCCGCTCGCGGTGTTCTTTATCAATCAACCAAAGCCGGTCGCGGCGCCGCACTCGCCATCTTCCCATTCACTTTTGCTATTTAACCAGAGCGAATGAGACGAGTGCGTCACGTGTCGTGTTTGTCAACGCGCCTTTGGCGAGAAGTGAAAGTGACCCCTCGGCTAGTATCGGTGTATCGATACTTCGGGAAATTAGTATTGGTACCGTTCCGATATTTCAGTATCGATATTTATCGAAATATCGATATTTTTGACAACACTACTATTACACATATCTGTCAAGCAAAGGCTTTGACAAATATATTTTTTGTTCAAAAACTGTTCACTACTGTTGTGTGATTTTCAGAAATAAATGCCCAAAATCGAATTTCCGTTTTTGAAATTCTCTAGTTTATTGTACATTTTCACTCATACTTATATCATACCTTTATAAACATATTACATGCGTGCTTATGTTAGCTTACGGTCTTCTGAATCCATAGATACCAAACACATAGTGTTCCATCTCCATTACATATAGTTTATAAGCTCAAATGTAAAAATAGAGAAAACGGACCAAAAAGAGCTTAGTCCCCAGAGGGTTAAAAGCAAATATCTCCTAAATATCTTGCTTTGAACCTTGAGCGTTGAAACTTTGCAGATGTTGTTTATGCTCAAACAGCAACATTTCACACTAGCTAAAGTTAGAAAAGTGAAATCGTGTTTTACCACCCCTTTAATTGAAGTCATACAGGCATAATGGAAGTATGGCAACACAACGCTCTGTCTCATTCCCATGCTCAGGGAACCATGAGATCTGAGACGTTCCCTTTTGAAGTGGAACTCTACACTGTGTCATGGAGTTGACGCTATGGGAACGGAATACCCACTATGCCATACTGAACAAATGCCTCCTCACCATGCTTGTGAACTTCCCAGTAAGCTAAGCTGCAGCCAAAGCAATGCTGTCACAGTGTCTGGTTGTGTTCCCTTGTTTATCACTAGAGGTCCTCGTTCTCACGGTGTCCTTCACATTTGACTTCAATTCCCAGCATTCTGTCTGTCACTGTCACTCATCAGTTCATTGCACTCAGCTGTTCCCCGTAATCATTGTTCCCAGCTGTTCTGTGTTAGTCTTGTTAGATATGTGTATATATTCCCTGTCTGTGTTAGTATGTGTACGGAGTCGTTGTTTTGTGTTACCACACTTCTGTCTGTTTAGACCCGTACTGGTTTTGGATTGCTTCTCTGTATATTTGACCTCTGTATGGATTACAACGATTTTGGATTGCCCTCTTAATAAATTACTGCACTTGGATTTTCCCTCGTCCTGTGTGTGTTCGTGACAAATGCAACACAGCACACCCAAGACCAAGAACTAGATCCTGTCTACAGGACCAGGAGAGGCATTAGGAGAGAACTGTGTTCTCTGAACTATATGTTCTACCTAAGAATATAGCAATGTTCTTCATACTGAAAAATTCAGCCGCCGAACCCCTAAGGAAAATGTCATCATCAATCGTCTGACTATAAGCTCCAGTGTGAACAGGAGGAGGTACTGAGAGGGCACAGTGCTGTTGAACATGCCCTACCAAGTAACTTTTATCAGCTGATGGTTACCCATTCCTACAGTTCTAGTAAACAACATAGATTGGGCTGCTAGCTGTGACAGAGTCCACTTTTATACTCTGTCCCAATACCTCTCACAAACCTTTAGGAAAACATGCAAACATAGTCCCCCACTGTGTTATCTGCACGTATCACCTCCAGGTAAAGAGTGGAGGGGCGACAAATGAAGGAGCGAGATGCAGCAGCATAAAAGCTCATTCTCCTTACTGTAACCATATGTCGGAACAGACTGCTGCAGCCTTCAATATAGGAGGGGGCTTAGATAGCTGCCCATCCCCAAGGGAAGTGCCAGCCTGTTACTCCAATATAAACATGATTTGACAAGAAGCAGATTAATGCTTCTTAGCCTCATTCCACCAAAGACGACAGCAAAGGAAGAGGGACGCTAAAGTGGTATTGCCCAATCTTCCAGTGCTGTCCAGCCTATTAACATGTGATCACAGCACATCGCAAACACCTCTGCACTCCTAGTGCCAAAGGGGGAAGGGTGATCAATGATGATGAAGGATTGTCCTTATTTGTCCATCTTGCCTCCTTCTGCCCATATGAAATATGAAGGATACTGAAACTGCCTCTGTACCCAATTCAACCAAGATGAGGACTCTAGGGGTTTAGCTTCTTACTTTTCTTGGCCGATATGATTTCCCTTATGTTCTCTCTCAGCTTCCTGCAAGGTCACCGCCTCAGAGGAGCTGGGGCACAAGTCAAGTCAAGTCACCTTCATTTATAAAGTGCCTTTAACAGCAGCTTTACAGTGATAATAGAAATTGTTTAGGCAGATTGTTAGGCAGATAGTTAGCTAAAGTTAGTTTTGATTGATTCACTTCCGTTGCGAAGATCATTAGTTATTAACTTAGGGGCCGCTAACACGAAAAACCCTTAACGCGCTCCGGCCGCCCATCCGCATAAAACAGTGCCTGGCATCTCGAGAACACACTACCTGAAATAGGTTCGAAGGTGCAAACGATTATCCGTTATCTCTGTGCAAACATCAAAAACGCAAACCCGCAAAAATGCAGACGGGCGCGTATATGAGCATCACATGTTCAGTCGATAGGTATGCACGTTTTTTAATATTTATGTGCGCAGGCTTGTAGTCCTTCACATTGAATTATAGAAGTCTATAATGTTTTATGTGTATGCTAGGCCAAAGAGATGTGTCTGCTTCCTGGACAATGTTAGGAAGATTGTTCCAAAGTTTTGGTGCTAAATAGGAAAATATGACGTAAGTTAGATATATTTTTAAAATGAAAAAATGCAGTTTTACAGATACTAGACATGTGACTTTCAAATGAAAGGTTGGTATCAAAGAGTGCACCCAGGTTCCTAACCGACGACGAGGACTTGACAGAGCAGCCATCAAGTGCTAAACAGTATTCTAGGTTATTACGTGAGGACGTTTTTTGTCCAATAATTAGAATCTGTTTTTTTTCAGAATTAAGTAGTAGGAAATTGCTAGTCATCCAGTTTTTTATATCTGCTATGCATTCCGTTCATTTTGTGAATTGTTAAGTTTCATCAGGGTTTGAAGAAATATAGAGATGAGTATCATCAGCATAACAGTGAAAACTAATGCCATACTTCCTAATGATATCTCCCAAGGGTAGCATGTGCAGAGTGAACAGCAACGGTCCAAGTACTGAGCCTTGTGGTACACCATACTGAGCTTTTGATCTCTTCATTTACGGCTACGAACTGATAACGGTCAGATAAGTATGATTTAAACCATGCTAGTGCAATTCCAATAATGCCAACATAATTTTCGAGTCTATTTAAAAGAATGTTGTGGTCGAATGCAGTGTCAAAGCACTGGACTTCTTTTGTGTTACTGAGACATAGGTTAAACCTGGCGAATCAAAGCTCGCTTGCTGAACTATTACCACAGGGTTATAACTTGTTAAATACCCCGTGCTCGTCTGGCCGTGGTGGGGTTGGGTAGTGACTGCTTTCAAAAACAAATTTCCTTGTCGATCCTTATCTACAGATTCATATAGCAGTTTTGAGGTGCAACTATTTCAAATACTACTTGCAAACCCTGTCACTATTGCTTTGTTATATCGTCCTCCTAAACAAATTCAGAATGTATTGATGAATTTGCTGCATTTGTGGGGGATCTTGTTATTGCTCATGATAAAATATTGCTGCTTGGTGATTTTAATATTCATGTCTGATGTGCATCTATAACTTTATCCATGGAGTTTTTCCTTTTATTGAGTCTTTTGACCTTGTTCAGTGGGTATCTGGCCCAACGCACAGGGTCTACAGGGTCATACCTTGGACTTGATTTTAAATCATGGATTATCTGTTTTCGATATCTCAATTAGCAATGCAACCTTCTCTGATCATATGCCTGTAATTTTCTCTGAACCATATTCTGGTCAAACTCTTAAAAATCAGTCCATGGTGCGTATTTCTCTACCTTCACTACACGCACTAGTGAGGAGTTCACTGTAGCATTTCATGAGGTGTGGAATTCTTCAGAAACTGAATCTACGCTACATAACTTGGATGTGGATGAACATCTCAGTTATTTCAACTCCACTTACGCTTCTATCCTGAACAGTATTGCTCCATTAAAGCTTAAATTTCGTAAATCGGTGCCAATTTCCTGCCTTAATGAATCAATACGTTCTCTCTGACAGGGTTGTAGATGGGCCGAGCGCAAGCGGAAAAAGGACAAATTGCAGGTCTCATATGAAATTATCTCATAATAAATTCACTTTACAGAGGGCAGCCAAAGCTGCTAAGTGTAAATATTTTTCTGATCTGATTACAAAAAATCGGCAAAACCCTTGTGTCCTCTTTTCGGTTATTGACTCTGTGCTAAATCCACCTGTTAATCTTTTTCCTGAGCCTTCTGTCTCCCTTTGTGAAAGTTTTGGAAAGTTTTTCACAAATAAGGTATTGGCGATTAGATCTCAAATATCTCAGACTGGATATACGTCAGAGACTTATATATACTCCTCTACATGGTCTGTGTTTGCGCCACTCAACTCGCACTCCTGTAAGGAAATTGTGGATCGCCTTAAGCCCACATCATGCCCACATGATATTGTTCCTTTGCATTTCCTCAAACAAACTATGGATGCAGTTGGTCCAGGTCTGTTATCAGTCATTCATAAATGCTTATGTACGGGCACTGTTCCTGTTTGCCTTAAATGCTGTGATAACACCATATATTAAAACACCTAATCTTGATCCTTCATCTCTTTCCAGTTTTTGACCAATTTCAAATCTTCCTTTTATATCAAAGATCATGGAGAAAGTTGTACTGGCTCAATTACAATCTTTCCTGTTAAACAATTCTATCAATTAAGTTTTTCAATCAGGTTTTAAAGCTTTACATAGCACTGAACCTGCTCTTTTAAGAGTCTTAAATGATATATATCACACCACTGATTCAGGTTAACCAATGGCCTTGGTCCTGTTAGATCTAAGTGCTGAATTTGAGTGAACTCAGTCGGCCACAACATCCTTCTGTCACGCCTGGAGTCTTGTGTAGGACTTTGTGGTTCTGTTTTACAGTGGTTTCACTCTTACTTGTCAGATAGATGTTTTACTGTTCACTTGGGACAATACTCATCCACTAACAAACCCCTTGGTTGTGGTGTTCCTCAGGGAACAATCCTTGGGCCTGTGTTATTTTCTCTGTATTAACTCCCCTTGGCCTCTATTTAAAAAAAAAAAAAATCATGGTGTCTCTTTTCATTTCTTTGCCGATGATACCCAGCTTTACCTTCCGTTGCAACGCAATAATAAATATACTCCTCAGCCGCTGTTAGATTGCCTGAACGAACTTAAGGCTTTCAAGCTATTTTTTAAACCTAACTGAAAACAAATCATAAAACAAGTTTATTATTTTCGGCCCCAAGGAAAATATCTACGGTTACGTATGTAACCCTCGTTCCCTGAGTAGGGAACGGAGACGTTACATCGGATGACGACGAATGGGGTTTCGCTTAGAAAGCCTATCAACTTCGAGTATTACAAAACGAGCCAATGGCAAGGAAATGCCATGGGTCTGCGGAATTTGCATGGCGTAACTCCGCCCCACCTCGTGGGTATAAAAGGAGGAAGCCGGCAGCAAGCAGATATGTTTCTTCGCTGAGGAGCCAAGACTGAGCTCAGGCGATCCCCGCGGTACAGCGGAAAGTGGCAGGCAGACGTAACGTCTCCGTTCCCTACTCAGGGAACGAGGGTTACATACGTAACCGTAGACGTTCCCTTTCGTTGTCACTCCGAGTTACGTCGGATGACGACGAATGGGGTTACCAGTCTAATCACGCCACCTTCTCAGCTGTCTTCCAGTGCCCTGCGTAAATCGAGATCCCTGTCAGCCTGGACAAAGGACTCCATATAACACAGGAATACCAAGGTACACTGGGAAGCATATCCCAAGCTTAGGGGAAGTATGCAATTAATGCCAGCCCGGAGGGGGGGGACTTAGAGAATACACATATGACCCGAAGGAAGCATATGGAAAACACTGGGGTGTCCAGCCGCAGGTGGAATATTTCAACCCCAGGGGTGGCAAGGTGGCTTGCCAAGGGAAAGACACACGCTCAGAGAGGCTTACAGTGGAAATACACATGAGGGGGTCGCTCAGAGGAGGGACCATGCACACGGGAGGCACCTAGCCGACGCACAGGCAATAGACACTGGCGCCGACGTCAGGAGTGCTGGAGGAGCTCAGGGCTTTCGGAGAAGCTCACCTGAGGAAAATATCGCACGTATCCAGTCCGTGGAGTGGAATGGCGAGCAAGCGAAGACACCTGAGCGGGTCCGGTACTAGCTGGTTGAAGCGAGTACACGAGAGGACACAGGCTCCACTCGGAGATTATAGAATCTGGCGAATGTGTTAGGTGTCGCCCAGCCTGCAGTTCTGCAGATGTCTGTTAGCGAGGCGCCATGCGCTAGAGCCCAAGAGGACGCCACACTCCGGGTGGAGTGGGCAGTCACACCAAGGGGGCACGGTCGACCTTGCTGCTGGTAAGCCAAAGCAATGGTGTCCACTATCCAGTGAGACAACCTTTGCTTGGAGAGAGCCTTTCCCTTCAGCTTCCCACCATAACAGACAAAGAGCTGGTCTGAGGTCCTGAAACACTGCGTTCTGTCTACATAGGCGCGGAGAGCAGTGCCAAGGCTGGGTCTGCCTCCTCCGAGGGCAGCGCTTGCAGGTTCACCACCTGGTCCCGAAAGGGAGTGGTAGGAACCTTGGGCACGTATCCAGGCCGGGGTCTCAGGATCACGTGAGAGGAAGCCGGCCCAAATTCCAGGCACGCTTCATCAACGGAGAATGCGTGCAGGTCCCCAACCCTCTTGATGGAGGCCAGTGCAACCAGGAGCGCTGTCTTCATAGACAGGAACTTAAGCTCGACTGATTGCAGGGGCTCAAAGGGAGCACTCTTCAGGGCAGTTAGAACCACTGAGAGGTCCCAAGAGGGAACGAGAGGAGGACGAGGAGGATTTAGTCTCCTCGCTCCTCTCAGGAACCTGAAGACCAGGTCGTGCTTCCCCACCGACTTACCTTCGATGAGGTCATGATGTGCGGCAATGGCGGCAACATAGACCTTCAGGGTGGAGGGAGACAGCCTTCGCTCCAGCCCCTGTTGAAGGAAGGAAAGCAAAACACTGATCGAGCATCTCCGGGGGTCTTCTCGGTGAGAAGAGCACCAGTTGACGAAGAGGTTCCACTTCAACGCATAGACGTGTCTCGTGGACGACGCTCTAGCGGAAGTGATGGTAGCCACCACCGCTGGTGGTAGGGTACTCAAACCTGCCTCGTCCCTTCCAGGAGCCACACGTGGAGGTTCCAAAGATCGGGACGAGGGTGCCATAGGGTGCCCCGTCCCTGAGAAAGAAGGTTCTTCCTCAGAGGGATCGGCCAGGGAGGTGCTGTCGCGAGGAGTACTAGTTCGGGGAACCAGGTCCGGGTGGGCCAGTAAGGGGCAACAAGAATGACCTGCTCCTCGTCCTCCCTGACCTTGCGCAAAGTGTGCGCAAGAAGGCT
The DNA here is from genome assembly GCF_051911475.1 of Siphateles boraxobius. Lineage (NCBI taxonomy): Eukaryota > Metazoa > Chordata > Actinopteri > Cypriniformes > Leuciscidae > Siphateles > Siphateles boraxobius. The sequence goes on along the minus strand of NW_027508777.1, from coordinate 9,177,800 downwards.
CACTGGGGGAAACGCATACTTGCGGCCCTGCGGCCAGCTGTGCGCCAGAGCATCCGTGCCGAGCGTGCCCTCGGTCAGGGAATATAACTGGGCGCAATGGGTCGAGTCGTGAGAGGCAAACAGATCTATCTGCGCGTCCCCGAACTGGTCCCAAATCAGCTGAACCGACTGGGGATGGATTCTCCAGGGAGGGGCTGAAGCCGTGAGAGCTCGTCGGCTGCACAGTTCAGCGCTCCGGGAATGAAGATGGCTCGAAGCGACCTCAGATGCTTCTGACTCCATAGGAGGAGGTGGCGAGCGAGTTGTGACATAAAGCGGGAGCGTAGACCACCTTGATGGTTGATGTACGCTACAGTGGCGGTATTGTCTGAACGGACTAGTACGTGTTGACCCCTGAGCAACGCCCGGAAGCGGTGCAGGGCAAGGCGTACTGCCAACAACTCGAGGCAATTGACATGCCACAGCCGCTGGGGTCCTGTCCAGGAGCCCGCAGCAGCATGTCCATTGCACATGGCGCCCCAGCCCGTGGTGGAGGCATCTGTTGAGACAACAACATGCCGGGAAGCTCGTGCAAGGGGGACACCGGCCCTGAGAAAACCGAGGTTCGCCCACGGGGTGAAGAACTGACGGCAGGTCGGAGTAACTGGTACTCGGAACGTGCCGTGTTGCCATGCCCACCTCGGGACTCGGTCGCGAAGCCAAAGCTGAAGCGGTCTCATATGAAGCAATCCGAGCGGCGTGACCGCGGCTGCAGATGCCATATGCCCCTGGAGCCTCTGAAAAAGTTTCAGTGGAACTGCACTCTTGCCCTCGAATTGTCTTAGGCAAGTCAGCAGTGACTGCGCGCGCTCGCTCGTAAGCTGCGCGGACATGGCGACCGAGTCGATGTCCATACCGAGAAAAGAGATCCTCTGCACGGGGCAAAGTTTGCTCTTCTCCCAGTTGACCCGAAGGCCCAGACGGGCTAGGTGCCGAAGCACTAGGTCCCTGTGTTCGCAAACCTGATCTCGAGAGTGAGCTAGGATCAGCCAGTCGTCGATATAACTCAGGATGCGAACCCCTTGTTCTCGAAGGGGAACAAGGGCCGCCTCGACGACCTTCGTGAAGATGCGAGGAGACAGGGCTAGCCCGAAAGGGAGAACCGCGTACTGGTATGCCTGCCCCTCGAAAGCAAAGCGGAGGAACGGTCTGTGTCGAGGAAGAATGGAGACATGAAAGAAGGCGTCCTTCAGGTCGATCGCTGCAAACCAATCCTGGGGCCGTATGCATTCGAAACCGCGTTTGGCGGTGAGCATCTTGAAGCGGTTCAGCACGCGCAAGTCCAGGATTGGCCGTAACCCACCGGTTTTCTTGGGGACAATGAAGTAGGGGCTGTAGAAGCTGGACCTCATCTCGGCTGGAGGGACAGTCTCGATTGCACCCTTCGCCAGCAGGGTGGCAATCTCTGCTCTCATGATAGGGGCATTGCCACCGACCAAAGTGGAGCGGACTCCCCTGAAGCGGGGAGGAGACCATGCGAACTGAATCGCATAGCCGAGCCTGACGGTACGCGCGATCCAGTGGGACAGACGGGGAAGCTCTAGCCAGGCTCCCAGGAACTGAACCAACGGGATCATGCGAGCCACAGGCGTCCCCCCGGAGGGGCAGCGAAGCGGAGTAACTGGCCCAGATGTGGACGGCATAGCGGCCCGGAGAGGGGGCACAGTTAGCAACCGCGCCCTGGCAGAGGGGGCCAGGGGAGGACCAGGCTGGTCGTCCCGCGGGGGCCTGCTCTGCCAGGGGTCTGGCGACAGAGGGGGACAGGGGCGAAGCGGTCCGTGGACGGCACGCCGTGTCAACCGCCTCTGGGACAGAGGGGGGCGAGGAGAGCACGGCTTGTGGGCGGCGCTCTGTGTCGCCCGAGAACTCTGTGAGCTCAGGGAAGAGGGGATTGTTTCTGACTTTAACCACATTAGGGTGCTGCCCACCCGTGGGTGAGCAGCGGGGAGTGGAGAACAAAAGATTCTCCCCCGGCCCTCCACCGGGGGAAGGAGTGGTCCTGCTACCACCTCCTGCGAAACAACCATCATCCCTGAGCAGCCCGTCTCAGGAGCGCCGCTTGGCCCGGCGTTTAGCGGGGGGCGGGGCAGGAGAGGGCTGTGGCGCCTTCTTACGGCTTCCTCCGCGACCGACCCTGGGTGGAGGCTGCTGCGTGGTCCGGGCGGGAGGGGCGGGAAACGCAGGAGGGCGCCCTCGGCGGGAAACAGGTCGAGGCGTCTGCCCGGCCGGCAAGGTGGAGGCAGCAGCGGGCCGGCGGGGCAGAATGTGTCTGATGGCCTCGGTCTGTTTCTGGGCAGTTGAAAACTGTTGGGCAAAGTCTTCAACTGCACCGCCGAAGAGGCCGGCCTGGGACAAGGGGGCGTTAAGCAGACGGGTCCGCTCAGCGTCCCGTATGTCAGCCAGGTTCAGCCACAGATGTCGCTCCTGGACCACAGCTGTGGACATCACCAAACCCAGGGAGCGCGCGGTAACCTTCGTCGCCCGGAGAGCAAGGTCGGTCGCGGCGCGCAGCTCATCAAAGAGCCCTGGGTTTGTCCTACCCTCGTGCATGTCTCTGAGCATCTGGGCCTGGTAGACCTGCAGAGTGGCCATAGTATGCAGTGAAGCAGCCGCCTGTCCCGCCGCTCTGTAAGACTTCGCCACCAGGGTCGACGAAAATCTACAGGCTTTGGATGGGTGCTTAGGCTCGCCCCGAGAAGAAGCACTCTGAGGACATAGTTGCATGGCAACAGAGCGTTCAACCGGGGGAAGCCCAGTGTACCCACGGGCAGCTGCCTCATCGAGGGGAGGAAAGGCGGATGAGACCAGCGAGCGGTCCCGAGAAGACAGGGGGGTCTTCCAGGACTTCGAGATCTCATCATGCACATCCGGGAAGAAAGGTATTGGGGTTTGCCGAGGACGAGGGTCGGCGGCCTTACCCAAAAACCAATCGTCCAGCCGCGAGCGCTCAGGACAGGGTGGAGGCCTCCACTCAAGTCCGATGCTCGCGGCTGCCCGGGAAAGCATGGCCGTCATCTCCGGATCAGACTCGAGCACAGCCGTATGCACACCGGAAGGTGGCAGCTGTGACGAGCCCTCACTTCCAGAAGAGTCAAACCCGCCTAGTGATGCTGCAACAGACATGGCATCTTCCTCTGTAGCTTCAACTGAAGCACGCGGGCCACCAGAGGGTAGACCCGCGGGAATCAGCAGTTCACTAGCGGGCACCGTCATTGAAGAGGGGGGCTGGGGTCGCGGACACATAGTCGGCGCCTTGTTCCAGACCGTAACCCTCAGGTCACCCTGGCCACCAGCCGCAGGACGGGGGGTGGATGAGGGGACTCTCACTCTTGCGAGTTCACGGAGTCTCGACCGTAATGACGCGATGGTCATGTTCCCACAGAGAGAACATGAGTCATCCACGAGCGCTGCTCTAGCATGATCAATGCCCAAACATACTATGCAACGCTCGTGCCCATCAGAGTCCGATACCAATCTGCCGCAACCAGAAGTACACGGGCGAGACATCTTTAAAAAGACGTGCCACGTGTAAGCTCTTTTAGTGAGAGAAAACTCAAGTGTTGAAGCACCCGGGGAGAAACGCACCGACTGGCAGACCACTGCAACAGATCAGCAGGAAGCACGCTCTCGCCGTAGATCACCGTCACACCAAAACTCGAGGTACTCGTTTGTAAAGCTGACAATTCAGAGATGGCTTGTGGAGAGAAGAATACACTTGGCTCCGAAGCGAAAACATATCTGCTTGCTGCCGGCTTCCTCCTTTTATACCCACGAGGTGGGGCGGAGTTACGCCATGCAAATTCCGCAGACCCATGGCATTTCCTTGCCATTGGCTCGTTTTGTAATACTCGAAGTTGATAGGCTTTCTAAGCGAAACCCCATTCGTCGTCATCCGACGTAACTCGGAGTGACAACGAAAGGGAACTGTGTTTTTGATTTTGATATTGGCTTTCTCGCCCCACATAACACAAAGTGTGCCAGGAATCTGGGCTTCCTTTTTGACTCCAGATTAAAGTTTGACAAACAGATTTCAGCTGTTGTCAAGTCATGCTTTTACCAACTTCTCAGTAAAGTGAAGCCCATTTTATCAAGGAGTAGTTTGGAAACAGCTATTCATGCATTTGTTACATCTAGGCTTGATTACAGTAATTCTTTGTATTATGGCATTTCCCAGGCTTCCATCTCTCGTCTGCAATTGGTTCAAAATGCAGCCACTAGACTGCTTGAAGGGAAGCGAAAGTACAACCACATACCACCTATTTTAATGTCCCTGCACTGGCTTCCTGTCAAGTATAGGATTGAGTTTAAAATTGTATTATTTGTCTACAAAGCCCTGAATAATTTGGCACCTCAATACTTAACTCTCTGGGGTCGAGAAACGCGCCGGCGCGTTTTGCTGTTTTTTTTCCACATAGCAGCAACATAGACTTAAAATACTCCGTCATTTTTGGTCATATAAATAAAATCAATACATGATTATAAACTATAGAGGGTCTTCTTTTTTTTGTGTACACTCACATTAACATCAAAACCGTGTGCTTTTGTAAAATGAAGAAAATAAACAGGGTGTGCTTTCTGCCTCTCTGTCTCCGTTAAATTTTTTTCTGGTGCACGTCTCTAAACTTAAACAAAGCTCAGCGAATACTATTCACACAAGCACGAGCAATATATCTTTATTATCATTTAAGTTTGTACTTTTAAAATATCTAATTCAAAACTAAAATAAATATTCTCTGTTTATGTAATCTATTAAAAAAGAGAGAGGTGTCAGCCGATCTCATTATCGTTCTCTTAGCTCATTATTCTGCTAATCTGACACGCCCACGGAGAGCGCGCGGTATTCAAACGCAAATGATCTGAAGCAACACATGCAAAGTGTCAACGCCCCTCATAAATGCGATAACACAACAAATGTAATCATCAGATTAATGTAGCCTACTATTTCTTCTTGCGAGGCTGTGTGAGGAATAATCCTGGGACATTTACCTCAGAACATGTACTGTTTTTTTTCATTTCGAGGAGCAACGGATCCATCTGATAAGTTTTTTTTTATTATTGTTCTAATCGCGATATCATAGTGTATGTAAACCGCAAAAAGACTGTTTAAATATGAATCGCGTCTGTGTGTGAATGAATGAACTGAACAGTTTTTCTGCCACATTCTGCCACATTCAATAAGCTTTTGTTCACCAATTTCTGCTCAAATGTTAAATATATTAGGCTATGTTTGTTTTGTCAAAAATAAAGTCATCAACTAGGATGCTATTAATAGTGTTTGTTCCAATGTAGGCTTTATTCAAACTAATGAATCCTTAACTTTGAAATATGTATGATAAAATGTATACTTTAGTTTTTACAAAGAAATATTACACTTGAAATATTTTTATTTTAATTGTTGCTGTAATTGTAACCTTTTTAAGGATACATATCCAAAACTTTCTGAAAATACAGTATGAGAATTAACTACACAATTACTAGAAATGTTCACCTTGGATATTATACAATTTGCAAGCAAAAATACAAGTGGAAAAATACTATTTTTTTATAGATGTTTCCAACTGTGAACCAATTTTGTAGTATATATACACATTTCTTTTCTTGTGTCCTTGTATTCTTTCTTGTGGCTCAGTGACACACCTGTGAAAAGCTCATTATGCAGGCTCATTAAGCAGGTCTTTTGTCTTCACAGGTGTGAATCAGACCATTATACATGAGTCACGCCCATTTCGCATATTGCCTTTCCAAACAAAAAGTGTTTTACTAAATTTAAATCAATGTATTGTTTTATGTGAATGATTTGGAAGGATGATTTTCAGATCATTTTGAAGCAAAAATCCTAGGCGAGAACATCCATTAGTCAAAAGTCTTGTGGACACACATTTAGTATGTGTTTTGTGGCCTTATTTCAGAGACTTTAAGTTTTAGTTTTTTCAATAACCATGCATAAACAATATTCTCTCAAAAATACAAACATGTACATACATCTTGCTAACATATTATGGTAGCCCTGTTTGTGCTATATAGAGTGAATTTACACCTTTGCCATTAACATGTTTATAAATAACTGAAAAAAGCACAAATGTTAGAGCATGTCAGAACACCTCCAGGACCCCAAAAACACATAGGACCCCAGAGGGTTAACGGATCTCTTGATTCCGTACATTCCATCTAGAAACCTGAGATTCTGTGACCTTGGCAGTCTCACAGTTCCTAAAGTAAAAGTAAAAAAAACGTGGTGATCGTGCTTTTGCCGATGCTGGGCCGAAACTGTGGAACAGCCTTCCTCCCTTTATTAGGCATGCCCCATCTATATGTACTTTTAAATCTGATCTTAAGACTTACTTTTTCACCTTGGCTTTTAACACTCTATAGTTTGTCTTCCTGGATTTCTTTTTATTCTATTGATTGCTTATTTTGTCTGTCTGGTATTTATGTATGTATATTAGTTTTGTTTTTGTGTTTCTTTTATACTATGTAAAGCACTTTGGTCAACCTCGTGTTGTGTCTTAAACGTGCTCTATAAATGATTGATTGATTGATTGCTTGCTTGATTGATTGATTGATTCATTGATTGATTGATTCATTGATTGATTGATTGATTGATTGATACAACCACGATCGGATGATAAGAGCAAATCATTTGTGACTCTAATGAGAGCTGTCTCAGTACTATGGTATGGTCTAAATCCTGATTGAAAATCCTAGCAGATATCATTTCTTCCTAAAAAGGAACATAGTTGTGAAGATACTGCCTTTTCTAGTATCTTTGACAGAAAAGGTAGATTCGAGATTGGCCTGTAATTGACTAACTCTGTAGGATCAAGTTGCGTTTTTTTAAAAAGAGGTTTTATCATAGCCAGCGTAAAAGTTTTTGGTACATATTCAAATGACAAAGATGAATTAATGATATTAAGATCGTCTTAATATCATTAATTCATCTATGACCTCTGGAAGCATCTCTTTCAGTAGCTTAGTCGTTATAGGGTCTAACATACATGTTGTCGAATTAGATGATTTAATGAGTTTAGAAAATTCTTCCTCTCCTATAGCAATGAATGATTAGATTTTTTGTCAGGGTGACTACAATGCACTGCCAGATGCAATACTGTAGTAGACGGTTGCATAGTTGTAATGTTCTCCCTGATATTATCAATCTTGTAAGTAAAGTTCATAAAACAGGCAGTGACACATTCCTTCCTCTTCAGCTGGGGCCAGCAACAGGGTCTGGAGATGGCGATGTAGGACCTCAACTGTGGCGAGGCATGTACCACTCAAACACTGCTGACTTAACCTTTGCCTCCTTGAATTTCTGGACCACTGTCTCGACAGCGGTAAAAAAAAAGTCCTGAAGGGCGACACCGGGGCGTCAAGAAGCTCACTCTTTTTCTTTCAGTCCTGAGAGGTTAAACTAAAGATGCCTCTCTTTGGCTACCAAAGCAGCAATTGAGTGGCCCAAAGCACGGGCCACTTGTTTAACATGGTGTGCAGGGCTCCGCCGGCCTGGCTTGCCACCAAATATGCCTTGCCCACAAGCATCGATGTCATTTGGCTCGGTCTTGTTGGCAAGGCTGGAGCCTTACATGAGGACGCCGCACCGTGTATGAGATAGCTCACAAGCGCATCTTCAACCCATGGCATCCTCACATAGCCGTGTTCAGCCAGCCCCCTAATGTTAGTGTAACTGGTTGCTAGGGGGAAATGGTTTCGTCCACTGAGAATGGTTTAATCCTATGGGGTCGAGAAATGCGCCGGCGTTATATATATGTTATATATATTACAATTAGAAATTGTAACCAATTACAAATAGGTTACAATTACAACAACAATTACAATTTTAACAATATTTCAAGTGTATTCTTTCTTTGTAAAAAGTATATATTTTATCATACGTATTAAAAAAGGTAAGGATTCATTAGTTTGAATATTGGAACAAACACTATAATAACATCTTTGTTGATAATTCAATATACCTACTTTATTTTTGACAAAACATCCCATATAGTATATTTAACACATGAGCAGAAATTGGCGAACAAAAGCTTATCTATTTAATGTGACAGTAGTCTTTTTTTTACAGTCAAAACTTTATAATCTATCCAAAACTAATTACGAAATCTTGTCTAAACATTCATATTTAGTCTGTAACATATCGTGTTTATGATACTTTAGCATATACATGTTAATTTGCAGTTTGTTGCTTATACAGACATTGTATTTCAACATATTTCAGTCTATTTTTACTCATCTTAGTAGGCTATAACAATATAGTTTGGACGTGTTCATGTAAAAATAACATGTTTACTAATGTAGGTGGGAGAGTGAATGAACGGCACAGAGACGCGCTGTATAACTGAAGTAAACAACGTGCGCGCGCCTGTGTTGTTCATTCATCATTTAGCCTACACACAGACACGCAATTCATATTTAAACAGTCTTTTCGCGGTTTTCAGACACTATTCAATATCGCGATTAGAAAAAAGCACTTAAGAATAAATGACTTACTACATCAGCTGGATCCGTTGCTACTCGAAATGAAACTACCAGCACTTCTGGTACATTTTCCTGGGTTATTCGATAGTGTTATTCCTCACAGCGCAGCAAGACGAGGTAAAGTGCAAGATTCTTATTCTTAAACATGATGTGTTTTATAATCAAGCTGGTGGGTGTTGGCATGTTTGAATGGCTTGCCTTAGATCATTTGCGTTTGAATAGCGCGCGCTCTCCGTGGGCGTGGCACATTAACGCGTAATCAGGTATAATGAGCTGGAAAGAAAAAGACTGACATCTCTCTATTTTCATACAGATTACATAAACTGAGAATATTTGTTTTTTATATAAATGAATTCATTTAAAAGAAGAGAGTTCAAGCTTCATTATGGAAAAACACTTGTGCCTGTATGACAAGTATTCGCGGATTTACAGTTAATTTTCGGACGCGTTTCAGAATGGACTTCACTGACAGAGAGAAGGCAAAACTAGCATCATGTTTATTTTTCTTTATTTGACTAAAAGCACAATACTTTGTTTATATTGTCAGTATACACAAAAAAAACACACTTAACTGGATCGAATGATGTATAACATTAACACGTAAGATCAAAATCAACAGAGTATTTTGAGTCTCTTTTGCACTGATAAGAAAAAAAGCGAGACTATCGCACCGGCGCGATAGCAGACCTCAGAGGGTTAAACCCGTCCCAAGCACTTCTGCTAACTCCATCTGCGACCCCCATAATTGCAATCACCGGGCTGCCACGTTTGCCTGACTCCCATCCCCCTTGAAAAGAGCCCGGCAGGAGCAGGGCTTGCTCACTGTGAAGTGGTCACACTAGGACAACAAGCCCCCTCGATGGCTGATCAAACGTGCTCCACTCCAAGACACATAACAGACAACTCATGAAGATTTCCGGGTATATCTTTGACATGGCAGCACACACTTTCTGAATGACTTGCTAGACATTTTTTATACAAACAGACAACAGACAAACAAACAGAAAGTTCACAAACAGCTTGTAAACAAACTGAAGACAAGAAGACAAAGCTTCCTGAAGACAAATAAGCTGATCAAGTCCTTTCTAGAAACCCTTATATACCCTGCTGTTGAACGTGTGATGTCACCTGACCGCGGTAGCCAATCAAGATTGGCGTGTAGCATATGTGCTTCAAACACCTGCTAACAAGGAGCATTCCCATTGCGTCAACTCCATGACACAGTGTAGAGTTCCACTTTGATAGGTAAACAGAGGTATAAACAGTTCCCTTTCAAGGGAACTCGAGCTGCGTAAAGCGCTATGGGAACGCCCCTGCGTGAGTGCATCCTAAAGCACGTATGAAATCAGACCAATGGCGAGACGGAACGTCATCGACCAGGAAACTATAAAGCACCCCAGAATCACAACCATGTCAGCTTCTGTGCCTTCAGCAAGCGCTCTGTGTGTGAATCATTGTTCCAGTGTTTTTGTCTGTCTTTAGTTTCACATTCATATAGGAAGTGTGTTCCTCCCTGCACTCGCTATCTTACGGGTGGGGATACACACCAACCATGTGTTGTTTGTTTGGGAGTGCCCAGTTAGCTCTCGAGGGGACTGATTGCGTGCATTGTGAGCGTTTCCCACTATGTACGCTCCACTCATGCCAATCACTCTTCTAGGTGAGTGGTTCGGTTCGCGCTCCCCGCGGCTCAGGTCCCGCTTGCAGTTTTTTCCAGACCTCCACACCGAGGTGTCGAAGTCCTGGAAGAAACCGGTGTCAAACCATATTTTTAGCCCCCAGACATCTACCTATTCTAATATCGCTGGGGCTAAATATTATGGTTATGGGGTGATGCCTTAAGCTGAAGAGACGCTTGCGAGCCATCTCTCCTCTGAATCGGCATCATCATTCACAGCACCGGCATTACCCTCCAAGCCACTAAGAAACACCTCGGCTTTGGTGGGTAAAGCTTACTCGGCGGCAGGTCAGGCCGCGGCATGCCTGCACACTATGTCTACACTGCAGGCATACCAGGCCAAACTACTCAAGGACGTGAGCGAGAGTGAGGAGGTCAGCACTGTGAAGTGGTCACACTCCTCGACGTAGTTCTCGAGGTACGTCAGGCAGCAGATTTATCTCTTCATGCCACCAAGGAGTCGGCCGTACTAATGGGCCGTACTATGGCAGCCCTGGTGGCCGCAGAGAGACATCTTTGGCTGAACCTCTCGGGGATGAAGGAGAAAGAAAAGACCTTCCTTCTGGACGCCCCACTTTCCCCTGCTGGCCTATTCGGTGACTCTGTCAATTTAGTCATAAATAGGTTTCAAGAACAGATAAAGCAGGCGGCGGCGTTCCAGAAATTCCTGCCACTCAGCGTTCACCTCCCAGGGGCTGCTGGGCGGGAGCAGTCCCGGCCGTTGACAAGCTCCTCACACAGGGAGCAGCAAAAAGTGTCGCGTCCCACGCTCCAAACACCAAAAGAGTGGGACGCGGCGCGGCACTCTCAGGCGAAGTCTTCTAGGGGTAAAACTGATCTGAGGACAATTATTATGGCCAAGAAGGCTTCGTCGAAGAAGAAGTCCTGACACACCACCGTCAGGATGCTGTGGGTAGTCCCCACCGTGGGAGAAAGGAGTTCACCGCATTAAATGGTGTCCATTCTCTCTCGGTTCCCTCAGGGGCCCGCTCTGCCAACCCTGCCTTTATGCCGGGGCGTAGACGGTCCCAGCAAGCGTTTTCCCGAGGGGTGCTCCCTCCCTCTGAGGAGGGATTTAGAGCAGTCAAACCAGTCGTTCCCTGCCGGTGCGCCGTTACAGAGCGCTGTGTTTGCTGCTCAAAATACTCCAGAGGCCAGCCTCGAGAGGCTGGTACCCTTAGTAGAATTTATGGCAGAGTGGAAAAGCCTTCTAAAAATATCTCATTGGGTCCTGCAAATGATTGAAAACGGTTAAGCTATCCAGTTCAGGTCTCATCCACTTCGATTCAGTGGGGTCCTGCCCACAGTGGTGGGCCCCGAGCAGGCTCTGGTAATGGAACAGGAGGTGAAAATGCTCCTGCAAAAGGAGGCTATAGAGCGGGTTCCTCCTTCCAGTCAGGAGTCAGGTTATTACAGCCGATACTTCATCGTTCCAAAGAAGGATGGGGGGTTGCGTCCAATTCTAGATCTGCGCCTGTTAAATTGCTCAGTAGGGAAGCTCAAGTTCAAGATGCTCACTCTCAAGCAGATTGTGTCATAGATCAGATCCGAGGACTGGTTTGTCACAATAGATCTGAAGGACGCATACTTCAATATTTCCATCCTCCCACAACACAGGAAGTTCCTGAGGTTCGCTTTTGGGGGCAAAGCGTACCAATATTGTGTTCTTCAGTTCGGTCTAGCTTTATCACCCCGCACATTACAAAAAGTGCATGGATGCAACGTTAGTTCCACTGCGCCTCCAGGGTATTCGTATTCTAAACTATATCGACGATTGGTTGATTCTAGCTCAATCGGAGCATCAGGCGGTTCGGTATCGAGATGTCGTCCTCGCCCACATCAAAAAGTTGGGATTGAGGCTAAATGCCAAGAAGTGTGCTATCTCCATCACAGAGGACCTCTTTTCTAGGCGTTATATGGGATTTGACTGCGATGCAGGCACGCTTGTCCCCTGCTCGTATCGCTTCGATTCTCTCAGCCGAGAAACAAGTGAAGCTAGGCCAGTTGTTCACTGTAAAACAGTTTCAGAGACTGTTAGGTCTGATGGCAGCAGCGTCCAACGTTATACCTTGCGGCCTGCTGTACATAAGACTGTTACAGTGGTGGCTCAGGACCAAGGGGTTCTCCCTGAGGGGAAACCCACTCCGCATGATCAAAGTCACGCGGTGCTGGCTTTGTGCTCTGGTCATGTGGAAAGAACCTTGATTCCTGTCCCAGGGTCCCGTGTTGGGAGCTCTCGGTCGTCGTATAACGCTAACGACAGATGCGTCCCTCATATACCTGGTATACGTGGCGGCTAAAAACTATCTTTCTTCTTGCTATCTTGTCTCTTAAAAGAATTGTAGACATTCAAGCTCTCTTGGTTTCTCCATCGTGCCTGGAATTTTCGCCTGGTATGGTAAAGGCTTTTCTCCACCCTAGACTGGGTTATGTTCCTAAGGTCCCTACTAGTACTGTTAGACCTATAGTTCTGCAGGCCTTCTGTCCTCCTCCCTTTCTGACGTCGGACCAGGAGAGACTCAATCTGCTCTGCCCAGTGAGGGCCTTAGATGCTTGTGTCCACAGAGCTGCCCTGTGGAGGAAATCTGAACAACTGTTTGTCTGTTTCGGGCCACCCAGGAAGGGATGTCCCGCATCTAAGCAGAGGATGAGCAAGTGGGTGGTCGAGGCTATCTCACTTGCTTACGAGTCAGCTGGTCAGCCCTCACCATTGGCTGTTCGAGCTCACTCGACTAGGAGTATGACTGCTTCTAAAGCTCTATTGTCAGGAGTTTCCCTTCATGATGTTTGTGATGTGGCAGACTGGTCCTCTCCGCACAATTTCATTAGGTTTTATGACCCTGACTTCAGCTCCACTCCAGGGGCGTAGGTGCTCTCGTCTGAATGTGCGCTCTGACTTCACACTACGCACACTTGCTCTTATGGAGACGTGGGTATTAGCGTGCCCACAGCGCTTGACGCAGCTTCTGTAATCCTAGTTTCCTGATAGGGAACGAGACGCTGCGTCTCCCTGCCATACTCCCGGCATGCCCGTGATCGACTTGCTTCAGGCTATCAGAAGCTGACGCGGTTGTGATTCTGGGGTGCTTTATAGTTTCCTGGTCAATGACGTCACCCGCCTATGACGTTCCATCTTGGCATTGGACTGATTCCATAAGTGCTTCAGGGCGCACTCACTCAGGGCCGTTCCCACAGCGTTTGACGCAGCGTCTCGTTCCCTTTCAGGGAACTAGGGTTATATACGTAACCGAGACGATTTTATCTCTGAAGTCAGACATACAAAACACTCAGCTGCATCATCCATGAGGCCCAACTGGAAGCGCTGCTCATCTTTAAAGGTCTCGGCTAGAGCGTGACGCAGGGTGTCTGATGTCAGAGCCCGCTCTCGACTCTGCTGGAACTGACAGAAAATGCTCTGTAAAAAGAAACAGCCAAATAAACCTCACGTACAAACCGCCATACACACAAATCAGAAATGCAATAGTGTTAAGTGAAAAAGAGAATTGAAAAGTTGTTGTAAGATATATAAATCTGATTATGAATATGTGTGCCATGTTAACTTTGGTTGTCTCAGATACCCTAATCATATATTTTGGTCAAAATTAGATATTTAAGTCACTATGAAATCAAAATTGACAAACATGTTTTATGAAATATTAATAAATGATTCATCTGTGCACATTAGTGCAGCAGTTGGCAAACAGCAATGCTCTAAAAATCCAACGATCCAATCAATTGATCCAATCAATTCCCGATGGACAAAATCAAATCCCGGCCTAAATTTTTTGTCACCCTGATATACACTGATGAGCCAAAACATTATTACCAGTAACAGGTGAAGTGAATAGTATTGATCATCTCCTAATAGGTCACATATTAAGGTCTGGCTAGCAAAAAATCAGTTCTCGTAATCAGTGTTGAATGCAGGAGGAATGGGCAGGAATAAAGATCTGAGCGACTTTGAAAAGGGACGAATTGTTATGGCAAGGCAAATGGATCAGAGTATCTCTGAAACGGCAAGGCTTGTGGATTGCTACCGGTAAGCAGTGGTGAGTGTTTACCAACAGTGGTCAGAAAAGGGACAAACCACAAACTGGCGACAGGGTGTTGGGCGCCCAAGGCTCATCGATGCATGAGGGCAACAAAGGCTATCCCATCTGGTTTGAGCCAACAAATGTTCTACTTTGACACAAGTCACACAAAGTTTTAATGATGGTTATGGGAGGAATGTGTCACAACACACAGTGCATCACACTCTGCTGCATATGGGGCTGCATTGCCGCAGACCAATCAGAGTGTATATGACAACCCCTGTCCATCGTCGAAAGCGCCTACAATGGGCACATTAGTGCTTGAATTGGACTTTAGAGCAGTGGAAAAAAAGGTCACCTGGTCCAATGAGTCCCATTTTCTTTTACATCACGTGGACCTGGAGAAGTGATGGCACCATGATGCACTGTGGGACAACAATAAGGCAGTGGAGTGAGTGTGATACTATGGGCAATATTCTACTGGGAAACCCTGGGTTCGGCCATTCATATGGATGTAAATTTGACACGTGCCACCTACCTAAACTGTGTTGCAGACCAGATACACCCATTTATGACAATGGTGTAAGTGGCCTGGTTGAAGGGGCCTCTTTTAGCAGATAATGCACCCTGTCACATTGCACACATTGTTCAGGAATGGTTTGAGGAACATGATGAAGAGTTCAAGGGGTTACCCTGATCTCCAAATTATCCAGATCTCAATCCAATCTGCAGTCGGCTGCAAAAGTCTTGGTACCAGATACCATAGGACACCTTCAGGAGTCTTGTAGAGTCCATACCTCGGCGGGTCGGCGCTGTTTTGGCAGCACGTGGAGGACCAACAGCATATTAGGTAGGTGATCATAATGTTTTGGTTCATCGGTGTATATCACAATTGGGAAGATGACTACAATGCCGACTTTAAAATGTACCACAAAATTTTACGTTAACAAGTTGAGACAATTTTCATGTTGTTTTCAATGTTGTCTAGGTAGGAAGATCACTAGAATTTGAGACATTTTAGCCTTCACATGCGCACCTTTAAAGCACAGAAAATACAGGCATCCCCCAAGCAGAAATGGCCAGATAGGTGTCGTATGCTCCTCCTGAAGATGTCAAGCTGCCAAAGAACCTGTAAGAAACTGGTTTTTAGTTTGGTTATAATCAGCCTGTCATAGTGTAGCATGTTAAATTTTTGTTGCACCCTTAATATTGTTTAGTTAAAGGGTTAGTTCACCCAAAAATGGAAAATTCTGTCAGTATTTACTCACCCTCATGTTGTTCCAACCCCGTAAGACCTTCTTCATCTTCGGAACACGAATTATGATATTTTAATGAAATCTGAGAGCTGGATCACTCCTCCATACTAGTCCATAGGCTTCTTAAGGGATTGAAACTTGCCAGCCCCGAAAAGTCATTAAAGACATTGTTAAAATAGTCCAAGTGACTATAGTGGCTCAATCTTAATCTGCGCAAAAAACAAAACAAAAATAACGACTTTATTTCAATTATTCATTTCCTTCTCTCTGGGCCTTGAGTCAGTTACAGGGGTGATAGCAGAAAAAAATCCTGAGCCTGAACTTTTTTCCCTGGGACAGATGCGTAAGGGCATGTTTATCCTCGGCTAATTTCTGACACAAAATGATGAGCGATTGTTCTTCTAGTCTTCTTATTTTGTTGTCATATATTTTTGTCATTATTTTTTGAGAATGCAAGACACACACAAACACATGCCTATCTTCATAATTCTTGACTTCTAAAGTTTTTTGAATTCGACCCAAATCCTAAATTTCACTTGCACTGCACTGCAATGTATTTTTTTCATGATTAATATTGCATTGCAAAATAATGTGTGCTGGTCAACTAGTCTAAAATTAAGAAACGCCTAGAAAACAGTAAAAAAACATTTGTACATTTAAGATAGTTCTACTTAATTTGTTATTCCAATATCCAAATATGATTGCCTACTTGATAAAAAAAAAGAGAAAAGGGCTTTTATTTGAGCCGTGCTGTCTTTGCATTTGAACATTGCACATTTTAAACAGGACACACATTAGCTGAATAAACGTTAGCCAATACAAACATACTTATAGAAAATAGTTGACAATGAATAGACAGGAGTCCTGTCACAGGACCAATAATAGCAAAACGAATCACTTATTCTAAAAAGAATATCAAGTAGCCTATATGTTAGAAGAATATGATATAGGGCTGTGTTAATAGTAAAACGTCCGTCATTTAACGAATTTTAAAAACACGGGATGGATAATAAAAAATGCTTTCTGGCATTTTGACAGGAAAAAACCCACAACCAAGAACAAAGCAGTTCGTCAATTTCCATTTTACAATTATCATCTCTCTCTGTGCGCGCGGTCTGTGTTTGTGATGCTGCGTTCACACCGGACGCGAATAGCGCGTCAGGCGCGAGTGATTTCAATGTTAAGTCAATGCAAAGACGCGTTACACGCATAAAAGATTCCTGCGGCGCGCATGAGGCGTAGAGCGCGGCGCGGTAGACGCGAATACGCCTCATTCGCGCGTCAAGTTCGCGCGAATGGCGCGAATTGAGCATCTGGCGCGTTACGCGCGAATGGTGCATTTGGTGCATTCACGCGTTTTACGCGAATTCGCGTCTGCCGCCCCGAGTTGAAAAATCTGTCCGTTTCTCAAAACCAAGAATGCAAAGAACGGACTTGTGTTCTTGGGGAGAAAGCTCTTGCTAGTTGTTCTTGGAAGAATGAACTTACAAGGTGACGAGCACACAGAACGCTGCAGACAGTTTGAGGCGATGTGTTCTTGCTGGTATTGCGCTATACCCCCGCACAGCGCCGTCTTCAGTACCCAAACATAACAAGAATTATTGATGATAACAGCCAGGTTTTTAGCATGACTGGCCGGTTGGCTCGCTAGCTACACCCGCGTGCGCTTATGGAGATTCTTCACTACCGAAAATGTTTGAGCATATTTTCGATTCGCCATAAATTTTCGTAAAAATGGCAATATTTGAAATCTACACAGTAGATTTCTCGCATCAAATGTTCTCAGAAGTGAATTTAGTGATGAAATAGCATACGAAATTGTAGAAAAACGACTTACTGTTGTTCTGCCTTTCTGCTCCCCGCTCCTTCCTTGAATGCCGAAATGAATGCTGGGATATTTCTGCCGTCAAGTTCAAACAAGTTACCAACCGATGCATCCTCGGTAAAATGGGCGTGTCAAGAACACTTCCGGGATTTTTAACCGTTCTTGCCAAAATGCAAACTTGTGTATTGAGACAGTACTATGGCAGCGACTGATGACGTTTCACAAGTCCACAAGAACACAAGTACAGACAAAAACGCATATTGAGATACGGCCGTAAACTCCCGCTCGGAATCTTTCATTCCAAAATCACTGACAGCTATGGAGGAAAAATTAATTCTTGCTGTAAGCAGTCACCCAGAATTGTACGATTCCACTTCATCTTTGTAAAGAGACAGGAACAAAAAGGACCTAGCTTGGAAGAGGGTCAGTGAGGAGACTGGGGAACCTGGTAAGTTGTAAATACAAATTAATCTTTAATATTTGTCCTTCTTTACGATAGAAATGCTACAGTCGTTGTAATTTCTTGAACAAGAACATGTGGACATCAAAACATGTAAAAAGATGGCCGTCAACGGGTTTCGCCTCCAGAGTTTCATCGGATTTCGCCTCCGTAAATTTCGCTTCAAACTTTTGTTTTTTACGCGCGATCAAGAGCGAAATTGACGCGCGTAAAAAACAAAGAATGGATTTAAAGTGGTCAAGCGTATAACTAGACGCGGTACGCGCGAATTTGACGCGCTATTCGTGTCCGGTGTGAACGCAGCATGAGAGAGAGAGCTCGCGTGAGAAATCCAATGTGTGGCGGGAGAGCGTGACAAAAGACCGAAATGAGTGACTGTCACGCTCAATGCGTGACACTTGAGAGCCCTGTCACTCATTCATTCATTCATTCCATTCCAATGATGCACACACGACGCGCAGAAAGACGCGCAACAGTATCGTGTGGCCAGACAGCGCGCCGGAATGGAATGTAGTAGGCTACAACAGATCACTTTCCCATAACGCAACTCCGACTACGTAAGCCTGTTAACTCAAAGGCGCAGTGCTTTCTTGCAATTGGGTCGGTTCATGTTCACACCGTAAACGAACCGTACCAGAGTTCGTTTGGAACCGTACCGAGACCACCTCTTGTGTACTAGGTCTCGGTTCGGTTGTTTGGTCCGCACCCGAGTTCGATTGCTGTATTCACACCTGCCCAAAAAGTCCGCACCAAGGGGATAAATGAACTAGAGTTCGATTCAATCGAACCAAAGAAGGCAGGTGTGAATACACCCTAAGATAACCCATGCGATTGCGATCACTCCATGTGATAATAGAATCCAGATTAAGTTAACTCAATACAATACTTCAACTTTACACATCCACCCCAGCCCGTTTACCTTCAGGAGTCAGAAGTGCCTTGACTACTGTAGCCTACTGTCCTCGCTCATGAACTCAGTCAGAGGCGGCCGCGGGAGTGGAAGCGGGATCGAGCGGGATTCTTTATTGCTGTCGATTTTCAGTCTCTTTTTAATGATAGGCCTTACGCATCTGTCAATCATACCCGCTTGCTATTTGGGGAATGAACCCAGCGCTATGATTGGTCGAATTCCGCTTCTTTTGCTGTTGCTTTTTTTCTTTTCTTTCGCAGACACGTCTGTACGCCGGAAATCCGGCGTGGCGCCGGAGCGCTATCAGGCCTGCAGTTAACTTAGTGTAATAGCGTAAGCTTCTGTTGTTGTACGTCACATGCATCACCCTGATGACCAGCGTCGGCCAATACGTGTGACGTAGCTCTACGCAATCATACTAAGTTAACTGACTAGAGGCCAAGAGAGAAGGAAATGAATAGTTGAAATAAAGTTGTTATTTTTGTTTGTTTTTGCGCACAAAAAGTATTCTCGTCGCTTGATAAACTTAAGATTGAGCCACAGTAGTCACTTGGACCATTTTAACGATGTCTTTAATGACTTTTCGGGGCTGGCAAGTTTCAATCCCTGAAGAAGCCTATGGTGGAGTATGGAGGAGTGATCCAGCTCTCAGATTTTATTAAAAATATCTTAATTCGTGTTCCGAAGATGAACGAAGGTCTTTCAGGTTGGAACAACATGAGGGTGAGTAAATACTGACAGAATTTTCATTTTTGGGTGAACTATCCCTTTAAGAACTATACTGTATATGGTTTGTACAGGGTTTTCACAGTAGTGACCGAGAAGAACCGTTTTGGTTCCCCAAAGAACCATACATTGAACAGAATAAATCTAAAGAGACTTTTTACACTATAAAGATCCTATTGTGTAATTGTAAGGTTCTATGGATGATAAAGGCTCTTAATGGAACCACAGATGCCTATAAAGACACTATTTCTTATAAATACTTCTGCTACTTATAACAGCTGCTTATTTCAGCAACCCCATTACAGAAAATATTTTATACTGTATTATCTATTAGTTAAATCATACACCTGCACATGTATTTAAAATGACTTCACTCACCTGCACAGCACTGTTAAGGAAGCAGCTGTTCTGGCCTGGCTCATTTAGTAGACCTTTGGTCAAAGCGAGAGAGATCATACTGCCCGGCTGGTAGGACTTGCCCAGCCCTATTCCACTCAAGGTACCTGTACCTGTACCAGCCATGTTGCCTCCAGGCTTTTTAAAAAGTTTGACCCATGCCATGAGGTTGGAGCCTGGCCCTCCCCAGCAATCAACCAGAGTCAATTACTGAAGCAACTTGAGGTTGATGCATTTGTTTTAGGCAACATTAGTGCCACAAGTCCCTGTACCTGACAGAGAAGGCCAACTTCAAAAAAATAGTCATTACAATAGTCAAAACAGTAGCTCTTTAATTAATGTGATAATGTGACTTTTAGCCACACGTTGCAGCACGTTGCTTTATCAGTCCAGCTGTTACTATGACAATGATCACACTCTGTCTCCTCTGTATGTGAGGATTCATCTGCATCCAGGCACACTGGTAATAAGAGGATGGATGCAGATAGAAGAACAAATCCATTACTCTCCACAGCATTTCCAGAAAAGTCAATGGAGGTCACTGAATGGGGGTAATTCATAAAGGCTCCTCAGGACAGGCACTGAAGAAGATCACAGGCTAACAAAGGAAGACCTACAGAGAGGGAGAGACACACAGAAGGGTTGGGGTACAGAAGGTGAGATATATGTTAAAACAAATGTTGTTGAATAGAAATTTACTTCAGATTACTATAGCCGTTTTACTGAACTCTGGTGCTATAATAATTAAGAGCCACATATTTGGTTTTAGATCATACTCAGCACATTTCATGACAGGATTTTTTTTGTTTGTTTTTTAACTCTGTCACAACACAGTCATCTGAATTATTGAGAGCATACACAACACGCTCTCGTGGTAATCTCACATTTGGCAATCGTGGCCTAATGGTTAAAGAGTCAGACTAGCAACCCGAAGGTTGTGGGTTTGATTCCTGCAGAAAATGACTGAGGTGCCCTTGAGTAAGGCACCTAACCCCTAATCGTTCCCTGGGCCTCACAGCAAAATGGCTGCCCACTGATCCTTGCATGTGTGTGTCCATGGTTTGCTGTGTGTGTGTGTCCACTACTCACAGCAAATGTGTGAGCACTAACTTAAATAAGTGCAGAGGACTAATTCCGAGTATGGGTTACGATATTGGCGATCACTTTCACTTTCACTTAAATTGTTTACTGCTTGTGCTCTGAAAGTACACACAGGACAAGTCCAAACATTTCATTAGACATTATCTCTGGTATTCACCTCATTGTTGAGAGGCTCAATAACAATGGCAAGATAAAATATCAAAACAGCTACTCTAATGGTCTTTGGTATGCAAACTATGAGAGAGGACTACTGAAAACAAGACAGACTGCCAAGAACAAAACCGAAATATAGCTGTAAGCAGTTACTGTAAAGATATATAAGACATGGACTTAGTGACATTTGTTCATAATTGAACTGATCCAGTACTGTACTTGATGAGAGCGGGTATTTTGCGTTGTTGACTTTTTTCCATTATTTTTTTTTTTTTTTTTTGCTATAGGATATTGGGTAACACTTTACTTGAAGGGGTGTGCATAAGACTAACATGACACCTTCATAATCATGACATGACACATGTTATGAATATGAAGGAGGTTTCATGCATGTTTATGACAACTGTCATTAAGTGTCATTCGCTCAATCATGACATTTTTAATGCAAATATGACATTCTTTGAGATGTCTTTGTTATGACACCTTGACATAAACCAATACATCATAACCTGTCAGTGTCTTTGTCATGACAACTTGACATTACTAAGACAACACAACCTGTCATAAACATGACATAGCAGATTAATTATCAAACTTAAGAAACAACTTAGCTTTATTGGTTAACATTACATTAAACTGTCAGGTGGTTGGTTTTGACATTGGCTGTCATGAGGCCATTATAACTGTTTAATGACAAATTCAATTTGTACCACTGTAGTTGAGGTCACGAAAAATATTCATGACACAGTTATAATGGCCTCATGACAGCCAATGTGAAAACCAACCACATGCCAGTTTAACTTAATTTAATGTCAAGTTGTCATGACAAAGACACTGACAGGTTATGATGTTATGGTTTATGTCAAGGTGTCATAACAAAGACATCTTAAACAACGTCATAGTTTCATTCAAAATGTCATTATTGAGCGAAAGACACTTAATGACAGTTGTCATAAACATGCATAAACCCTACTTCATATTCATGACATATGTTATGTCATGGTTATGAAGGTGTCATGTCAGTCTTATGTACACCCCTTCAAGTAAAGTGTTACCGGATATTTAATATTTAATGAACACATTAATCTTTACTGCATCCATGAGTCAAAAAATTAAAATATCTCTCTTTAAAATAACACCTTATTTAGTTGTGTCGAGAAAAACTGACCTGTTTCATTTTAAATGATGGTAAATTTTAATGTATAGTTCCATTTAAACACATGGGAAAAAAATCTGTTAAATGATCAATATATACAAACGGTTGTAAAAGCAAGTCTTTCCTTTCGATGTTGCTTAACACATTCAAAGCAAAAAATACTAAATCTTCTGTGCAGTATTTGCAACACAAAATAATTTTTACAGTTACATGTGCCTACTTGAAATGTTGTGAGTTCTAAACAGTTCTAATAACTGTTAAATGAAATATTTTCAACTTTGTGCTCATTCTTGGAAGATATGACCATTTAAATGGCAAAGATAAGATTGTTGCATTAAGATATGATACTTTGTTTCTAATATGCGATTAAAATATTCTATGAAAGATCAAGCTACTTTTTCTTTGTTCTTGTGTTTTTGTAATCAACTCCCATTTGCAGTACTACATTTCTAAACATTCATCGTGATGCACTGCTTGTACTTCCAACACCTCTCAATCTCATTAAACCTAAATGACAGATGCTTGAAATTTAAGTCTTGACAAAATAGATTTTTCCCAAAAATGTCAATAGACATTTCTTTACACATGAGGTATTATATTTGTTATTATTAAAGTTACTTTGAACCAAGGTGATACATGGCAGTATTTATTGCATCCAGCCTTTTCAGTTGGCTTTAAGGAGAAGTTTAGTTGTGTCATGATGTCTGAGACTGACTATTGTGTAAGGAAATCCGACTGGTTTTCTGTGCAATGGGGCAATCCTCTAACCAGAGCCTCAGTGGCCAGGGTTAGGATGAATGTCGAACTTGTTGCCGCAGTGATGCAGTATATTACTGTAAATGCTGGACCATTGCCATGGCTACAGCATGAAGATGATGGGCTGTAGGCAGCTGCACTGATGCTGAATTCCTTGCCTCTTCATACTAAAAACGCAGAATTTCTAACAGTATGAAAATAAGATTACAACAAAAAAAGGGTTTTACAGAGAATTTGTGTGGTTCTCATGTGTGATATATAATATTTTGGGGTTCATCATTGTAAATACTGTAGCAAAGCTCGTCTTATTAAATTCCTTTGCAGCTATTCATCATGAAACAACAGTGCATAGAACCATATTCGTGGTACTGTTATTTTTATGTTTTTATTTTAAACGAACAGTAAAAACACAGAGACAGAACTGTCCGAAAAATGTTAACACAGAGATCTGTGTCTATATGAGCTCTGCTGAATGTAATTCGCATTGTGTCAACCATACAGCCATTCAAATCGGTGCTTTCTCCCATTAAGTAGTTATGAAACAGAATCCATTAGACCTATGCCTACTGTGTTGTCTTGTAAAAGTAAATGCATAACATGAGAGGATAAACAAAAGCAGAAATTCGTTCAGCGTGCCGTTACACCTGTTACTGCGCATGCGCTTAAGGTAACCTGCTCTGCAGCATTTTGGGGCATTAGAACGCGCCTATGATTTCCCAAAAATATGTCCATGTAGATAACTAGCAAGGTTTTGAGACACAGTCGTTAATAAACAAGCAAAGCTCACCTAAATGTGTCCAGTATATTTGTATTCAAATCCTGGTTTTAGAAGTGTGTTTATCGCATAACGATCTGAGGTCATTGTGCGCGTCCAGCTCGAGTTACTTGCTGTCGGAATCCTTCATTGCTCAGCATGTCATAAAGCGCAGTAGGCTAAATACATATGGTCAAAGATCCTCTTACAATAACACCGCATCGATGTGTCTATGTTCATGCATTCCTGCTCCTCCACACTCATCAACATTGAGGGTTTAATCCGTTCAGGTCCTGAGCTGGAGAGATTATTCTGATGGACGCTGACTCCGCCCCACATATACAGCTACAATATTTACTGTCATTCCGCAGAAATAACCCGCGTGTTTGACGTGGATGACCTCGAGATATTAACAAAAACTTATGTAACACTAAACCAATTCTACCCGAAACTGTGGCAAAATAAAAGCCTACGCGCAAAATCATATGACTCAAAGGTGATGAAATATGTTGTTTTGTTTGAGCAAGCTGCTCAAGTAGGCTATATATATATATATATATATATATATATAATTGTCTTTATGTGTTTATTGTCATCTTGATCTTGATTTTTTTTATTTTATTTTTTTATCTCCCACTGAACAGTACCCGTAACAGTACAGTGTCCTTTCTGTTTTTGGAAGACAGCACAGTACGCTTACAGTTAATATATTGCCTCATCTTATATGAGTCTGTATGATCTATATTTTGCTGACTAGAATTAGCATTTGTTGGTCATTGTTGTGTGAATAATGAAGTGAAACCAGGCTGCAGGCAAGAACTTCCAACAGATCACAAGAATATTCCATCTCCCTTAAAGCAGGTTTTGGTTGTTGGTTTTTAGGGTATGTTCTAATAGGGAATATTTCGGTAATGCTATTGATTATTTAATCGTCTTTAAGTATTCTAGTGTAAAAATTGCTAATGTTGTTCAATGCATGTTTTGTTAAAGAGTATGAAGGAAGCATTTGCTGACTGTCTGGAAGTCTTTGTGTTTACTGTAACTGTAGCACAGGGAGTGTCAAATTCAAGGCTACTTATGACTCCTGTAAATATAGCTAGTGTCAGAGGATATGTCTGTGTGCTATGTCTCAGGGTAACTGAGACAGATTCTTCCAGAGACTGTTTTGGATGATGATGATGATGATGTTGATGATTTAGTATGCAGATAGACTGTATGGGTGAAAACAACACGCAGAACAGTATTTTTATTATTATTATTATTATTATTATTATTGTTGTTGTTGTTGCTGTTGTTGTTGACCATGTTATATAAACAATGTTGACAGAAATTTGAAATAAATATGCAATTTATTTGTACAGTTTGGAGCTGCAATACAAGCAAAGGTTCTAACACTGTGAATATAATGTTAAACATCAGCCAAAATATCACAAAACTAATTTTTCATAAATATATATTAATAGATTATAAGTTCAAACAAGATTTCAGGAACTCAGCATATTATATTTACATGGCTGTTTCAACCAATGATATATCTCTGATCAATTTGATTTTGTAAATTAAATGAATGATTTTTAAAAGCTTTTTTTGTGGAAACAAGAGTGCAAAAATAATTATAACCTCAAAACGATGTCATGCTGTACTAAATATATTTCTAATAAAAATGAGTGCAACCTTAGAATACTGATTATGTTTCACAGTATAACCATGCATAATGTTAGTGAAAATCACTATGACACCTTAATGTATCAATAAATTAACTCACACATGTATATTCTTATACTTTCTGTATGCATATTGTTTTGCAAGTTGTACGAAAATTATTAATCCTGCCTCATACTACTGTTTTGTTCAATACCCTTTTTATTCTTCGTTTTTTGAGGCATTCATTATTTAAAAAAGTGGAAATTCCTGTCCCAAGAACAGCTGTCCAAAAGTCACTTCAACATACAAAGAAAATAAATCTGTCCAGCAATCAGAAGCTATGGATGACATCTACAAACACCTTATAACACAGTCAAGAAGGATTCAATCAGTGTTACAGATCTTCAGACTCAGGGATCTCGAAAGGCTCCAGAGAGACAGTGGGTAAAATGAGAGGCATGCCTTCGGAGATCCACCCCTGGGCCGTCCTGTTGAAAGTGGGCCGCTTAGCTGCAGGATTTTGGAGCTCAGGATATCGGGGAGCATTCAAGTCCACATCTGGAAGCTTGAAGGAGATCCCTCGTGGAGCTTTTTCAAAACCACCAAATGGTGTAGCCACCCTGAGATTTAACAGAGATTTAATTACTGAGGCATCTGTACTGGTTTCTGTTATGCTGATTTTTATTGAAAAAACATACAAACATTAAAACAGATTTAAAACAGACGCAATATATAAGGGCATGAGCACATTTTTCAGGTATGAATTATTGAATACTGTATATGGATATTGAGACTGCACCACCTGTTCATCTCCTCAAGATGGTGCTGTGATGTGCAGAAAGTTTATTACAGAACTGAACATACAGTATACACTTGCATAACTATACCATTTTCAACAGTGTGTCATACATTAAAAATAACGATGTTAAAATAACTGTCATTAAACTATATTTATTGATAAATATGACTTCAAATAAACCAACCTATCCTTAAAATCCTTGGTATTAAGAAAAAATGAAATACCTATTAAAGCTTTTGTAGTCAGGCAGCTCTAGTTTGGGCTCTGGGACTGGCATGTGAACTTTAAGTGTGTCGGCCAGCGTTGGGTCATTGATGATGGCCTCTTCCCATGGGGAGTGGTAGGATTTTGGCATAGCTGTTGCATTGAACCTCTCTGGAGGAATGTTTGTCAAGGGACCGCCATATCCTGCGAAACAGTTTCTGCTGTTTAGACTTTGATTGCATGTTATCATTTGATATCAGCCTGATAAATTCTGGAAATAGTATAGCCCTCTGTAAATAATATCTTATGTAGAACACACCATTTAAATTGAAAGGCATTACACCTAAATTGAGATGAAAGGACTAAGAACTAAACTGAATCGGGGAGATTAAAACTGAACTCTGAATCCAGTTTTGTCTTAGACATAGTAGTACAATGCGGACTTCAAGTTTATTTTACATAGCAAACGCAGCATGCATTTGTTGAATATTTAGAGTGAAACCGACACACATACCTTTTAACCATTTTAAAGTCACTTAGAGTGATTCACTAACTAAAAATAGAAAGTAAGTTGGGGGTGGTGTGTGCTGTTGCTGTCTTATTCTCTTTTCACTCGCTCTGATTCCATTGCACTTACTCTCATAGATGATACAAGGCTTTGAAAACATCTTACAAGCATGTGAGGGTATATAACCAGCAAGTGCACTGCAATCATCCTGACTCATCTGCCATTGTGACACCCATTAATAATTCACATAAACCGTTTTTATTTTGAATTATTGTTTTGAAATTTTTGTTTTGAAATAAAATTAGTTCTAAAACACAATTCTAGTTCTTGTTAGCACATTGTCATATTATATATAGTATGATTTAAATGTGCATTCATAAACATTGAGATTGTGACATACCTGGTGCAATTTCCTCTGGATTTGCTGGGTTTCTGGGATCTGGTGTGTTTGGTGGTGTTTTTGATGCAACTTTATTTTCTGAGTTTTCTGCATTTGCTTGATTTTCATTCTGAAACAAAATGTCAGTTTCAGTATTGACATATCTTATTGTGCATGTGTAGCAAGATTAAGATAGAAGATAAAAAAGACTGTTTCCATATTAGAATATTCTTTATTTTCAATTCAATTCACATTAAGTGATGTAAAGTGGCATGAAAGGGACATTGTTTTTGGCAGCAGTTTGCTTTTTATTCATATTTTTAAGGCGTATTATAGTCCGGGAGGGTACTGTCAACTCAACCCCATCACATAAAATTAAGATGGAAAATTGTCATTATTATTAATTATTCTACATGAGGACCAGTGGCCACTTTGAACAAAAAAACTTAACCCCATCACACTTAACCCAGTCACATATCTTTATATTTCACATTGTTTTGTGGTTTAAAACTTGTGACAGGGTTGAGTTTTTGTATTAATTATTACTCATTTATGTATTAATTATTTAATGTAATATATTAAGTATTCATTGTTTCAGTAAATATATCCTTACCAAAATCATGACAACTCATAATTGTGAATATTTTATGTTAATGTGTCCACTTAAACACTGACAATGACAAGCATCCAAATGGCAGCCACATCAGCAGCAGAAAGGCTGTGCTGATCAATTAAAAAAGAAAGCTGACTACCACCTTACATTTTAAAGACTACCATGATAAAATTTTGGGTTTAGTTAAAAATCTAAATTGAAAACATTTTTTTTTTACAAAAATAAAGAGACCTTCACACAATTTGTCTATTTTTAACTTCAGTCCCATGAAAATGTGAAAATTATCATAAATGTTACTTTTGTAGTTATTAAACTGATACGAGGGACATGAGCAGTAGGTATGTTTGTTTTATAACAAGTTTTGTGTAAAATCCTTATTAAACCAATTCTATTTAGTCCCTTATGGGATTGAGGTGTTTAAATCTGAAAAAAAAACTGAAAATAATAAATGGTCTATAATGCCTGTGGTGGGAAAATATTATTTGTTGGAGGTTTGATACATGCCTAATGATGTGGGGTATTTAGAAAATAGCTTTTTAAAAAATCCAAGTTAAAATATTACCACATCCCAGGAATTTACCATTTGCGTAGATTAGATATAAATTCACAGTTATGTTTACTTTTTAGTGTACAGATATCATTTATGTATAAATGTATTTTGAAAAACAGTGGTGAGCATGGGCACACACACACACACACACACACACACACACACACACACACACACACACACACACACACACACACACACACACACACACACACACACACACACACACACACACACACACACACACACACACACTTGAACAGTGATAAATGAAGTAGGTTGTCAGGGATGCATGGCAGTGCTGACCCTAAAGAAGGAACATTTGGAAGGACACGGGGCACGTGGCATTTGCTATCTTCCATGTGTGTCTGCCATTCATATAGCTGAGCACATGCTTTCTTTACTAACAAAGTAACAAAACATACAGTTCAAACAAGCAAATCACAATTATATTACAGAACAGTTTAGTTTTAGGCAGTGTTGGGATTAACGCGTTACAAAAGTAATGCATTACAGTAACATTTTACTTTTTGCTGTAACGCAGTAGTGTAAGGCATTACTAATCAATTTTCAGTAATATTTTACTATATTACATGTTCTGTTACACTTGCGTTACATCACACTTTTAGTTTTAATTGTAAAACAACAACAACAACAAAACACACCAAGACCGCGAGACATTAACGAATGAAAAATGCAAGTAGGCTAAGTTACCTGTTCGTGGTCAGTCAATAGCAGCGTGTGGTGTCCAAGTTTCTAAATAAAGACTAAATGCGTCTGATAGCGATTTATTTTTTACAGGAGTGCCGTGAGTCATGATTTCGGCCTCTGTTCTCGCGCTGGCCAGTGGAAAAGCATCTAATGGGTAAAGATGGCATGAAGAAGACTGTACATTCGCGAGATGGACGTATGCGCATTAGGCTACTCCATTTGTTCTGTGTTTTCTTTCTAAACAGTTAGGCTATGTTTATTTGGTATTTTTCTTGTTTTCATCACGCACTCATTTTTTATGCGGTGGTGACGCGTCCACGTGACATGATGTAAGGAAAGCAACTAAAAGATGTCACAAAGTACTGACAAAAGCAATGATTATGAATATGTCAAATATAGCAAGGAGACATTTTAATTGTTTTTTAATAAAGATGAAGTTGACGTTGCTGACTCGCGATCTTCGCAGTAGTGAATGCGCCAGAGAGAAATGCACATTTCAAAACAGATAAGCAGAGAACAGTCCGTTTTCTTTCGTTTTGAATTGTTCTGTTTACAAGTAGACATTTCAATATATATATATATTTCAGGTCTGTTAAGTAGGCTAGGCTACCTTATAGCCTAGTGTCGTGATTATCTATTGTCTGCTATATTTACTTCTTATTTATTAAATCCAGGCAATTGGTTGATGAATGAAACATTGATTAAAATTAAGATACAATTAGTACAAATCGAAATTCACTTTAAAGAAATTTGTGTCTTCTGTTTGAGGTCTCTGTGAAAGTTTTAAAACAGTCTTTTAGTGCTGCTTCAGAGTGGTCACGAATGGAGAACTGTCACGTAGCCTACATTGTTTTTTCCTCATAAATGCGAACACAAAAAATTAAATAAAATAAATTTAATATTTTATGTTCTGTGGAGAGCGAACCCTTCTTCATCTGGTGGGTAGTATTACTTCTGATTTGCGCAGTGTAATTCACAGAATTACAAACAAATATTTAGCCTCCTAAAAGTTAAATATTTTTTTTTGTCACGCATGAGTATTTCCCTCATATTAAATATAAAATGCATGTGTAGACTGATATCTAATGTCTGGACTCTTTTAAGGGGGTGTCCTATGGATAAACAGACGTTTCAATATGTTGGTATTAAATGCTTTTTCAAGTTTTGACTGCAAATGTCATGTCCAAAACGCTGGAATTCCCCAATTTTAAATAATTTATCCTCAACTAGTTTTGTGGTGTAGGTCTACGTATTTTATAATGTTAACTTCAAAATTCAAATAATACTAATAGTAATTTAAAGATGTGAATTGGAGAATAGCATTGGATCTGGACGGGAAGGATACCTCTTGGAGTTGGAAGGGGTGTGTCGCGATTCTTCAGGTTGGTGGATCTGAGTGTCGCAATTTCGGTTTCTATCGCATATTAAGCCTTAAGCCCTATTCACACGGGATAAGTATTACCTGGTGTCCTCTAGTAATTTTTAATAATTGCGGAGGTTATCTGAGATATTTATCCCGTGCGAATCGGCCATGCCATGTCTGTAATTTGTAAAGTAAAAAATCCCCCGCAAATTACCAACTATATTTCGCCGAACACTGAGGTCCTGTGATAATATTAGACCCGTGCGAATCGACATCTCTGTGATTTGGCCGGATCGTATCAATTTTTCAAGGTTTTTGTTTCATGTGCGCCTTTTTATCCATCTTTCGCAAAGAATGGAGGCTGGTTTGGAGTGTTTTGATAGTATTTTGGGTGCTGGGTCATATCGCTATACACAACTACACAATTTGCAGAAAGTGAAAGCTGAAAATCATCAGAAGAGATGAATGACATGTATAGCAGCATGCAGTAAGGAACTTTATTCTGTTTATGTCATACTATATCATACAGCTAGACCTATAATGAAAAGAAATTTCCAAGCAATAGCCTATTGACGTTATATCCGGGAGAAGTCGTTCAATTTGAGTAAAATCACAGGCTTCGGTTATCCCGTGCGAATGCGCCACATGAAATTCAGATGTGGCGGGGTAATTTTTTAAATCACACGAGGTCCCCAGAAAGTAGGCTACTAATCCCGTGCGAATAGGGCTTTAGAATGTTAAGTTCTACTACTGTATAGCTATTTTGGTGAAAGAAACTCAAAAGTAATAGGCCTACAGGAGTAATGTAACACATTACAATTCTGAGACAGCAATATTGTAAGGTAATGAATTACTTTTAAATTACAGTAACAAGTAATGTATAATGTATTACAGTTTGGAAGTAACTTGCACAACACTGGTCTTAGGCTCAGTATCAGTGATCAAATTAAACATCAAATTAGATATTTGAGCCATATTTATCACATCCGGAGTATAGGTTAGATATTATTGTTATTATCAGCACCACAGTAGCTATTACATTGATTTGCATCCTTTGATCTGTCATATTATGATTTGTTCACAATATAAGCAAATATACTTACTTCATTATGCATGTAAGCTCAAGCCTGGGTATTTGTGTAGATGCTACTTACATTTAAAATGGTGTTGGCTTCATTCTGAATGCTTTCAAATGTGTATTTCTCTGATCTTCGCTGTCGCATCTTAAAAAGGCGTGATCCTCGGTTTGACAAGAGAGAAAGTTCCTCCAGCATGATGTCTTTTGGAGTGGAAAGTTTCTTCCCCAGGTCCATAGTAAACCCTGCATTAATATAACATTTTTGTTATTACAAAATAATTAAACAGATCCTGAATGGAAAATGGATCATCTAAATTCTTGGATAACGCTTTGTATATAGGCTATATGAACATACATGGCTTATGCCATTATTACAGTTTATATGGACATTAACTACTGAAGATTACAGTACTATAATGTAATAAGGTCTGTCTGTTAATACCTTAATAATGAAATTAAGATTTATAGATGCTTCATTTGCTTCAATACATATTTCAATACATACTGTATGTATCATGTATTCAAATAGCATAGCATATATCATGATAAAACAAAACCAAGAATACAAAATATTTTAGTGTGAGTGTGGATGCCTGTGTTAGACACACATTCTATGACAGGTCACATGGGAAAAACATTTAAATTTAATCGTAAATTCATTATAAACAGGTAAAACATGATGATTGTGAATGTTTTGTTAAAAGGAAAATTGGATGTCATGTGCTTTTGCTGCAGGAGCATTTACCATGATGATTCCAAACATGATATCTAAAATAGAAATCATTAATTGTGTGCATCATTAATTGTTACTGAATGATGTTTCAGTATGAGAATGTTTAATGTTACTTAAAACATTTAAAATTGTATCTAATCTAAAAAGATTCAAAAGCTTGAGTGTTTGTTTAAACAGGAGAATCTCTCTTGTTCTACATGATCTTTATTCTGTGCTCATTTCAGCTCCAACACAGCTGTCCTACCCCATCCTCCCAACTTTAGCTTCTGCAGAAATAGCCCATGACAATGACAGAGTGAATCTGGCAGGCAGCAGAACATCCATACAAGATTATTTATGGCTAGAATGAGGCTGTGGCCCTGAACCACATTCTAAATGTTGGCGTTTCTCTCTGTGATGGGCAGCTACTTTTTGTGCTGTGCTCTGTAATCATTCAGTGCTGATCTGAGGGCATATTTTGATAGAAGGTTATACCATTGGCACCACCATGGACCTCATGGCAAAGGGCAGCTGCCTGCATCTTCCTCTCACGCACTGAAAGAGTGCTGAACTGTGACATGTTGGTTTAAATGAGAATCCCAGTAGTGCTGCAATAGATAAAGGACACAGATACTTGAAGTAGAACTATCTTACGTCCTGATGAAAAGTGCTGAGAGAACATGGTTATACATGAGGATACAACGACTATAAGCTTTCTAAATATTAATCTATCATTGTAACTACAATATTGTATGCTTTTATTGCTAATATTCATGATATGTTGCTAGTCTGGATATTCAAAATATGTTGCCACTCTCATTGTAATATAGCCTAACTGAAATAAAAATCTGTTTATATACATTTCTAATTTAGGGCTTCTGTGTAAAACTGTTAAGGATTGCTATGGAGTTTTTGAACCAGAACATTTTAATAGAAAACAGAAAATACAATTTTAATAATTAAGAATATAGTAACCAAAGCAAATCCTTTAGTTCCATATATAGGCTCTCTATGCCACTGTAAATGTCCTTCCATAACGGTTATTAAGGCATAAAGGTGAAACTAACCGACCACAAGCCAAATCTTTATACAGAACAAGATATCTTATGTCATGAAGTGATATAAATCAATGGATAGCATACAGGTGAAACTAACCGAACACAAGCCACATCTTTATACAGAAAAAGATATCTTATGTCATGAAGTGATATAAATCAATGGTTATGCACAAACATTGTGTCCAGGGTGCAGATTTGGTTACTGAGGCTGACCAAAGCCAATACAAACTTTTTTGGCACAGTTCACACGGCCTTGCTATTTTACTTGTTGCTCTCATCATAAACTTTCAAAATCTCTGAATTATATATTTTTTAACATTGCTTGTATTGCTTTTTTTAACATTGCTAGTATTGCTTAAATTGATTTGTCTTGTTAGACTGTTATTCCTAATTAAATCATTTTTTTTAGTTTATATAATCAAATTTATTTATTTGCATTTGCATGCGACAACAAATTTCAAAATTTCATTCTGTTTTAGTCATCATTCCATTATTAAGTGCACATTTATACATAATCAATCTTCTAAATTACCCATTTAAGATGTTTCATAAACATCTCTTTGTACCTATGTTTTGTTATCATAGTTTAAGGGTCAGACTGTCCACAAAACACAACCCCCAATATTGTTATAACACATGTTGGTTATCATTATTTCCACATAGCGCACACACTCTCTCAAGGAAGGCCAGCTTCTTCTTACCTGTTAAAGCTGTGTTTGTCTTGAGTTCTGACTGTACAAATTAAGACTTTAGATAGATCGATCCCGCCTGATTTGTCTTTGTCTCGCACTCTGTTCTTGACTTGCACTTGGGTGGGGGCGTGTGCCGGTGTTAGTGTAAGGCCAGCTTACATCAATAGGCTAATTTTAGCTGTGTTCAGCACTCAAACCTCTCACAATGCTATAAGATGGTATGGTAGGGGGAGGGAGAACTGTATGCATGAGAATAAAGTGTACAAGAGTCTGTGGGTGAGTACTTGAGTGTAAACGGTGATGGGGCTTTAGTCTGTGTAATTCTTAGCTGCGGAGGCTGGGATTTTCTTGACTGTCATTAAAGGCGGGCCTTCCAGCAGATAGACCACTATTTCTCATTCCATACAGAAGCAGGGGCAGTATGACAATACTGCTCTTGCCTTATTGTATAACATATAATCAGGACTCAGAACTGAGAGAGCTGTCTGCTCCAAAAGATCTGACTGAATGATGGTGGTATTAAACATTGGCATTATACAACAGTAACAGCATTTTTAGTCATCATGCTTTAATACAACTCTCGTTATGGTCCAGATTGTTAAGTTTTATGATAGATGCAAGAATTTAAAATTGTTTGTGCAGTGTATAAATTGTACATTTCGAGGTCCCGAAGTGAGAAATAAACATGCAAAATAAACTCTCAGAATTAGCATAGACATTTATGGGATGTTTACCGGATAGGGTTTAAAGAGTAGGCCTTAATCTAGAATAGTTAATCATGGTTTTAAAAATGGCTTTCTGAAACTCAGATTAAGTACAGACTACTAACCCATGGACTATTCAGTCCTGAACTAAAATAAACAACATAATAAATAATCATCTGGTCCTTGACACGGTGTAATATGTAACTTGCTGTTGTTTATCTGAGGTTGTATTTACCTAATTTTAAGAACTGCTAATGACCAGATGGTTTTTATTATGTTCTGATATATATATATATATATATTCAGAGGTGTTAGTGAGGCCAGCGCCCTGCTCACCCTGTGGTCTGTGTGGGTCCTAACGCCCCAGTCGATGTCACAAATATGGCACAGAAATTCAGCTCAACAGTTTTCTTAACAACTGCTTTTGATGATGCCTGTGTAAATTTGGCTGATTCTTGATGCGATCGCGGACAGCAACGCAAAGTTGATTCTGTGCTAATTTGATCTAATATCTAATGATATCTAATGAAGTTCCCCTTTACAGTAGCTTACCTGTAAATGTGTTTTACGGTATGATGCCCTTACTGCAATTTAATTTTACAGTAAGATGCCCTTGCCGCGATTTAATTTTACAGTATAATGCCCTTACTGCTATTTCATTTTACAGTAATTTGCCCTTACCGCAATTTCATTTTACAGTATGATGCCCTTACTAAAACTTATACTTGGGCAACAGCAGTTATTCCCAGTCGAGTACTGTTTAAATAGTATAGCTTTATTACACATCCTTGTTATGGAACTCTATTAGTTGCCTGAATGTACAATTACGTTAAAGGTATACTGAGTAACTTTATGGCCCTTCAAATTTAAATCTGAAATATAAAGCTTTTGTAACATTACAAATGTTTTTACTGTCACTTTTGGTCAATTTAATGCATCCTTGCTGAATAAAAGTATTAATTTCATTCAACAACCAAAAATAAAAAATAAAAAATAAAAATAATAAAAAAATTACCTGACTGAACAGGAGAGCTGTTCTTTTGAACTTTCTGTTCAAAGAATCCTGAAAAAAAAGTGTACAACTGAAAATAATCAGAAATGTGTCTTGATTCACAGAAGTGCTCCTAAAAAGAAATGTAAGCGTAGAGCCCTTCGAGTTATGCATTGCAATATGTTAATCACATACATAATGCATCTGATAGTTAATCAAAACATATACTTATAAAGCCAAAGATGCTCAGTGCTGTGACTCTTAAAAGAGCCTTTGGGCTGTAGTTAGCTCCTGTTGACACAGGGAAAAGAGAGAAAAAGAAGAAACATTATTTTTCATCAATGATTATTGTCTAATGACTATATGTTATGGACATGATAAATCACAGATCTAGGATGACTGCTAGATTGATCACTTACACACTCAGATGACACTTTTACCAATAATTGGCAAATAATTTCTAAAATATTTTGCAATGAATATTTTTCAATTAATCCATTAGTC
Source organism: Siphateles boraxobius (assembly GCF_051911475.1). Lineage (NCBI taxonomy): Eukaryota > Metazoa > Chordata > Actinopteri > Cypriniformes > Leuciscidae > Siphateles > Siphateles boraxobius. The sequence goes on along the minus strand of NW_027508777.1, from coordinate 9,141,559 downwards.
TGCCTTTACATTGCTTTAAATGCGTTACTATTTTAACATGTCATATTTCTAACGCTATCTCACGACCAATTCGTACGAATTTTGTACGAGTGATTAAAAAGTGGCTAATTCGTATGACTTCGTACGACCTCACTCGTACGAATTGTACGATTTGTCTAAACCCACGTGATGGGTAGGTTTAGGGGTGGGGTCAGGTGTAGGTCATTCATACAAATTCATTCGAATTGGGCAACTCGTAAAATATGTACGATTTAGCAAAAATCTTACTAATTCGTACGAGTGAGGTCGTATGAATTCGTACGAATTAGCCACCTCGTAAAATTCGTACGAATTGCCGTGAGATCGGGCTGCATATTTCTGTCCTGTGCAAAGTGAATCCAGCATTTATCTGTATGTAGCTGTCACATCTCTTACATCGTGTCTACACTTTGTTATGAGATAACTATGTCTGTGATTGGCTACATTGCTCACCGCTGGAAAACGCGTTGTAAATAGATCAATTTGCCATTCTCCAGAGCGCGAAAACAAATAAGCACAAATATGCACTGGAGAGTTTGGCAAATATGTTTCAGCATTATATTATTGTTGTAAGGATAGATAAGACCCAGTAGCAAATGACAGTCAAATAATTATTTAATGAATGTAATGAAACAGCCGCCAGCAAGACATGAACAGAAATCTTCTTGGAAATAAACACAACAAAAAACAGGCAACACTTGTGGCCGTTAATTAATAACTGAGAAGTCCTCTTGGAAAAGATCCAAGGCAATAGCCGTAGTAGATGCACGGGCACAGCTGGGGCAAGGCTTAGATCACACAGCAGAGGTAACGACAGACGACAGCGGGGAGCTGCAGCAGCATTGAAAAGCACGGCACTGTACACAGAGAACTGGTTAGAGCACAAGCAGACAAATACTTGCAGCAAGATCTTTCTCGTCCCCGACAGGACTGGTCAGGACAGGAGAGATAAGGGTGGTACAGTCACTAGACGCTTTTTTCATCAGTAGTCAAAAACAACCTGACAAAGAGACAGGAGGAAGAGAGAGAAGAAGTAGCAAACGTAATTAGAAAGAAAAGGGAACAGGTGTGAAGTAATAGGAGCAGCGCAGCGGGAAATAAGGAACAGCTGAGAGTAAGTAATTAAGAGCATGTAAGAGAGGTGAAAGCGATAATGAAAGTGACCAAAAGAGGGCGGAAAAGGATAGGAAGAACCAGGATCATGACATATTATAATAGTATCAATTGTGGGTGCTCTTCCCTGGTTTGAGGGTGCATAGCACCCCCATAGAACCGGGTCTGAGGGAGAGAGAGCGCGAGAGTGGCTTTGAGAAAACGTGCTAGGCCTAAGTTACTTCAAAACGCCACACACATTTAACTGATGAGTAAAATATGCTATAACTGGTTGTAAAAAAGACGGAAAACCATTGTTTGTGTAAATACTAGTTTGGGTCCATCTACTGGAAAAGGCAGTCAGTCAATTCTATGACATTTAATGGGATATGAAAGCGGCAGTTTTTGCGGAAAACTAAGTTCCTTAAGATTCTCCTGTTAGTAATAGCCTATAAGATTTTACTATTTGGTTTCTTTATACATTTAGCTCTATTTAATTGATATTGGCAATGGTTTACTTTGTAAAAGTAACTTATAAAAGAAATGTGTTCAGTAAAAAGTAGGCTACTTACCTCAGAAAAACTCACAGCTGGCGTCTATCTATAGCGATCCACTCTCAGCAGGGACGTCCATTATGAACGCACTCGATACATCACTCAAACCTCAGTTCCCTTTCGAGAGGTCTCTCGTATTGCGTAAGGCTAGCTTACGCTATGGGAAAAAACGCCTTTCTCGAGAATATTGAAGCCAAATTTTTAAAATGCAGTCGAGCTGCACAGCAGACACAGATGAGCGGCTAGCACGGTCATTGGCAGTGCTGCGGCAACTGCACGAACCTATGGGCGAGGCGGCTCAGACACGGAACCAATCAGGCTGCTTCGCACACTGGTGCATCAGAGCCCGCCAGAATGGGCGTTGCCTAAGCCTTCATATTGGCCCATTCAGCCAAAGGTAGTCAGATTTTGTATCCTTCAGAGAAATTCCAACTTCGCTGGTCTCTGGATAAGAAGCCTTCGCCGCAGTCGGAAAGCCTTCATTGGAACAAGCCACCAGCCTTGCAGCTCTGAGGACGCCGGCTTCCTGGTTTTTCAACTGGACGACGCCTTCAGCCCGCTGTTCTACTGTGCCATCTGGCGAGCTATGCTGTTCTGCTGCGCCATCCGGTGCGCTATATCCTTTTAATGCATTAGTGTGTTCGCCGATGAGTCACACTTTTTCTAAAAGAGCAATTTCCTAGGCGTTGTTGCAAATACCTCATTCTAAAATGCGCCTCGTGCCTTGGCCCTCTCTTCTGCGGAGACCGTCACATCCTCTGCGCTTCCTGTCTGGGCTGGTACCACAAGGAAGCTGCACTCGCTAAGGGCGGCTCCCCTGAGTGTGACGAAATGGATCTCCCCACCCTGTGGGCTCGACTGGCTGTTTTCACGAGGATGACCCCGCACATCCCACTCCCTCTCTTCCTTTGATCGAGCCGCGCTAAAAGAAGCGACGCTCACAACGGATGCCAGAGCGACAGACACGAGCGAATACACGCCGGGCCAGTCCCTGTGTGCCTCGCTCTGTGTCGCGTGTCGCGCATCATGCAGAGCCCCTTTGAGCTCTCTGCATGACCCAGATGGACACTATGAGTGAGTTTCGGCCTGGAAACCAGCCACACTGTAACTGCATCTCTCACGATGGCTGTTCACGGGTGAGAACATACCGCTCTCTGTGCTCGCGCTAACTGTCTTACGCCATAACCACCCCTGTGGCTCAGTGGTGGATTCTAAGACTTCCGCACCAGAGAATCCCGGCTCTGACAGCAGGTGAAATGGATACAGCACATTTTAACGTCCGATTTGCACATCATGTATGAACTGTCTACATGACTCAGATGGACACAATGAATGCGTCTTCTTGTCTGGGATACAGCCACGCTGAAACTGCATTCACTCACAGTCATGCTATTCTCTTCACTGCGCTTGCGGCCAGCTTCCTTACGTACTGAAATCGACCCCACCCCTTGCGCCCTCACGTTTCACAACTGCGGGGTTAGAGTATTAATGAGCGCTCAAAAACAGGTGAGCCCACGCTGGTCCCGCCCCTGCGTGACTCACATTCTACATAGAGAGACTTTTACATAGAGAGACTTTTTTCTCTTGTGCTTATGCATTGCTATTCACTCCCCCCTGTGGCTCAGTGGTGGAATATAAGACTTTTGTGCCAGAGACCCGAGTTCGAATCCCGGCTCCGTGTCCCCCAGCTGAATCTTTTCACCAAAGCAGACGAGCCCACGCTGGCCCTGCCCCGCATGAATCACTCTCTTCGGCAGTGTCCGAAGACGGGGATTGGTCGAGCTCAACTTTGACAAGACCCCCATCTAAGCGCAGCATAAGTGCGATTGGACTAAGCATGGACAGCAATCCTCTCTAGCTCAAGCTAGAGGTATCCAAAATGCAGGTTATGAGCCCACTGTAATGTATGTTCCCCTGCAAACATAAGCTGTTCCAGTCTCCCAATAGTAACACGAGCATGAAAACAGCTGGGCGGCCGGGTCCCTATCCCGAAACGGCCCGGCCCCAGATTAAAAGCTTCTCACACATTTCCCAGTCCCCTCTTTTCAGATGACTGGAAATACCAACAGCAATTAATGGGTCTGTTATAAAACATGCACACCTGCAAACAGACACAGTTCTTACGGTGACAAAAAAAAGCACAAAAAGAGTTCTCCTTTCAAGGGAACTCGAGCTGCGTTTGAGACGCGGTGGGAACGCTCGGCGTGATTACGTCGTGAAGCAAGTGTAAAATCAGTCCAATGGAAGCCCGCTACGACATAGGTGCCGTCATAGACCAGGAAACTATAAAGCAACCCTGAAATCAGACCGCGACAGCTTCTGCACCTTCAGCAAGCGCTCTCTGTGATATCTGTTCTTGTCTATTCATTGTTGTCTGTCAAGCCCAATATATATACATATATCCATCATTATTATGGCGATTATAGACTGTGTGTTGTTCCCTGCCCTCGTTATATTACGGGTTTGGGACACACATCAGCTTTGTGTAGCTTGTTTGGGAGTGGAGCATGCCCAGTCAGTCCTCGAGGGGGCTGATTGTGAGCATTGTATGAGTCTATCTATAAAGACCTTCCGCTCTCGCCGATCTTTCTTCGAGGAGGACGGTTCAGTTCGCGTTCCCCGGGTTACGGGTCCCGCTGTTGCTGAGGCACAGCGTCGACTTTCATCTTGGGGTTCGCAGATGGATCTAGTAGCGGGGTTTGAGACGGGCCCTGCCCTTTCTCAGCCCTTACCTGCTGGATCCGGTGTCTCTGCCCAGGAAGGAGCCCGCCCTGCGGTTTCTCCTTCCCAGGCTGAGGCACCAATATTGCGGCTATCCAGTTCTGAGGAACTGAATGTCTCGGGTAAGGGGGATTCTGAGTGTTCGCCAGCTCATACCCCTGCTGATGAGGAGCTTATGGAGGTTGTATCTCGTGCTGTAGCTAAATTAAATATTGAGTGGCCAGCCGATGATGTTGATGTTGCATCTAGAAAAAGTCTGTTAGATGAACGTTATCTACCATCTAGATCACGACCTCCTCGTCGGGAACTCCCGTTATTTCCCAATCTCCACACTGAGGTGTCGAGATCATGGACCAAACCGTCATCTTTAAATAACCCTAACAAGTAAATAACCCTCAGACCAGTAATTATAGCAAAATTCAAGGTATTGAGCACTACGGTTATCTATCTATTCCTCGCGCGGAAGACACACTAGCGAGTTATCTTTCCCCCGAGTCATCTTCTTCTCTGAAAGCCCCGACGTTACCCACCAAACCTTTAAAAAATACATCTTTATTGGTGGGTAAAGCGTATTCGGCAGCAGGTCAGGCCGCGGCATGCTTACACACTATGTCAATTCTCCAAGCATACCAGGCTGACGAGGGACATGGTCGATTGTGAGGAAGTTAGTGCTGATGCAATTCGAGAATTGCGTCGCACGACAGAGCTATCTCTCCGGGCCACCAAGGAGACGGCCAAGTCCACGGAGTGGCCACGGAGCGTCATTTATCGTTGAATTTATCAGAAATAAAGGATAAAGATAGGTCTGTTCTTCTGGACGCACCGCTGTCACCTACAAGTTTGTTCGGCGACGCTATTTCATCTATCAAGAAAATTGGTGATTTACATGCTCTGTCGGTGGCTCCTTCATGTCTGGAATTTGCACCGGGTATGGTGAAGGCATTTCTCTACCCCAGACCGGGATATATTCCTAAAGTCCCACTAAATGTTGGGGGCCCTATAGTGCTGCAGGCCTTTTATCCTCCACCCTTTAATACCCCAGATCAGGAACTGCTTAACCTGCTATGTCCAGTCCGGGCTTTAGATGCCTACGTTCACAGAGCTGCCCTGTGGCGTAAATCTGAGCAACTATTTGTTTGTTTTGGGTCACTCAAGAGAGGATGCCCTGCATCTAAACAGGTGATGAGTAAATGGATAGTCGAGGCTATTTCATTGGCTTATGAAGCGGCCATACAGCCTTCACCTATGGCTGTCCAGGCCCATTCTTCTCGGAGTATGGCGGCCTCTACGGCCTTAATTTCGGGTGTTTCCCTTCTTGACTTTTGCAATGCGGCTGGATGGTCCTCTCCGCATACATTTGTCAGGTTTTATGACCTTGCATCTCCACTCCTGGGGCGAGGTTGCTTACTTCTTAGTGTGCGCAGGACTTTCACACAGAACGGGCATTTGTTACTATGGCGTAGTGGGCATGGGGTTCCCACCGCGTCTCAAACGCAGCTCGAGTTCCCTTGAAAGGGAACGTCTCAGGTTACGAATGTAACTCTGGTTCCCTGATAGGGAACGAGACGCTGCGTTTGCCTGCCATACTTCCTGCATGCCCTGATCAACTTGCTTCAGGCCTTTCAGAAGCTGTCGCGGTCTGATTTCAGGGTTGCTTTATAGTTTCCTGGTCTATGACGTCACCTATGTCGTAGCGGGCTTCCATTGGACTGATTTTACACATGCTTCACGACGTAATCACGCAGAGTGTTCCCACCGCGTCTCAAATGCAGCGTCTCGTTCCCTATCAGGGAACCAGGGTTACAAACGTAACCTGAGAAGTTTTCCTCCAGCTCATGTCGGGAATAATGAATGTAGTGCATGTGCCCACTATGAAGTATGCACCCCTACACACAAGTACTGTTCCCACAGTCATAATTCTCCCCCAGCTCATGCAGGGAACGCTTCAAATGTAGATCATGTGCCTACTACGAAGTGTACACCCCTACACATAAACAAAGCCACCGTAATGTCATTTCTCCCCCCAGCTCGTCTGGGAGGTGTTATAAACGTGAGTTGTGTGCCAACTGTGAAGTTTGCACCCCAACATGTGGTTCATTCAGTGATAAAAGGTGCGCCCGCTGTAAAGTGCGCGCCCCGAACATGAGCACCGCTCACATAGCAGTGCGAACACCAAACAGCTGGGTGGCCGGGTCCCTATTACACAGCGGCCTGTCCCCAGTTTTCCTTCAGCCCCTAGCTATGCGGGCCGAGGCCTGGCAGGCCATCCCCGGTATATAAGAATGGGCTTGGAACGTAATAAAACGAGGCTACTCGCTACAGTTTGCTCGCAGACCCCTGCGCTTTTCAGCCGTGGTCAAGACGACAGTGAGAAGAGACGTGGCTCACGTCCTTCGCACCGAAGTGTCGAAACTGTTAGAGAAGGGAGCTGTGGAAACAGTCCCATTATCACAAAGCGAGTCGGGCTTTTACAGTCGTTACTTCCTCGTCCCAAAGAAGGATGGTGGTATCAGACCCATCCTAGACCTCAGACACCTGAACAAAGCGCTTATGACGCGACCTTTAAGAATGCTGATAACCAAACAAATCCTTGCGCAAATTCGCCCAGGGGATTGGTTTATCTCAGTGGATCTGATGTATGCTTATTTTCACATCCAGTTATCGCCCCATCACAGGCCATTTCTCAGATACGCCTTAGCGAGGCAGGCTTACCAGTACACAGTTCTACCGTTCTGCCTATCACTGGCACCTTGTACTTTTACAAAGAGCATAGACGCAGCACTTACCCCCCTGAGAAAGCGGGGAGTGCGAGTGTTAAACTACCTCGACAATTGGCTGGTTAAAGCCCAATCAGAGGAACAATTGATAACTCACAGATCCTGGCTCTTCAGCCATATAGAAAGCCTGGGACTCAGGATCAACGTTTTCAAGAGCACAATGTCTCCCAGCCAGAGTATCTCTTTCCTGGGTAAAGTGATAGAAATTAAAGCGCGCCTCACATCAGAGAGCGTGCGCTCACTATTCAGCACCTATAGGCATCTTTAAGAGCAGGTGCGTGCCACCTCTCAAAACTTTTCAAAGGATGTTGGGTCTTATGGCTTCAGCATCATCAGTACTCCAGCTCCGACTACTGCACCCAGCGCTGGCTAAAACCCCGTGTACCAACTCACGCATGTCGATCTGGCCACTTACAAATCAGAGCGAACCACGGCTGTATCAGAGCCCTGGCTCCCTGGAAAGCAGACGACTGGTATCAGTCAGAAGTGAGTATGGGTTTCGTTACGAGGAGAAAAGTGATCTCGACAGATGCCTCCAATCTAGGTTTGGGGGCCCTTTATGAGGGCAGGCCCGTCTCTGGCCTATGGTCAAGCCCGGAGAGGCTTAACCCTCTGGGGACTAAGTCCTTTTTGGTCCGTTTCTCAATTTTTACATTCAGGCTTATAAATTATATGTAATGGTGATGGAACACTATGTGTTTGGTATCTATGGATTCAGAAGCCCCTAAACTAACATAAGCACGCATGTAATATGTTTATAAAGGAAGTATGAGTGAAAATGTACAATAAACTAGAGAATTTCAAAAACGGAAATTCGATTTTTGGCATTTGTTTCTGAAAATCACACATCACACAACAATAGTGAACAGTTTTTGAAATAAAGATATATTTGTCAAAGCCTTTGCTTGACAGATATGTGTAATTGTTAAATAAAATATGTAAAGAACAATGAAAAATTTTACTTTATTTACAAATAGTCCCAGGCGTTTTACTTAGGAATGCTTAGAATTTTCTAAGCAATGCTTTCTCCTCGTCACTCTCCAGTAATTGTTCCAGAGCTTGTTCCAACGTAAATTGTTTACTGCTTGCCATCATAAAAGTGCTAAAACAATAAATAATGCTATAATTGTATGTATATATATATATATATATATATGTGACCTGATCCAGCAAAATGAGTCAGGGTGACCCAAATTTTAAAATTGAGATTTTGGTATTAATGAAAAGAGGAGACCATACACTTTCAAATGATATCCTAGTCAAAGTCATATCTTGAATGGTTGTAAAGATATACACATTTGAATTATGGTCGTCTGCCCTCCTTTTCCAATTGAAAACCTGAGAAAATCGCTTTTAAAGATTTTTGCCCGTTTTTTGTTGATATCTTTCAAAATCCATTGCATTTAAAGGGATAAACTATTTATTTTACAGCTTAATTTGACCAAAGACATTATAATATATATATATATATATATATATATATATATATATATATATATATATATATATATGCTATTAAACCAGGCTGAAGCTCAAATTATTTTAAAGTTTTTATTTGAATAAATAATTTAAAAGTACCTTTTACAAAAAAATACTAAAATCACAAAGATTGAACAGAGGTGCTACATTTTTGCTTGAGAGAGAGAGAGAGTGTGTGTGTGTGTGTGTGTGTGTGTGTGTGTGTGTGTGTGTGTGTGTGTGTGTGTGTGTGCGTGCGTGTGTGTTGTGTGTGTGTGTGTGTGTGTGTGTGTGTGTGTGTGTGTGTGTGTGTGTGTGTGTGTGTGTGTGTGTGTGTGTGTGTGTGTGTGTGTGTGTGTTTGTAAGAGAAAGTGAGAGAGGCAGAGAGACAAGGAAACAGAGATCAAATAATGCAAGTCTATGCAATCATATCTTTGTGTAGGCTAGTTGACAATAACAGTGTAACAAATTCATAACGGAGATACCAACAGTTAAATATTGTGTTAATCAAACACATTGTAATGGATTCTCCTTGCAGATAGCTACACTCATTCACATTTGCTCTCACTCACATCACATCCATACAGTACTTCACTCAGATTCAAATTTGACATTAAATTCACCTTTCAGCTCTTTTCTTCTAAGCTGGAGAGGGAGAGGGACAACTTACTTTGTCAACTGGCGGTTTTGGGCAAATCTCACTGATATTTTTGTACAGATAAAGGCCATTGCACACTGAGTCTGAAATTCGCATCCGAAATTTTCGCACGTTAAAAAAAAATCAACCTCACGTTATGTCAATCACGCTTGCACTGTCTACGAAACTTTCATACGCTATGTATAAAAAAAACGTAAGTTTTTCGCATCCGTAGCAAGCAGTTTGAATGGTGTTTTGACAATTCGGAGCCACCGAATCAATACGAAAAAACGCATACGAAAAAAACACGGACTCAGTGTGCAATGGCCAGGGGGCTTGATGACGCTTTGGCAACTTTGCTCTCTTTTGACAGCAGAATTTCTCAAATTAATAATATTTAACCTTTCTGTGGAGATCTGCTAGCTTGTTTACACAGAGTGCTCTCTGCGAATCTGACAGGAGGGTGGTTGGACCAATCGCGTGCCAGTCAGGCGAAACGGCTTCCCATCAACAAATGATCAGCGTTTGTGTACATTTCTAAGCTTTTTGATTGGTTCTATACAACGTGTAACACCATTTGGAGAGCAGAGATAGTGACGTTTCAGGGGATACCAAGGAACTGCTCAGAGGTGAGATAGGAGTTGAAAAAAGCAATGTTCATTTCCAGCGAATTTAGAAAACTTTGTAAACTTTAATAGTTATTTAAATACATTTACTCAATAATCTGGACTACGAAATTTTGGGAGATTATTTTTGATTGTCTGTTCTTTGAAATTGGCACAAAAAAATAAATAATATTTCATTGTTTTTCCACATAATCGGCCCATATCTTAAAATGGAATGTTGCGACTTCCGACTCATTTCGCCAGATCGGGTCACATATATTATAATTGTTCGGTCTCTCTCTCATATCTCTGCGCGCTCTCGGTCCGTAAAGCCTTGTTTATACTCGACGCGTCCGTTCGCTTTCTGTCGTCTCTGCCACTCAACGCTGTTTGCGTCATATCCCTTACATATCCCATACTCCCTTACCCCTTGCAAGGCTACAGAGTCCTCCGATTTGCTAGAATACGTCATTGTAACCTTCCTCTGATTGGGTAAGAAAAATATTCCTCCATCGGTAATTTTTCCATTGGTTGTTGCTCGTAAATCTGCCAAACAACATCGATTTCATTGGCCTTTAAAGTAGTGGTATTGCGCAACAAGAAAGTGTGCATACAAGCCGGTTAAATGATCACTGTTTTCAGCGGAATCTGAGGAAGACAGCAGAAAAGACCGTACCTCTCTATCATTAATAGTTTTTAAGATAATTACACATTTGTAAAAGTATGCCAATTTGGGCGGCACAACCTGCGCTCCCTAAGGGCGGTGCACGTGCCAGGCATTCTGAACCAGGGAGCGGATATGTTATCCAGAGACAATGTTCCCCCAGGGGAAGGGTCTCTTCACCCACAGACGGTTCAGCTAATATGGAGCATCTTCAGCTAGGCAGAGGTCGACCTCTTCACCTCAGAAGACAACGCTCATTGCCGAATATTTTTCTCAAAGAGCAGGGACGCACGCGCTTGCCCACTAATAGTACCTCTCTGGAAGACCCCATTATGGTTCTCCGAGCTGGCACAGCTGCTGGAAACAGCCCCATGGCTGGTTCTGCTGAGGAGAGACATCCTCACGCAGGCAAACCGATTAATCTGCTATCCCCGTCCCGACTTGTGGGCCCTTCATGTATGGCCTGTCAATGCATACCCGGGTGTCTCCCGGAAAGGGTGCTAAAAACGATCACTGAGGCAAGAGTGCCGTCAACTAGACGCCTCTACACTCAGAAATGGGTGGTATTTTCTGGCTGGTGCGCTGCACGGAGCCTGGACCCCTATTCGTGTACCCGCCTTCTTACAAGGGCTTTGGGATGAGGGTCGTACCCCCTCCACGCTCAAAGTGTATGTGGCAGCCATAACAGCTTCTCACGCTCTTGTGTCCGGCCAATCGCTAGGAAGAAACAACCTCATTGTACACTTCCTTAAAGGGGCAAGAAGGCTGAACCCTCCACGACCTCCTTCTGTGAAGGAGCAAGGTGAAAGGTGCCCCATTCTAGCCGCTGCGGTCTGCGGACCTGAAGCATCTCTCGCTAAAAAAACGCTCTCTTACTGGTACTCGTCTCAGTCAAAAGAGTGGACGATTTACAAGCACTGTCAGTAAGCGCTTCCTGCCTTGAGTTTGGACCTAACGACTCCAGAGTCGTCCTTAAGCCAAGGCATGGTTATGTTCCTAAAGTGCTCTCGACTCCGTTCTGAGCGCAGGTTATTTCACTAGCAGCTCTTTCCTCGCCCAAAGACGTAAGAGACGCGGGTTTACTCTGTCCCGTCAGGGCTATCAGAGTTTATTTGGAGCGTTCTGCCTCAGACAGTCAGAACAGCTCTTTTATGCTTTGGCGGCCGCACCAAAGGGCTCGGTGTGACAAAACTGAGATTATTGCGCTGGATAGTAGGCGCTATCGCGCTGGCTTATGAGTCTAAGGGCCTGCATTGCCCCTTAGGCATCAGAGCTCATTCCACAAGAGGCATGGCCTCGTCATGGGTTTGGTCAAGTGGAATACCCATGGAAGATATTTGTGCGGCGGCCGGCTGGGCATCGCCATCCACATTTATCAGATTTTATAATCTGGAAGTTCTCGCTTTGCAAACGAGGGTTCTTTCAGTGTAAGTGCAAGCAAAAACCCCCCTAGGCCATAGTGCCCGATGCATATCTGGTCCCGGCTAAACTCGGACTATGGTCCTTATATATATTTATATACATACATTTTAAGGATTTGGCCCTGGTGGGCCCATTTCCTATTTTCCTATACGAGTCTCGTCAAATGACCGGTTTATATTGGGATTTATAACTTTACTCATCTATGGGCCTCAGGCATCTTGCTTCGGGCTACAGTATGGAGCGAAGTTAAGCACGCACGGCGTTTTGAAGGGGGTTCCCATAGCGAAAGCTAGCCTTACACAATACGAGAGACCTCTTGAAAGGGAACGGTTCTGTTACTTACATAACCTCGGCTCCCTGAGAAGAGGGAATGAGTATTGCGTAACCCGCCGTGCTATTGTGCTTTGATCAGGGGATCACTTCAGTCGACTTAACCTGACTACCTTTGGATGAATGGGCCAATATGAAGGCTTAGGCCACGCCCATTCTGGCGGGCTCTGACGCGCCAGGGCGTGAAGCAGTTTTTTTTAATAAAAAAAAAAAAAAACATTTATCAACACACGTGTGCTGTTTTACCTGGCATAAAAAGTAATAATGAAAAAATAAATAAAATGATTGCCTGAATGGGAACCAGTTGTGAGTTTTTATTTATTTATTTATTTTGTTATTGGAGAAAATGCTAATATAAAAATTACTCTGATCTCTTGGTAAGAACTATTTCTTTTTTTTTTTTTACTTTTAAACATCCAGCATGTGCATAGCTTATAAATGAGAATGCAGATTCATGATTTTCACCTGCAGAACAAGATGGGGAAAAAAACTGTAAAATATTATCATATGACATTTTAATATGCCTTAACATGAATACAATATGCATATAGCCCTATGAGTAATACAAGTTCTGTACACAATGAACAAAAGTGCAGTCATCCCATGAATTATAAGGCAATGATTACAACTTAATTGTACCATGCTTGGCATATATGCCCATTCATATATGCTGCAGAGATGCAGTCCTTGTCAACAGAATATACACACTTCAAGAAATCTGCCTTCTTCATTTACAGTAGCACTATGGCTTTTGCGTAAACAGTAAAGTACTGCAAATTCCCATAAGTAAGTTACTGTAAATTTCATAAAAACACCCACAATGCAGTGCATATTACAGTAGTTAACCGTAAATAATATAAATGGTATTTTACAGTGCTTTTTTTGCGGTAAGTAACTGTAAAATTACGGCAAAGTCTAACAGTGTAGATTTATGTAGCAGATTAAAATTAATCAAATTATTGTTTATATTTTGAGACAATGGTCATGTTAATGATTTTAAGTTTTGTTCAAGGTAACTAAATCAACACTTTTTCTATAACAGAAGAATATGTAAAAGTATGGTATTTGGGGTAAAAGGTGCCCCTGCTACTGTGGCTAAAGACATGATAATAAACAGCTGGTTGACTTTTCCATTTGTTGACATGACATGTGTGGCGGGGGAGCAAAGGACAGACACAGTGAGAGTGGTGTCAAACCTCGGAGAGGCATTTCGTGAGCTTAGAATTATATGGTTCTATCTCCACTTTTGGTCGAAATTTAGTTTTTTACAATCTTATCCATTAGGTGTTTATTAATGCCTGTGTGGTGTTATTTTTGTAAAAAATATATTTTGTTAGTAGTTATTAATAAAATAAAAAGGTTCCATCTCACAAAACAGCAGGGATTTAAAAACTTTGATGCTCAATATCTCAGAACTACCCTAAACGGAGATAGAACTGTATAATTCTAAGCTCACGATTTATTAAATTAAATAAATAAAAAATGCCCAAACATGGGGAAATAAGGTGTTAAAACAAAAGGGGATCTTGGTGTCCTCGTTTTGCCAGGGAACCTGGCGAAGGGCGGCGAATTAAGGAATGGGGTGGGGCTGATTACCAGGGAGAGGCAGACGATCCGTCACATTCCAATATATAAATATTTGGGTATAATTATTCATTTTAAACTGTGTTTCAGAACCCATGTTAGCAATCTGATTTCTAAGCTCAAGATAAAGCTTGGCTTTTTCTACAGATCAAAATCATGCTTATCCATTCGTGCTAGACAATACCTGGTGATGGCCACTTTTCTTCCTATATTATATTATGGTGATCTGATATATATGAATGCTTCTGCCCAATGTTTAAAGAAACTGGATGTTGTGTATCACTGTGCATTGCGTTTTTTCACTGGTTGTAATTATAGGACACATCATTGTATCCTTTACTATAAAGCTAAATGGCCCACTCTTTATGCAAAAAGGTACACTCACTGGCTATGTTTCATCTATAAGGCACTTCTTGGACAAGCTCCTACTTATCTGAGTACCTTTTTAACAAGTACTCATGGCCATTATGAATTATGTTCAAAGGACGTCCTACACTTGTTGGTCCCCCGTGTCAAAACAGAATTAGGTAAAAAAGCCTTTATGTTTGCAGCACCTTCTGCTTGGAACCTTCTTCAGAATTCGTTGAAACTGACTACCTTTATTTCTTATAGACAGTTTGTGTCAACTCTAAGGGATATGGAGCAGGTGAACATTGGTCAGTGTAACTGTTTATAAAGCTGTATTATGCCTTATTCAACACAGGGGCTTGTGTTATATATGTATGTGTACTTGATGTCTTTTATATGTTGGAAACTGTTCTTTATGTTCTTGTATGCTGTGTCTTGGCCAGGTCTCTCGTGTAAAAGAGATTTTAATCTCAATGAGACTTCACCTGGTTAAATAAAGGTTAAAAAAAATCCCCTCTCCTAAGTGTTGTCCCCGTCATCCGCCGCCGCCCACACGTGAGTGCTACTGATACCTCCTCAGCCAGGCCCCACGCGGAGTGAGTGGGCGGGTCAGGGATACCTCTCCGGGCTATTCTCCCTCTCGCACTGCGCCGGAACAGGGACAGAAATACACAGCCTGTCTGGTTGACAGCCTCAACCAACCACAGGGTAATGACAATGAGAGAAGTGTCACTTACCCTGGATGTGGTTGGGAGGCTGTCTCCGCTGATTCTCTGTCCCAGTCCAGCTTTTCCATGAACTTCCGCGAGTGAGAGGGAATGAAATCATCAGCTGGTACTCACTGTGCTGTCTAAGCTCCGCCTTGCCTGCATTCTCCACCACTGTGGGGGGGAGCCAACGACAGACACAGTGGGAGTGGTATCAAGCCACGGAGAGGCATTTATTAAATTGAATAAACATAAAATGTCAAAAAATGGGGAAATAAGGTGTTAAAACAAAAGGGGATCTGGTGTCCTCGTTGTGCCAGGGAATCGTGAAGGAAGGGTAGTGAAGAGATGGGATGGGTCGGTGGTAAGGGGGTAAGGGGGCGGTGTCCGGTGGTCATACGCACTTCTCTCTCTCCTTGGGTTGAGCCGCGAGGGGGCAGCGGCTTCGGCATCACGACTTGTCCTCTCTAGGCCCCGACAACGGAGCGGAATAGTAGCCCGGCATCCTAGCCCGTCAGCGGCGTTACGCATGTTCTGCGTTCGGACCGCGGGTCCGGCGACTCGCAGCTCCGGCGGCGTAGGAATCCCTCCGCACACCCTTCTTGGACCCACGAAGACACCAGTGTGCATGCACAGGGAAGAGACCGGTCTCCCGAGGAGAGGCGCAGTCAGCATTTAATAGCGGCGGGGATGAGGCTTCATTCTCGTTAGGTGTGCCTCATCACACGCCGCCAATTCTCCTCGTCAGCGCGCCTCCTCTCCAATCGCACCCACTCCAGTCGGGAACCTGGCGAAGGGCGGCGAATTAAGGGACGGGGTGGCGCTAATTACCAGGGAGAGGCAGACTATCCGTCACACATGGTTAGATTAAGATGGTTTCATATATCAAAAAACACCAGCGATTTTAAACTGTGTTTTTGAGACTCTTCTTTTCACTGCTATTTTAAAGGAACACTCCACCATTTTTTGAATTTGGGTTTATTCACCGTCTCCCCTACATTTAGATAGGTGGACAAATGCATTTTTGTCTCAGTGCATGCATTGTCTTAGTCTGGCAGCGCCGCCGCTAGCTTAGCTTAGCATAATGAATAGAATCCTGTGTTGCCGGATAGCATGTAGTGAGTAAAAGTGATCCAAAAAAAATTAATTTCTTCTTGTGGCCTGCTTATTCACAATGAGTACAAATAGCAATGCAGATTAAGACCCAATCCCAATTCTACCCCTTTGCCCTTCGTCTACCCCTAGCCCTAACCCTTCGCCTTCCCCTTGACCCTTGAAACAGAGTGGCAAGGCGTAGGGGTGAAAATATTCCCCTAAGAAATGGGACACCACTACTACACCGTTACACGTCAATATACGTCGTAGCGCCTGTCACAGGAGATGCGCCGATGTTTATCACAAACTGCCAAGATGCCATCGACAGCTGCAGTCATCTCAGTTGCGTGGGTCAGTTATTTTTTTTGCATTTGTCTTGTGACGTAAGTTTGCTGGTGGATCAGTTTATGGTAACGTTATATATGATGGCTGCAAAATGGACTTATTTGGACTTAAAGAAACGTTGCTCGCTGTCAGACTGGTTGATCTGATCATGTTGCAAAAAGCACGAAACTGTAAGCACTGTTCGTTTATATCATGTTCACATATAACCATAAGAAACAATGCGTTCATAGCAGATGTACGGTAAAATATAAGCCAATTCCCTTCCGCGATTACATTCACCAGTTACCAGACATGTAAATATGTTGCGGGACTATCGTTAGCAAACTATAGAGATTTTGGCGATTTTTTTTTTTACAAACGTTTCTTTGAAGAAACTGACCATAAATATGTACACAAGATTGAATGTAACATAAATGCAAATCATTATTTGTTGTTAAAATACTTATTAAAGCCCAAAATTCGTACATTTATGGGTCTTGTTTTTTGCTTGGGCAGCCATTTTGCGTCTGTAGCCGGTGTATGCAGTGACACTTCTCATACCCCTTCGTTTGAAGTGTGGTCCCGAAAAATCCTCGTTTGAAGGGCTATCTGGCCTTTCCCCTTAGCCCTCCCCCTCCCACCAAAAGAGAATTGGGACAGCCCTACCCCTTCACGTGCACGTGCAAAACAGAGGGGAAGGGGAAAGTGAAGGGGTAAGGGTAGTATTGGGATTGGCCCTTAGACTAGGCGATTTCCTAGGCAGATATTGACTTGGGACTATATGGGGGGGGGGGGGGGGGGGGGTCTGGGGGGGCGGGAAGCACAGGCAAAGCACTGCTACATTTTAATCAATGTTTCATCAACAAATTGCCTGGATTAATAAATAAGAAGCAAATATAGTTGACAATATAATCAGGACACGGAGGCGCCAGCGCGTGAACTGGAGTGCGTCTCATAAATGAACCGAAACTCAGCGTATAAGCTACTTGACTCACAGACCTGAGAAGTATATCTATATCTATAGAAAGCTTGAAATGTCTACTTTTGAACAAAACAAATAAAATCTAAAAGAAATTGGCTACTCTCTGCTAATTTAGGCTAATTTGTATGAAGTGTGCATTTCTCTATAGGAAAACACACCTATCTAAATGTAGGGGAGACGGTGAATAACCCCAATTTAAAAAAAAAAACGATGGAGTGTTCCTTTAAGGAGAAAATACTATGCAATGGTGTTGACTTATGAATTTGATCATGGTTTGTCTCAAAGGCCCACTGAAGTGCCTTGGAACGTGTAGCTTTGTATGATGCATTGACGTAATTTGCACTGATACAGGAAACTAAGGCGGGACATATTGAATGGCTCCTCCCTCTTTTCAAAGAGCCAATAGCGTTTAGTTTACCTCACAGACTGTAAGTCGTACTTGACAGTATCATGGAAGCGTATACCCATGACCACGCCCTTAAACCTACCCATCACTGCGACAAATCGTTTATGAATTTTTAGACAAATCGTATGAATTTGTACGAATTAGGTACTCACTCGTACGAATTTGTACAAATTGGTTGTGAGATAGCGTTCGGAATAACAGTGAAATCACCACAATTACACAATTTCCAACAAAGTCTGAATACTCTTTTATTTAAACATTTTAAAATGTTGATTTGGAGGCTTTCCTAAACTGTCATGTTTGTAATGTGAGATCTAAATCACATCCATAGTTCAGATTAATCATGGTTGCATGCATTTGTCACAACTAAATAGATCAACTTTACAAGACAGAAGTAAAACCAAAATAGGGGGAGACCGGGGATGGTTGTAAAACTTTTTGTTTGAGCATCAGTAACTCAGTGGTTGTTTGTGCTATATATCTCAAATTTTCATACATGGTTGCCAAATTTTTCTACTGCAAATACATCTCACTTGGATATGTACAACATGTGAGTTAATGTCAAATAAAAAGAGTTCTGGTGTTATAATCTACCCCACTACGGGGTTGAGTTGTACCTAGGGATAGATGTAGGGCTACACTATGCAATTGTTTTGCATAAACATCATTGAAGAACAAAGGAAAAACTGTTTTGAACAAAATGAACAATTTAAACTGACAAAAAAATATTATATTCTATTTTTTTAGAACTTTAAATGTAGTGCAAAACAATTGCCGGGCGTGTTTGTGTGAGTATGTGTGTAAGTGTACTGTTTTCCTGTCCACATATTTTTATGTGAATTTTGAGATATTGCATAAAAAACGCTGGATTGAAAAATCAAAATGCGCAAAAATGTAATTAATGTGCACAAAAAATGTGTGTGCGTTCAATTGAGGCAGGTGATTTTTTTTTTTATCTGGTAAGAAGACGTGCATAATTCCCTTACGAAAATTAACCATGGTTTTATTATAGTAAAAGTCTAGTAATCATAGATTTTTGGCAGATTGAGTACCAGTCCTTCAGGGAACGAGGGTTACATACTACGCAGTGCCTAGACAAAAGCCTTCTGATCCCCCCGCATTATTTGAGGTGGATAAGAGACAGGGCTTAGGCCAGGGAAGTCACTGCTGTTCCACAAGACCTCTGGGAAAGCGTTCTCGGAAGCCACATCCTGCACGAAAGAAGGTAACATGTGGAGAATACACATATGGACTGGGCGGATGACCGGGCAATACAACATATGGAATGTCACTGGGGTGGCTCCAGCCTCTGACAGGGGGGAGAGTGACGGCAGAGCAGGGTCTGCTGAGGGAAGACACAGGCTCGCCACAGGGAGCTGTACTATGGAAGAATACACATATGGGATCGCCGTAGGGTTTACAACATATGGACCCAGCTTAACACAGGTTCCACCAGTGCATACGAGTGATAGGCCTGGCTTCAGACGTTCTGCCACGTCTGTTGCCGAAGGGTATGGAGGAACTCGACAGGGTTCGGCTAATAAGCCGAACTCACTGGAGCAAGAATTGCGCATGTATCCAGTCCATAGGAAGGGAATGTCGCAGCAAGATGACACTACGAACCGGGCTTATAGTGAAACTGGCTTCATGTGAAGGAAGCCCACGGGAAGCAGCGGTTCGACACATAGGCTAGTTCTCTAGTGAACGTGATAGATTGTTGCCCAGCCCCCAACTCTATTTAACATCTGTTCAGCGAGGCACTCTGTGTCAAAGCCTTGGAGGGAGCAATACACTAACTTTTTGGGAGCTCACCTACCAGGTGGGCAAACCAACCTTGGGAAATCACCAAGATGAAGGCAACCACATGTAGACGGCCAACTCCTGCTTGGAAACAGCCTTCCCTTCTCCTGGTCTCCGTAACAGACAAGAGCTGGTCTGAGGTCCAGGCTTTGCACTCTGAGCACGTATAACCACAATGGAGCGAGCGTACGGACAGAGAAAAGCCAGGGCTGGGTCTGCCTCCTCCGGGACAGCGCTTGCAGGCTCACCACCTGGTCCCATAGGAGAGCTAGGAACCTTGGGCACATATCCAGGCCGGGGTCTCAAATTTCTTAAGAGGTTAGCTGGCCCGAATTCCCAGCTCGATTCATTGACCGAAAATGTGTGCAAGTCCCTACTCTCTAGATAGAGACCAAGCAAGCAGGAGAACTGTTTCTCAAAAAACAGGATTTTTAACTCAATGTCTGCAGGGCTCAAGGGAGGTCTCTGCAGTACAGAGGCACCAGAGATATGACCCAAGAGGGCAAAGAGGGGGCGAAAGGCAGATTCAGACTCCTTGCTCCCCTCAGGAACCTGACGATCAAGTCGTGCTTCCCACGGATTTGTATCCACTGCATCATGATGACAATTCAGAAGCAACAACATTTTGAGGTGGAGGAGACAGCCCTCACTCCAACCCATTAGCAGGAAAGAAGCACTGAAGTGATCTAACACCTTTGGGATCTCCTCACGGAGAGAAGACTCATTTCAACGAATAGGTTCCACTTCTAAAGGGGAGCGTGCCTCATTTCTGAGAGGGAGCTCTCACAGAAGTGATGGTCTCTACAGCATAAAATATTCTTGCGGCAATAACCTGAACCTCTGCGTCCCGTTCTTTTTAGAACCAGACCTGGAACTCTCCAAGGTCTAAACGCAGGTGCCATCATGCCCCATCCCTGAGAATGTACTCAGAGGAAGGAGTCAGGAAGAGAGAAGAGGTCTGGTTAGGCCAATAAGGGGCAACTAGCAAGACCTGCTGTATCTCCTCCCTGACTTTAGCACGGTTGTGTGCAAGAAGACTCACTGGGGAACGCATTTCTGCGGGGGCCCCGGGGCCAGCTGTGGCCAGAGTTTTTTTCTGTGTCGAGGGATGTCCACTCAGACAGGAGAAAAGAACAACTGGCGGAGTGACGAGTCCTGAGGAGCAACAGATGTAACTGTGCGGCCCCGAAGTGGTCCCAAACAGCTGGACCGCCTGGGGACAGAGACTCCACTCTCCCTGGTCATAGGCTGTCATGAGGCTCGTCAGTGGCACGATTGAGCAGACCAGAAGTAATAAGTGAAATGAAACGACCTCAGAAGCTTCTGTCTCCAAGGAGGAGGTGGGGGGCGAGTTGTGACATGCGAGGGAAGCTTAATGCAATGG
This sequence comes from Siphateles boraxobius, assembly GCF_051911475.1. Lineage (NCBI taxonomy): Eukaryota > Metazoa > Chordata > Actinopteri > Cypriniformes > Leuciscidae > Siphateles > Siphateles boraxobius. The sequence continues at coordinate 9,120,651 of NW_027508777.1, read as the reverse complement.
TCGCAATGTTGTCTTTTCAGACCAGTACAAATTTGCTGAGTTGCAGTGTCTCAAAGCGAGACGAAGTTCAAGCAACTCGAGGCAATGGATGCCAATGCAGTCGGGGGGCCTCCCAGACCTCTGTTACTGCATGCCCTTTGCATGTGGCCCCTCAGCCGGTATTGATGGAGACTCGTTCTAGGGACCATTGGCCCGGAGAAACATAAGGTCTGTTACGGACTGAGGGTTTGGCGGCAGGCCAGGGTGCTTTCACACGGAGCATGCCACTCTGCCACGGCCAGCTCAGGACTCGGCCGTAAAGTCAGCGCTGAAGTGGTCTTCATATGGAGGAAGCCAAGCGACTGCGTCTACCATATGCCCCAGGAGCCTCTGAAGAGTTTCAGTGGGACCCTTTCTCACTTCTATACAGCACTAACCATCCTCTTTTTCAGAGATGCGGTGGACCGAATCCATCTCCAAACTAAAAAATATATCTTCAGCCCGTGGACGAGTTTACTCTTTCCCAGTTGACCCAAGGACTTGAAGGGTAGGACTTTGCACTGATACTTCACACCTTTCAAACGCAAAAACACAGAATGGCATGTGGTGCGGAAGAATAGAGATCTGAAGTACATGTCTCTCAGGTTGAACGCTGCGGACCAATCTTGGGGATGGAGCATTTGGAAATGCATCTCAGTGTAACAAATTGAACGGAGTCTTTCGAAAAAGGGCCCATCTCAATTAACACAGGACCAAAATGGTCGTGACCCACCTCTCTAGGGTACAATGAAGTACGGGCTTATAGAAGCCAGCCTTCATATCGGCTGGAGGGAGCGGCTGCATCGCGTCCTTCACCAGTAGACTGTGATGTGCGCACACAATATAGGAGCATTGCTCAACACCTAGGTGTGATAATATCACTAATTTATTAGGAGCATATCTGCTCAACACCTAGGTATGATGAATATCACTGAGCTTGGGCGGAAGCCGAGCGAAAATAATTCACAAGCCGAGTCTGATTATACAGTTTGGGGCCAGTTGGACCGGTTGGGAAGCATTTTAGGCTTCCACAACCAGGCCAGGGGCCAGGGAACCACAGACATACCCGAGGTGGGGCAGCGAAATGGAGGACAGGGACGCAGCTTGAGAGGCCCAAGGTCGGCCCGAAGTGGTGTCTGAGTGTGCAGTGCAACACTTACCTGACTTAACTGAGCAACAGGGGATGCGTGAGAAGGCGGATGACCGGGGCCTCGAACCGCATCTGGCTTCAGACTAGGGGTGGGGGAAAAAATCGATTCTTAGATGCATCGCGATGCGGACGTGGACGATTCTGAATCGATTCACAAATGTCAAAAATCGATTTTCAAAAAAAATTTTTTTTTTTTTTTTAGATATGTAGCCTATTTATAATGACGTAATATTGACGGAACGCAAAAGACGGAACTCTGAAGCGCGGAAGTGCAGTGCCCGTCTGTCTGTGGCGTGCGCACATAACAGAGACGCGATGGCTGAGCGCGAAATCCAAACACCCTCCTCGTTAAAAGCTGACGTGTGGAAATATTTTGGCTTCTATGAAGTTGAAGGGGGAAAGGAGCTGGACAAGAGCCACACTAGTTGTAAGCTTTGTAGAATAAAACTAAAATATTTCGGCAACACGACAAATATGAGAAGCCATATGACACGTTTCCACCCAGAGGAGGAAAAACACTCGGCTGTACCAGAGCCGTTTCTCTCTATGGCTCTGGGCTGTACCGGTGTTCAGACGATTTCTGCTGCCTTGTCGAAAAATGCTACCCAAACGCGAATCGATCATAGATAATGTTGATTCATTCTCTATTGTTTCCATAATGGTGTATATCTCACAATATTATAACATCGTTATTTCATTTTAATCAGGGTAAGTGTATGGGGAGCATATTTGGATATTTTAAATGAACTAGCAATTATCACATTTGATATAACAAGTAAAAATGATATGATTATATGAAATAAAATTATAATAAAATTCGAAGTTAAGAGTACAGTATAATGTACTGTTTTTATTTTTAAAACGGTGTGAAAAGTAAAAAATTATCATCAAATATTCATCTTTGACCTGTCAAAGTTTCCTACAAGTATCCACAGCAAGGATGCATAGATTTATGTGCGTGGTAAGCAGAAGAAAAATGAGTCTGCACATGCACCAGTAAGTAGCACATCTCGATGAGCATGAATCGTCAGAACACCTGTTGTTGTTATATTATTAATTTACTACAAGTATGCTGCTAGTTCAGGCACACATTTATTTTCCTGTTGGTTCTTTGCAATGTTAATAAAATATATTGTACGTTAATTCTTTATGGGTCATTACTTTGTACTTTTAAAGCAAAGTATTTATATTCACACACACACACACACAAAAGATTCCGATAATCGATAATCGCTTTTGAATCGAATCGCAGGCCTCTGAATCGTAATCGAATCTAATCGTGAGGTGCCTAGAGATTCCCACTCCTACTTCAGACACACACATAAAACAAAAATTTCACCCGGCACTTCACCGAGTGAAGGGAGTGGATCGGTGACCATCTCCCAAGAGCATTCCTCCATCCCTGGGTGAACCGCTCACGAACACCGCTTCTGCAGCCGGCTCCACACTGAGACCTGGGTGGAGGCTGCTACGACGGTCCAGTGGGAGTGGAGGCGACTGCAGGCAAAAGCCCTCTGTGACGAGCAGGCGGAGGATCTGCCACCGGCATATATGGGTGGAGGCAGCAGCAGGCCGCCGGGGCAGGATGTGCCAAATGGCCTCGATCTGCTTCTGGGCGGCAGAAAACTGCTGGGCAAAGTTCTCTACCGAGTCGCCGAATTGCCCAACCTGTGAAATGGGAGAAACCGAACCTTGTCCGCTTCTCTCATGTCAGCCAGGTTAAGCCAGAGATGGCGCTCAAGGTGGACATCACCAGACCGATCCCGCGAGCTGCAACCTTCGTGCCCTGGAGGGCGAAGTCGGTTGCAGTGTGAGTCTGGGCCTGGTGGACCTGAAGCAACGCCATGGCATGCAGAGATGAAGCGGCTTGCCCACAGCCTTTGTAAGCCTTGCCCGTCAGAACAGACGAAAACTTACAGGCCTTAGAGGTGAGACGAGGATCCCCCTTCCACAAGGTAGTGGTCGCTGGACACAGTTGCATCGCAACAGACTGCTCCACTGGAGGGATAGCCTCGTAACCCTTCACCGCTCCCCCATCAAGTGTAGTGAAAGGGGAGGACCTACTCAGGTGTTTTCTGGCAGAGAAAGTTGACGTCCATGCCCTTGTCAACTCCTCATGCACTTCAGGAAAGAAAAGTACACGGTGGTACAAAGGTACGGATTACCCGTTACTGAAATCCTCAGGTCACCCAGCCCAGACGGCACTACAGGCTTCTTCTGGGAAGGTAACCCAGAAGAATCACTGTACAACTCTTGTGACCATCAGAGGGGGACAGAGCCCTACCGCACCCAGAAACGCACGGATGGAATGGCATCTTGAAAAAGACGCAAACTCAACTGTGTTTCCCTTCTAGACATGGGACCCGTCACCAGTGCCGGAGCACACAGGGAATGACCACGGCAACACTAGATCAGCGAACTGAAATAGTGAAGCACTCACTTTTCCGCCCTCAACTTCCCGTCAACACTCAGAAACACAGAAATCTGCTTGCTGTAAAAAAGCAGTTGAGAGCTTAAAAGCTCGCGATCACCGCTGCACTGCACTGTAGAACGTCTCGGTTACGTATGTAACCCTCGTTCCCTGAGTACAGGGAACGGAGACGTGTCGTCGGGGGAGTTCCCTGACGAATTGGGATCACGCTAGGGAGACCAATTGCCTTCGAGTGAATTAAAACGAGCCAATGAAAATTGGCATGCAAGATTTGCATTCCGCGACCCGCCTACCAGCGCGGGTATAAAAGGCGGAAGTAAACATTGCGCAATGCTTTTCGCTGAGGAGCCGAACAGTGTCCAGTCCTCCGCGAAGGTACAGCGACATGGCGAAGGGACGACACGTCTCCGTTCCCTGTACTCAGGGAATGAGGGTTACATACGTAACCGAGACGTTCCCTTTCGTCCTGGGAACTCCGACGTGTCGTCGGGGGAGTTCCCTGACGAATTGGGATCCCTAATAAAGCGCCATGGTGCTGGCCCCTTCCAGCGCCCGGCTAAGCTACCCTGCAGCAGTTTCTTGAAATAAGTTGCGGGAGCTAGCACGGGAACCACACTGCTGTTCCGCAAGACCCGCACAGTGGACATTGGATAACACTGGGAAAGCGTTCCCCAAGAGAGGGGGAAAGCTGCGGAAGGCCCAGCCTGACTGACCAGGAATACACATATGTACTAGCCCAATGGGGTAGTGAAACATATGGCAGTCCCTGAGGTGGTCCCAATCCAAGGGAAATGGGAGCGCACTCAACAGGGATGACGAACGAGTCCGTCAAGGGGAAGACACTGCTAAACTGCACGTGGCAAGATGGTTCACAGTAGAGATCACTGGAGCACCCAGTCTACTAACAACTCCTCACTAGAGGTAGCAGACCTGGCGCCGGGCAGTCCGCCACGCCCAGCACCGGAGGGGTGAAGGAGGAACTCACGAGGCTCACCAACGTAGGGCGCCATACGGAGCAAGAAAGCACGTATCCGCTGTTCGAGGCGGAGTGGCGTAGCAAGCCGACACAACTTATTCCCTCGACCCACTGGCCGTAGCCAGAACTCGGGAGGAAACAGGTTCCACACGAAGGCTATAGAACCTAGCGAACGTGTTCGGTGTCGCCCAGCCCGCAGCTCTACAGATGTCTGTCAGCGAGGCGCCTTGAGCCAAAGCCCAGGAAGCGGCAGCACCTCTAGAGGAGTGAGCGCGCAACCTGGGAGGACAAGGCTCACCCAGAGACTCATATGCTCGGGTGATAGCATCCACTAACCAGTGGGCTAACCTCTGCTTGGAGACGGCCTTCCCCTTCTGCCGGCCTCCGTAACAGACAAAGAGCTGATCTGAGGTTCTGAAGCTTTGCGTTCTGTCAATATAAACCCGCAGGGCGCGGACAGGACAGAGAAAAGCTAGGGCTGGGTCTGCCTCCTCCTGGGGCAGCGCTTGCAGGTTCACTACCTGGTCCACGAAGGTAGTGGTAGGAACCTTGGGCACATATCCGAGCCGGGGTCTCAACACAACGTGAGAAAGGCCTGGCCCGAACTCTAGGCACGATTCGTCGACCGAAAAAGCCTGCAGATCCCCGACCCTCTTGAAAGAGGCCAATGCCAACAGGAGCGCTGTCTTAATGGACAGGATATTAAGCTCTACCGTCAGCAAAGGCTCAAAGGGAGGACTTTGAAGAGCTCTAAGTACCAGAGCAAGGTCCCAAGAGGGTACCGAGTGCAAAACACGAGGTGGATTTAACCTCCTGGCACCCTTAAGGAATCTCGACCAGGTCGTGCTTCCCCAAGGACTTACCTTCCAGTGCATCGTGATGCGCGGCTATTGCGGCGACATACACTTTGAGGGTGGAGGGAGACAGTCTTCGCTCCAACCCATCTTGCAGGAAGGAAAGCACGACTCCGATCGGGCAAGTTCGGGGGTCCTCCTGACGGGAGAAACACCAATCGACGAACAGGTTCCACTTCAACGCATAGAGGCGCCTCGTAGAGGGGGCTCTAGCGGAAGTGATGGTGTCTACCACTGCCTGTGGCAGACCACCTAGAACCTCCGCGTCCCGTCCAGGGACCAGACATGGAGTTTCCAGAGGTCTGGACGCGGGTGCCATAGAGTGCCCCGTCTCTGAGAAAGAAGGTCCTTCCTCAGAGGAATCGGCCAAGGAGGGGCTGTCGCGAGGAGCATGAATTCGGTGAACCAAGTCCTGGTGGGCCAATACGGCGCCACAAGAAGGACCTGCTGCTCGTCCTCCCTGACCTTGCACAGAGTCTGTGCAAGAAGGCTCACTGGGGGAAACGCATACTTGCGCAGGTCCCGGGGCCAGCTGTGAGCCAGGGCGTCCGTGCCGAGGGTCCCCTCGGACAGGGAATAAAACCACTGGCAATGGGTCGTGTCCGGAGAGGCAAACAGGTCTACCTGTGCGACTCCGAAGACACTCCAAATCAGCTGGACCGACTGGGGATGGAGTCGCCATTCTCCTGGCAGGGGAGGCAGCCGTGAGAGCTCGTCTGCCCCACGGTTGAGCTCCCCTGGAATGTGAATGGTACGAAGCGACCTCAGATGCTTCTGACTCCATAGGAGGAGGTGGGAGGCGAGTCGCGACATACGACAGGAGCGTAGACCACCTTGATGTTTGATGTACGCAACGGTCGCAGTGCTGTCCGTACGGACCAGTACGTGCTTGTGTCTGAGAACCCCTTTGAGGCGACGCAAGGCTAAGCGTACTGCCTGCAACTCTAGGCAGTTGATATGCCAATGCAGTTGAGGCCCTGTCCACAGACCTGAAACTGCATGCCCGTTGTACGTGGCCCCCCATCCGGTGGCAGAGGCATCTGTGAAAACCACAGCATGCCTGGAAACCTGGACTAAGGGCACTCCGGCCCGTAGAAACGCAGGATCCGACCACGGGGAGAAGGTTTGGCGACAGTGCGGGGTCACTTTGACCCGGAACGTGCCGCTGTGCCACGCCCACCTCGGGACTCGATCGTGAAGCCAGCGCTGAAGCGGTCTCATATGTAACAGGCCGAGCGGCGTTACTGCGGCTGCGGCTGCCATATGCCCCAGGAGCCTCTGAAATTGTTTCAGTGGAACCGCTGTCCTGCCTCGAAAAGACCTGAGGCAGGTGAGCACTGACTGGACGCGTTCCTCCGTGAGGCGCGCAGTCCGGGCGACCGAGTCCAGCTCCATACCGAGATAAGAGATCCTCTGCACGGGGCAGAGTTTGCTCTTGTCCCAGTTGACCTGAAGCCCCAACCGGCTGAGGTGCCGAAGCACCATGTCCCTGTGATCGCACAACACATCTCGCGAGTGAGCTAAAATGAGCCAGTCGTCGAGGTAGTTGAGGATGCGAACGCCTTGTTCTCTCATGGGAACAAAGGCCGCCTCCGCGACTTTCGTGAAGACGCGGGGTGACAGGGCCAGCCCGAAGGGTAGGACTTTGTACTGATACGCCCGACCCTCGAAAGCAAACTGAAGAAACGGTCTGTGTCGAAGGAGAATCGAGACGTGAAAGTACGCGTCCTTCAGGTCGATCGCTGCAAACCAATCCTGGGGACGGATGCATTCGAAAATGCGCTTCTGCGTGAGCATCTTGAACGGGAGTTTGTGCAGGGCCCGATTCAAGACCCGCAGGTCCAGGATTGGCCGTAACCCACCGCCTTTCTTGGGTACAATGAAGTAGGGGCTGTAAAACCCGGACCTCATCTCGGCAGGAGGGACCGGCTCGATCGCGTCCTTCGCCAGCAGGACATCGAACTCTTTCCGCAAGACAGGGGCGTCCATCGACCGCACACGGGTAAAGTGGACGCCTCTGAACTTGGGAGGCCGGCGTGCAAACTGAATTGCATAGCCGAACCAGATGGTGCGGATGAGCCATCGGGACGGACCCGGAAGCGCTTCTAGCCAGGCTTCCAGATACCGTCCCAATGAACCCACCCGAACCACCGGCGTACCCGCGGAGGGGCAGCGAGGTGGAAGACAGGGACCCGGCTCTGGTGGCGTTGTAGCGACCGAGAGCGGGGGTCTGGGTGCGCCTGACACCAACCTGCTTCCACCGAGGGGCAGACGGCAGAGAAGGCTCGTGGGCGTTCTGCTGCGGACTGCCCGGTGGCGAGGGGAGGGGGAGAGACGAGGAACGAGGCCCTGACTCCTCGTATGCTGGTCTCTGCGCCTCCGGGCCCAGCTGCAGACCGGAGCGACGCAGCTGAGGCTGCGTCACTGCTATCTGCAAGCTGGGGAGAGGGGAACGGGAGTGGTGCAGCTCGGGGGCGGCACGCACTGCCATTCTGACCCTCTCGGACGGAGGAAACTGGTCTTATTATACTGCCAGTCTCGACCGTGAGGGGAAACGAGGGACGAGGCCCGGGGGCATTGAGTCCTGGTTTCCCCTCACCCAGCGAGAGACGAGAGTGACAAGGCCGTAGCCCTCACTGCCATCTGAGCGCTGGGGCCCGTGAACGACTCAGAGGAAGTGGACTGCTCAAACTTTGGGTACCGCTGATTACTGGATAACCAGCGGCGGAACAGAAACTAAATTCTCCACCCGGCCCTCCCCCGGGGGAAGGAGTGGTGATGACACGCACTCCCAAAGAGCAGATCGTCACATACTCTGGGTCGCTCCTCTCAGGGTTGCTTCCCTTCCCTTGGGAAAAACAAACTCCGAGCGGGCTGGTTTTAAGGTGCTTCTGGACCACCAGTGTGGACATCGTCTAACCGAGGGCCAGCGCTGTGACTAATCACGGTCAGTCACTAAGCACAGCTCAACCCCGAGTTAGAACTACGCACGTGCAGTGGTAGTGAGAGAGGAAAAACTTCTGCAGATTTAGGCATGTTTGGCTTGCCATATTGGCACCAAAACGCTTCCATACTGCCAAAATTCTTCACACACATCCAGGCGCTTTAGAACAGCCCAGGAAAGTGTGGCTGTTAAGTCTGAATCTTCAGCATGAGAACACGACATTATAGTAGGAACTCAGCATCATTTTCAGAGTATAACAGCCCTCTCTCCGATGTAGCGATCGACATCTGTCCTCCCTGGGGCCCCGAATGAAATGCTTGGTCCCTCATGAGAAGGACCAGAATCCCATCCGAAAGCCTCGACGGCACACGGCACGCTGAGCGGCTCAAGCCTTTACGAGAAAGGGGAGACGAGCAGCACGCCGACGTGGTCATGCACTCCTGAGAGAACATGAACCACCCACGAACGCAGTCTCAACACACTGATTAGGCATGTGAAACAGTGATCGCGGCCGTCAACCAGGCATGCAAGATAGTGAACGTGGCCATCGCTTCGATGACACACGGCACGCTGGGCGCTCAAGCCTTCAGGCAAGGCGAACAACGTGCCGACGTGGTCATGCTCTCATAAGAAAGCATAAACCACCCACGAACACAGTCTCAGCATGTTTGCGATGCGCTAGAGGAGTGAGTGGTTCGTGCTCACTGAAACCCTCAGATCACCAATGTTATTCGCCAAAGTAGCCCTCCTCTGGTGCACCAGAAGAGAAACTAGATCGGGAAATAAGCAAAGGGACTCACCTCATAGAGGCACGCGAGTTTTGATCTTGACCACGCATCTTGAGCGCCGAATGACGCGCGCTGGGTTGCCGTGACAACCCGCGCTGTCAGCCGGCGCTAGACGGCACACGGCACGCTGAGCGGCTCAAGCCTTTACGAGAAAGGGGAGACGAACAACGTGCCGACGTGGTCATGCACCCCTGAGAGAACATGAACCACCCACGAACGTAGTCTCACACACGGATTAGGCATGTGAAACAATGAACGTGGCCGTCAAATAAGGACAGGGAACGATCGCATCCAGAAACACACGAGTGAAACGTCATCCTGAAAAGGACGCGATCTTCACTCGTGTTGCTCTTTCAGGAAGAAAGTACTCTCTCTATCGTGCTGAAGCACACAGGGACCCAACGCGGCAACACAGCGGGGAAACTGCAAGCCCGCTGTGCGCACTCAACCGTTTACCAGCTGTGAAAACAGCTTTTGAATTAACAGCATATAGACGCAGCCGGCAGACAGGAACCGCGCGGTCACTGAAACGCCATCTCACCAACACAGAGAGATCCCCTCCCGAAACAGCAGACTCGTAGCAGTAAGAAAAATACAATCTTAAAGCTCACTCACTCAGAGAGGACACAATCGGTCGGCTCCGAAGCTAAAAGCATTGCGCAATGTTTACTTCCGCCTTTTATACCCGCGCTGGTAGGCGGGTCGCGGAATGCAAATCTTGCATGCCAATTTTCATTGGCTCGTTTTAATTCACTCGAAGGCAATTGGTCTCCCTAGCGTGATCCCAATTCGTCAGGGAACTCCCACGACGACACGTCGGAGTTCCCAGGACGAAAGGGAACAACTAGCACCGGGAGTCTTTCCAGAAGAACACCGACACACTTGATCGTTGTATAACAAGAGCACTCTTTAGAGACACAAAAGATCGGCTCAGAAGCGAAAGACAACTAGTGCCAGCATCCACTTCCGTATTTATACTCGCGCCACGGGGGAGGAGTGTGTGATGCATTTCACGCACGCCAATGTGCATTGGCTCGTTTTACCAGTACTCGAAGATGACAGGGTCCCTGGCGTGATCCCAATCAGTCAACACGTCATCTACGTCGAACGTGATCGACTGAAAGGGAACCATGGTTAATTTTCATACGATGGAAATACAAATTTACGGAATAAATCCGGCGTTATGCAAAAAAAAAAAAAAAAAAAAAACTCACGTGACTTAGCCTCAACAGAGGATGTGACTGATAACTAGTCTCATTGGAATCATAGGGGTTGTTTGTAATAGCCTATTTTTAATAAACGGCTAACAACTATCCCCACCCCAAACAGCCATAACATAGCTATCTGTTTTAGCATGTGAGTTTGGAGTTAGAATAAATACAAAGCATCAAATTAAACTAGAGAAACAGTTACTACAGGGCATGTAAGTTAAATAATTGCATCTACAATTCAATGATTGCTTGGCAAAAAATAATCTTGATGAAAAATTACTTTCTTACCTAAATAATTTTTTTTGTCATAAAATGTACAAATATGCTCTCAGTTTGTGCAATTTCTCCTGTTATCTCAAAAATAAGATTGGAGTGTATGATATTGATAACGTCACCACAGCTCTTTTCTGACCTGTCAAATGGACAGTTTTACATCTGACCCCATGTTACAACTCCCCGTTCTCCCCTTTATAACAGAAAACATCCACACATACTGTGTAAAAGAATTTCCTCCTTGAGGTGAATTGAAAGTAATCTAACCTAATACTAACTCCCCTGAAAAAAAGTGACTTTCACTCCTTTTGTGCTCATAGTGTAAAAGATGTAATGTACAATAAATTGTAATTATATTAAATTACTAGAATGCTAGACCTACAAAATGCTATTAACATATTTCTCACTACTGTGACTTTCATTCCACACCCACCCAAAGCAGATTTTCCTCAGAGTAGGTACACACAGTTCCTGGTAAGAATAATTTTTTTCTGTACACACAATCCTGCTTATTTTAAGTCACTAAAAGCTGTGTCCTGTATTGACGATGATGAATATAACTCTAATATTTATTATTACTATTAGAAACTTTAAAAACAAAATTTGGTTTTGTCCACTTATTTCTCTGCTCACTCCCAGCAGCCAGAAAGTCGATTACTTGTACCAAGTTAATTGGACACCAATATTATACAGTGAATAGCAGTGTACAAAAGAACAAATTTCATATTTTTCCTTTTAACTGTTTTTACTGAGTAACAAATTTCCTAAAACTTCTGTAATGAATCAATTCAAATATCAACTCATAAAGCCCCATTTGTAATAGCTATTCTATTATTTAATTTGATCAATCACAATAATATTGTGATTACAGTTTCCAACTGACTCTATGCGATTGTGGATAGTTTGTGTGATGTGTGAAATTACTTGGCAGAGTATGATACTCGGTTACTAACGTAACCTCGGTTCTCTCTAGAGAGGGAACGAGTATTGCGTAAGTTTAGCTTACGCTACGGGGAAAGATTCATCTTCTCGAGAAATTGAAGCCAAAAAATGATCCTTAATTTTGTATTCATTGTCAACACAGTGCAGCAGCTAGCAGACCTAGAGCAAGCCATCTCGCGTGCTCATTGGCTTCCCTGCGGGCAACTGCTGCAGCCTACCAGTGAGCCCGGCGTGACGTCACGCCCAATGAAGGGCGCCCGCGCCTTCATAGCGTCACAGCCCGCCGGAATGGGCGTGGCTTAGCTTATAAAAGTATGGGCTGTAGGCTGACTTCTCTGGTTTTTCGTCGACTGAAGCGAAGTCGCACGGCCGGTTACGCAATACTCGTTCCCTCTCTAGAGAGAACCGAGGTTACGTTAGTAACCAAGTATCGTTCTCTTACAAGAGGTTCTTTCGTATTGCGTAAGTTTAGCTTACGCTACGGGAACACTTTGTCAACGCCGTGCGCGCCAAGCATCCACCATGAGACCCCGAACTTTCAGGGGAAACCCATAAGTGGAAAAAATAAGGTGGCCAGCCACGCGGGCCATTACTTGTACATAAGCACACATAGGGAATACAGAGCAGCGCGCCGGTCTGTATAGGCACATGGCACATACCCTACTAGTGCTGATCAACCAGGACAGCTGAGTCACGTGAGAGTGATCTGAGCAGGAAGATCTGAGCAGAATACACCTCTCCTTCAAACTGACAAAAGTTTTGCCTGCAAGGCAGGAACTTCTAGGTTATAACACCTGACAAAGGTAGACGGAGAGCTCCAGCCCGCCGCTACACATATGTAATGGATAGAAATCCCACTGGACCACCCCCATGACGAGGCCACGCCTCTCGTGGAATGAGCCCTGATGCCCAGAGGGCATTGCAGACCTTTTGAGCAGCTGCTATAGCATCCACTATCCATCTGGACAGGCTCTGTTTCTAGGAGGCGAGACCCTTGGTGCGCCCACCAAACGAAACAAAAGCTGCTCTGAACGCCTGAAGGAGGCGGAGCGCTTAATGTAAAATGTCAGCGCCCTGACAGGGCAGAGGAGATTCACCTCACCTTCGCTGTCAGATGCTGGCAGAGCTGACAGCGAAATAACTTGCGCTCTGAATGGAGTGCCCATCACTTTAGGAACATAGCCATGTCTAGGTCTGAGGATGACTTTAGAGTCATTTGGCCAGAACTCAAGACACGACGCGCTGACAGACAGCGCATGGAGGTCCCCCAGACGTTTTACTGACGACAGTGCAGTCAGAAAGACAGTTTTCAGTGATAGATATTTCAACACCACGGAGTCTAGTGGTTCAAATGGAAAGGCTTTCAGGGCCTCAAGGACCAATGAAAGATCCCACATAGGAACCGACGGGGGGCGCTGCGGGTGTTTCATCCTTCTAGCTCCTCTAAGGAAGCGGATGACCAACTCATCTCTTCCCAGTGACTGGCCGTGCGTCGATTCTGCGAACGCTGCCACGGCCACCACGTATACTTTGAGCGTGGATGGGGACCTCCCCTTATCCAACAGCTCTTGTAGGAAGATGAACAGATGCGCCACCCCGCATGTCCGTGGGTCCAGACCTCTGTCGGTGCACCATCCGGAGAACACCGACCATTTAGACGCGTAGAGCCTTCTCGTGGAAGGAGCTCTAGACTGCGTGATCCTGTTCATCACTCCTTCTGGCAGGGCAACGAGTACCCGTTGATCAACCATGCGTGCAGAGACCAGCGCTCTGGATGGGGATGCCAGATCGCGCTGCGAGCCTGAGAGAGGAGATCCGCCCTCACCGGAATCGGCCACGGAGCTGTAAGTGACAGCCGTGCTAGTTCCGGGAACCAAATCTGATTCTCCCAACGCGGTGCTATGAGGAGCACCGAGTGGCGCGTTTCCCTGATTCTCTTGATCACCTGTGGTAACAGAGAGACCGAAGGGAAAGCATATAGCAGGAGGCTGGGCCAAACCTGGGCCAGCGCGTCCTCGTCCTTTGAGAAGAACGTCGGGCATTGAGCGTTGTCTTTTGACGCAAATAGGTCAACTTCCGCTCTGCCGAATAGGTTAATAATTTCTGGACCATTTGGGGGTGCAGGGACCATTCCCCTGGGGGAACATTGTCCCTGGACAGCTTGTCTGGGCCGTCGTTCAAATGGCCAGGCACATGTGCTGCCCTCAGCGAACGCAGGTGCATCTGAGACAAATAAGGAGGTGTTCCGTCAGATTGCAGAGATTTCTGGATCTGACACCGCCCTGACGGTTTACATAGGATACCACAGACATGTTGTCTGAGCGGACAAGAACATGTTGGTCCTGTATGAACGGGAGGAAGCGCTTCAGCGCGTCCTCGACCGATATCATTTCCAGACAGTTTATGTGAAAACACTTCTCTTGGTCTGACCACTGGCCGAAGACCGGTCTGCCCTCGAACAGCGCGCCCCAACCCGAGTTGGACGCGTCTTTCGAAATGACTTTCCGATAAGAGATGGTTCCCATCATCACTCCCTGCTGGTACCAGTCGGCTACTAACCAGGGCTGCATAGCCGCTATGCAGGTCTGAGTCACTCTGATTTTCTGGCCGCCAGAAACCCAGGCTCGGCGGGACGCGCGAGCATTCAACCAGCGTTGGAGCGTGCGCATGCACAGTAGGCCCAGCTGAAGCACCGCTGCAGCTGATGCCATACAGCCCAACATCCTTTGAAATGTTTTCAAAGGGAGAAAGCTACCCTTCTGGAAAGATGCGGCTAGGTGACGAACACGGCGCGCGCTGGGTCGATAAACGAGCTGTCATGGTCACCGAGTCCAGTTCTATTCCTAAAAGGAAATTGACTGGCTGGGCAGTAATGAGCTCTTGGTCCAGTTGACCGTGAGACCCAAGCTTTCCAGGTGACCCAGAAGCACTGTTCTGTGAGATAGCAGTTCTGTCTCTGACTGTGCCAATATCAGCCAATCGTCCAGATAGTTCATTATTCGCAGCCCCTGACTTCTCAGGGGGCCGAGCGCCGCGTCCATGCACTTCGTAAATGTACGGGGTGCTGGGGACAGGCCGAACAGCAGGACGGTGTATTGATATACCTGACCATCGAAGGCGAATCTCAAAAATTGCCTGTGATGGGGTATTATCTGAATCTGAAAATAGGCATCCTTCAGATCTAGAGAAATAAACCAGTCCCTCGGGCGAACGTGCGCGAGGATTTTCCTGGTCGTAAGCATTTTGAACGGTCTTTTCGCAAGCACTTTGTTCAAATGTCTCAGATCTAGGATAGGTCTGAAGGCTCCGTCCTTCTTGGGTACGAGAAAATATCGGCTGTAAAAACCTGACTCGCTCAGAGAAGGTGGTACCTTTTCTATAGACCCTTTGCACAGCAACTTTTCTATTTCAGCTATTTCTGCGTGAAGTAGGTGTGCTACTTCAGCATTCACTATCGTCGCGGTCCGGGCTTGAAAGCGCGGGGGACGTCGAATTAATTGAAGTGTATAGCCCTGCTTTATTGTGCTCAGCACCCATTCTGAAATCCCTGGGATAGTTTCCCACGCAGCTATGTGAGCCGCTAGGGGGCGAATGGCCTCCGGGTTCAGATCGTCGCCATTTGCGGGCTTGTGAAACTGAACCGGAGCCGAAAGCGCGGCGCGCGCGCTCTCGGTTCTGGGCAATGGCTGCTCGCTGAAAACCGAAACCGGCTGATTTATGTGAGATGTCCCAATCATAAGGGATGGGGAACATTCTTTTTTTCACTTTTTGACGCGCGAGCAGCGCTCAGGGCGGAAAAGCTTCCTGTAAGCGTGAGCGCGTGTGCGCGGGCACGAGACTTACAAGTGCATTTGACGCCCCGATCATAATGGATGGGGAGCATCTTATTAATGCCCTGCGTATTGTGATAACACTTAAACGCGTGGGCGTAGCCCGGGGGGAGATTTGTGTTAGAAAGTTTGAACGCTCTCTGGCTGGACATTCATAACCTGCTTTTTTGATCGTGTAACAGAGTGGGCAAATAGTGGGCACAGACCTGTGGACATATTTTTACATTCAACACTCTAGCGGCTTTTCTGCGCTTTATGAGAGTGTGCTCTGTCAGTGACACGAGATTCGAAGTGCTTGTGTGTAGGGGTGAACACTGGGAAGGGCACTTTCACTATACTTAAAACACCGACGGCGTGAGCCGGACCAGACATTACTCTTTTTAGATTTCTCTGGGTTTTCACGGCGTTTGTGTGCAGGTGAGAGGGTGAACAAACCGGCTCGTTGGCTGCTAAATGAACCACTGCAGTAGCCTGTTTGAAGGAGACTGACAAGGAAATAATTTTTGACGGCGGTCCGGCCGCAGTGGGACACGCGCGTCTTTACTCTCTCTTTGTTAGGAGGGCTTCGTGTGCTCAGACTTCAGCGTGATCTTCTGCCGAGGCCCTCTGGGGGGCGGCGGTCTGTGACGGCTGTCTGAGCGCGACCTAAGGCGGCCGCCCTGACGTCGCTGCGAAGGCTGAGGTGGCTGGAGGCTGTTCTTTTCTTTGTCTCTCGCGAGAGTTTCCCTCATATCCGCGAGCTTCAACCAGAGGTGCCTCTCTGTTACAGTCAAAGCGGCCATGGCTCGTCCAATGGCTTGAGCTGCGGTTTTAGTGGCGTGGAGAGAGAGATCCGTCGCACTTCTCAGGTCTGTAACCGCAGCTGGATCCCGGCCCTTCTCATCCCATTCACGGAGGAGGTCGGCTTGCAGGATCTGTAGCACAGCCATCGAGTGGAGAGCAGACGCGGCCTGGCCGGAGGCGGCATATGCGCGGCCGACCAAGGCGGAAGTGGGTCTAAAGGGTTTGGACGGGTGGCGCTGACCATGACCGCCCTTGCGGAGGGCGGGCAAAGGTGCGCTGCGACCGCCTCTTCCACAGGCGGAATAGCCGTGTACCCTTTTTCGCTGGCACCGTCCACTTGGGAGAGCGACGCAGAGGCCTGGGACTTAAGTCTCGAGGAGAATGGTGCGTTCCATGACTTCGTCAGCTCCGAGTGAAGTTCTGGCAGAAATTGAGCGGGCCTGCTTGCTGAAGCTGCACGGCGGCGACTTTGAAGGAAACAGCCGTAGAGCCTGTTCGGCGCGGGTTCCTTTGGCAGCGACCACTCGAGCCCGAGACGGTCAACAGCTTGCGTAAGCAGGCGCATCAGTTCCGCATCAGCTCCAGCGCGGGTACGGGTGGATTCCTGGATCGACGAGGAGGCGAGTGAAGCGACCATTCCTTGCTGTCTGATGCCAGGATGGAGCAGCAGTCTCTCGTGGCGTGTCCCTCGGCCTCATCCTCAGATGCGACGGCAGTGAGGCTCATGAGCGGTAGCTGCGCGTCGGTGAGGGGGGGCAGGGAAGGCGAAAGCGAGGCTCGAGGGAGGTTCTCCGGCGAGCGCGTTGCTCTGGCCACAGGTTCCGGCTGTCTCAAGGAACGGCGCTTCTTCCTGCGCGGTCCCACAGAGGGCGGAGTGATTGCTGCGGTCTTGAAGGCTTTGAGTCGAGCCCCCAGGGTCGACAGCGGAATCGCTTCACAGAGTTCGCAGCCCCCGGACGCGAGGGCGAGCTCTGCATGTTCCAGGCCCAGGCAGAGA
Organism: Siphateles boraxobius; assembly: GCF_051911475.1. Lineage (NCBI taxonomy): Eukaryota > Metazoa > Chordata > Actinopteri > Cypriniformes > Leuciscidae > Siphateles > Siphateles boraxobius. The sequence continues at coordinate 9,103,454 of NW_027508777.1, read as the reverse complement.
GCGCAGATCAAGTGGCGGTCTCCGGCGCTGAGCGGGGATCTACACGAGCTGCAGGAAGCGCGAGGCATCTTTAAAAAGACACTCGCTGGTATTTTAGAATAGGTAGCAAGGTAAAGGATACGTCGCCGGATAGCGTAGCTCGCATGGATGGCTGAAGGTGGCGAAGACGGCCGGCTTCCTCAGCGCTGTCCTAAGCTGGCTGTTCGCTGTTCGACGGCGGCGGTGGCTTCTCTCAGATCCAGCGTGAAGTGACGAAAAATCAGAGAAGTCAGCCTCAGGGCTCTACAGTGCGACCATTTTGCTCGCATATGCCCCTAAAAATCGATCCGTGCGAACCGGAAAAATTATTTACGAGCACAATGTGCGAGTAACTACCATAATCGAAAACGAGACGATAACTAAATAAAAACTAGTTTTGAATGACAAAAACTATGACGAAAATCTATTGACATTTTCGTCAACGAATAAAAACTAGACAAAAATGTTAGATAGTGACGATTTGTGAAGCGATCCAGTCAGAACTGATGTCCTGCGTTTGTAGATGCGCATATTTGTCCTGTAGTAGGGACGTGCTGCTGATCTACCACCGGCACACGGGTTCACATGCGCTGCATGTCTCATAAAATATTAAAAAATGTAAACGTCTGGGAGTATGAGTAGAGCAGTCATATAGCTCTGAATAAGAGTGACGACGACGCATAGTTTTCTGTGCGCACACACCCGACTCGAAGCGTGCAGCCACACACACTCAGACACACACACACACACACAGCGCGCGAGGACTAAAATTAGCTTTCTTTCGTGTCTGAATGGACAAATACACAACATTATGTCGAAATTTCCGTTTTGGAGAGTATTCACGTAAACTGTGTCGGTTAAGTCTTAAACAGTTTTGAGTGTATCGGATGTGCATCAGTGCAATTGGATCCGCATGTCATTGGACATGATTCCATGTCTTAATGTGACAGTGAGTAATAAACCTAATGCAGTCTGTGTCCTTAATATTGATCAAGCAACAAAAGAAAAAGAGAAAAGCATTCACTGCTCGTTAATAGCTTTAATAAGGATTCATTATATTTAATTCATACAAATAAATATGTCTGCTGCTTGAAATAATAAAGAATGATGTATGCAAGTAGTTTTAAAGAATGCATATATCATTCATTGAAAGAAGACTATTCTACTTTAGGAAAAGGGGTTTTATTTAATTTTAAGATATGTTTTTAAGTCACAGTAGTTAAGTCTGTATATGTATTGCATGTTCAAACTTTAAAATCATTCATATTAACAGGTTAATAGATGTTTTCTCCGGGAGTATGTGGGTTTGGACATTTTAGAGAAATTCTAAATGAATGCATTACAATTGAACTAAACCCATTATATTTTAGTCATCTGAATTGTTTTATTTTTAGTCTAGTTTTAGTCGACTAATACTAGTAAATACTAATACACTCATTTAAACTAGTTTCTCCTCCATGTTGTGGAAAAAGAATCTGCAGTGAAAGATACAGATTCACAGGTGTGCCGATGTGCTCCTCCTCCTGAGAGCAACATGTTCCCCTTGTTGTGTTTTACTAAAGTGATTGTAAAGTGTGATTTATACTTCTGCATCAAATCGGTTTCACACCATAGTTGAACAGAAAGAGAAGGAGCACACACGTTTTGTTATATATATATATATATATATATATATATATATAAACAGTCAACATTATATGTAAAATAAACAGTCTGTTAAACTCTGTTACTTGAACATTTTTCACTGCGCTCCAAAATGTCTTTGTGTGCTCCTTGTTTTTTTCATTTAGGAGCACATGTGCTCCTTGGGAAAAACCTTAGCGTAGAACCCTGAGCCTACAACCCCTACTTTTATACGCTAAGCCACGCCCATTCCGGCGGGCTGTGACGCTATGAAGGCGCGGGTGCCCTTCATTGGGCGTGACGTCACGCCAGGCTCACTGGTAGGCTGCAACAGTTGCCCGCAGGGCAGCCAATGAGCACGCGAGATGGCCTGCTCTAGGTCTGCTAGCTACTGCACTGCATTGACAATGAATACAAAATTAAGGATAATTTTTTGGCTTCAATATCTCGAGAAGATGAATCTTTCCCCGTAGCGTAAGCTAAACTTACGCAATACGAGAGAACCTCTCGTAAGAGAACCACCCTTGCTGTACCTGTTGCTGGTCACCAGAGGCTGGGAAGGACGGAAAGGCGGCCCATATACAATGGGTTCTTTTGGCACTAAAGAAAAGCTGTTAGTAGGGGATGTAAGCTATTACAGGCGCCATCTCCTGTGGGCAACCAGCTAATTTGTAGAATAGTATTTGCTTCCATTCTGCTGGCGTTTCTGGTAGTGATTTTCTATGACTAGTAGACATTTTGACCTCATCGAGAACAACTCATTGAGCAACTTCCTCCATAGAAGGGAGTTGTTTTTTGGGCTGCTCTGACCAAGAATATTGCCTGTTCATTGATTCACGTGTTGGATGGACACCTGAGGTGATTACAGGAAAAGCGGAAGACACAGAGGACAGTCTCTGAGGAAAAGACAAAGAACGGATCCTGCTGAATCCCTGCAGAGCTAGACAAAAGGACATTCACTTATTAGTTCTAGTAAAACAAGTTTACACAGTAGTTGACTCATAAGCCTTATCAAGTAATCACAGATTTAGTTTGTAACATAAAGAAACTCTTGATGCTTTTGGATTTCTAACAAGATTTTTTTTTTACAACAAACAAAATATAAATTATTACATGCATTTAGACTGCCCTCATCTGGACAGTATCTGTAAATGCTCTATAGAGACATTGCCCTTATTTTAGGTTAGGTGAGGTCAGGGTTGTTTCGCTACTGGGGTTGGTTGGCACTGGATTAATACTGTGGTTATAATTAGTCATCATGATTTATAATTAGACTGTCACAACATTTTTGAGAGTGGTTACAAATATTAATAAATATGAAATATCAGTTAATAGAGACATGTAATAATTAAAATTATATGTATGTAATTGAATTCTATATAATTATAATAAAAAACATTAGACATTATTCACATTTAATCACAACCCTAACCCTTAACTACTGTACAAAAGTCTATACTCAGTTTGGGAAGGTGGGGGGACTTCATTGGAGAGAAAAAAAAGTCTTCAAGTCATAAAGTAAGCTCTGAACACAATATCCAAATTATTATCTAAAAAATTCTGACATTGCCTCTGTCCAAAAAAAAAATGCTGTGTTCTAGTGTCATCATTAGAAAATGATGATTGAGGTGGGGATGGGGTTATTTCAGCACTTACCTCTAGTTAAAAGCACTTGACTAGTTAATAAGTGTAAGACCTATCAGATTGCTAATGGTGTCTTAATAGGGTCTGTGTGTTGCAAACATGGTGGAGTGAGAGCTATATTTAAAATGAGCTACGTGCAGAGTAAAGAAAAGCTACCCATAGTATTTTAACAATTTGTGAAGAACAGAATTATTCGGACAGAATAAAGACTAGACTTGTTGACACTGTTCAAATATGGTATGCCAATGCAAAATCACATAATTTAAGTTTAAAATTTAGTATTTGTTGACTCAATTTAGAACTTATTGACCCAATGTGTATTTGTATTACACTGAAGGTGTTCCATTTCAGGACAGGACCAGATAGAAAGCAGAGTAGAGTAACATTAGCAATATGGAAATACCAGACAGAGAACTGTGGTAAAATTGGTAAAGAAATGCACATAGAGAGCACAGAAAGCATTAATTGAGACAGAGCAGATGGAAATATTTAATAAAGGGAGAGATCAAGAAGTGCAAGGGAAAGAATAAACAAGAACAGTAACATTGTTCCGATTGATATTTGAATTAGTCAAAAATTAAAATGTTAAAAGTATTCTGTACACCCATCTTTTGTTTTCTGCATTTGAACAGTCTGCTAAATACAAATAAGAATGAATTAGAGGTTTGAAATTATTGCAAAGGAAACCCAGTCCAGGGGGAGATCTAGTATGTTGATTTGGAACTGTAGCCAAAATGTAGCACCTAATGCTTTTAACAATCATTATTTCATTGGTGCTTTTCCTGGCCACAAATATCAGAAATTCCATTTCACAATCCAGGGCCACTTGGCATAATGAGAAAATGTTATCAGTTTTTTTTCTCTACAAAATACAGATAAAAAAAATGCAATTGTCATTCACGTGGAAATCAAAATAAAATTGAAAAAACTAATCAAATCTAATCAAATCAATGTATGCTATAAATTGTAGAAATGTTCTATTATGTATAACATTCTTATCTTGTGCATTTATCTATAAAGTATCATTAAAAGGGTCATTACATGAGGAATCAAACTTTGATCCTTTGACATTGTACATTGTTCAGACCACAACAAATCCTCCTAACTACAAAAACGTCTACGGTTACGTATGTAACCCTCGTTCCCTGAGTAGGGAACGGAGACGTTACGTCGGATGACGACGAATGGGGTTTCGCTTAGAACACCTATCGACTTCGAGTATTACAAAACGAGCCAATGGCAAAGAAATGCCATGGGTCTGCGGACTTTGCATAGCGTATCTCCGCCTTACCTCGTGGGTATAAAAGGAGGACGCCAGCAACATGCAGATATGTTTCTTCGCTGAGGAGCCAAGACTGAGCTCAGGCGATCCCCGCGGTACAGCGGAAAGTGGCAGGCAGACGTAACGTCTCCGTTCCCTACTCAGGGAACGAGGGTTACATACGTAACCGTAGACGTTCCCTTTCGTTGTCACTCCGAGTTACATCGGATGACGACGAATGGGGTTACCAGTCTAATCACGCCACCTTCTCAGCTGTCTTCCAGTGCCCTGTGTAAATCGAGATCCCTGTCAGCCTGGACAAAGGACTCCATTTATCACAGGAATACCAAAGTACACTGGGAAGCATATCCCGAGCTTAGGGGAAGTATGCAATTAATGCCAACCCAGAGGGGGGGGACTTAGAGAATACACATATGACCCGAAGGAAGCATATGGAAAACACTGGGGTGTCCAGCCGCAGGTGGAATATTTCAACCCCAGGGGTGGCAAGGTGGCTTGCCAAGGGAAAGACACATGCTCAGAGAGGCTTACAGTGGAAATACACATGTGGGGGTCGCTCAGAGGAGGGACCGTGCACACGGGAGGCACCTAGCCGAAGCACAGGCAATAGACACTGGCGCCGACGTCAGGAGTGCTGGAGGAGCTCAGGGCTTTCAGGAAAGCTCGCCTGAGGAAAATATCGCACGTATCCAGTCCGTGGAGTGGAATGGCGAGCAAGCGAAGACACCTGAGCGGGTCCGGTACTAGCTGGTTGAAGCGAGTACACGAGAGGACACAGGCTCCACTCGGAGATTATAGAATCTGGCGAATGTGTTAGGTGTCGCCCAGCCTGCAGCTCTGCAGATGTCTGTTAGCGAGGCGCCATGCGCTAGAGCCCAAGAGGACGCCACACTCCGGGTGGAGTGGGCAGTCACACCAAGGGGGCACGGTCGACCTTGCTGCTGGTATGCCAAAGCAATGGTGTCCACTATCCAGTGAGACAACCTTTGCTTGGAGAGAGCCTTTCCCTTCAGCTTCCCACCATAACAGACAAAGAGCTGGTCAGAGGTCCTGAAACACTGCGTTCTGTCTACACAGGCGCGGAGAGCGCGTACTGGACAGAGCAGTGCCAAGGCTGGGTCTGCCTCCTCCGAGGGCAGCGCTTGCAGGTTCACCACCTGGTCCCGAAAGGGAGTGGTAGGAACCTTGGACACGTATCCAGGCCGGGGTCTCAGGATCACGTGAGAGGAAGCCGGCCCAAATTCCAGGCACGCTTCGTCAACGGAGAATACGTGCAGGTCCCCAACCCTCTTGATGGAGGCCAGTGCAACCAGGAGCGCTGTCTTCATAGACAGGAACTTAAGCTCGACTGATTGCAGGGGCTCAAAGGGAGCATTCTTCAGGGCAGTTAGAACCACTGAGAGGTCCCAAGAGGGAACGAGAGGAGGCGAGGCGGATTTAGTCTCCTCGCTCCTCTCAGGAACCTGATGACCAGGTCGTGCTTCCCCACCGACTTACCTTCAATGAGGTCATGATGTGCGGCAATGGCGGCAACATAGACCTTCAGGGTGGACGGCATAGCGGCCCGGTGTGGGGGCAAGGTCATAACCGCACCCTGACAGAGGAGCCCAGGGAAGGACCAGCGTTCCACGGGGGCCTGCTCTGTCAGGGGTCTGGCGACAGAGGGGGACAGGGGCGAAGCGGTCCGTGGACGGCACGCCGTGTCAACCGCCTCTGGAACAGAGGGGGACGAGGAGAGCACGGCTTGTGGGCGGCGCTCTGTGTCGTCCGAGAACTCTATATGCTCAGAGACGAGAGAGTCAGTTCTTTCTGAATAAGGATTCTTTGCCAGCCCTCCACCGGGGAAAGGAGTGGCCCTGCTACCAACTCCTGGAAGAACTGAGTCTCATCTCTGAGCAGCCCATCTCAAAAGTGCCGCTAACCCGGTGTTTAGCGGGGGGCGGGGCTGGAGAGGGCTGTGGCGTCCCAGCTACGGTCTTCCAGAGCCAGGCCCGGGTGAATGGGCGGGGTTGGAACCGTAGGAGGGTGCCTTCGGCGGTGGGCAGACTGAGGGATCTGAGCGGACGGCGGGGCCGTCGGGCAGAATAACCTCAATCTGCTCATGGGCGGTTGAGAACTGTAGGGCAGAAGCACTCAACTGCACCGCCGAAGAGGCCGACTTGGGAGATGGGGGTGTCGAGCAGACGGGTCCACCCGACATCGTGCACCTCAGACCGGTCAGCCCCAGAATGGTGAACATCACCTGACTCCGAGAGCGTACGGCCACTTTCGTCGCTCGGAGAGCAAAGTCAGTGACGGCGCGCAGCTCACTGAAGAGCCTCGGGTCAGTCCCGCCCTCCTGCATGTCAATGAGCATCTGGGTCAGGTAGACCAGCAGAACGGTCATGGGATGCAGTGAGGCGGCTGCCTGTCCTGTGGCACTATAGGATTTCGCCACAGATTAGTGTAGACGAAAAGAACTACAGGCTTTGGACGGGTGCTTAGGATTGCGCCGGGAAGCACTCTGAGGACACAGTAGCATGGCAACAGAGCGTTCAACCGGGGGGACCCCAGTGTACCCATGGGCAGCGGCCCCTGAGGGGAGGAAAGGCGGATGAGACCAACGAGCGGACCCGTGATCTCATCATGCACGTCCGGGAGGAAAGATATTGGGGTTTGCCGTGGACGCGGGTCGGCGGCCTCACCCAAAAACCAATCGTCCCGGGAAAGCATGGCCGTCATCTCCGGATCAGACTCAGGCACAACCGTATGCACACCAGAGGGTGGCAGCTGTGAGGAGTCGTCATTTCCAGAAGAATCAAGCCCACCTAGTGATGCTGCTACAGACACAGCATCATCCTCTGTAGCTTCAAATGAAAACACACGGGCCACCCCTTTTTTTTTTTTTGGGGGGGGTAGACTCGTGGAATCATCAGTTCGCTAGCGGGCACCGTCATTAAAGAGGGGGGCTGGGGTCGCGGACACAGAGTCGGCTCCTTGTTCCAGACCAACACCCTCAGGTCACCCTGGCCACCAGCCGAAGATCGGGGGGTGGATGAGGGGACTCTCACTCTTGCGAGTTCACCGAGTCTCGACCTATATATGACGCGATGATCACGTTCCCAGAGAGAACATGAGTCATCCACGAGCGCTGTTCAAGCATGATCAAAGCCCAGCACACTAGACAGTGCTCGTGCCCATCAGAGTCCGATACCAGTCCGCTGCAACCAGAAATGCACGGGCGAGCCGTCTTTAAAAAGACGTGCCGCGTGCGAGCTCTTTTAAGAGAGGAGAAAAAAAACTCTGCGATGTTGAAGCACACAGGGAGACACACACACACTGGCAGATCACTGCACAGATCAGCAGGCACTGTGAGCTCGCTGCAGATCGCCGTCACACCAACATCGGAGAGAGAAGCTCGTCTCGTAGAGCGAAGTCAGAGATGACTGTGGAGTGAAGAAATATTCTTGGCTCCGAAGCGAAAACATATCTGCATGTTGCTGGCGTCCTCCTTTTATACCCACGAGGTAAGGCGGAGATACGCTATGCAAATTCCGCAGACCCATGGCATTTCTTTGCCATTGGCTCGTTTTGTAATACTCGAAGTCGATAGGTGTTCTAAGCAAAACCCCATTCGTCGTCATCCCACGTAACTCGGAGTGACAACGAAAGGGAACAGCCTTTTTTGAATCTGCCAAAACAAATGTTTTTCATGTATATTCTATTTTTGTGTGCCAAAAAAATGTTACTAACATTACTAACATTAAAAGTGAATCAAGAAACATTAAAATAATATAAAAAGCATGTCATGACCTAACGTTGTAAAATTATTGGTTTCCATTGCTTACCAGTGTTTGACTTTTTGGCTGAAAACTTTGGTCTTGGAGTCACTGGTAATGCACATCGTGAAGCATATTTATTATTCATGGGTAAAGAATACCCTGCAAAAATATTGGCCCCAGTGCTACCAAGAGCATTGGAGATGTTTCTGGGGCCATCATACATGGACTGCCGTTTCCCATCTAATTGTCGTGGGACAATAGTTGCCTCGTTTGATGTAGACTGATGGACAAATGGAAAACGTACCTCTCCAGTGGCTTTAGGTGGCTTTAGAACTGGGTGTGAACCTTTGGAAAAACTATTTGGGGATGGAGAGAATGTTGTAGATGGCTCATAAGCGAGGGACTGGGTCTGAAAACTGGGAGGGGGTTGATACGTAGTTTGTTTAGACTCTTCATGGGAAACTGCTTCCTTAGCCTCTAGAGTGGAGTTGTAGGTAAAAAGTGAGGAGTTCAGTTTGTAAGGCTGATGTTTCATGACGTCCAGAACATTGAGATGTTTGGGTGGTGGATTCATCTTCTCCTTGCTTGCTTTAGGCTTTATCTTTGGACTAGTTGAAGGAGGGGGTTGTTTAACTGCTGCAAGAGGATAAAAGGGGGACAAAATAGGATTGTAGGACAGTGGAGGTGGGGCACGGACATTAGAAGAGTATTTCCAAGTGCTTGGCATTGAACGTGTTGGCGATGAGGATCGTGCCTTGTTGGCTCGCACAGTCTTATCGTCCACCACAAATTTTTTCATACGGGACTGTCTACGAGCAAATAGTTCAGCTCCTTTTCCCTTAAGGTTCAGCCCCTCAGAATCACCTGTATCTAATGAATACCCTTTAGGAGAAGCTGATGGAGCCTTAGATGCCTGAACATATGTGCCCAGGTGTTGGGGTGGACAGGAAGCAACAGAGTTACCATAATTTTGTGACCTTGATGTTTTAAATGGGTAAGGACCAGCATGGAGTGAATCTGGCTTATGTGCCTGATGTGGTTTTTGAGTCCAGGCTAATTGATGCAGATCTGGTGAGTGGGATGGAACCCAAGCAGGTGATGTCTGCTCTGATATCGGTTTAGATGATAATGGGGGGCGGGCTTTTCCAGGAAGCTGTAGCTTTGGTGGGCTTTGTCGGGGTACTGCCTGTACCTGCGTGTGCCCCATAACTGAAACTGAGCTTGATGCTGCAAGGGGACTCCTAGAGATAGCACAGCCCTCTGCAGACCAGGGAGGGTGAGCTGGGTTGATAACAGGTTTGGGTAGGACAGGTGGAGGGGTTTTCTGCTTGATCTTTGGAGCTTGCATGAAATTGCATGCTTCAGCACCCAGACTGAGACAGTCCTCTTCTGGAACTGACTCTGTTAAGGACTTCTGATCTCCTTTCTTTTGAAGCAGGGTCATTTCTTTTAAGTCTGTCTTGCTTGCCCCTCTCCTTTTAATTTCTGGTAGCATCCCCCTTTTAATTGCAGGTATGGCAATACGTTCATCACGTGAAGCAATGATGTCTGATGTGGGGGACCAAACTTGTGGGGTTGTCTTTACTGGAACATTAACTTTGAATATGTTTTCAAGTTTCTTAGGTGTTGGGCTTGAGACACCTCTGACTGCTGAAAAAGTTTTTTGGTCTTGATTATGACCACCAAGAAAGGGCTTAGCAGTTCTGTTGGGAACAAGGGGTCTGGGAACAGCCAAACCTTGGTATGGATCCAGACCATTCATACCATTTGCATATTGTGGCAACATCTGTTGCTTAATTGGCTGCTCTTGATACTGCTGTTGTTGTCTTTCATAGACATCTTGTGGGGCTTGTGTACTTTCTTCTTGCGGAGGACACTTTACAATTTCACCTACTGGTTCCACAATTGCATCCACTGGTATGCCTTTTCGTCTCATTTCCTCTTGTTCTTCAGAAAGATCATCCATCCTTTGACGCCTCTTGGCAAACATAAAGACTCCCTTGCCTTTTGTCTGTGGAAGATGCTCCATTTTTTCCAACTTATACTCGGCCTGTGCTAAAAATTCGGATGTAGCTCAAAACAGTCCGTTAGTTCTGATCAGTCGTCTTCTCAGAATATTTTTTTTAAAGAGCGTGGCAATCTTATGTCTTGATTTACTTTGTTGTGTACAATCTCATTCTTGTCCTGAAATCTGTATTCTTGAAGATGTACCGCAACTAACCAATGTGAACCTTCTGACCCTTCGTTTGCACTTCTTGAACATCAACACACCCTTGTTTTGGCAGCAGTAAAAGGCAAAGCGTTATGTTTATTTTTAGAGTTGGTTACTTTGTCCAGCTGTCTCACTGACTGTACCTCACTCCGTCTTAGTCCTGTGAAAGAAAATTCAGGGCAAAAAAATATATAAAAAAATAGCATAAGAATGAAAATTCATAACACAATATAGGAATTATTTAGAAATTCATACATTAATGCATTTGAGAAAACATGATGCAGCATGGGCTTATAGACTACATACACAGTGCAGGTAAATTCAGTAGTCAGTTCACCTTTTAGTACTTAATCCTGTTCTGTAAGCACACCATTCAGCATTTTTGGTGAGGGTTTAACCACATTCTTAACACATGAGAAATTAAAGAAGTGACAACCACAGTTACACACATTCAATGCAGTATATACGGAACTGAAGTGAATAACTAATTGTTAATTATGCATTTAAACGTGTATCAAAGTTGTCTCTCTCTTCTGTAAACGTGGTGCAATAAATCACAGGGAACAAGGTACGTCTTGACTCATTAGTGTTGCCAGATCTTGCTAGAAAACGTAAATAAGATTAAGCCCATAATAAACTTATTTCCAAATACCAAAATAATGCAACCTGCCAAGTCCAAACAACACGTCCAAAAGTACTTAATAAACGTTGGTTATAATAAGTGGACATGGCAACACTTAAAGAGCATGCTCTGCGAAGCAGCCTGTCACTCATAAACAAAACAAGGCGGCTCAGCCGATGGTGGTTTAGTGAACATAATGAGTCTTTGGTCGCTGTAATATTACTTTAGTAAAAAAATAACGGATATCAAATGATATCGATATCATGAGATGCCAGAACGTTGCTATGGTTAACACAGTGTCAATCATCATAGTTTTGAGAGTGAGTTCAGTTCTACACACACACACAAAACATCTCGGGTTATGACTGTAACCCTTGTTCCATGAGAAAGGGAACGAGAATTGCGTCTAATGACCCTTTGGGCAGGGAACGCCCTTAGCGTAACGCATCTGAAGTATGAATGAAACTAATCCAATCCTGATTGGTGTTGCGTCATGACGTAACATGTGATGGCATACACGGAAGCTACAAAGGAACGCCGGCACACAACAGAGTTAGCTTCTGCCATGAAGAAAGTCGCTCCCAGGCAGGGGAAGGCGTAGTGAAGGGACGCAGTTCTCGTTCCCTTTCTCAGGGAACAAGGGTTACAGTCGTAACCCGAAATGTTCCCTTTCGAGGGAACTCGAAACTGCATCGAATGACACTTTGGGGGAACGAGTACCCACTATGCCACAACACGCCCTGCCTGTCCTAGTGTGAAGCTGCTCAAAGGCACACTTAGGACGAGAACACAAGAGTGCCAGGACTAGACGGAATGTCCAGACTGTAAAACCTAATAAAGGTGTGGGGGGTGGCCCATCCTGCTGGGCCCCCAAGAGGAGGGCTCTAGAGTACGTCATGCCTCTGGTTGAATGAGCCCTCACGGCCAAAGGTGAAGGCAAATTGCGCACCTGGTAGGCTATAGAAATAGCTTCGACAATCCAGTTGCTGATGGTCTGCTTGGAAGCGGGAAGTCCCTTCTTGGGTGACCCGAAACACACCAGCAACTGGTCTGAATTCCGCCATGAAGAGGACCTCTGAATATATAATTTAAGAGCTCTGACAGGGCAGAGCAGATGAAGTCTCTCCTCATCCACCGTCACGTGAGATAGAGGATGAAAAGCCCAAAGAACCGTAGGCCGTGCCACATTAGATGGCACCTTAGGCAAATAACCCGGCCTGGGATGTAAGATGGCTGTAATGTAGTGAGCGCCTGGAGATCTCCTTCCCTCCTCAGAGAAGTAATGGCCAACAGAAAAAACACCTTTAGGGAAAGGTTCTTGGCCTCAGCCGACTCCAGTGGTTTGAAGAGGGCCTCGCCCAACCCTTCGAGAACCACCTTCAGGTCCCATGTGGGAACCCTGGTACGAGCCGCAGGCCTCATCCTCCAGGCCCACGGAAGAAATGTACAACCAACTGCAGTCTCCCCAGAGGCCCATCACCCAGAGGAGCGTGGAAAGCCGTAATGGCAGCCACGTACACCTTGAGTGTAGACGGGGTAAGACCAGCTGAAAAGCGATCTTGGAGGAACTCCAGAACTGAAGCCACTGGGCAGTTAACTGGATCCACCTCACGCTCTCTACACCAATTGGTAAAGACATTCCAATTTATGCCGTACAATTTCCTCGTGGAGGGAGCTCTAAAGTTGAGTATGGTCTCCACTACTCCAGCTGTTAGGCCGGCCTCTAGGTACTGTGCCACATCAGGGGCTAGACCCACAGTTTCCATAACTCGGGCCAAGGGTGAAATATTGAGCCCTCTGCCTGTGTCAGCAGGTCCCTCCTAAGGGGAATCTCCCACGGAGGGCTGTCTAGGAGCGATACAATGTCTGAGAACCATACTCGTGCCGGCCACAACGGGCCTACCAGCAGTAGACTGATCCCTTAGCGACAGACCCTCTCTAGAACTCCCGGGAGCAGAGCGATCGGGGGAAATGCATACAGACGCAGCCTCGGCCACGTCTGCACCATGGCATCCAACCCCAGCGGGGCTAAATGAGAGAGGGAGAACCACAGTGGACAGTGGGTCGTCTCTCGAGACGCGAATAGGTCCAATGGTCCAAATGGGCCGAACCTCTGACATATTGACTCCACCACCTCGGGGTGGAGTCTCCATTCCCCGGGCCTCAGCCCCTGTCTCGACAGCATGTCTGCTCCCTGATTTTGACTCCCTGGGATGTATGTTGCTCTTAGAGATAACAGCTTCCCCTGGGACCACAGGAGGATCTGATGCGCCAGTCTGCAAAGAGGGCGAGACCTCAGACCCCCCTGATGGTTTATATAGGCCACTACCGACATATTGTCCGACCTCACAAGGACATGATGACCTTTGAGGTCCGGCAGGAAGCTCCTCAGGGCTCGGAACACCACCAACATCTCCAGGCAGTTTATGTGCCAGGAGGAATGATGGTCCTGCCATAGGCCTGTCATAAAGCGGCCGTCCATGACCACGCCCCAGCCCGTGAGGGAGGCGTCTGTCGAAACGGTTTTACGGCGACATGACGCTCCCAATACTGGACCTTGGGACAGAAACCAAGCTTTTTTCCACATAGGTAGGGAACGAAGGCATCTGCACGTAACCCTGATCATGCGGAACGGGTTCATAATAACGGGTAGCCCTGCTATTTTTGTCTCGTTTTCGATACCCTGAAGCAGAGGACTGGCAGGGAAAAATCGAAAAACAATTTTTGATGTGCAGAAGGAACACTGTATGGTCGCAAGCCTGTGGGGCAGACAGAGCAGCGTGCGTTTGCTTCTCCTCATTTTAATTCCTCAGAATTAAATGCAGCCATAAACCCTGTATAAGTGAAACACGGTCTGAATGGTAGGCTGAATTTAAATATCTAACTTCCATAAAGTCAGATAATATTTCATCATTTTAATTTCTTAAAATTATGCAGCCATAATTACCAGACAAATCTGTTTTTTGTTATACGGTCTCGTAATCTACACGCTGCCTCAGCAAACGCGAGATTCGAGTCGTTACAATATATTTGGCTTTCATCCCTCAAGAAGAAAGTCAACAGGTGCGAGGCTGAAACATCCGACAGTGCACGGATATACGCGTCGAGATATTTCTCAATGAACAGCTGCCAGCACCCTCAGGAGCTGAATGTGAATGCCTCGCACTCAAACAGTATTATTTCACAGATCGTGTCCTTTTCATTGCAGACCCGTACTCTACGCGTTGCCTCTGCAAGCGAGATTCAAGTCGTTCACAATATATTTGGGTTTTCATCTCTTGAGAAGAAAATCCACAGACAACAATTTAGGTCTTGCTGAGGTTGGGGCGCGTGTGCCTGCCCAACATAAAGTGCCTCGGTAAGATGTCTTCTGGAGATCGGTAGCTAATCGGCAAGATGTCGGGAAGATGGTGGCATTAGAATGATCGCCGACCGTGAGCCAACGTAAACCCAAAATGATCGCCGACCGTGAGCCAACGTAAACCCGAAATGATCGCCGACCGTGAGCCAACGTAAACCCGGAATAATTATTATGACCTATGCGGCACAATCCCACTAGAGCGAGGAAAGCATTCGGTCGCCTCGCTCTCCCATTGACCACTGGAACAGCTGATTTTCAGCTGAGTCGCTGGAAACGTTACAGCATGCTTACTTACTTACAAATAATGCTTACTTATTTGTTTAGGCTAACTGCTGTCAGATTGTGTTCCAAGGACACAAGTTCAACAACACTCAGTTTATGTGATGTGTTAATCATAACATTTCTTCCCTAACAATTTGACATGTTGAGAAGTAGGCAACTAGACCACTTGCATGCGTCCTTATTTTTGAGTTGCCAGGTTTTATGACAAAAAAAGCTTAAATTTGATCATACACAATCTGACAACCTGGGAAATATCAGTCTAACAGAAAAAAAGAATGAATCAGGGATTTTAAAATGAAGTTTGATGGTCATGCAAATTAGGCTACAGGAGTTTTCCAGGAGAAATAACAAAACAGGAGGGCACCGGGAGATGACCTTGAAAATGTATTTTTTACTTTGTTTTTCCAAAAGCAGTATAATTTATTTTAACACTCCACAAATCACACATAGAAAACTACAGGTGAAACTCGAAAATTAGAATATCGTGCAACAGTTCATGTATTTCAGTAATTCAAATTAAAAGGTGAAACTAATATATTTAGTATATATAACTATATACATATGCATGATTATACTTTTCAGAGGGCCGACATTTCTGTATTTAAAATCCTTTTATATTCTAATTCTAATTTTCTGAGATTTTGAATTCTGTTTTTTATAAGCTGTCAGCCATGATAATCAAAATTATAACTGTTGCACAATATTCTAATTTTTCGAGTTTCACCTGAACAACAAAAATAAGAAATTCCCTCCAAAATAGTTAGTCAGTTTAAATGAAAAATCAGTCCAATCAATTATTTCACTTAAGATGCTTGCTCGCCCCGCCTTTGCCGTCCCCATTCCTGTCCCTGCTCAGCCGCAGCCAGTTCGTCACGCTCATTTCCACGTCAGCCTCAGTGGAATTTTGTTGGGCAGGATTTCGTAACACAGCACCTAAACAAAACAAAAAAATAAAGCAATAGGGGGAAAAATAAGACAGTAGCACAAAAGTCTATATCTTTGTTTGATTGTTTCTATAAAGACAATTCAGAAAAGTCAGAGCATTTTACACACAAAAAAAAAAAAACTTAAGACATTTGGTTGAGAATAGTCTGAGGACAGTATATATAAATATCGAGAACAACTGATATAAATACAGACACCACATAGGGGTTGAATAGTGACAGAATGTTGCTTCAACACATTGTAGGACTTGCTCAGGAGTACCTCATGAATAGGCCGTGATTTAAGGCCTGTCTTCCAAAAGGAGCCTTTCAACAGCTGGGGATAGTACAGGAAGAGAATATACAAAATTATACAAAAAACAATTAACAAGCAGTGCTCATAATACAGTAGTTTACTGACAACAGCCGAGAGAACCTGCCCAAAATACCTGTGCATCCAGCAGGAGCTGATCTGGCAAATATCTGACCTGTGGAAAACAGAAAAAATATAGGTGTTAACAAAAATACAAAGTATGAAATGTGTCTTTTTTTTAATATGACTGTGAGAGAGAGAGAGAGAGAGAGAGAGAGAGAGAGAGAGAGAGAGAGAGAGAGAGAGAGAGAGAGAGAGAGAGAGAGAAGGAGAGAGAGACAGACAGACAGACAGATAGTCAGAGAGACAGAGACTTCCTTTAAAAGCGCCAAACCGCACATCTGACAGATGAGAATTTGTTCCATATCAAAAGTAACCTTCTCTGTCAAGTCCAGGGGTCTCCAACCTTTTTTTCATTTGAGAGCTACTTTTTAAAAAAGATAGTGGCCGAGAGCTACTCATGTAATACAATACTTTAATCTCTTAAATAATGTCTCATAACTCTCATATTAACAACTATCTAAACTGTTTTAGACGTAAAAGAGTTTTTGTAGGCCCATATATCACCCTTAAATGTCAGAGAAAAGAACAGAATCAGAGATAATTTTTTTTTAAAGAAAATTGTACTTTGCATATTATACATTTATTCATTTAACTGACTCTTTTATCCAAAGCGACTTACAATTGCTATATATATCAGAGGTTGCACGCCTATGGAGCAACTATGGGTTAAGTGTCTTGCTCAGGGACACATTGGTGTCTGACAGTGGATTCGAACCCGGGTCTCTCACACCAGAGGTGTCTTATCCACTGTGCCATGACCACCACCACACCAGTATATTTTATTATACTGTAAAAACAAAACATAATTAGGCTATAGTTGATTTTATAGTGCATCTTAACTAGAGATGAAATGGCATGGAAATTTCATTTCATGATTATAGTGACCAAAATGATCACGTTATCAAAGAATCCTGTTAAAAAAAGTACTAATACTACACAATAAAATCAATTCACCAAGTTTTATGTCAAAAACCAGCAAATAACAAATATAATTAGCATTAATATGCACTTTTTGTTTACATAAACATTAAAATAACAACATTAAAAATGATGGCCAGATTTTAAAGGAGTACTGGACATGTTCCCTTTCAAGGGAACTTCGAGCTGCGTCAAACGCTGCGGGAACGCCCCTGCGTTGTGCGTCATGAAGCACGTATGGAATCAGCCCAATGGAGAGATGAAACGTCATAGGCGGGTGACGTCATCGACCAGGAAACTATAAAGCACCCCAAAAACACAAGCGCATTAGCTTCTGTGCTTTCAGTCGCGCTACATGTGAATCTGTCCCTGTGTGATATTGTCTGTCTTACATACCCTGCACCACACAAACAATTTATCCCTATATATATATATATATTGAGAGATTATGGCGGACGAACAGCAGTTTAGAAAGTGTGTTCCTCCCTGCTCGCGTTATTTAACGAGCGGGGATACACATGATCTTTGTGTTGTTTGTTTGGGAGTTCAGCATGCCCAGTTTGCTCTCGAGGGAGCAGACTGTGAGCATTGCGAGCGTTTGCCGTTAAGGACGCTCCGCTCCCGCCGATCGCTCTTTGAGGAGAGCGGTTCGGTGCGCGCTCCCCGCGGTTCGGGTCCCGCTTCTGCCGAGGCAGAGTGGCGGCGCTTATCGTGGGGATCGCAGATGGATCTCACAGCGGGGTTTGAGACGGGCTCTGCCTTATCTCTCCCTTCACCTGTGAGATCCAGTGCCTCAGTCCCGGGTTCGGAAGCACGCGCTGCGGTTTCTTCCGCTCGGGCTGAGGCACCAATGCTGCAGCTATCCAGTTCTGAGGAACTTGATGTTGTTAGTGTTGAGGGAGATGTGGAGGATTCGCCACCCCACACTCCTGAGAGTGATGAGCTTATGGAGGTGTTAACAAGAGCTGTTGAAAAACTTAATATTGAATGGCCAGTGACTAGACAGGAGTCTGTTTCTAAATCAAAGTTGGATGAGAGATTTTTGCCGTCACGTGTGCAGCCTCCACGCCGGTGCCTGCCGTTTTTCCATGATCTCCACACCGAGGTGTCGAAATCATGGAGAAAACCGGTGTCATATAGAGTGTTTAGTCCCCAGACTTCAACATACGCTAATATTATGGGAGCCAAGGCTCATGGTTATGGTGCTTTGCCTCGTGTGGAAGAGACGCTTGCGAGCCATCTCTCCCCCGAAGCAGCATCATCTTTTAAGGCACCGGCATTACCCACCAAGCCTTTAAGAAACACTTCGGCTTTGGTGGGTAAAGCATATTCGGCAGCAGGTCAGGCTGCGTCATGTCTGCATACTATGTCAATCTTGCAGGCATACCAGGCTGATCTGCTAAGGGACATGAGTGAGAGTGAGGAGGTCAGTACTGACGTAGTTCGCAAACTGCGTCAGGCTGCTGATTTATCCCTGCGTGCCACCAGAGAATCGGCCAAATTAATGGGTCGTTCTATGGCAGCTCTGGTGGCCGCAGAAAGACATTTGTGGTTAAATCAGACTAATATTAAAGAGAGAGAAAAAGCTTTTCTTTTAGATGCTCCTCTTTCTCCCATGGGGTTGTTTGGTGATGCTGTGAATTCAGTTATCGATAAATTCCAAGAAGAAAAGAAACAAACTGCAGCTTTTAAAAAGTTTCTTCCCCTTAAAGTTCATGTCCCTGGGGCTGCTGGGCGGGAGCAGCCCCGGCCGTCTTCGAGCTCATCACATAGAGCGCAGCAGAGGCAGAGTGTCGCGTCTCGTGCTCCCCCTGCTGGACAGTGGGCTCAGCCGCGACACTCTCAGCCGAAGCCTTCTCCCAGTAGAACTGATCTGAGGACAGTTATATTGGCTAAGAAGGCTTCGGCTAAGAAGAAGTCCTGACGCCAAGCCGTTCAGGATGCTGAGGGTGGTCCCCACCGAGGCGGAAAGGTGTTCACCTCTTTTTACGGTGCCCATTCCTCCTCGGTGCCCTCAGGGGCTCGTTCTGCCAACCCCGCCTTTATGCCGGGGCACAGACGATCCCAGCGAGCGCTTTCCCGAGGGACGCTCGCTCCCTCTGAGGAGGGTCTCAGAGCGGTCAGACCAGTTGTTCCCTGCCGGTGCGCCGTTACAGGGCGCTGCGTCTGCTGCTCAAGTTACACCAGAGGCCAGTCTCGAGAGGCTGGTACCCTTAGTAGAATTTCTGGCAGAGTGGAAAAGCCTTCCAAAAATATCTCATTGGGTCCTGCAGACAGTAGAAAAGGGTTATGCTATCCAGTTCAGGTGTCGTCCACCAAAATTCAGAGGGGTTCTGCACACAGTGGTGGGCCCCGAGCAGGCTCTGGTATTGGAACAAGAGGTGAAAACGCTCCTTCAAAAAGAGGCTATAGAACGGGTTCCTCCTCCCAGTTTGGAGTCAGGTTATTACAGCCGATATTTCATCGTTCCAAAGAAGGATGGGGGGTTGCGTCCAATTTTAGACCTGCGCATATTGAATCGCTCGGTAGGGAAGCTAAAATTCAAGATGCTCACTATCAAGCAGATCGTGTCTCAAATCAGGTCCGAGGACTGGTTTGTCACGATAGATCTGAAGGACGCATACTTCCATGTGTCCATCCTTCCACAACACAGGAAGTTCCTGAGGTTCGCCTTCGGGGGCGAGGCGTACCAGTACAGGGTTCTTCCGTTTGGCCTAGCTTTATCTCCCCGCACTTTCACGAAATGCATGGATGCAGCACTAGTGCCTCTGAGGCTTCAGGGCATTCGTATTCTCAATTACATCGACGATTGGTTGATTTTAGCTCAGACCGAGCAGATGGCGGTTCGGCATCGAGATGTCGTCCTCGCTCATGTCAGAAAGTTGGGGTTGAGGCTGAACGCAAAGAAAAGTGTATTATCTCCTTCCCAGAAGACCACTTTTCTGGGTGTCGTTTGGGATTCGGTATCGATGCGGGCGCGACTCTCTCCGACCCGCATCGCTTCGATTCTCTCAGCTGTGAAACAAGTGAAGCTAGGCCAGCTACTCACTGTCAAGCAGTTTCAGAGACTGTTGGGTCTGATGGCAGCAGCGTCCAACGTTATACCTTGCGGCCTGTTGTACATGAGACCGCTACAGTGGTGGCTCAGGACCAAGGGATTCTCCCCGAGGGGAAATCCGCTCCGCACGTTCAAAGTCACGCGGCGCTGCCTTCGTGCTCTGGTCATGTGGAGAGAAACTTGGTTCCTATCCAAAGGTCCTGTGCTGGGGGCTCTTTGTCGTCGCATAACGCTAACGACGGATGCTTCCCTCACAGGGTGGGGGGCGGTCATGAGTGGTCGCCCAGCCCAAGGTCTGTGGCAGGATCATCATCTTTCGTGGCACATAAATTGTCTAGAGATGTTGGCTGTGTTTCAGGCTCTGAAACACTTCCTAACAGACCTGAGAGGCCATCATGTGTTAGTTCAATCAGACAACACGTCGGTGGTCTCTTATATAAATCATCAGGGGGGCCTGCGGTCTCGCCGGCTTTACAAGTTGGCCCGTCAGATCCTCCTGTGGTCCCAAGGGAAGCTACTATCTCTGAGAGCAATGTATCTCCCTGGGTATTTGAATGTGGTAGCAGACTCCCTGTCGAGGCAGGGGCCGAGGCCAGGGGAATGGAGACTCCACCCCGAGGTGGTGGAGCTCCTTTGGTTGAGTTTCGGTCGCGCCGAGGTGGACCTATTCGCTTCCAAGGAGACCACTCATTGTCATCGGTGGTTCTCCATCACTCTTCCAGCCCCCCTGGGGTTGGATGCTATGGTGCAGCCGTGGCCGAGGTCACGTCTGTACGCCTTTCCCCCGATTGCTCTGTTACCAGGAGTTCTGGAGAGGGTCCGCCGGGACGGGGTCAGTCTACTACTAGTAGCCCCGTTCTGGCCGGCCCGAGTATGGTTTGCGGACCTGATTTCTCTCCTGGACGGTTCTCCTTTGGAGCTCCCGGTCAGGAGGGATCTACTCTCCCAGGCGGGGGGCACGATACTTCACCCCCGCCCAGAATTGTGGAAACTGTGGGCTTGGCCTCTGAGGGGGCCCAGCTCATAGACTCCGGTCTCTCAACCGAGGTTGTTGAGACCATTCTTAACTCCAGAGCTCCATCCACGAGGAAGCTTTATGCCTTGAAGTGGAAACTTTTCACTTCTTGGTGTGGAGAACACCTGCAGGACCCAGTTAACTGCCCAGTGGGTGCAGTGCTGGAATTCCTGCAGGAGCGCTTCTCCACAGGGTTATCCCCCTCCACACTAAAGGTGTATGTGGCGGCACTAGCTGCTTACCACGTCCCTTTCAGTGGAGTTTCTCTTGGGAGACACCCGCTTATAACTCGTTTCCTCCGTGGCACTTTGAGGCTGAGGCCAGCAGTTCGTACGAGGGTGCCGACTTGGGATCTGGCCATTGTATTAGAAGGTCTTTCCCTAGCTCCTTTTGAACCTATCGAAGAAGTTACCGAGAAGTTTCTCACTTTTAAGACTATCTTTTTGCTTGCTATCTCTTCACTAAAAAGAATCGGAGATTTGCAGGCTCTGTCGGTTTCACCCTCGTGCCTGGAATTTGCACCTGGCATGGTTAAAGCTTTTCTGCATCCTAGACCAGGTTACGTTCCTAAGGTTCCTACTAATATTGTTAGACCTACGGTTCTGCAGGCTTTCTGTCCTCCTCCATTTATGTCATCGGACCAGGAGAAACTTAATTCACTCTGCCCTGTTGGGGCATTAGACGCTTATGTCCACAGAGCTGCCCTGTGGAGGAAATCAGAACAACTTTTTGTATGTTTCGGGCCACCCAGGAAAGGGTGTCCGGCGTCTAAACAGAGAATGAGCAAGTGGGTGGTTGAGGCTATCTCACTTGCTTATGAGTCGGCTGGCCAGCCTTCACCTTTGGTTGTCCGAGCTCACTCTACCAGGAGTATGGCTGCTTCTAAAGCTCTTTTGTCGGGGGTTTCCCTGAGTGATGTTTGTGATGCGGCTGGATGGTCTTCACCGCATACTTTTATTAAGTTCTATGACCTAGACTTAAGCTCTACCCCTGGGGCACAGGTGCTCTCGTCCTCTGTGCGCTAGTCTCACATGACGGTCATTTGGTCCTATGGCGACGTGGGTATTCGCGTTCCCGCAGCGTTTGACGCAGCTCGAAGTTCCCTTGAAAGGGAACGTCTCGGTTACGTATGTAACCCTAGTTCCCTGATAGGGAACGAGACGCTGCGTCGCTCCGCCATACTCCCGGCACTCCCGTTAGCGCTTCCTTCAAGCCTATCAGAAGCTAATGCGCTTGTGTTTTTGGGGTGCTTTATAGTTTCCTGGTCGATGACGTCACCCGCCTATGACGTTTCATCTCTCCATTGGGCTGATTCCATACGTGCTTCATGACGCACAACGCAGGGGCGTTCCCGCAGCGTTTGACGCAGCGTCTCGTTCCCTATCAGGGAACTAGGGTTACATACGTAACCGAGACGTTATCTACTAGCCTACAAGTTCAAATAAAATTTTGACAAAAAAGATTTATAAAAAGAAACCTTGCATATTTCAGCCTTTTAATCATTTTTATAAAAAGAATGAGTCAAAAAAGATAAATTACTGACATTTACAATGCACATTAGCTTATCTTTTATTATTAATAGTACAATTCGGTCCGATTTCCCGTGGCGTCTGTCGTTGCTATGCAACAATGCACTGCGCTCTCCACAATGACAAAGAAGTTTTAGTAGCTAATGCATTTTTTCATCTCACTGCGCCTGGAAGAAATGAGCGCGTCGCTTCAATTATGAGCTTCCTACATTTGAAATAACGAACTTGAGCGTGCAAAAGACGCGATATGTGAACGGACCCTTGGCGAGTTACCTCCAATCAGGCCACGAGCTACTGGTAGCTCGCGTGCGATGTGTTGGAGACCCCTGTCGGTGTCATTGTCCTCTTTGTCCGCGATTTTTCTCTGCGTGAGAAAATGCAGTGGTCCAATCAGTAGTTAAGAGCCTGAACTTGCTTATAGTAATTCGGAAATTAGTGCACATGAGTGAAAAAAAAAATACAGCACAGAAGAATGTCTAATTTAGCGTGAAATTTGTTGAGCGAGAGACCGTGAGATTGAGGCTTAATGCGTGAGTGTCACGCCAGATGCGTGAGAGTTGGCAACCCTGCCTCTAGCCTAGCATAGCACAGAGTAAGAAGTACAGACACATAAAACACATCATACACTAAAACATGTCTTACTTTGAGGGGTCCTGTGTGGAAGGCCTGGGCGGGATAGAGGGGTTTCACGACACTGCGTCATGTTTGTGTTCACAGACACTTGAAACACAAAGATTAAAAAGGTTAAAACAAAGATGAATGATTCTTTCAGGTAATCAGTGTCAGATCATATTGGATTCAGTCAGAATGACTGTATGAATAAGGGGAGCCTTTTTGCACAGCCTAGCCTACACCAAAGAACAGGCGTCAACTGTGATAGAGAGAGAGCGTTAGCTAGCCACCATGCTCTCGGGTCAAACTAACTTGACTGTATGTAGTTTTAGACTAAGACAGCTAGTCTGATTGCAGGAGAACAGACTAGATGACTAGATTAGACTGGAGTGGTCATGTAACCGCACTGAGTGTCTGTGTGTGACACAGCTTTAATTGTTTACAAAGTTATTTAACAGACTCTGTTCTGTGTCTGCGTGTTAAATAACTTTTTCAGGAGAGCACATAGAGGGAATGCATTAACGTCACTTTCCCGCCGGAACACGCCCCCCTCAGCCGGACTGAGTGGCAGAAGAGCTGCTGCGTGACTGGATTTAATAGGGGAAACTGCGAAAACGCAAGTAAAACAAACGATTATCAGTTTAAACTAAAGATTGGACTCAATATAGTGTTCCTTACAACTTACTAAAGATCCAGTGATCCATGGATATTAACATGCAGCCAGGAATCGTGTTTCCTGACATTTATATGTGCCTGATTTCGACACCAGGGAAATACATACAGCAAATTTGCCTGTGTACGCTTTATATAAATACAATATAGGCAGGTCTAAATTCAGGAGATCACTTATATCAATGTTATATATAACATCATATCGTCTAGACTTAAAACTTGTATAGTTTTTTGTCAGTGTTTATTTAAAAATGTCAAATTATACAGAATATACACTGGTAAATATTTGATTGATGAGTTGTCACTGCAATATATATCAATACAATATATAGAGAATGATTTTACCTCTAAATTCAGCATATTGACACAAAAATGATAACTGCAAATCCACCTTATCGCTGCCTGGAGTCCAGTTGTTTCTATGAATTGCAGCAATCTATTTGCTTCTCTGTTCTGTAGCTTTAGGTAGTCTGTAAAAATATACCTCATATTTCTTGTCAAATCTAGTTGTACAGTCAGTCTCAAAGCTCTTTCCCGTTTTAGACGCGTTTTGTGTGTTTTTCCGCAGCATTCACGCTGAAAACCAATGCTGCCGCTCAGTCTTTTTGCCACTTGTGGGCGTAACCGCAGTCACTCCGGCCAACGGTGACGTCACGTGCATTCCCTCTATACCTTCATCACTGGGTGTGTCTTGCTCCCAATCATCTTGTGGCACAAGGAAATACAGAAAAAGGCCCGTTACACAAAGAACAGTATCACCCAGGTCCAAGTAACAGAGCTAAACCAGTGACCCCACAGCAGTGGTTCTCAAACTTTTTCTGTCATTTTTGTCATTCCCTATTTTGTATACGACTGTGCTGTGTGTGCTGTGTATTGTGTGTGTGTGTGTGTGTGTGTGTGTGAGTGTGTGTGTGTGTGTGTGTGTGTGTGTGTGTGTGTGTGTGTGTGTGTGTGTGTGTGTGTGTGTGTGTGTGTGTGTGTGTGTGTGTGTGTGTGTGTGTGTGTGTGTGTGTGTGTGTGTGTGTGCCTGTCTCAGTGTGTTCTCCATCTGCATGCTAAATAGCTTACGTTCAGGAGAGCCCAGCCCTTCATATTCGGCTTCCTGCTGCCAATTAACAGTTGTCACTATGAAATGATAAAATTCGATGGTGAAACTGCCAAACAGGAAGTAGGCTTTTTGTTCTCAAACTTATCAAGTGCGCTTACAGCCACAAGTTTAAAGACCCAATGCATCACATATTTTACGGAAAATTACATTCAGTTAGAAGAAGGTCCTCATTAACTGATGTAATCACTTAAATGGAAAAATACATTAATGCTGGTTACACACAGTTCGGTTTCTGCTTTTCTTGCACATCAATGATACATCTTTATCAATAACGATTGAAAAATGTCCGATATAGTGCACAAAAGTCGACAATTGGGAATTTACATCATTAAAAGAAGTCTTTGAGAAGTCTTTAGGTTAATAACTTTGTCTTTGAGGTTAATTAAAACACATACTTACTGTACAAAGGCAAAGCCACTGTGTAAAATGGCCCTGAAAAGAGCCTTTGGGGTGTATGTAGCTCCTGTTGAGAAAAAGAAGAAGCATAAAAAGGAGTAAAATATATTACAAATCCCTTTAATTAATATGCACTCTGTTTTAATTTATCTTTATTGACTAAACCAGTATCTTAAGAACATGGCAAATCAGAACTGTAGGATGACTTCTAGATTGATCACTTACAAAAATCAGATGAAAATCGACCACTGAAAAAACAGGAAAGACAATTATTCTATTTTGTTTACATTACAAAGGTTAATAAAGGCTATGTTTGATGAATTGGTGTGTGTCCAAAAACACTTACTTCACTTACTATCACTTTACAACTTCATAACCACTTCTTTGTCGGACTGTCTACAGTCTACAGATGCGCTTGTAGGCCTACTAAACTGAGCTCTTTGATTGACAGGTCGACTAAAATTAACGTTGACATAGAGACGCACAACAAAAGAGCTGCCTTTAATTTTAAGCATGTCACTTAGACAAAATCATTAAAAATGCCTTCAGAGTGTAAGGGTTATTATTAAGGTAAGTTATTATTATAAAAGGACATATGTAATTTTTGTGAGGAAAAAAGACAGTCCGTCAATTTTATGACCGTTTATTAGTTTAACCTGGCTGTTTAATGTTAACTTACCTCTCCTCAGACTGAAAGAGAAAAAACGAGTTCCCCTCATGTGTATAAATACTGTCTAAAATAACTCACTGAAAATATTTAATACGCGAACATACTGTTAACAGTCAGTAACTAAAGTCAACAAGTTAATAACAACTAACCAAGTCTAAAAAATCCTCCGGGGCCAATTTCTGTCATCCGTTTATCGAAAACATTTCTCAGAAAACTACTCGGTTACTATCGTAACCTCAGTTCCCTGAGAGAGGGAACGAGTATTGCGTAGCTATACGCAGTGGGGAAACTCCTTTTCCTCGATTTACTGAAGCCTATATGTAAAACGCATTTGCAGCTGCACAGCTAGCACACTGAGCGTCTGGCCCGCTCATAGGCTGTGCTGCAGCAACTGCACATCCAATGGCGCGGGCGACTCTGATGTGCGACCAATGAGCTAGCCCAACGTCAGAGCCCACCAAGGGGTCGTGGCCTATCCTATATAGACCCCCGAATTAGCCATTATAGCAGGTTTATACGACTGAAGCGACAACTTCACCAGTTACTATAGTGCTGCCGGCTACGCAATACTCGTTCCCTCTCTCAGGGAACTGAGGTTACGATAGTAACCGAGTAGTTCCCTTTCGGACGGTCACTTCGTATTGTGTAGCTATACGCAGTGGGGACGCCATGCAAAACGCCGCACCCTAAGTAACTGGTTGCCCTGCAACTCAGGACCTAACAGCTAACAGAACAAGCCAGAACCCAAAAAATATATTTATATACATAACAGACCAGACACTGTCGGCCTAAGCGGCCTAAGCGGGTTATATATATATATATGTATATGATTATGCACAGTAATCTTTGTAGACAAGACCAGACACCGTCGGGTCTTAATCATACCGAAAGTACCTTCGCCTGCAGGTAAAGGCACCTCCATATTATAGAACTTCATAAATGTGGAAGGCGAGGACCAGTCGGCCGCCTCACAAATATCTTGAATGGGAAAACCCGATGACCAAGCCCATGACGAGGCCATGCCTCTAGTCGAGTGGGCCTTGACACCTATAGGGCAAACCTGACCCACTGATGTATAGGCCATAGAAATGGCATCCACTATCCATCTAGACAGTCTTTGCTTCGTGACTGGATCACCCTTAGATCGGCCACCAAAGCAGACAAACAGCTGTTCTGACTGTCTAAAAGACGCAGAACGCTCCAGATAGATTCTCAGCGCCCTGACAGGGCAGAGAAGATTAACCTCCCCATCCTCAGCCGAAGGGGGAAGGGCTGATAGCGTAATAACTTGTGCTCTAAACGGCGTTGAGAGCACCTTGGGTACGTACCCATGCCTAGGTTTGAGAATGATTCTGGAGTCATCCTTCCCAAACTCCAAACATGCAGGACTCACAGAGAGAGCCTGCAGATCTCCCACTCGCTTGATAGATACCAATGCCAACAGGAGAGAAGTCTTCAGCGAGAGTGGTTTTAGATCAACCGACTGGAGCGGCTCGAAAGGCGGTCCCTTCAGGGCCCTAAGGACCTTGCTTCAGAGATAGTGCTCAAGATTCTGTCAGGAAGGTCCCCGGGTACCCGTTTAGGGGCCACACATGGAGGGCCCATAAATCGGGTTGGGGCTGCCATATCGTTCCTTTGGCCTGTGTGAGGAGATCCTTCCTCATTGGAACAGGCCAGGGGATCGTGTCTGACAACTGAACCAGCTCCGGAAACCACGGTCTGGATTTCCAGAGAGGAGCCACCAGAAGGACTGGGCATCCGCTCTCCCTGACCCATTCGATGACCTGTGGGATCATCGAAACGGGGGGAAAAGCATAAAGGGGCAGCTGGGCCAGGGATGAGCCAGCGCGTCCCTGTTCTTCGAGAAGAACACCCTGCAGTGGGTGTTTGCTCTCGAGGCGAAAAGGTCGACTTTGGCCTCGCCAAACATCTCCCATATCAGACTGACCGTCTGAGGGTTCAGGGACCACTCGCTTAGGGGAGCGTTGCTCTCAGAGAGCTCAGACTGGCTTGTGCCCACAGGAGGAGTTCCCTCGCCATAGCATGCAGGTTGCCTGACCTGATGCCACCCTGGCGATTTATTTAGGCCACCACTGACATATTGTCCGTATGGACTAGGACGTGGTGACCCCTGATGTTTGACAGAAAAGCTTTCAGGGCCAAACCAACTGCTTTCATTTCCAGACAATTGATATGTAAGCTCTGCTCCGTGCTCGACCAGAGGCCGGAGGCAGGCTTGCCCTCGTGCAGTGCTCCCCAACCTAGGTTGGACGCGTCTGTAAAAACAACCTTCCTCCTGGAAACTACCCCCATGGTCACCCCCATGTGGTACCAGTCCTGTGCCCGCCAGGGAATCAGTGTTCTTAAACACCCGTGATTCACCATAATGTGCAGGCTGTTTGACTGCCATGCATGGGTTGGCACACGGCATTTCAGCCAGGGCTGCAGCGGGCGCATGCGCAGTAATCCCAAGTGAAGTACTGACGATGCAGCTGCCATTAGACCAAGCAGTTTCTGAAATTTCTTCAGAGGCGCGCACTCGCGCGCCCTGAATGCAGCCGCCAGTGTCTGTATAGAGAGCGCGCGCTCTTGAGTGAGCCGCGCTTTCATTTTCACCGAGTCTAAAACTGTGCCCAGAAAGACAACAGTCTGGCTGGGGGTCAGTTTGCTCTTGGTCACATTGATTTTGAGCCCCAGGTATTTTAGATGTCTGAGAATCAAATCCCTGTGAACTATCAGTTCGTCTCTCGACTGCGCCAGCACCAGCCAGTCATCGAGATAATTCAGCACGCGCACTCCCTGACTTTTCAGTGGGGAGAGCGCTGAATCCATACATTTTGTTAATGTGCGGGGTGCCAGGGACAGACCGAACGGCAGAACGGTGTATTGATATGCACTCCCCTCGAAGGCGAATCTCAAGAATGGCCTGAGACAAGGGTCGATCTGAATAAGTAAAATACGCATCTTTCAGATCCATTGTAACAAACCAATCGCCCGGGCGAACTTGCGCGAGAATTTGTTTGAGTGTTATCATTTTGAAAGGCCGTCTCGCGAGAGCCTTGTTCAAATGTCTCAGATCTAGTATGGGTCTGAGTCCGCCGTCTTTCTTTGGAATTAGAAAATAGCGGCTGTAAAACCCCGAATACATTAGCGCGGGAGGGACTGACTCTATCGCTCCTTTTGCTAATAAATTCTGAACTTCGGTGCGTAGCACGTGACCCACGCTGCTTCTCACTGACGTCTCGATAACTGCCTGGAATTTCGGGGGTCTGCGAGCGAATTGGAGCAAGTAGCCTCGCTTTATAGTGTTTATAACCCAACTCGACACACCGGGGATGGCTTGCCAGGCCATGGCCCGTGTGGCTAGGGCATGACACACTGAATGGGACGGGCCGCCTAACATAGGGGGACCTGATACCCTTATAATATGATTTGTGCACATGCTGAGTCTTTGACTGACTATACAGGCTTTTGCCCAGGGGGAAGTCAGTGTTACAACTGGAAGGGGGCCACCTAGTGAAGGGGGACCGTGAACCTGTGTGTTGTGATTGTGAAACATGCTCTTTTTGTGCTTTATTTGGGGCGCCGTGAAAACGGCGTTTGTTTGCAAAGGACAGGAACCATCCATCCAGCCGACTACGCGGCGGCTCCTCGGGCGTGGTCCACTCTAGCTCGAGGTCCGCAACAGACTTCGTCAGGATCCGAAGCATTTCGGCGTCGGAGTTTGTCCTGGTCGCTGAACCACTAGCCACAGACTGAGAAGCGGTGACAGGGTCGAGAGAGTCCGGCCACTCATCCTCCGAAGCGGCGATGGACAGGCTGTCGTTGCACTCGAGAGATCCGCCGAAGGAGACGAGGCCCTCCACGTGGGGGGGAGGGTGCTGGTCTCCTACCAACAGTACCAGTGATGTCGTCCGAGTAGGAGAAAGTGAAGCACGTGGGAACGCGGCCGGCATGCGTTCACCAACTTCCATACCCTCCGGTTGCCGTTGGCTGCGACGCTTCTTCTTCCTTGGAATAGACAGCGTGGCTGATGGGGCATCGCCGTCTCGAGAGATAGCTAGCCGATTGCGCAGCACGGAGATAGGCATGCTTTCGCAGGCTACACATCCGCCGGCAGAGAGTGCATTCTCCGCGTGGTCGATCCCCAGGCAGGAAATGCAGCTCGAGTGTTGGTCTGCCTCGTGCAGACGGCCTCCGCACGTGGCGCAGGCTGAACGAGGCATCTGAAATAAAACACAAAGCTTTCGAACAAAAGGCTGTCGCCGGATAGCCACAGGTGAGACGGCATCAGGAGTCAACGGCGTGCAGGCGAAGTCTGCTGAAGAGAAGCTCACTCAGGCTGAAAAGGCTTGTGCGACGGCGAATAACAGTAGAAAGCTCAGGGACATGTGTACTGTCGCTGAAGGAGTAAAAATCTGCTATAATGGCTAATTCGGGGGTCTATATAGGCTAGGCCACGCCCCCTCGGTGGGCTCTGACGTTGGGCTAGATCATTGGTCGCACGTCAGAGTCGCCTGCGCCATTGGATGTGCAGTTGCTGCAGCACAGCCTATGAGCGGGCCAGACGCTCAGTGTGCTAGCTGTGCAGCTGCAAATGCGTTTTACACATAGGCTTCAGTAAATCGAGGAAAAGGAGTTTCCCCACTGCGTATAGCTACGCAATACGAAGTGACCGTTCGAAGCGGAACTCAATGTTTTTCTAACAAAAGAATATTTTTCAATAAAAAAATAAGTAACAAGTTACACAGAACAAAATAATCACATACTGGCCTGAAAATTGTGTGTTTGAAATGGATAAGCATAACTTACTGATCACAAGAGAGTCCGTTGCTACCGAGGCGATGCTTTTGTGTAGACTTGATCACGTGCATAAAAACGTGCACTGCACGCGCCACCTAAACGCCCCCTTGGTTAAAAAAAGGCAATATTTACTTTTGTTTGTTTGTTGGGTATTATCATCATATAAAACAAATTGTTGCATACGGATCTACACAAGCTCAACATACTTTCGCCTTTACATCGCCGGCTTGATGTGGACCTGGTTGCGTAGATCTAGTAGCCAGCAGCATTTGTAGAAAAAAAGAAGCGGGATCGGCAAAATGGTTCCTCGCGGTTCCTCTGCCGATCTCCGGAGTGTGCATGAATTAGAGTGGCTGTAGACCCATCCCACCGATAGTTTACCCACCTAAGTTTTTCTGGTGTGCAGGGGAAAACCCCTTCCGATACTTTGCCGCTGGTGCCCTCTAATTGCCAACGTTGTAAGACTGAACGTGCTGTCTGGGTCAAAGGGCGCGAGACTGAAACACCTGAAAACGCACGGCTATGCGCGTCGAGATATTTCTCATTGAACACAGCCAGCACTCTCAGGAGCTGACTGTTCATGCCTCACACACACACAGAATCTTTATTGCAAAGTAGACCCGTAATCTACGCGCTGCCTCGGCAAACGCGAGATCCGAGCCATTAGATTCTGTATTGCAATGTACGAGCTTTAATCTACGCGCTGCCTCGACAACGCGAGATCAAGTCACAGAATCTTTATTGCAGAGTAGACCCGTAATCAACGCGCTGCCTCGGCAAACACGAGATCCGAGCCACTATAGATTCTGTATTGCAACGCAGACATTTAATCTACGCGCTGCCTCGACAACGCAAGATCCCAGTCACAGAATCTTTATTTCAGAGTAGACCCGTATCAACGCGCTGCCTCGGCAAACGCGAGATCCGAGCCAGAATGCAGAATGCAGACCTTTATTTAGGACAATTCTTATGGGACAAACAACACCAAATAGGACTGACAGTTTGACACAGAGCGCTTGCTGAAGAGCAAAAAGCTAACTCTGTTGTGTGCCAGCGTCGCTTTGTAGCTTCCGTGTATACCGTCACGTGTAACGTCATGACGAAACACCAATCAGGATTGGATTAGTTTCATTCATACTTCAGATGCGTTACGCTAAGGGCGTTCCCCAAAGTGTCATTCCCTCGAAAGGGAACTCTAATTTAGGGGTTTCGCTCCCATATTTAAAGGGCTAGTTCACCCAAAAATGAAAATTCTGTCAGTAATTACTCAACCTCATGTTATTCCAAACCCGTTAGACTTTCGTTCATCTTCGGAACACAATTTAAGATATTTTTTGATGAAATCTGAGAGCTGGCTCACTCCATCATAGGCGTCTATGTAATTTCATTCTGCTGGCCCAGAAAAGTTAGTAAAAACATTGTTAAAATAGTCCAAGTGACTGCAGTGGCTCAACCTTAGTTTATCAAGCGACGAAAATACTTTTTGTGCGCAAATCCCCCCAAAAATAACAACTTTATTCAACGATTCAAGACGAAAGTCTTACGGGGTTGGAACAACATGAGGGTGAGTAATTAACGACAGAATTTTATTTTTTGGGTGAACTAACCCTTTGAATGTGGTTGTCACTCCTAACATTTGTGTATGTGGCCATAGTGCACCTTGAAATTTGCATAAGTTATCTCATATGTAATTTCCATACTGTGTTTAGACACTAAGTATTATTTCGAAGTATTGATAAGATAATGTACTATCATGAAATTTCAATATTATATTGTTTTATTGAAGTGCAGTTTAGATAAAAACATTTAAATTAAGTGAGGTCTTTTATCGTCTATTAGCTTACAATGATAAATCTCTCTGTTTAACTCAATAAATCCTTAAAAACAAGCCTCACACAAGCCTCAGTAGAACATTGTTAGCTGGGTTAGTTGAAACTCTAACTTTCGGTCTAATCATTTTTAATTCACTAATTTAAAATTAATACGACAATTCACCAAGACGTCACAACACTAATAGACGTTCCCTTTCGAGGGAACTCGGACTGCGTCGATTTACACTTTGGGGGGAACGCCCCTCAGCGTAGCGCCTCTGAAGTATGAATGAAACTAAGCCAATCTCTGATTGGTGTTGCGTCATGACGTAATGTGTGACGGCATACAAGCGGAAGCTATAAAGGACGCCGGCACACATGAGATGTCAGCTTTTTGTTCTTCAGCAAAGCGCTCTCTGTTTGGGCCCTCCAGTGGTGGTTGAAAACCAAGGGGTTCTCCCCGAGTGGGGACCCGTTCCGCATGATCAGGGTTACGCGCAGATGCCTTCGTTCCCTATCTATGTGGAAAAAGCTTGGTTTCTGGTGTTGGGAGCATCATGTTGCCGGAAAACCGTTTCGACAGACGCCTCCCTCACGGGCTGGGGCGCGGTCATGGACGGCCGCTTTACGACAGGCCTATGGCAGGACCATCATTCCTCCTGGCACATAAACTGCCTGGAGATGTTGGCGGTGCTCCGAGCTCTGAGGAGCTTCCTGCTGGACCTCAAAGGTCATCATGTCCTTGTGAGGTCAGACAATTTGTCGGTTGTGGCCTATATAAACCATCAGGGGGGTCTGAGGTCTCGCCCTCTATGCAGACTGGTGCATCAGATCCTCCTGTGGTCCCAGGGGAAGCTGTTATCTTTAAGAGCAACATACATCCCAGAGCGTCAAAATCAGGGAGCAGACATCCTGTCGAGACAGGGGCTGAGGCCAGGGGAATGGAGACTCCACCCCGAGGTGGTGGAGTCAATATCTCAGAGGTTCGGCCCAGTGGAAGTGGACCTATTCGCGTCTCGAGAGACGACCCACTGTCCACTGTGGTTTTCCCTCACTCATCCAGCCCCGCTGGGGTTGGATGCCATGGTGCAGACGTGGCCGAGGCTGTGTCTGTATGCATTTTCCCCGAACGCTCTGCTCCCGGGAGTTCTAGAGAGGGTCCGTCGTGACGGGATCAGTCTACTGCTGGTAGCCCCATTGTGGCCGGCCCGAGTATGGTCCTCTTCATGGCGGAAGTCGGACCAGTTGCTGGTGTGTTTCGGGTCGCCCAAGAAGGGTCTTCCCGCCTCCAAACAGGCCCTCAGCAACTGGATTGTTCATGCTATTTCTTTGGCCTACCAGGTGCGCAGTTTGCTTTCACCTTTGGCCGTGAGGGCTCATTCAACCAGAGGCATGGCGTCCTCTAGAGCCCTTCTCGCGGGGGCCCGAATCCAGGATGTCTGCGATGCAGCTGGATGGGCCACCCCTCATACCTTTATTAGGTTCTATAGCCTGGACATTCCGTCAACACCTGGCACTCTCGTGCTCTCGTCCTATGTGTGCCTGTGAGCAGCTTCACACTAGGACAGGCAGGGCGCGTTGTGGCATAGTGGGTACTCGTTCCCCCAAAGTGTCAATCGACGCAGTCCGAGTTCCCTCGAAAGGGAACGTCCTCGGGTTACGACTGTAACCCTTGTTCCCTGAGAAAGGGAACGAGGACTGCGTCCCTTCGCCACGCCTTCCCCTGCCTGGGAGTGCTTGCTTCATCACAGAAGCTGACATCTCATGTGTGCCGGCGTCCTTTATAGCTTCCGCTTGTATGCCGTCACACATTACGTCATGACGCAACACCAATCAGAGATTGGCTTAGTTTCATTCATACTTCAGAGGTGCTACGCTGAGGGGCGTCCCCCCAAAGTGTCAATCGACGCAGTCCTCGTTCCCTTTCTCAGGGAACAAGGGTTACAGTCGTAACCTGAGGACGTTCTTCCGGGTGGCAAAAGCCGAAGCGTTCCTATGGCAACACTAGTAAATTGCATGGAAGGGAGACACACCGTCGGCAGTAGTCTAATCTACATTTCAACAGTTGATTTAAAAAACAGACGTGGTGGAAATTCAGACATAATTAACATGATCATTAGAGCTTAGATTCTTTGATCTAGAAACATGCACTCCGAACGCAAAAGAGTGCGACGCGGGACTAGATTTGATCGCCGAGTGCGAGCGCGGGCGGAATGCACTCACTCTGTGTGTGCGGGTTGCGGGAGAGTAAAACGATTTGCGGAACTCCCGCAAACTAGAAATATCTATGAATAAAACATATAAAAACTAATACATTTTTATTCATCTGTTGCAGAAAAGCAACAAGAACAACTAAAACAAAATAGAAATGATTTACAGGCCTGAGTTTCTTTTTATAACATGTTTGCAGCGTTGAGCGATGTAGCCAATCACAGACATATGTGTTGATTTCTTGAACGCAATGGCCAATCAGAAGCATCTAAGATAGTCTCCCCTCACTGCTCAAAACTGACTTTTTGTTCAGAGCTGAATTCTGTATGCTGGCAAATCCTCTAATTATAACAAACAAAGTGTATATATTATGAAAGATTCATTGTGCAGTCAGCTTCATTGATAATAACAGAGATGTGTGAGATCGCGATGAACTGATGTCAGCTTTTTAGGAATTATTAAGAGAGCTCACACTTTGAGCGCATTCAGTCATGCCAAACCATGCACGCAGTATCTGCTTGCTTGATGTTATAACAGTGGTTTGTGTGTTATTATTTAATAACAAATAATTAATCAGGAGCATTTTATGCTGATGTGTATGATGCCGACACGTAGGCTAACTTGAAAGCATTTGGAGGTAGGCTACAGAAAAAAAGTCTATTTGCGGGCGGGAGCAGGACAAAACATAAATGTTGCGTGCGGGAAAAAGTAACATAGAAAGTAGTTGAGAACGTCAGTTATAACGACCCACGTATTAAAAATGGTTGGGTTTAAATCGGGATCATAATTACAGTTAATGTGTCGGGCCGGGAAGCGCAAAGAAGACAACATGCACTACTTTTGACGACGTCCACTCGCTTTAACCTCATCACCCACAGGTTCCGCTGGATAGATTTACTTTTTTCTGAAGGAAATCGATAAACCCTACACCTTTTGCTGTATATCTGGCGGCGCAACCCCAAACACAACACGTTTTCGCCATCGTTTCAACTTTGATCAACAACAATGATTTTATAATGTAACCGTTTACAGTAGCCA
This sequence comes from Siphateles boraxobius, assembly GCF_051911475.1. Lineage (NCBI taxonomy): Eukaryota > Metazoa > Chordata > Actinopteri > Cypriniformes > Leuciscidae > Siphateles > Siphateles boraxobius. The sequence continues at coordinate 9,067,449 of NW_027508777.1, read as the reverse complement.
GCTGGATCTCTTCAGTTGGTCAGTAGAAGCCGCTCGCGTTCTGCCACCCGGAAGTATCTTGGTGCCTATTGTTTACAAACATTCTGAATTGCCGTATAGTTTGTTTTCACATGACGTCACTTCACTGCGTTGCCATGGCGATACATATAGATGGAGGGCAGGAAGTGATTTTTTTATATTTAGGAATCCCTATAACAAACTCAAAATGCCTATGTTTTGCGTCGTTTATGGTTCCTCAAAGCGATCAAACCACGAGGAGTTTTTGTTGTGTGCCAAAATTTGTTGTTCATAAGGGGGAAAATACAAGAAATTGACAGAAAAACATCGGAAAAATTGCCTTGCAAACCTACGTCTGCGGTCGGGAGGAGCCGAATGGGAAAATGCCCGTGTGTGTCAGTGATCACTTCATCAAAGCTGAGTTAATACAGCTTATGTGTCTGTTTGTGCAACATACCAGTCTTTGAACTTTGTAAAGTCAAAGTATGTCTGTGAGACGAGGTAGTTGCTGATATCTACCGCCTCAATGGCAGGCAAATCTTTCAATTCAGTTGAAAATCGGTCCTCTTCATAACGTAAGGATCACGTCCAACATATGTTTCGATTTTTGGTTTATATATTTCTCTTGTAATAGCGTCTAAAGTAGTACAGTATGGACTTTCCTCCATCTCGTCCATTTCGCGTTCTTCACTTCCTGCCCTCCATCTGAATTTCACGCGTCAACACAGTCATGTGACTGCAAACAACCTATTCCACCAATTTTGTCTCTTATCAGACACATTTAAATCAAAACAATTCTGACTGCATTAATACAGCTTTAAAAAAAAAAGCACAAGGCAATGTCTCAAGTTGTTCTGGAGAAAATTGAGAAAATCTATCTTCACGACTTTGTGACTGTAAAAAAAAAAATATATATATATATATATATATATATATACATATATATAATTTTCTAATGCTGACATTTAGCCTTCTAACATTATATTTAGTCCAAAGCACCCTGACTTTCCGAAAGCTTTTTTAGGTTAACAAACATTGCAAGAGGTCATAAAACCCCTTAGCTAAAGTGCTTATCTGTGCAAACTGTGTCAGTGCTACTGCTAACACTGAGGTGGGGTGGAAGGACTATGAAGGGAACAAGTGAGTAAGTAAAATAGCAAGTAAAAGAGAGAGGAGGGGGGAGAGGTGGGGGGGGAGGGGTTCCACCATTTAATGGAGTCAGGGCTCCTCACCAAGGGATCGTATGACAAATCTCTACAGACACATGCTGGTGGCTATCAAACCAGTGCCTTGAGGACAACTGCACTATTGCACTATTATTTAAGAAGCTCTAAAATGCTGTTTAAGCATATGGCGTGCCTCATCCATCCAAACCATTAACAGTATTGACAAATGATGATCAATTTAAGAAAAAAAAAAATCTAAATTGAACTAAATTCACTTTCTGCAGTGTTCTAAGTGCATATTAGACAGCTCTCCACATCCAACAGCAAAACCGAACAATGCTTGAGTGTTTCAGTCTGTGAGGAAATTTCTGTAAGTTTATGAAATATCAGCATAATCAGACGATACGTTGCCTAGTATAGCAAGAGAAGCCCAGTGTGAAAACCCTATTTCAGAATTGGTTGGTTATTTCTGTCCAGGCACTTTAACAGTCAAGACATGCTCATGCAAGCAAGTACCTTACAAACCAGCCAAATTATCAAGTTACAAATATACTTTTAATTAATATTTAATATTGTTATAATTATATTCACCCTATTAGAGGTATGCAAGGTTCAGTATATAATGCATTAAATTACAAATTATTTAAAATTTCTTTCATTACATAACATTAGATAACAGTTGAATAATAACCATCATTGGAGAGGGGAAGAAAAAGAAAAACACAAACAGATATAGACAAAGACAGCCACTGAAGGACAGATTTGGAGAAGATTTGTCTTACGTTCCTTTCTTGCTTGGTGTCTGCTGAGTCTGGTCGGTTTCCTTCAAGGAGCCAGTGCCCCACCACTCTGCCTGCTCAGCACCCACTTAACATACAAGGAGGTTGAACACCTCTCCCTCCTCCTCCTCATCCTCTCCTGTCTCCTCCTCTTCTTCAGCCTTTTTCCCTTTAGTTTACAAGGAATCAAAAAGTTCCTGCTTCAAGATCTCTGGGTTATATGAGAACCTAAAGTAGAAGAGGATTTTCCACTTGAGTTTGTTGTCGTGTTCAGATATGGGGAGGCAGGTACTTTGAGAAGGGTCCATATCAGTCTCTTCAGTGTGAGAATGGGGAGTTCAGTTGCTCTCTCACATCAAAATATGCTGATAGAACCATCATTTAAGTGACCAGAGAGATGCTTGGTAGGGCTCTTGATGCTTGATAACACTTTCTGTTTCTCCACAATGGATCCATGAACACAAATAGCTTCCGTTGTAGTATAGACATCACTCACATGGACATCCATAAAAACATTGAATATACAGTATAATATAAATTGCCTTGCTATTGCAAGCAAATATTCATTGCTTGATTTCCCCATATTACAAGTCAAGTCACCTTTATATAGCGCTTTTTACATTACAGATTGTTTCAAAGCAGCTTTACAGTGATAACAGAAAAAATAATGCAACAGAGTTTGTTTTGGCTGTACAGCAAATCTAGAAGAAAATAGTGTCTTAGTCCAGCTTAAGTAAGTTCAGTGATGGTTCTGTTGTATTAAAAGTTATTAATTTAGTTAATATATCTATAGACCTTATGTACCCTTTACAGCGCGGCGCTCTTTGTCTTTTGCCTTCTGTTTTTTTCACTGCGATCTTACATATTTATGAATGAACAACTCGTTTCAAAATATTTCCCAGTCTACTGACATTTGTTAAGACATCTGCTTTAAACATTACAATGCTCATGATAACTTTTGTTACCTTTACAATAAGTAAATCCACTTCACCAGTTAATTACTCCTCGACAGCGATGCCATTGAAATACACAGAGCGACCGAGAGAAACGGAAGTTCAAAGACAATATTCTAAAGATGGCTGCGTGCTTGTTTCTCAGGTGCATAAGGTCTATACAGCCGCTCTGGAGAAAACAGTGATGTCATCGTCCAGCTCAGCTCCCTTTCAGTCGATAACAATAGACGTAGTCTTTGTCGACTGAATGGGATCACACCAGGGAGCCAGTCATCTTCGAGTACTATTGAACGAGCCAATGAAATTGGCGTGCGTGATTTGCATCACACACTCTGCTCCCGCGGCACGGGTATAAATACGGAAGTGGATACACGCACTAGTTGCCTTTCACTTCGGAGCCGATCGTTTGATGTCTCTGAAGATTGCTGTTGTTTACAACGAGCGAGTGTGTCAGTGTTCTTCTGGAAGACTCTCCCAGTGCTGGTGGTTTCTACAGCATGAGTGCAGCGTCTATCACAAGCTTTGAGCTCTCAACTGCTGTTTTAACAGCAACAAATTCTAAAGGTTTGTGTGTGTTGACGGCTGGTAAGATGGCGGAAAAGTGAGTGCTTCACTGTTTCAGTTCACAATGTTGCCGCGGCCATTCCCCTGTGTGCTCCAGCACTGGTGATGGGTCCTATTTCCTGAAAGAGCAACACGGGTGCGTTTGCTTCTTTTTCAAGATGTCATTCCACCTGTGCGTTTCTGGATGCGGTCGTTCCCTTTTCCTCTCTGACGGTCACAATTGTTGCATCACGTGTTTGGGCTATATATTTGTGTATATAAATATGTGTGTATATATATATATATATATATTTATATGTTCAGCACGCTGAGGCAGCTTTTGTGGATGGCTCATATTCTCATTGCGGGAATATGACTGTCGCAGTGTTGAGATCGAGGATAAGATGTCGATAGCAGCATCGGAGGGTGAGCTGGCCTCTGGAGATGACGACTCGAGATTATCTCCCTCTGGGAGTGTAACATTGCCCAAGCCAGATCCAGAAATGTCAGCTATGCTGAAACGGGCCACTGAGGTTGCTGGGCTCGAGTGGAACTCCACCGTGTCCCGTTTAGTCTCAGTTGGAGGATTGGTATCTCGGGGCGGGCCGCGCTGGTTCTCAGCTCGCCGCCCCAGTGCTTTTCTGTCCCGAAGTGCATGGAGAGCTTATCAGGTTGTGGACGGCACCTTTCTCTGCCAGAAACTGTCTCACTACCCTTGATGGAGGAGCGGTGAAGGGTTGCGAGGCTGTCCCTCCAGTGGAGCGGTCTGTCATGACACAGGTGCACCTGTGTCTGGCGGCCGCTGCCTTTTGGAGGGATCCTCGTCCACCCCTAAGGCCTGTGAGTTTTCGTCCGTTCCGACGGGCAGAGTTTACAAAGCCTATAGGCAAGCCACTTCCTCTCGCGTGCCATGGCGCTGCTACAGGTCTGTCAGGCCAGAGCACCCTTGGACATGCACGAGGGTAGCCCAGACTGTGCGCTCATAGGTGAGCACCGCACTGCCCCGACCTCGCCCTCCGGGGCACGAGTGTTGTGACGTGCACGATCGGTCTGGCGATGCAGAAGGAATAAGCACAATCTACTGCAACACAGCCATAATATAGGGAAGTTTATAGGAATATAGGAAGTTTTATCTGATCTCTTTTTGAGATCTGAGACTCTTTTTGTTGTTGAATAGAACTTACTATTTTCTAAGTATACATGCAGTATCTCTCACACATTCTTTTTGAGACACATTACTGTAAGACAACAGAAAAACTAAAATATCTGTTAAGTTAGGAGTATAATAGGATCTAATAAAATTAATAAACTAATTACAATTATTGTTTTTTTCATTTTGCAACATATTTCACCAGTATTCCAAAAGAGCTCAACAAACCATCCATAGCAGTGGAATACACAGACTTTCTGTTGTCTAAACTGCATAACCCTAAAATGTTTGTGACTTAAGGAGTCAAAATCCAGGTCCAGGCATGCACACATGTATTTAGTGATTTCCAATATCATACAAATTCACCAAGTCACAGTGAGACTAATGGAGTGCATTCATTCCTCTCCCTCAATAGGGAATCTGCAGTACTGTCTGTAAAGCCATCAGCTCTCCTGCTCTCTCTAGAAGGAATGGTATTCACTGTTTGTGTCTAAATGTTAAACTAGCATTTGTGTCCTGGAAGCCAAACACAACAGTGTGGTGGATGTTTTCCATATTGTGTGCTCTGTAGTCCATATTTTCTCCTCCTGCATGCTCCTTGCACAGTCGTATTGCCATTTATGTCCCATTCCGCAAACACAAGCATGAACAGAGATAAAAAAATATATTTGTTTGGGGATATGATTAATTATATAGTAATTATCACCTAGTTGTTTGCACCATGTGACTAAATTTTACTGACCTATGTACGGTATATTATTATATGCATAAAATGCATTTGCTCATTGTCTTTCATATTGCAATACTGAGATGACCGTCATGCGGTCCGCAGTTGGGGTCATAAAAAAAGTTGCCTGCACCTTGTATTACCTGTCCGACGAGGGTAGACTACATAAAACAGCCACCGCTTTCAGTCTCGATCAACCGTGTCAATAATAGTAAGGGAAGTTTGTGAGGCAATAGCTGTCCACTTAGGTCCCATGTACATACCACTGCCCACATCCGAAGATTCTGTGCAGCAACTAGTGCAGAAATTTGAAGAAGTGCAAGGCCTCCCTCAATACATAGGTGCTTCGGATGGCACACATGTGGAAATAAAGCAGCCATCTGTGAATTCCACAGATCATGTCAATAGAAAAGGGAGGTTCAGTTTGAACATCCAAGCTACCTGTGACTATAAGTATTTTTTCATTGATGTGATAGTTAAATGGCCTGGGAGTGTTCACGTCGCCCGCATTTTTGCAAATTCCACACTCAATGGCCATCTGAGAGATGGAAAAATCCCACCATGTCCCAAACAAATAGTTGAGGATGAAGAGGCCATACCAGTGTACTTACTTGGAGATCCTGCATACCCTATGCTCCCATACCTAATGAAAGAGCATGCGAATGGGGGGAACCAATGCTCAGGAGCAGTACTTCGGTCTGTCTTTGTGCCGTGCACGGATGGTTATCGAGTGCACGTTTGGGAGGCTGAAAGGCCGGTTTGGAGCTCTGAGAAGAGCAATGGAAATTAACCTTAATGACCTTCCCTTTGTCATATATGCTTTCTTCGTCCTGCATAATTACTGCAAGGTTGCTATGGACACTGTGGATGACACCAGGGTTACCGAGGCTATTCAATATGACCGGGACAATGAACCTGATAATCCACAAACTGTCAGAGAGGGAATGTCAGCTAAAGGGAAGAGGGCCAGGAGAGTCCTGACACAGTTTCTTGACCCATAAAGGGACCTCAAGTGTGTGTGTGTTAAATAAGTTTAACAAACATGTTGAAGTAACCTAGTCTGTTTAAATTTATACATTTTAGTACAGGCTAATGTTTAAGGATTCTTGTTTATATTTTTGTTCTTTGTATGATACTCAACAGTTTTGTGGGCCAGGTTTACAGTAACAAATGGTCAGTGGTTTCATAGTTGCCCCAGCATTATTCACTGTGAGTCTTATACAGCTACAGACACAAGTCTGAATGCTTTTCAACCAGTTTCAACACAATAATTGTTTGTCATTGGGGCATTAAAAAGAACAAACACTGTACAAATCTGTACTGCTTGATGCTTATAACTTGGAAGTATTACAAACCAATAAATGAAACAGCATTCAAGTAACATTTCCAAGAGGCTTCAAGGTGTTACAATACAATTAACAAATTGTACATCTGTTCAAAAAATAGGGCATACAAACAGTGTTCAAATTAACATCAAAGAGCTTGGAATTCAACTGATCTCAATGGTATGAAAAAACATTGCCAAGGTAAATATAACACTAAACAAACAAAAAGTGCAATTTTTGTAAACTCTTATTGCAGCTGCTAAGACATCAGACAAGCCTTTATACTTGCCTTTAAAAGTGCAATTTGTGTAAACTAATTGCAACTGCTGAAACATTAGACAAGCTTTTATTCTTGCCTTTTTACATTCAAAAAGTAGCCGTAACCTGCAGAAACAACCGAAAGGACAGAGTCAAATTTTGACTATTCTTTCTTGAAATGTGCTTGGGTGTACAATAACTGCCTGCCCTATGCCCTCAACATATGTGAAGGACAAATCTGCAGTGTTAATGGTAAGTGGCATTACATTGTGTGTGTGTGTGTGTGTGTGTGTGTGTGTGTGTGTGTGTGTGTGTGTGTGTGTGTGTGTGTGTGTGTGTGTGTGTGTGTGTGTGTGTGTGTGTGTGTGTGTGTGTGTGTGTATTCTATTGCCAGAGGAGTTTTGTGAGAATACCTGATGTATTGGATTTGGCAGATATGAGTGTTTTGATGGCATATGGCCTTGCTGGGGCCCGTTCTTCGTACGTTGCTTAAAACATCCGAGATCAAACGAGACATCCAAGATAATATCATCATGCTCATCACGATCCGGCTAATTAGGTTCTTCGAACACTCCTGCCGGTTATGATTAGTATAGCTGGATTGAGTTATCTGAGATAATCGCGCGTTCATGCGCTAGGTTAAAAGGGGATATGTATCGATAGTAGAAACATTGATCAGCAACGCTGCTATTGGCTGCTCACCGTGGCCAAAGAGCGCGCTTGGTTTTTTTCTCCACAGAAGAGCAAGAGTTATTGCTTGAAGGATATGCAGAATTTGATAACTTAATTAAAACACCAGGGAACACCTCAAAGCCAAGAGAGAGGGCTGGCAAAACGTAGCAGACAAATTAAGTTTGTAGTTAGATGTTTTTATCACTTATTAAAGTATATATTTTGATATTTTAATAATTTCTAAATAATTAATAACTTTGTTCATTGTAATGTCAGAGTCACCACCCACTACTAGAACATGGGAACAAGTAAAAGTGAAGTACTAATATTCTACATAATAGTAATTTGTACTAACCAATCTCTTTTAAAAAGGCACTGTTAATAAATGTTTGCCTGTTTATAAAAGCAACCAAGAAAAAGGCTGAGAAAAGAAAAAGAAAAAGAAAAGAAAAAGAAAAAGAAAAGAAAAGAAAAGAAAAACAAACAGGTGGTGGTCTTGCACCCCCACATTATACCCAGGCAGAAGAGCTGACCCTTGGGTTGAGTGTGAACCTTGTCGAGGGCATCCCTGGGTTCAGCTCTTCCTCAGACCCACAGCCAGAGGCCTATGGCGGGCCGGAAGGTCCAAAAATAGGACGAATGACTTGTCGTAGGAAGTCACTATACTATAGCCACTAGCTACTAACTTTCCCACTGATAGGCCAGCGGTGGATCTGTATATGTACTCTCCTCACATAGCGGGCGACCCATTCTCCTCAGCGAGCGACTCACTTTCCTCAGCGAGCGACTCACTCTCCTCACTCAGCGAGCGACTCACTCTCCTCACTCAGCGAGCGACTCACTCTCCTCACACAGCGACGGACTCACTCTCCTCACACAGCGAGCGACTCACTTTCCTCGGCGAGTGACTCACTCTTCTCACTCAGCGAGCGACTCACTCTCCTCACACAGCGAGCGACTCACTTTCCTCAGCGAGCGACTCACTCTCCTCACTCAGCTAGCGACTCACTCTCCTCACACAGCGAGCGACTCGCTCTCCTCACACAGCGAGCGACTCACTCTCCTCACACAGCGAGCGACTCACTCTCCTCACACAGCGGGCGACCCATTCTCCTCAGGGAGCGACTTACTTTCCTCAGCTGGCGACTCACTCATGTAGGCTGCGTTGACCTAATATTATAATAAAATCTTTACCAATATAAAATACTGTGGTGGTGCAATAACTAACAGTAAAGTGGGAAGTCATTTATTCTGAACCAATAATCTTAAATTGACTCTCATTGGATTTTTTTTTTTTTACATTTATAAAGGCAATTTCCCCCTAACTGTCATCTTTCATGTCAAATTCTATACATTTTAAGTCACTATATATTAGCCTGGTTAAAACCAGACCCTTCCAGGGACAGAGTGGGGACACTTTTCAGCCCGGGAGTTTCAGGCCTAAGACCGGCCCACTTTTTCCATGATGGTGGAAATTGCATGAATAAAAGCAACAGTTCAGCTCTTACTATTGTGTAGTTTTTATTAATACCATGGTTCAACAAATAATATAAAGGTTAAATAATAATTACTAAATTAAGCTGAGAAGTTAACAAAAAATATTCCACTATTCCACAAGAATTGATAAATTAACAAAAGCATACTGCTCTTTCTCACATTAAATAGCTTTAATTCATATTGTTTACTCTGGTATCCTCTAAATGTCAGAGAAAAGAACAGAATCAGAGATTTTTTTAAAAGAAAATTGTACTTTGCAAATTATACTGTAAAAACACATAATTATAGTTGATTTTATAGTGCATCTTAACTGAAATGGCATGAAAATTTCATTTCATGATTATAGTGACCAAAATGATCACGGTTATCACAGAATCCTGTTCAAAAAGTAGGCCTACTAACAATAAAATCAATTCACCAAGTTTTATGTAGAAAATCAGCAAATAACAAATATAATTAGCATTAATATGCACTTTTTGTTTACATAAACATTAAAATAACAGCATTAAAATGATGGCCAGATTTTAAAGGAGTGTCTTGCGACATGTTATCTACTAACATGTAGCCTACAAGTTCAAATAAGTTTCGACAACAAAGATTTATAAAAAGAAACCTCGCATATTTCAGCCTTCAAATCATTTTTAGAAAAAGAATGAGTCAAAAAAGATAAATTACTGACGTTTACAATACACATTAGCTAATCTTTTATTATTAATAGTAAAATTCGGTCCGATTTCGTGGCGTCTGTCGTTGCTATGCAACCATGCACTGCGCTCACCACAATGACAAAGAAGTTTTAGTAGCTAATGGATTTTTTCATCTCGCTGAGCCTGGAAACATTTGAAATATGACGAACTGGAGCGCGCAAAAGATGCGATATGTGAACAGCCCCTTGGCGTGCTACCTCCAATCAGGCCACGAGCTACTGGTAGCCCGCGAGCGACGTGTTGGAGACCCCTGAACTAACGTGACAAAATGTAAAAAACAAAAAAATCCTCGACCGGCCCAAAAGTGAAGCGGCCCACCGGGAATTCTACCGATTTTCCCGATTACCCACCCCGGGCCTGGACCCTTCTCAGTCGTAACTGAGTTAGGGTCTGGGGCAGGTTCATTCACAGCTCATTTCCAAAGGGGCGTCACCAACGGACGTCGCTCAAATGCCTCTGTAAGCAATTGCATAGACCTTAAAACCAATCAGATCGATCCTAATCTTGTAAAGCCCGCCTCAACGTTTGTGATTGGTGCCTCGATTTGAAGAGATTGGAAACGAGTTTGAATGGGCTCTTCGCCAGACTAACTTGCAGAGCAAATCTCAATTTGCCGGAAGTTCGTCTGGGTTTTCCCAGGCTAACTATATATGGCTTTTACCAATCAAATTGACTAGTATCAACAAAAAATATTTTTACCCACTGCAGAGAAAACAGAATCTGCATTAGAGGTGGCATTTATAAAAAATATATATATATATATCCAAAACAAGCATAAAAAACATTGTTTAACCACTTTAAAATAAAACACCGTAAAGCTTCAGTGGATTTTATCAATTATCTTCCAAATAGAATATTCTGAAAAAGTGACTTTCCATTTTTGCTGATTCACATTGGTATCAAAATAGGTAAAACACATTTCATAGTTACATTACATACACCATTATGTTTTTGTATATATCACATTAAACACTAAACAACCAAGATAAATATATGTCTACCTCAAATGTAACATTGTAGCCCATCTGTACATCCGTATCAGGGGAAAAAACATTATCTCTTTCACTGTAGAGAAAGATGCATGTAGGCTACACAGGAAAGGTAACCATGAAGACACTGAATTTGACAAAACACAGCTGTCATAATAATCACAAATACACTTACATTGCTGTAAATTAGTTTTTATGAATGAATAGCTTGCTCTAACTGTTGCTCTCTTTGTCAACAACACACGCTTGCACCCCCTGCTGGTGAGAACGACTAACAGCAGATGGAGATTATGCTCGGTAATCTACTGCTTTTCTTGCAGTTCCTGGATGTCAACGTCTCGGTTACGTATGTAACCCTCGTTCCCTGAGTACAGGGAACGGAGACGTGTCATCGGGGGAGTTCCCTGACGAATTGGGATCACGCTAGGGAGACCAATTGCCTTCGAGTGAATTAAAACGAGCCAATGAAAATTGGCATGCAAGATTTGCATTCCGCGACCCGCCTACCAGCGCGGGTATAAAAGGCGGAAGTAAACATTGCGCAATGCTTTTCGCTGAGGAGCCGAACGGTGTCCAGTCCTCCGCGAAGGTACAGCAACATGGCGAAGGGACGACACGTCTCCGTTCCCTGTACTCAGGGAACGAGGGTTACATACGTAACCGAGACGTTCCCTTTCGTCCTGGGAACTCTGACGTGTCGGAGTTCCCTGACGAATTGGGATCCCTAATAAAGCGCCATGGTGCTGGCCCCTTCCAGCGCCCGGCAAAGCTTCCCTGCAGCAGTTTCTTGAAATAAGTTGCGGGAGCTAGCACGGGAAACACACTGCTGTTCCGCGAGACCCGCACAGTGGATATTGGATAACACTGGGAAAGCGTTCCCTCAAGAGAGGCGGGAACGCTGCGGAAGCCCCAGCCTGACGGAGGAAGGCCAGGAATACACATATGTACTAGCCCGAAGGAATAGTGAAACATATGGCAGTCCCTGAGATAGTCCCAATCCAAGGGAAGTGGGAGCGTACTCAACAGGGACGACGAACGAGTCCGTCAAGGGGAAGACACGGCTGAACTGCACGTGGCCTCATGGGTCATAAATAGTAGTGATCGACCGATATTGATTTTTTATAACCGATACCGATACAGATTATTTGCATGTGTATGTGCCCGATAACCGATATGCAGAACCGATATTTATTTACAGTTATACTTCTGTTTTTGGCACAATTATTACAACACAAATGAACTGAACAAACCATTTTATTTATAACAATCACTCCCTCCTTGCATACAAAAAAAAAAACCTTTATATTTATACACAAATAAATAGAGGGGTCTGAGTCCAAAAAATAAAGTGCACTGTTACTAAGTGTCTTTGTTTAAAAATAAAAGCTTTGATGAGGTAAAAAATAAAACACAAAAACTATTCTTACATATTTGGATATGTTTATTTGTTTTCATAAATGGTAAACTAATCAAATTACAATAAAAACATTTATATTATTACATTATATAATTTATATCTAAATTATACATATCATTTATAAGCATCAGCAGCAACAATGTTAACAATAGGCAAAATAAATGTTAAAAGTCTAATGTTTTCATATGGAAGAATGGCAAAAAATAATTGACAGGGGAGTCATATCACCTTTGCAGAAATGTAATTCATTTTAAACAGTTTTAGAAGGTTTATGTGCCGTTTAATAGGTTTAAACTAAGAGTGAGGAATAATTCACTGGGTAATATTAATTCACTGCATAATATTAACTGGAATAGCCTATAACATCAGGAAAGTAACAAACAAAACAGCATATACATCATTGCATTTTCCAACTAGTATGTTATTAATTATTATTAATATTTTTGTCGGTCTAGATCATGAAATGCTTTATGACAAAGTGCTGTTTATCGATGCATTTACATAACTATAACATTAGGCTATAGGTTACTCAACCGCGATCGCGCGTGCAGATAATAAATAATTAATTTCCACAAAGCGGTATATTTAGATGTGTATTAGAGAAATAATTGCTATGTAGTAAATGATAATATAATCTAGGGTGTTTAAACAAGATAATCTTGTCAAAAGTTTCATTCAGTGGCCGTGCTTGAGCATTCCTGATCATCAACCCAGTGAGTGCTCAGCAATATGAACGAACTTTTTTTTCAAGACTAATGGTGAGCAAATACAACAGATAGAGAATTAAATTCAGCGCTTTTATTTTCAACATGCACTCATTCATGTCTGTTTTATTTAATTAGTGTAAAGTTACGTCTTTATTGGGGAAGGACATGACGGATTACGCTACGTGGCTCAATGAGTTCGTCTCAATTTTTTAGAACCAAGCTGCATAAATAAACTATATCAGGCATTTATGTCTCAAATCTCATTTCTGCATGCATGTCTGTTATGTTAAATAAAGTTGAATAATTAAAGCAAAGCAAGTAGAACATATACTTTACGTGTGCACAGAGTTGTTATTGACCGATCTCCTCTGATGCGGGCTGCAATGGCGGAATACTCAAAACGGCCACAAGATGGCACAGTTTATCGGAAAATCCGATATTACAAAACCGATTCCCGATTATGGGAAAATACTTAAATATCGGGAAAAATATCGGTAAACCGATACATCGGTCGATCACTAATAAATAGAAACCACTGGAGCACCCAGTCTACAAGCAGCTCCTTACTAGAGGTAGCAGACCTGGTGCCGGGCGGTCCGCCACGCCTAGCACCGGAGGGGTGAAGGAGGAACTCACGAGGCTCACCAACGTAGGGCGCCATACGGAGCAAAGAACGCACGTATCCGCTGTTTGAGGCGGAGTGGCGCAGCAAGCCGACACAACCTATTCCCTCGACCCACTGGCCGTAGCCAGAACTCGGGAGGAAACAGGTTCCACACGAAGGCTATAGAACCTAGCGAACGTGTTAGGTGTCGCCCAGCCCGCAGCTCTACAGATGTCTGTCAGCGAGGCGCCTTGAGCCAAAGCCCAGGAAGCGGCAACACCTCTAGTGGAGTGAGCGCGCAACCTGGGAGGACAAGGCTCACCCAGAGACTCATATGCTCGGGTGATAGCATCCACTAACCAGTGGGCTAACCTCTGCTTGGAGACGGCCTTCCCCTTCTGCTAGCCTCCGTAACAGACAAAGAGCTGATCTGAGGTTCTGAAGCTTTGCGTTCTGTCAATATAAACCCGCAGGGCACGGACGGGACAGAGAAAAGCCAGGGCTGGGTCTGCCTCCTCCTCGGGCAGCGCTTGCAGGTTCACTACCTGGTCCACGAAGGGAGGGGTAGGAACCTTGGGCACATATCCGAGCCGGGGTCTCAACACAACGTGAGAAAGGCCCGGCCCAAACTCTAGGCACGATTCGTCGACCGAAAAAGCCTGCAGATCCCCGACCCTCTTGAAAGAGGCCAATGCCAACAGGAGCGCTGTCTTAATGGACAGGATATTATCTCTACCATCAGCAAAGGCTCAAAGGGAGGACTTTGAAGAGCTCTAAGTACCAGAGCAAGGTCCCAAGAGGGTACAGAGTGCGAAACACGAGGTGGATTTAACCTCCTGGCACCCTTAAGGAATCTGATGACCAGGTCGTGCTTCCCTAGGGACTTACCTTCCACTGCATCGTGATGCGCAGCTATTGCTGCGACATACACTTTGAGGGTGGAGGGGGACAGCCTCCGGTCCAACCCATCCTGCAGGAAGGAAAGCACGACAACGATCGGGCAAGTCCGGGGGTCCTCCTGACGGGAGGAACACCAATCGACGAACAGGTTCCACTTCAACGCATAGAGGCGCCACGTAGAGGGGGCTCTAGCGGAAGTGATGGTGTCTACCATCCTGTGGTAGACCACCTAGAACCTCCGCGTCCCGTCCAGGGACCAGACATGGAGTTTCCAGAGGTCTGGACGCGGGTGCCATAGAGTGCCCCGCCTCTGAGGAAGAAGGTCCTTCCTCAAAGGAATCGGCCAAGGAGGGGCTGTCGCGAGGAGCATGAGTTGGGTGAACCAAGTCCTGGTGGGCCAATATGGCGCCACAAGAAGGACCTGCTCCTCGTCCTCCCAGACCTTGCACAGTGTCTGTGCAAGAAGGCTCACTGGGGGAAACGCATACTTGCGCAGGTCGCGGGGCCAGCTGTGAGCCAGGGCGTCCGTGCCGAGGGTCCCCTCGGACAGGGAGTAAAACCACTGGCAATGGGTCGTGTCCGGAGAGGCAAACAGGTCTACCTGTGCGACTCCGAAGACACTCCAAATCAGCTGGACCGACTGGGGATGGAGTCGCCACTCTCCTGGCAGGGGAGGCAGCCGTGAAAGCTCGTCTGCCCCACGGTTGAGGTCCCCTGGAATGTGAATGGCACGAAGCGACCTCAGATGCTTCTGACTCCATAGGAGGAGGTGGGAGGCGAGTCGCGACAAACGACGGGAGCGTAGACCACCTTGATGGTTGATGTACGCAACGGTCGCAGTGCTGTCCGTACGGACCAGTACGTGCTTGTGTCTGAGAACCCCTCTGAGGCGACGCAAGGCTAAGCGTACTGCTTGCAACTCTAGGCAGTTGATATGCCAATGCAGTTGAGGCCCCGTCCACAGACCTGAAACTGCATGCCCGTTGTACGTGGCCCCCCACCCGGTGGCAGAGGCATCTGTGAAAACCACAGCATGCCTGGAAACCTGGACTAAGGGCACTCCGGCCCGTAGAAACACAGGATCCGACCACGGGGAGAAGGTTCGGCGGCAGTGCGGGGTCATTTTGACCCGTAACGGGCCGCTGTGCCACGCCCACCTCGGGACTCCATCGTGAAGCCAGCGCTGAAGCGGTCTCATATGTAACAGGCCGAGCGGCGTTACTGCGGCTGCAGCTGCCATATGCCCCAGGAGCCTCTGAAATTGTTTCAGTGGAACCGCTGTCCTGCCTCGAAAAGACCTGAGGCAGGTGAGCACTGACTGGACGCGTTCCTCTGTGAGGCACGCAGTCCGGGCGACCGAGTCCAGCTCCATACCGAGATAAGAGATCCTCTGCACGGGGCAGAGTTTGCTCTTGTCCCGGTTGACCTGAAGCCCCAACCGGCTGAGGTGCCGAAGCACCATGTCCCTGTGATCGCACAAAACATCTCGCGAGTGAGCTAGAATGAGCCAGTCGTCGAGGTAGTTGAGGATGCGAACGCCTTGTTCTCTCATGGGAACAATGGCCGCCTCCGCGACTTTCGTGAAGACGCGGGGTGACAGGGCCAGCCCGAAGGGTAGGACTTTGTACTGATACGCCCGACCCTCGAAAGCAAACCGAAGAAACGGTCTGTGTCGAGGAAGAATCGAGACGTGAAAGTATGCGTCCTTCAGGTCGATCGCTGCAAACCAATCCTGGGGACGGATGCATTCGAAAATGCGCTTCTGCGTAAGCATTTTGAACGGGAGTTTGTGCAGGGCCCGATTCAAAATACGCAGGTCCAGGATTGGCAGTAATCCACCGCCTTTCTTGGGTACAATGAAGTAAGGGCTGTAAAACCCAGACCTCATCTCGGCAGGAGGGACCGGCTCGATCGGGTCCTTCGCCAGCAGGACATCGATCTCTTTCCTCAAGACAGGGGCATCCAGTGACCGCACACGGGTGAAGTGGACGCCCCTGAACCTGGGAGGCCGGCGTGCAAACTAAATTGCATAGCCGAACCGGACGGTGCGGATGAGCCATCGGGACGGACCCGGAAGCGCTCTAGCCAGGCTTCCAGATAGCATCGCAATGAACCCACCCGAACCACCGGCGTACCCGCGGAGGGGCAGCGAGGTGGAAGACAGGGACCCGGCTCTGGTGGCGTTGTAGCGACCGAGAGCGGGGGTCTGGGTGCGCCTGACACCAACCTGCTTCCACCGAGGGGCAGACGGCAGAGAAGGCTCGTGGGCGTTCTGCTGCGGACTGCCCGGTGGCGAGGGGAGGGGGAGAGACGAGGAACGAGGCCCTGACTCCTCGTATGCTGGTCTCTGCGCCTCCGGGCCCAGCTGCAGACCGGAGCGACGCAGCCGAGGCGGCGTCACTGCTATCTGCAAGCTGGGGAGAGGGGAACGGGAGTGGTGCAGCTCGGGGGCGGCACGCACTGCCATTCTGACCCTCTCGGACGGAGGAAACTGGTCTTATTATACTGCCAGTCTCGACCGTGAGGGGAACGAGGGACGAGGCCCGGGGGCATCGAGTCCTGGTTTCCCTTCACCCAGCGAGAGACGAGAGTGACAAGGCCGTAGCCATCACTGCCATCTGAGCGCTGGGGCCCGTGAACGACTCAGAGGAAGTGGATTGCTCAAACTTTGGGTACCGCTGATACAGCGGCGGAACAGAAAGAAAAATTCTCCACCCGGCCCTCCCCCGGGGGAAGGAGTGGTGATGACACGCACTCCCAGAGAGCAGATCGTCACACACTCTGGGTCGCTCATCTCAGGGTTGCTTCCCTTCGCTGGGGAAAACAAACTCTGAGCGGGCTGGTTTTGAGGCGCTTCTGGACCACCAGTGTGGACATCGTCTAACCGAGGGCCAGCGCTGTGACTAATCACGGTCAGTCATTAAGCACAGCTCAACCCCGAGTTAGAACTACGCACGTGCAGTGGTAGTGAGAGAGGAAAAACTTCTGCAGATTTAGGCATGTTTGGCTTGCCATATTGGCACCAAAAAATGCTTGCATGCTGCCAAAATTCTTCACACACATCCAGGCACTTTAGAACAGCCCAGGAAAGTGTGGCTGTTAAGTCTGAATCTTCAGCATGAGAACACACCATTATAGTAGGAACTCAGCATCATTTCAGAGTATAACAGCCCTCTCTCCGATGTAGCGATCGACATCTGTCCTCCCTGGGGCCCCGAATGAAATGCTTGGTCCCTCATGAGAAGGACCAGATTCTCATCCGAAAGCTTCGACGGCACACGGCACGCTGAGCGGCTCAACCTTTACGAGAAAGGGGAGACGAACAACGTGCCGACGTGGTCATGCACTCCTGAGAGAACATGAACCACCCACGAACGCAGTCTCAACACACTGATTAGGCATGTGAAACCGTGATCGTGGCCGTCAACCAGGCATGCAGGATAGTGAACGTGGCCATCGCTTCGATGACACACGGCACGCTGGGCGCTCAAGCCTTCAGGCAGGGCAAACAACGTGCCGACGTGGTCATGCTCTCATAAGAAAGCATAAACCACCCACGAACACAGTCTCAGCATGTTTGCGATGCGCTTGAGGAGTGAGTGGTTCGTGCTCACTGAAACCCTCAGATCACCAATGTTATTCACCAAAGTAGCCCTCCTCTGGTGCACCAGAAGAGAAACTAGATCGGGAAATAAGCAAAGGGACTCACCTCATAGAGGCACGCGAGTCTTGATCTTGACTGCGCATCTTGAGCGCCGAATGACGCGCGCTGGGTTGCCGTGACAACCCGCGCTGTCAGCCGGCGCTCGACGGCACACGGCACGCTGAGCAGCTCAAGCCTTTACGAGAAAGGGGAGACGAACAACGTGCCGACGTGGTCATGCACTCCTGAGAGAACATGAACCACCCACGAACGTAGTCTCACACACTGATTAGGCATGTGAAACAATGAACGTGGCCGTCAAATAAGGACAGGAAACGATCGCATCCAGAAACACACGAGTGAAACGTCATCCTGAAAAGGACGCGATCTTCACTCGTGTTGCTCTTTCAGGAAGAAAGTACTCTCTCTATCGTGCTGAAGCACACAGGGACCCAACGCGGCAACACAGCGGGGAAACTGCAAGCCCGCTGTGCGCACTCAACCGTTTACCAGCTGTGAAAACAGCTTTTGAATCAACAGCATATAGACGCAGCCGGCAGACAGGAAACCGCGCGGTCGCTGAAACGCCATCTCCCCAACACAGAGAGATCCCCTCCCGAAACAGCAGACTCGTAGCCGTAAGAAAAATACAATCTTAAAGCTCACTCACTCAGAGAGGACACAATCGGTCGGCTCCGAAGCTAAAAGCATTGCGCAATGTTTACTTCCGCCTTTTATACCCGCGCTGGTAGGCGGGTCGCGGAATGCAAATCTTGCATGCCAATTTTCATTGGCTCGTTTTAATTCACTCGAAGGCAATTGGTCTCCCTAGCGTGATCCCAATTCGTCAGGGAACTCCCCCGACGACACGTCGGAGTTCCCAGGACGAAAGGGAACGTAGAATTTACTGTTGAATTTGTGGAAGCAAATTTGCCAAGTGAAATAAAATGGACCGAAAAATGCCTGTTGAATATTATAGGTTGTATTTTTAATCAGTTTGAATATTTTGGAAGCGAAATATGAAAGGTGAATATTTTTGATTAATGAAAATGTGTTTGAAATGTTTTGAATTGAAATATTCACAGTTTACATATTCAACCATGTTGAATTTCAGCCCATAAAAATGCAAGCCCTAAAAATACAATGCAATAATGGTTTATGCAATGCATTTTTTTTTTCAAGTAGGGCAATTCAACAGGCTTTTTTGTTTCAAAAACTTTTGGCATCATATAACTGGCAGCTGCGCTAACTCAAAAAGTTAAAAAACTTATAAAGTTGACTTCAATTTCTAAAACTTATCAATACAACTGGAGTTAAAAAACAATTTAATATAACTTAAATATTGTTATCAAAAAATAATCTATTATAAGCTGAAAGACAAAAAGGTTATATAATACGCCCGCTGTGTGAGGAGAGTGAGTCGCTGAGTGAGGAAAGTGAGTCGCCCGCTGAGTGAGGAGAGTGAGTCGCTGCGTGAGGAGAATGAGTCGCAGAGTGAGGAAAGTGAGTCGCCGCTGAGTGAGGAGAGTGAGTCGCTGCGTGAGGAGAGTGAGTCGCTCGCTGTGTGAGGAGAGTAAGTCGCTCGCTGAGGAAGGTGAGTCGCTCACTGAGGAGAATGGGTCGCCCGTTGTGTGAGGAAAGTGAGTCGCTCGCTGTGTGAGGAGAGTCAGTCGCTCGCTGAGGAGAATGGGTCGCCCGTTGTGTGAGGAGAGTACGTATACAGACCCACCGCTGGCCTAGTCAGTGGCTAGTGGCGTTAGTATAGTGACTTCCTACGACAAGTCATTAGTCCTATTTTTGGACCTTCCGGCCCGCCATAGAGGCCAGGAGCAGAACACCTTCACTGCTGGTAAATGAACTTTAAATGATCCTAGTACACTGTAAAATAATTTGTTGCTGCATTAAATTAAGTAGGCCTATAATCCAAATGGCTGTCCAGTCATATCAGCTGTTAAAACTTGAGTAGCAATGAATTGCTTTGACTTGTGAAAGTCTACATGACTGTGAAACTACATAGTTAACGTAAAAAAAAAAAAAAATTGTTGCCATGAGTTATTGATCACATTTCCACCCAGTGTACTTCATTGTAATGAAATTGTGTTTTCCTCTTTTGTGCAGTATTAAACAATACACCAACACTTTTATGTGTTCCCAAGCAAGTGGCTGAAGCATGTGCAGTAAGTGGACTTTTTCTAATGCTACATAAAAAAGGGAAAAAAGTAGCTACAACACAATATATATTATTTGCAGGCAAAAGATGACTTGATCACTGGCTTTTCTTTACAAAGAACAATTCAAATTAAAATCCAGGAACTAAGCATATTTGTCTTGTCTTTTATTAAACATTAATGAAATGTTTTATATTTTTTCTGATGGTGCAATGTTGTGTAATATGGCCCATGCAATGTCACAGGCCCTGTCAGGTGCAACCCTCAGACTTTTCAGATACTTTAGTTGGCTAAAGTTCACTTCATTTTGTGCCCTTGTCCTGGCTAGAGCTGCATTGTAACTGGTCTATATTTAGTCCTCAAAGGGACTAAGTTAACAGCATACGTGAGACTGCATAGCTAACCACATACAGCTGCTAGCGCAACTTGCATAGAAATTCTCCTACCACCTAAATCGCCTAATTAGTTATAGCAGATGTGCTCATTAATACCATACAAACAGTAGGCTACAGTTCTTTTAAAATGTGTTTTTAAAATTGTTCCAATCTTATGGCCATATGCAGATAATGTTGTAACTCATTGTTTTTTTTAAAGTAACTGGGTAAATGCGATATTCAAATAGCCTAGCCATTTAGCTGAGCTCGAACAATGCACGGCAAATTTAAAATCTTGCATAATGAATGATGTATTTCTGTAGCCTATACTGATTGGACGACGCTCATTGAATGAACGATAAATGTGTAACGTGCACGCTAAGAGATTCAGTTTCACAAAAGTTTGACAACATTTCGACATTGGATTTCAATTGCAAAGGTACGATTTTTACTACTCGATGCTGTTAGACTCGGACCCTTATTTTAAAACATTCACAATGTTAAATTATAACCGTGATTAGAAGGCTAACTTTATTTTAGATCAAGTTATTTTAAGAAACGAAACTAAATGAATTAGTTTAAAGTAGCCTACACATGAATAAAAAAATGACCATATTTTCTTTATTAGTGCAAATTGTTAGTTTTGTGGTGAACAATTCATCCATACAAGTCAATCCACACAAAAAAGATATTTGGCTTTGTAATCTATAATCCAAATCTAAATGCTCCTCCCTGTGACATGTATTTATTATGTATTATATTGATTTTAACAAAGATAGACATTGTGTATGCATCTTTTTTTGACAGACCACAACAAGATCATTGACATTGCCAAGCTCAGCACAGAAGAGGCCATTAGATGTCATTTACGTATATGTAGGCCTACTATACATAAGTCATGGCTGTAAACTATGAGTTTTATACTATAAATTCTAACATTCAAACAAAGGCAAGGGCAATCGTTGCTCAGATTTTGAAGTCTTTGCAAACTCATAACTCTAGGACTAGTAATGACACTCCTCATAATCAACAGTGTGAAACTGTGAAAACTACCGAAAATGAGGCTCCTCTTTGTCAAAGAACCTTTACAACAAATTAATGTAGGAATAAGTGTAGGCCACAATGACAAACTTATCACACCACTTCATACACACATCCGTCTGATAAGGTCTGATATACAGATATAACTAGGCTACTAACGACAATTGTGTGCATACTGTTAGAAGATCTCTCCTCTCATTCACTTGTGGTGCCACACTGCCATAATCAGGATCTCCTTCAACGTCTACTTTGACACTGGCATCAATGACGTCCAATGTTGACGAGGCTTGGGACGAGGGCTCCAGGTCATTAGTTTCGACACTGGTGGTCGGCGAACAACCCCATACCTGCTCGCACATTTCAAAATACAGGAGGACTACTCTTCCATGCCCAGACCTACGGCCTGTGTCCACAGCACCTCTGTATTTCACCCGAACTGCCTTAAGCTTGGTTGTGAGGACAGTGCGGGTAATGTCCTCCTTTTGATGAGGAAAATCATCGGTAGATGCATTGGGTGAGTGCTTTAAAAAGAGGGTTAGTATGTCTTCATATTTACTTTGGCACGTCTCCCAGTCTATGTTCTTCTGTAATTTTCTAGTTTTGTAATCTAAAGTTACATTTAACAGGAGCTCTATCTCCTGGTCAGTCCATACGAATGATGATCCTGGCACCATCTTTGTTCAAAAGAGAAAGAGGAAGTGATTTGTTGCTGTTGTTGCTATTTTCGGGATTCTGATTGGCTAACGTGGGCATGAGCTTCTCATTACACTGCCACCTACAGGTTTGGCATGCTCTTGACGGCATATATACACGGGTTCGTGTAAATGAACACTTTTCTGAAAACTGACAGGTGTGCACAATGTTACTTTTGAAAACGGAGAGGGTGAAATGTCCGTTTATGAAAATAGCCGGCCACGTGTAAATGTAGCCCTAGTCATGTTTGGTGTGAGCACATGGCTTGTCATGTGTGTTTCCTTGTGCCATGTGCTCTACTGTCGATGGTCTTACTCCGCCCATCTTATTTCCTGATTATTGGTTCATTTGCCCCACCTGTCCTCACTCGTTACCTGCCTTGTTTGCTCCCTATTTATTCTCCCTGTGTTTTCAGGCCTGTGCTGGGTCGTTCTTTAATGTTACCTCTTGTGTCAAGTCAAGTCTCTTGTTTTCCCCCTCGGGGTAGTTTTTGTTTGTTTTTTTCTTGTCTTTTATTAAATAAAAGCCCATCAACTCTGCACCTGAGTCCTTGCTCCTTTCATTTTTACCAAACCTGACAGAGAAGTGTTGTGTGCGCTGTGTAAACATGATGGTTATTTTAAATGTGAGCTGCATTTACTCATCTCAAAAAAGCAGATTCAGTATTCCTCAAAATGAATAAAAACAGTGAAATGCAAACACAAAATATTACACAAACCTAATTAAATAGTTAAATAATACAAATACACTTTATGTATTTAAAGGATTAGTTCACTCAAAAATGAAAATCATCTCCAAAACACCAATGAAGATATTTATTGTTCCTCCATTGGCAGTCCACGCAACTACAACTTTGTTGCAAAAAGAGATTGTAAAACTGATCCATTTGTCGAACGGTTTAGTCCAAATTTTCTGAAAGACTTGGTTGTTTTTATTTCTTTTTCTTTTCTTTTGGAATGGGTTTGTGGTTAATGCTGGAAATAAAGTCATGGGTTAACACAAGCTCAAGATATTTTCACATTTTACATTTTAAAATATATCAGCAATACTCTGCTCGTGATTTTTTAAAAGCTTGAAAAAGGCCTTGTGTTTATACTCATTCTCTTGAAAACTATTCTAACTCAAGTTTTCAAACTGCATATTTTAAATAAAGACTGTATGCGCCTGAAAGCTAAAAAAAAAATGCATTTCCAAATCCAATAATCGCACCACATCCTCTCTGAGATACCGTCATCTGATTTTTAAAGGCAGCACAGGTGTATTCTACATACACAGATGTAGTAGTTCCATTCTGTGACAGTTGAGCTAAATCAAATATGGAATCTGAAAGTTGCGGTTTTGGGGTCAGTTTATATGTACATCTTATTTTTGACCAACTTGTTTCACTTGTGATGTAATTTCTACTTTCTTGTAATTTAATATTGTAGTAATTGAATGTTCGTTTAGTTACCATCAAAGCTCACTGCCTCAGAAGTTTGTCCAAACTCAGTTTCACGAGCTAACTTTGTGTCATTGCCTGATTGGGCAGCAAGGCAATAAGTCAGCTGACAAGCTTTCAAATGCAGTCATTGACAGAGGGTGCATCTCAGTTGCTCCCTATTTCAGTAGTCAGGGGACTGATCAGGGACTCAGCCATTTAAAGGGCTGTCTCAATCGCAAAATCCTTCCAGTGCACTGAAACATATGCTCCCTCACTACACAATGATGAAATGGATGTTTTGAAGAAAAAAAAACATACTGAACATTCGACAAACTTTATTCAAAATAAAACAAACACAAACCAAAAAGAACCACCAGCAGCCCCTCGCGGACGACTGCTGGCTTCCAAAATAAAACAAAGGAACCGCCAGCAGCCCCTCGCGGACGACTGCTGGCTACCCAAAATAAAACAAAACACAACATAAAACCAGGCCTGTTCCTCTCTTGATCATCCACGTCGTCGCTCCCCCTTTATGCTTCCGCTCCTCCGTGAGAGATGCGAGACAGGTGTGCTCACAGGTGTCGCTCATTAACACTAGCACCACCAGCCTCGCTCCGTTCTTTCACGTCCCTCGGCCTCGTCCTGTTCGCCACATACTTATAATTAGCTTAAAAAAAATGTCTGAAAAATATCAGTTCTTCATAAATGATGTTTCACTAAACAAAGTTCGGGAGGAGCACGTTCAAATAATTGATCCAATTATCACATCATTCCAACGAGCTGTCGACAATCAGTAATCAACATGTCTATCCAATCAGCTTGAGTTGGAGACCTATATATACACTCATTTGACTCACCAATGTTCTTCGACAGTTTTTCAGCATCTTGGCTCGCCGTGTGCTACCATGTCTCACCGAAATTATTCCTCTGACGAGGAAACAAACATCCCCAGGGATCCACCGTTGCATTTCGCCTGCCCTAGGATTATTCCCCCTATGCCGGACATCGCACCTGAGCCCCAGGCTTCTTTGCGCGGCCGCACGCCTGCCAGAACAGCCCTGCGCTCGCCAAGACGTCGAGGCCAGTCTTCGCTGCCCCGGCAATACTTTCATCTTCCTCCCCGGCCTCCTCCAACCACTCAGCCGTCCCGACGATCCCACCTATCAGGAAATGGACCATAGCAGGATTGACGCAAGCGCTGGGTAATTCGGACGTACAGGCTTTGCGGAAAAAGAACAAAGTGGAACTGCATGATCTGTACGTTACCTGACAGTAACTTACAGTTCGCTCTCCAAAGTCCACACCAACTCCCAAGACGACTCACAGGCAGTGCAAAGCCCGCAGGGTCCAAAAGCCGCCTCCCCAGACACCACCGTCATCCTCGCGCACAAGATCCGGCTCGCTTCGCCCATCGAGCCGCAGCAACAGGCCTTCAGAGAGCCTTGGTTTTGCCGTGGCAGGTCCACTCCCACCTCTCGACGAGGCCAAGCCCTTCACCGCGGCTTCTGCGGCCGCAGCGCCGCATGCAGCCGGACCCAGCCGACCACAGCCTCTCAGTTTTATACTCCCGCAGTTCATAACCCTTTTTCTTTTCAGTTACTTCCAGCTCCCGTTGCAGACACTAGCACGAGGCTATCGCCGCTAGCATCACAGGCCCAACCATTTCAACAGTTTTACCCAACAGGTTATAACCCCGCCCACTTCACGTGGCCTGCAGCTCCAGTAGCTCAAACAAGCACGTGCCAGCAACTTCAGCAGCTCAAAAAGGCCTCTCCCAACAGCAGATCCAAGCTCTTGGGAGATGGTCCTCAGATGCTTTCCAAAGCTATATCAGGACCAACCAGTTCCACATTAAAAAAGTCCACCAAACCCTCATTGATTAAAACCCCCTGGGTCGTCCACCGGGGGCCTCTCTCTTTCCGTCCAACGAGCATTTGGTCTCACAGCGGACGCAGTGAAAATCTCCCGTTCAAGTAATCATGTTCCTCTTTCCTGTTTTCTCTTTTTGTCCAGCGAGCATTTGACCTCACAGCGGACGCAGCGAGAACTTTTCCGGTAGAGCACTTACGTTTCTCTTCCGTCCAGCAAGCATGGGTCTCCCAGCGGACGTACTATGTACTTATCTCTAACTCTCTCCCGTCCAGTGAGCATTGGTCTACCAGCGGACGTACTATGTACTTATCTCTACTCTCTCCCGTCCAGTGAGCATGGACGCAACACCGATGCCCATCCCTCCAAATGCTACAGCCTTGGAACCAACCCCAGTAGCCAACAACATCAGAACACAGATCCTCTCAGGTGCAGACATTGATTTATCTTCCCTGCTATCTTTACTTCCAGTACCATAAACTATTCTCAGCTAAATGTGCCGTCCGCTTTGATCAATGGAACCAGTGCCCTTACTGGGGTGCACTGGACACAGACCTCCACAACAGAGTGTCCCTTGGCTGCCACAACATCTCTTGTGCAGTATGCAGATCACTCGCTCACTCCACCATAAGCTGTCCTCTGGTTAACCCTTCATCTTCCCATTGCCCATTTTCTGATCCCGCAGGAGCCCAGTTCTATGTCCAACTTACCTTTCGGACAGTCAAATTCAGAAAACAAGTTTGACCCACTGCCGCAGCAGTGTCGTCATCTCCACTCCCGCAGGAGTTCCATTTCTTACTCCAGCTCGCTCCATTCCCGCGGTATCATTATCTCTTCTGCTCCAGCAGGTGCTCAATTCTCCATTCAACTCACCATAGGATACTTGGAAGCAAGTCGATAGCAAGTTTTCCACTGTCGCAGCAGTGTCATCTACTTCGCTCCCATAGGAGCTCTGTTACTCCATCCAAACCTGCACCACTGCTGCAGCAGTGTTATCTTCCACTCCCGCAGGAGCTCAGTTCTCTGTCCAAAGGATAGTCGGAAAGCAAATCGAAAGCAAGTTTGGTCAACTGCCGCAGCAGTGTCATCTACTCCGCCCCCGCAGGAGCTCCATTTCTCCGTCCAAACTTGCTCCACTGCTGCAGCAGGATTCTCTTCGGCTCCTGCAGGAGCTCAGTTCTCTATCCAAAGGATAGTCGGAAAGCAAATCGAAAGCAAGTTTGGTCCACTGCCGCAGCAGTGTCATCTACTCCGCTCCCGCAGGAGCTCCGTTTCTCCATCCAACTCGTCATCACTGCCGCAGCAGTGTTTCCTCTTCCGTCCCCACGACTATTCAATTCTCCATCCAATTCGCCATCAGCGAGGCCACCCATCCGATACCACGACAACCAACTCCCTTCCGACGATGTAAGAAGACCTCCCCATCCAGCGACTAAATTCCCTCCCTACGATTGGCGCCATAAGTTTGCACTCTGCAAGTATTTTGGGGGGTCATCAACATCATTTCTGGTGGCTGTCCCGCATTTATTGCAACTTTGGGGGAGTACTCTGGGTTCAGGCCAAATATCTGAGCTCGGCGCCCTCTCCCCGGACAGCACGCCAAATATGCATACCATTTATTCTATCTAACCTGTTTGTAAGTGTGAACTCGTGAAATAATGTTTCACTAAAAAAAGTTCGGGAGGAGCACGTTCAAATAATTTATCCAAAAATCACATCATTCCAACCAGCTGTCGACAATCAGTAATCAACATGTCTATCCAATCAGCTTGAAGACCTATATACACACTTGAAGACCTATATATACACTCATTTGACTCACCAATGTTCTTCGACAGTTTTTCAGCATCCCTCCACCACCCCGTCTCCTCAGACTCGCCTGGTTACTTCTGAAACCAGCAATACGGGGGGAGTACTCTGGGTTCGGGCCAAATATCCGAGCTCGGAGCCCTCTCCCCGGACAGCACGCCAAATATGCATACCATTTATTCTATCTAACTTATTTGTAAGTGTGAACTCATGAAATACCAGTAGTGATGTTGTAGAATGAGGATGTTGTCATGTCACCAGTGTCCCAAAGTTTAGTGAGCCAGGGTCTTCACTGTCCTTACCATTGCCCAAATTTGTCTACATGATGAACTGATTCATGACCTAGAAAGCAAGGGAACTGATTGAGACACACCCAGAGTTATTGGAAGTTTATTGGTGGTGATATAGAAGTCATGTGACCGTGATATAGTTAATTTATAGCCAAACTGTAGCTTTGTACTTCTCACAATTGCAATAGGCTTCAAAATTCATAAAGTTCTAAAGCACTTTAGTAGAATCCAGCTGAAATAATTGTTTATTTCATTCTGCTTCAATTATTTTAATCTTTGTTTCCATACTGAGGAGAGTTGGTTCAGTTATAATTACTGTTCTTCACAAGATGAAGATATGTTGTTGTTTTTTTTTTTATACAATTACTTCAACAACTTTGGCTTTCATTTTTGAATAGGTCCACAAAAGAAAATGAAAGCATAAAAGTGGCTATTAGGGTCAATGATGATTATGTGAAAAGGCTAAGGAAGAAAAAAACATTGGATTTGTATAAATCTTACTTTTGTTGCAACACGGAAGGAAACAGATAGGTGTTATGTTATAGTGATAACAGTGTTTGAACAAAGTGGTGAGAAACAACGGGAACCAGATGATGGTGAGAGGATGGTTACTTGTTGACTGATGATGGTGACTTAGCTGGTGAAGATTGACGTGGATTCTCTGTGCAGGTGACGAGTGAACAAGAAGACAGGAGATCTGGAACAGGACGAATGACAGGTAAGGAGTGTAACTGCAACAAGACCAGACATTGAGTGGATGGTGAAGTGGGAATATGTAGATTGTGTTAATGAGGGATTGCAGGTGCAGTGAGTCAGTACTCTGGTGATTGTGAACGAGTGGGCGGGTCCTGGTGATTGGGTGATGATTGGGGCTGTGATAGTGTTGCTGACTCTGTGACAACTTTATGGATTTACACTGGGAAAAAAATATAAAACGTACTCCTAGAAGAGGGAACGAGTATTGCGTAAGTTGCTTGCACTTCGGGTAAAGTCATCTTTTCTCGAGATATGAAGCCAAAAGATTATCCTTAATTTTGTATTTAATGCCAACGCAGTGCAGCAGCTAGCAGACCTAGAGCAGGCTATCTAGCGTGCTCATTGGCTACTCTGCGGCTACTGCAGCAGCCAACCACTGAGCCTGGCGTGACGCTGGCGTGACGTCGTGCCCTCTACGCGTCACAGCCCGCCAGAATGGGTGTGGCTTAGCGTATAAAAGTACGTCTCGAAGGCTGCTTCTCTGATTTTCATCGACTGAAGCAAAAGTCGCTCGTGGCGCAAGCATGGCAGGTTACGCAATACTCGTTCCCTCTTCTAGAGAGAACCGAGGTTACGTATGTAACCGAGTACGTTCTCTTACGAGAGGTTCTCTAGTATTGCGTAAGTTGCTTACGCTACGGGAACCCCTTGTCAATGCCGTGCGCGCCAAGCATCCACTTCATGAGTCCCAGGGAGTCCCGGGGGAACATAGATAAGTGGGAATCAGGCGGCCAGCAACGTGGGCCAGCACATGTACATAAGCACCCATAGGGAATACAGAACGGCGTTGCCGGTCTATATAAAGCATATCAACCCATTTAGTGGAGCTCAACCAGGAGAGCTAAGTCACGTGAGAGTAGTGTGCGCACGATTAAATCTGGGCAGAACGTACATCCCATTCATACTGACAGAAGTCTAGCCTGAAGGCGGGAACTTCCAGGTTATAAAACCTATCAAATGTGGACGGGGAGGCCCAGCCCACCACCTCACAAATGTCATGAATGGAAATCCCGCTGGACCAAGCACACGATGAGGCCACACCTCTAGTGGAATGAGCCTGTTGAAGATTTTATTATTTAGAAACTAAGTAATTTAGCTATATATTTGGACACAATTATTTCTTGTATGAGTTTCCTCTAATAGGACTCTGTCTAGGTGACTTTGAAAGCTACAATACCTTCTGTAAAAAGACCCTGAATGTCAATTCTATTCTGAGAAGTCACATGGTATGAGATATTTACCCAAAACTATCTAAAGGGTGTGTTACCTTCTATGGGAGAAGATGTATGTATAAAGTCTGAACCCAAAAATACTGAGGCGCGCGGTGGAAGGCCAGAGGGCCAGTGGGCCGGAGGGCCAGAGCGTTAGAGCGCCGATGATGAGAGCTCTATGGAACGGAACGGCGTTCGAAAATAAAATCTAATTATTTCTGGCATCAAAGATCTCTGCGAAGTTATTTTTCACAACAATTGAAGCCACTTCATTTGGCGACCCCGGCAGGACTGGGTTTTGAAGCTGAAGGAACCACGAAAGGCGACACTGGTGACCGACACAAACAACAGTGGCCACTGTACTTTGAGGTGAGCAATTTTTGTTTTTGAAAAAGTATGTGTTGTCACCAGTGAGCCAGAGTGGTAAGACCCTTTAAAATGCTTCTCCAAATTTAAAGAACTAAAAAATTAAAAGAGGATCCTTGATTCTAGAAATAATTGTCTATTGTTGTTGACGATATCAAGT
This sequence comes from Siphateles boraxobius, assembly GCF_051911475.1. Classification (NCBI taxonomy): domain Eukaryota; kingdom Metazoa; phylum Chordata; class Actinopteri; order Cypriniformes; family Leuciscidae; genus Siphateles; species Siphateles boraxobius. Next base: position 9,037,258 of record NW_027508777.1, on the reverse strand, counting down.
AATGTGTTATAGCGCGGCGGAGCTCCCGTTAGTGTTTGCCTGTGTTTATATAACCTGGTGCAGATTGTATGAATATTGGTACTGCTGATGTGCCGCTAAAGGTTTTGTCATACGTATAAAGGATTTGAGTTTACTGATATGGCTATCAGGATTTATGTTTGTTTGTTAAGTTTAACAAGTGTACTGGTTAAGGTTAATCAGTTTTTTTTATGTTTACTGTTATTGTTTTTTCTTGTCAAGAGGGCCTTGAGGATGACAAGTGTAATGATAAGAATATCATTAATGATTAAGGTTAATCATTTTCTGCTCGTTAAGGATAACGATACTGATAAGGTTATCAGGTATTTTATCTGTGTTTCTTATTAAGGATAATAAGATAGCATGCGCACAGATAAGATTAGCTTATGGTTACCGCATTGTTATAGGAATGACAATGGACTGCTCAGGTAAGCTAAATTGAATCGCAGAGGTCTGCGATAGTTTTAAAGTTATTTTATCACTGTGTTGGGAAAGTGTATCAGTGAATCTTATAATGTATTGATTATAAAGACAGTGCGTAAAACTGTGAGTAGAGTATAGCTTGTGTGTGTGTCTCTGGGATCCTGTGTGTCTGCTTGACTGTGCCTGTGGTTAAAAATAGGGGACAAGGAATGTGTGAATGAGCTTGAGGGACAAGTACTGTATAAATGATGGGTAGTAAAAATAAAGGAAATAGTAAAACAAAAGAAATTGTTTCAAGATATTAATCTTGTAGATTATTATAGTATGAAATAAGTTAAAGTATAAAATATATATTTAATTAATAAATTTGTATCTCATTATCCCTGAAGACAAAGTGAGAAAAAAATGATTCCATTGTAGATAATTAAGTTTGTGCTAAGGAAAAAATAACTTGTGAAGTGTGCTAAAAGCAGGGATTAAAGTGAAAAAAAAATCATAGTCATATTCCTGTAACTTTATTTAAATAGTCGAGCCAAATAGCGTTTTAAGGGGAGATGTTTTAAACCACTTTAATATTGCCTGTTTGCATATTTTAAATAGCTTGACAAATAATCAACCATCTACATAACTTTTCAGTGCATGTTTTTATTTATCGTATAAGACCAAACAATGCTAAACTATATTATTATATAGTTTGTTCCATGGCAAATCGTTTTGGCTGAGGGTAAAGTGAAGTTTCATAACTTTATATATTTAGGCTATTTAACTTTAACTTTGTAGCCTATTAGAGAGCTGACTAATATTTGACTGAATTTTTTTTTTTTCTCATTGTATAGCTTCTTATAGCCTACCTATTAGGCTACTTATACTTTTATACTGGATATTATTGATCATTAAAACTGACATTTAACAAAAAGAGACAGGGTTGTGTAATGTTATATATTCTAAACTAACCCATATACATAAAGATAACCGGAGCAGCCAGAGCGTGCTGAGTGACGCGGTCAAGAACGCACTGTTCCGTTTGCAGAATAACCGGACTCGCGTCCTCGGGAATTGTTCTCCCGAGTCGAACTTGGCAAGTCCGAAGTTTGCGTACTTGGTATTGAGAAACGGCCAATATTGACCCGCGTTCTGTTTTCTATCATGCGCCCTGCACATTTCCGATGATGTAATATGAACGCAAACGCACCAGGGTTGGATAGAATCAAGTTGAGTGTGAAACCAGACCAAAGCTGCGGGGGGCGCTGGGAACAATCGCGCTCGGATTCGGACCGCAGCAAACCAGCTGTAGCCTGACATGCACTTATCCGAAAAAATTTATTGAGTGAACACGGAGCAGTTTTTCCGAGAGCGGGAATTGAAAACCCGGACTGGACCATAAGCGAAGTGATTACAGAATGCTTAGAGTGGAGAGAGGAACGTGCTTTCGCTCCAATCCAGGCTTTATCACATCCCCCTCAGCAGGGTGAATACACCTCGTCTTTCCTTAATTTAAGACCTATTCAAACTAAAATTAAGACATTTATCACACTATTTGAGAAACGAAAGCCTATTTACGGCCTTAAATTATGAAAAGTGAATTTAAGACATTGAGGAACATAAGGACAGACGGGAACCCTGCAATTGACGGAAATCCGTCATAGACTCGCTGCAATTAATGCCTAGTTCACACTACACAACTTTAAACGTCGGCAGATCGGTGTGCTGTTCACGAAAACACACGCGAGAGTTGGATGGGAACTATCGCGAAACAGGTGTTAACTACGTCTATTTGAAAATGGACACCGGGACAAAATTGGCGGTGCAAGTTGTTTGCACAATGGTCTGTTCAGAACCAAGAAAAAAAAAGGAGAAAAAAAGAATATGGGTCAAAGGCTGGATAAGCGCACGCAGGCAGCAGGGATTGTCCGTGCTACAGAGAGAGTTGGAGGTGAGTAAAACATGTATTGAAGAAGCTGCCTGCTCGTGTTATGGTTTGGCAAAAATGTTTACAAATACAAAGGGTTGTGTATTGTGATAAGCTGATTTATTTCTTTATTTGTCTTTTACATAGATGAATGATGACAGTGGGTTTAGGGAGATGCTGCGAATGACCGCAGAAGAGTTTGATTTCTTGCTGGGGAAAGTCGAAAAAAAACCTCATAAAAAAAGGACACCAAAATGAGACTGGCAATACCACCTAGAGAGCGTCTGTCTTTGACACTGCGGTTCTTAGCAACAGGTTGGTGTGACTGCTTGTCAAAGTTATATAAAAAACCGATGTAGTTTCCTTTTGTTGTCACTCCGAGTTACGTCGGATGACGACGAATGGGGTTTCGCTTAGAAAGCCTATCAACTTCGAGTATTACAAAACGAGCCAATGGCAAAGAAATGCCATGGGTCTGCGGAATTTGCATAGCGTATCTCCGCCCTACCTCGTGGGTATAAAAAGAGGACGCCGGCAACATGCAGATATGTTTTTGCTTCGGAGCCAAGTTAATCCTTCGTTCCACAAGCCATCTCTGAACTGTCAGCTTTACAGACGAGCGAGATTCTCTGGTGTTGGTGTGACGGCGATCTCCCCGCGAGTGCGCGCTTCCTGCTTATCTGTGCAGTGGTTTGCCAGTGACTGTGTTTCTCCCCAGGCGCTTCAACACTCTCAGAGTTTCTTTCTCTCACAAAAGAGCTCGCACGCGGCACGTCTTTTTAAAGACGGCTCGCCCGTGCATTTCTGGTTGCAGTTGACTCATTTCCGATTTTGATGGGCCCATTCTCTGCTCTGTGTGTTTGGGCTTGATCACGATAGAGCAGCGTTTGTGGATGACTCACGTTCTCCCCGCGGGAACATGACCATCGCGTCATTACGGTCGAGACTCAGTGATCTCGTTAGAGAGAGAGTCCCCTCATCCACACCCCGATCTAACACTCTCCACGTGAGGTGCTACTTCGGCTGGTGGCCAGGGTGACCTGAGGGTGTTGGTGTGGAAAAAAGGCGCCGACTATCCGTCCGTGCCCCACGCCCCCCTCTTCATTGACGCAACCCGTGAACGATCACGGGATGCCCGTGGGCCCATCTTCGGACCCCCCAAGGGATTCCTTTGACGTTCCAGAATCGGATCTGTTGTCTATCGCAGCATCACAGGGCGGGCTAGAATTTTCACGAAGTGAAGATTTGACAGTGCTGCCACTTTCGGGTGTTCATATGGCATTTGTCGAGTCAGATCCTGAGATGACGGCCATGCTTTCCCGGGCCGCCGCAAGCGTCGGACTAGAGTGGAACCTTCCACCCTGTCCTGTGCGCTCGCTGCTGCACGATTGGTTTTTGGGTGTGGCCGCTGACACTGGTAGGCGTCCACTCCAATACCTTTCTTCCCGGATGTGCATCAGGAGATCTCGAAATCCTCGAAGACCCTGTCTTCCAGCGATCCCTCGTTGATCTTCTCCGCCCTTCCTCCCCTCCACGGGGCCGCTGCCCATGGGTACTCTGGGGTCCCCCGGTCGAACGCTCTGTTGTGATACTAAAATAACTGTGTCCTCAGAGTGCTTCTTCTCGGCGCGATCCTAAGCACCCGTCCGAAGCCTGTAGTTTTTCGTCTACACTTGTGGCGAAATCCTGAAGTTCCCAGGACAGGCAGCCGCCTCACTGCATGCCATGGCCATTCTGCTGGTCTTCCTGGCCCAGGTGTTCATGGACGTGCAGGAGTGCAGGACTGACCCAGGGCTCTTCATTGAGCTGCGCGCCGCCACTGTCCTTGCTCCCCGAGCGACGAGACTGGCCGCACGCTCCCTGGGTCAGGTGATGTACACCATTCAAGCCTGTGGCTTAACCTGTCCGATATGCAGGATGTCCGGCGGACCCGTCTGCTCGACACCCTCATATCCCAGGTCGGCCCTTCGGCGGTGCGGTTGTGGGCTGTACACAGTTCACAACCGCCCATGAGCAGACTGAGGCATATTCTGTCCCGACGGCCCGCCGTCTGCTCAGATCACTCAGTCTGCCCACCGCCGAAGGCGCCCCCCCGCGGCTCCCACCCCGCCCGTTCATCCGGGCTGGCTCTGGAGGCCGCAGGGGGACGCCACAGCCCTCTCCTGCCCCGCCCCCCGCTAAACGCCGGGCCAAGCGGCGCTCCTGAGACGGGCTGCTCAGGGATGATGGTCACTTCTGAGGAGATGGTAGCAGGACCACTCCTTCCCCCGGTGGAGGGCCGGGGGAGAATCCTTTGTTTTCCACTTCCTGCTGCTTGCCCCCGGGTGGGCAACACCCTAATGTGGTTAAAGAAGAAGTGACATTTTCATCCCTGGGCACACAGAGTTCTCGGACGACACTGTGTTGCCGCCCCCGGGCCGTGCACCCCTCGTCCTCCTCTGTTCCAGAGCCGGATGACAGTGCGCGCCGTCCCCGGACCGTGCCGCTCTCATCCTCCTCTGTCGCCAGCCCCCTGGCAGAGCAGACCCCCGTGGAACGTTCGTCCTTCCCTGGTCTCCTCTGTCAGGGCGCGGTCAATGTTGTGCCCCCACACCGGGCCCCTATGCCGTCCACGTCTGGGCCAGTCATTCCGCCTTGCTGCACCACCGGTGGGAAGTCTGTGGTTCGTATGACCCCCGCTGGTACAGTTCTTGGGAGCCTGGCTAGAGCTTCCCTGTCCCGCTGGGTCGCGCAAACGATCAGGCTCGGCTACGCGATTCAGTTCGCGCGGTCTCCTCCCCGCTTCAGGGGAGTCCGCTCCACTATGGTCGGTGGCAATGCCCCTATCATGAGAGCGGAGGTTGCCACCCTGCTGGCGAAGGGTGCGATCGAGACTGTCCCTCCAGCCGAAATGAGGTCCGGCTTCTACAGCCCGTACCTCATTGTCCCGAAGAAAAACCGGTGGGTTACGGCCAATCCTGGACCTGCGCGTTCTGAACCGCTCCCTTCACAGGCTGCCGTTCAAGATGCTCACGGCCAAACGTATTTTCGAAGGTGTGCGGCCCCAGGATTGGTTTGCAGCAATTGACCTGAAGGACGCCTACTTTCATGTCTCCATTCTTCCTCGACACAGACCGTTCCTACGGTTTGCTTTCGAGGGGCAGGCATATCAGTACGCGGTTCTCCCCTTTGGGCTAGCCCTGTCTCCTCGCGTCTTCACGAAGGTCGTCGAGGCTGCCCTTGTTCCCCTTCGGGAACACTGGGTCCGCATCCTGAACTATCTCGACGACAGGCTGATCCAAGCTCACTCTCGAGACCAGGTTTGCGAACACAGGGACCTTGTGCTCCGGCACCTAGCCCGCCTGGGCCTTCGGGTCAACTGGGAGTAGAGCAAACTTTGCCCCGTGCTCCTCATTTGGAGTCAGAAGCATCTGAGGTCGCTTCATGCCATTTATATCCCCGGAGCCCTGAACTGTGCAGCCGACGAGCTCTCACGGCTTCAGCCCCTCCCGGGAGATTGCCAACTCCATCCCCAGTCGGTTCAGCTGATTTGGGACCAGTTCGGGGACGCTCAGATAGATCTGTTTGCCTCTCACGACTCGACCCATTGCGCCCTGTTCTATTCACTGACCGAGGGCAGGCTCGGCACGGATGCACTGGCGCACAGCTGGCCGCGGGGCCGCAAATATGCGTTTCCCCCAGTGAGCCTTCTTGCGCAGACCCTGCGCAAGGTCAGGGAGGACGAGGCACGACCTGATCGTCAGGTTCCTGAGAGGAGCGAGGAGACTAAATCCTCCTCGCCCTCCTCTCGTTCCCTCTTGGGACCTCTCAGTGGTTCTAACTGCCCTGCAGAGTGCTCCCTTTGAGCCTCTACAATCAGTTGAGCTTAAGTTCCTGTCAATGAAGACAGAGCTCCTGGTTGCACTGGCCTCCATCAAGAGGGTAGGGGACCTGCACGCATTCTCCGTTGACGAAGCGTGCCTGGAGTTCGGGCCGGCTTACTCTCACGTGATCCTGAGACCCCGGCCTGGATACGTGCCCAAGGTTCCTACCACTCCCTTCCGGGACCAGGTGGTGAACCTGCAAGCGCTGCCCCTGGAGGAGGCAGACCCAGCCTTGGCACTGCTCTGTCCAGTACGCGCTCTCCGCGCCTATGTAGACAGAACGCAGTGTTTCAGGACCTCAGACCAGCTCTTTGTCTGTTATGGTGGGAAGCTGAAGGGAAAGGCTCTCTCAAAGCAAAGGTTGTCTCACTGGATAGTGGACGCCATTGCTTTTGCATACCAGCAGCAAGGTCGACCGTGCCCCCTTGGTGTGTCTGCCCACTCCACCTGGAGTGTGGCATCCTCTTGGGCTCTAGAGCATGGCGCCTCGCTAACAGACATCTGCAGAGCTGCAGGCTGGGCGACACCTAACACATTCGCCAGATTCCATAATCTCCGAGTGGAGCCAGTGTCCTCTCGTGTACTCGCTTCAACCAGCTAGTACCGGACCCGCTCAGGTGTCTTCGCTTGCTTGCCATTCCACTCCACGGACTGGATACGTGTGATATTCTCCTCAGGTGAGCTTCCCTGAAAGCCCTGAGCTCCTCCACCACTCCTGATGTCGGCGCCAGTGTCTATTGCCTGCGTGTCGGCTAGGTGCCTCCCGTGTGCATGGTCCCTCCTCTGAGTGACCCCCACATGTGTATTTCCACTGTAAGCCTCTCTGAGCATGTGTCTTTCCCTTGGCAAGCCACCTTACCTCCCCTGGGGTTGAAATATTCCACCTGCGGCTGGACAGGTGAAACATTCAAGTCCCTCAGGTTCCAGTACAGGGTTGGGCCAGCACCATCTCACAGATAGTTGTGGAGACCTGTGCCGACCTGTACCAGGTTATGAAGGAAGACTTCCTGAAGGTAGGCTGTTACGGCAAGCTGTGATATATTAACATCCAGAACATACATTCTGGATACTTACAATATACAGTACAAATACCTTGAAAATATTATTTGACTACAAAGTATGACCAGAAACCATGTCATTGTTAAATTCTGTGCATTTATTTATATTATGTATTTGTACTTGTATTACTTTATTTTTTATTGCATCTGTATATCTGTACTTTTTATTTTTGTATGTGATGTTATTTTTAACTTTATTAGATATTATTTTATCTACCTATTTATGTTTTATTTATATGCTGTGTGTAATTTTATCCCTAGTTTATCTTTTAAACCTTTTTTATGTTTTTAATGATATGCTCTTTGCAGCACAAAAGGATGGCTATCCAATTTTGTTGTACTTGTGACTATGATAATAAAGGCATTCTGATTCTTACATAAATTCCCAACCACTGTTTTTCCCCCCCTATTGTTGTAGACACCATCAACAGAGGCAGAATGGCGGTCAATAGCGCAGGATTTTGCAAGGAAATGGCAGTTTCCACATTGCCTTGGGGCACTCGATGGAAAGCACATTCACATGCAGCCTCCAACAAAAAGTGGCAGTCTTTACCACAACTACAAGGGCAGGTTCTCTGTGCTAATGATGGCGGCTGTAGATGTGAACTACAAGTTCATATATGCAAGTGTGGGTACCCAAGGTAGGGTGTCAGATGCTGGACTGTTTGCACACTCTGACCTGCGCAAAGCAATGGACCAGGGCCTGCTGAAATTTCCTCCACCTGAGCCTTTGCCTAGCTCTGACATACTGATGCCCTATATGTTTGTGGGTGATGACGCATATCCCTTAAGACAGGACCTGATGAAGCCCTATCCATTCAGGCAGATGGAGCACAGTCAAAGAGTACTGAACTACCGGCTCTCTAGGGCACGACGAGTGGTAGAGAATGCCTTTGGCATTCTTGCCAACAGGTTGAGGGTTTTCAGGTCGACCATATGCTTTGAGCCACACAAGGTGGTGAAGATAACAATGGCCTCCCTGTGCATCCACAACTTCCTCTGCGAGCGGAGGTCCGAGGCATATACACCTCCAGCCTTTGCAGACTGGGAGAATGCTGACCATAACATGGTTGATGGAGTCTGGAGGAATCATGGGATGGGGGCTTTTCAGCCTGTGGAGCATAGAAGAGCGCGCAATGCAACAGTCACAGCAAAAATGCAGCGAAATCGTTTGCGAGACTATTTTGTCTCACCACCAGGTAGCGTTTCTCGGCAGGAGCAACACATTTAGAAATGTAGAGATGTCGAGGTATCTTGTCAGCCTTTTGATTGTGTGTGTTCTGCGTTGGCCTTTGTTGTTAAATTCTAAATCAATAAAGATCTTTAATTTACCTGTTACAAATTTTACATCGTCATTCTTTAAATGGATACTTCAAACAGTATATTAACAGTATACATTTTGCACATTCCTGCAGCTTTCAAACTATTTTTTTTTTAAATGTGTTTAAAAGGCCAACAGACAATTAAACGTGTAAAGAAATACTGTAAACATGTAATGTATTGACAGGCTTTAAAGACGCTATGCAATTTGAGATGCAATGGCTTTAAAAAATGTACAGACATCCTGTTTTGGTCATTTGATTTTCAAACATTTATTGGAAAAATAGTTTATTAAAGTAAAAAAAAAAAAATACACTGTATATTACTGTGCAAAAGCCATCCAGTGCTTTTACTTTACACTGCAATGTCAACATAGACTTTGAGAACAGTTATGGACAGTACCAGTCAAAAATTTGTACATACTTACACATCCAAGATAATGGGAAATTGTGTCCAAACTTTTGACTGTTACTGTATATTCAAATGTGTTTACAAGTGCAATAGTGCAAAAAAAGGACAAATAAATTCACAACAATATGTAAACAGAAACACTGTTACAATGTAAGCTTTTCACAGTCTTTCATAATGGCCATTATCTTGCAGTGTTTGCAAAAAGGTTGGATGAGGACTCAAAGCTGATGAGTAACAAGGATGAGACTGTGCCTGTGGCGGAGCTGAAATGTCTTGTGCATGTGAAGACAAGGATCTGTTCCTTTCAGTCTCCTGAGCGTCATAGATCATTACCATTATGTTCTTTTTCAGTCTTGCTAAATATCCAGGGTCTTGAATTTGCCTCAATTCCAGTACAACCTGGTTCCCAAATGCTGTTAATGCATCTGGAGTTGGTTGAACATCTACTTTAGCAGCCATCCTCTTTAGGACTTCAACCTTCTGCAGCTCTACATCCGTTTCTGGCATCCTCTTGCGTTTCCCTCCCCTGGTGCTAAAAACATTTTGCACCGCCATCCTATCAGATGAGGCAGTCGAAGGAATTTCCTCAACAGCTGTGGGTGAAGCTCCTTCATGTGATGATTCTACTGAAGCTGGACATGATAGGCTTGGTGCTAAAGGTGAGTCCGGTAATGATTCCGAAAGATCCTGCTCCTCTGCGTCACCCAGCTTGCGGAATGAAGAACCAAGCTGGAAGAGAGATGATTATGAAAGTTACTGGTAACACTTTATTAGGGCCCAAGCCTTGAAAAGGCGAAGGCCCTATTGTTTTCCTTAGGATTATTTATTAGGGCCCAAGCCTTGAAAAGGCGAAGGCCGAGCGGAAGATGGTACCCGGGCGTGGCAGGGGGGCTCGACAGCGCCCCCTGGAACGGGATTCGAAAACATGTCCATATATCAAACACGCTTGCATGAATTAATATGAAAATCGGTACACATATAGATCTCATCGTTTCATATATCCTTCGTACTCTTACTTTTTAGGCCAGCCCAACAGGAAGTCGGCTATTATGGGTTGTTTGGAAACTCATGCTCACGAATTTGAAACACTTCTCCTTGGGAATTCACCCGATCGTCACCAAACTCGGTGTGCATGAAGTCAAGACATTGAGGATGAAAAATTGCCAGGGGATTTTTGATATCTCGAACGGTTTGGCCGTGGTGAGGAAACGAATTTATGGCGAATAATGGAAACAGGAAGTGTGTTATAACTTCTGCATACATTGACTGATCTTGATGAAACTTCAGCAGTGTGTTCGCTGTAAGAGGCCGATCACATGGATGTGACTATTGTGAGTCAAAGTTATAGCGCCACCAACTGGCAGCAGGAAGTGTTCACTTTCACGTGTTCACTTTCAAAATGCTTTTAAATCACCCTCTTATTTTTACCCGATTTGCTTAAAACTTTATGTGTATAATGTAAACACACGGCAGATTTAGACCTGTGAAAGGATTATTGATATCTTAGATACTGTTGCCGTGGTAACGCATCAAATTTTAAGATTCTTTTTTGATGCTTTTGAGACTCTTAGCATACTTGAAATTGCATGAAACTCGACATACACATCACATTTATTAGCCAGTAGACATGTGCAAAGTTTCAGAAACGGACGTGGTGCAGGTGCTCAGTAGCGCCACCTTTTGACAAAAGAGGGGGAGTTAAGTCTATACTTTTATCTACAATCTTAAAACTCAATATGTATATTGTTCATATCGAGCTGGACAACTTTCTAATTTACAGTCATTAGCTCAGACCAACAGGAAGTCAGATATTTTGGTTTGAATGTGGATGTTTTGGAGAATTTTCTCTTCCTCTCTCTCTGACCCTACGTCTCTCCGTGTGTTTGGGGGAGGGGGATTTGTCTGCTGAGTGAGAATGCTTTTATTTTTGTTTTTCAAGGTTTTGGGGCCCTTAATGTGCTCGAAAACTCTTGAAACTTTGCACACAGGTCAACACCCGTGGCCATCAGGGCCGGGCTGAAGCTGGTACCCGGGCGTGGCAGGGGGGCTCGACAGCGCCCCCTGGAAAGCGATTCGAACACTTGTCCATATATCAAACATGCTTGCATATAATAATATGAAACTCGGTACATATTTAGATCTCATCGGGCCGAACAACTTTCGTGCTCTAAGTTTAACGACAGCTCAAGAGGATGTCAATTATTATGGGTTGTTTGGAAAATGCATGCTTTTATTTTTTATATACTTCTCCTAGAGAATTAATCCAAACACCACGAAACTTCGTCAGCATGAAGTCAAGACATTGAGGATGATAAATTGCCAGCGGATTTTTGATATCTCGAACGGTTTGGCCGTGGCGAGGAAATGAATTTATGACTAAAAAAGGACACATAAAGTGTGTTATAACTCAGTTAGTTTTACCTACAGTTACAAAACTTGCCGTGTATATTGTTCTCTTCAAGCCGGACAACTTTCTAATTTACAGTTATTAGTTCCGACCAACAGAAAGTCAGCAGTAGCGGTTTTAGGCACGGGCGAACCAGGCAGTCACCTGGGCGGCATTTTGTCATGTCACATGTGGGCGGCACGAGCAGTTAAAAAAAAAACCTCTGCGCTGCGAAGCGGTTTTCTATTATCTATCATTTCACTGTGTGGGGAATTGGCAAATTGGCGCCACTGCTTGCTGAGAAGGTGCCGTGTGTGACGCCGGATTCACACTGCACGCATTAGCAGTGCGTATTTTTTTCGGCGCCCATGTTAACAGATTGACCATTCACACACCGCACGCAGAGGCGGCGCGGCAGCGCGTAGCAGGAGCACTGTATCAGCAATACTCTAATGGAATTAGTGGGCTAAAGTCAGACACACCACCTCGACTTTCTTCCAAAATAACACACATTTCATTCATAATATTATAAATACAGGCCTATAGTTCCTGCAAATTCTAGTTTATCTGAATTGTGTGAAATGGCTAATAAAAATAAGTAATACAAAACGATTATGTGGGTCACCTGACCAAGGTGAATTGGTTTAGTCTTGTCGTGACTCGTGACGTGAGCAACAGTGTTGGGGGGCAGGGGATGGGAAATCTGTTGATTGTCGAGTGCCAAATAAACAAGGATGGAAAGGAAAAGCTCAAAGCCATCAGGTGCACAATTTAGAAAAAAAAAGAAAAGAAGAGGAGAAACGAGCAAAAGATAAAGGTATGCAACTATGTTCTCTCTGTGGTATGATTACGGTATCCATGTTGTCATGAATGAAGGGCTAACGTTAATTGTGGGTAACTCTTCTCTTACGTTTCTTAGACTTTTTGCTACGATACTTGTTATACTTATACAACAATAATTAGGTTTAAAGTCAACAAACACGAGATCTAATTTCACCATAATATTGTGCTTTGCAACAAAACTGTTACAAGTTCAGTTATAATTTATTTCCATCAGTTGGGTTAACGTTAGGCCCTGTAATTAGCCAATTGAATTTTCAAATCTGTAGGTAGTTTCAAGTCATGTATACTTTTCTTGACCTCAACTACAGTGGTACAATGACATTTTAATGACAAATTCAATTTGTACCTCTGTAGTTGAGGTCAATAAAAATATTCATGACACAGTTATAATGGCCGAAGGCGGTCTCGCCCAGGGTGTAATTCAATGTAGAACCGCCACTGAAAGTCAGATATTGTGGTTTGAATGTGGATTCTGAGAATTTTCTCTCCCTCTCTCTGACAGAGAGAGTGTTCCCTGCTATTCTCTCTTTGTGTGTGTGTGTGTGTGTCTGTGTAGGGTGGTTGAGAAGGAAAGGGGGGTGGGGGGGGGGGGGGGGGTCTCTTCCAGTGATAGTTTAAAATAGGGCTATACTGCCCTCTTGTGTCCAAAATTATATTTATATATATGGCGCTTTTCCACTGCATGGTACGGTACGGTTCGGTTCGGTACGGGTCGACTCGGCGCGGAACGGTTCGGCTCGCTTCGCTTTTCCACTGCGTGGTACGACTCGACTCGGTACGGCACGGTTCGGTTCGCTTTAGCTCGGTTGCTTTTCCACCGCAGTTAGTACCCCTTCAAAGTGGGTGGGACTGATCGTTATTAGCGCCGCCTCTATTGCCATGACATCATCGTAAACGCGCCAAATTTCAAACGCAAAACACAGGAACAAAGGAGCCTATCGAGGGGATGGTGTTCCTGATTCTCGGCATGTGGATGTTTTTAACTGCAAGACGGAGAAATGTGTTTAAAATGAGGCTGATGGCAGCAAAACAAAATACTGCTAAAAAAAACAAAAGAGTCTGGGAACTCTTACAACGAAGCGCAGATGACGACATCACTCAGTTTGCCCGACGGCGCACTAGGGTAAGCTAATCTTGTTTAGGGTCTCAATCCTGATGTAGTCTCAAAGCATATAATGAATTTAGCTGGCAATATTATGTATTAAGAAGTGTAATCTGTGTATTTCAGATGTATCATATTTCGCAAAGTCGCCGCCACAGACCATCTGTTTGGACGTTTAACAGAGCTTCTGAGTGGTGGGATGTGATTGTTCCTGGTTTTACAAACACGCAGTGGTTGGAGAACTTTAGAATGTCGGAAGAAACGTTTATCCATTTGTGCAACAAACTGCGTCCTGCGATGGAGCGACGGGACACAAACTTCCACGTGTGTGTACCTCTAAAGAAGAGAGTAGCCATTGCACTGTGGAAGCTTGCAACCGGCTCTGAGTACAGAAGTGTTGGACATCTTTTTGGAGCAAGCATTTCAACTGCGTGTCGGTGTGTTCAGGAGTTCTGTGCTGCAGCAGAGACGTTGTTGGTACCTGAAAAAATTTGTTTTCCAGATCAGGAGAGGTTTAAAGAAATGGCTGCCTACGTTGAGAACAGATGGGGACTCCCACAGTGTATTGGTGCTATTGATGGATCACACATACCCATAATAGCACCACAACACTATCACTGTGACTATTTCAACCGTAAAGGCTGGCACTCCATCATCCTTCAAGGTGTTGTGGATGGGAAGGGACTTTTCTGGAATGTTTTCACAGGACTGCCTGGAAGCCTGCATGATGCTCGGGTTTTGAGACTGTCCACGCTGTGGGAGGTGGCAAGCCGTGGAAACCACATACCAGCTAGCACCAAAAACATTGATGGGGTGAATGTTGGCTACTACATCCTTGGAGACTCTGCCTATCCCTTGCAGAACTGGCTCTTAAAACCATTCATTGACACTGGACGGCTGACAGCGGAACAGCGGGTCTACAACACGAAAATATCCAGAGCACGTGTAGTGGTTGAAAATGCTTTTGGAAGATTAAAAGGAAGACTTGAACAGTTGACTATGTCTGTTCTTTAAAGTGTGTGGTCAATAAACTTTTGTGCAGTATTTTAAAATGTTCCCCTTGCATATTTCTTAACCCCTTTCACGGAAAAGATCACAGATCATTTTAGTAAAACATTTCACCACTCGTTAAAACATCACACTCTTACTTGATCTGGAAAACCTTTCCCTCATTACAAAGATTTAAGACTCCAGCTTTGATATTTGACCACTTTTATGATAAATCTGCTTTGCAGTGACATTAAATTCTTGATCTATTCCAGGAGTGTGAAATTATTAATTTGTAACATTTGATATTTTGAATAGGAATCATCTCTCATAATGCAGTCAATCATGTTTTCTCAGGTTTATTTGTGTTCACTTACATGCAATATACAGCATCTGGAGAAATAATTATCACATGTTTTTTAAATATTTATCATACAGAATAATATTTATATTAATTTTATGTCATAACACTATTTTAAACCGTGACCGGAATCTGATACAAATACTCGATGGTGGTTTAAAGTGAGTTTTAAGTAAAAGTGTATTATTAATATTTTATATTTTGTCTAAATGTAGCTTGCTGATACCTGTTGCTTTAATCCACCTGCTGGAAAAGCTATTCTATTACATAATTCAATTTGTTAAAAGAATTCACGTAAGGTCCCAAAAATATGTATAAGGTCCCAAAAATATGTATATATTTTGTTTTTAAACAAGACTTAAAATAATAGGTGGATTTTGCATGTATAGTAGGATGACATGATTGTCGATGGCTAAGCATAATGCCAGAATAAAGGCTATAATGGCTGAATTCAAACAAAAGAATAACGATAAAAGAATAATGAAGATTAAGTCTCATACCGGCAGAGGTGTGAAAGGTATGTCTATTGACTACAATAAAGCATGAATGGGACAGTTCTCCTCACCCGACATTAGTCAATAGACTGTAAATGGGTGTCTACAGGGCAATAAAATATTTGATAAGAATCTAATCAGCCTTTTCTTAAAAAAAACTCCCCATATATACTCCACAGCATGGATATTTTTAAGAAATCTTCAGATTTAAAATCTTTTTTAAATCAGATTCAAAATTCAGATCATGCTTCCTTATATATCTCAATATTAATAACAGTCTGATTAATTCTGAGTCTTGAACTGTAAACTCTTACTTCTAGACTTGGCTTTCTTAATATATGTTTGTTATGTCTCCATTCAGAATAGATTATATTCAAGTGGGGCATACATGACACCCAGCATAAAAAGGTTGCTACTCATAAGTCACAGCAACCCCTTTTTATTTTGGGTGTCATGTATGCCCCACTTGAATATAGTCTATTTTGAATTTCAAAGGTATAATTAGCTATATTACATGCTAATGAAATATTAAAGCATTAAAAAGGAAAGTACACGTTTAACAAGTAAATTTTATTGAAGAAAAATGTAAACAGATCAAACTTCAAACAAAGTGCAAATATATTTACTGAAAAAATAAAATATATAAAGACATATATAAACAAAAATTTAAAAGTAAAAAATGTACACCAAGCGAACTTGACATTTTGTGCAAATGTATGTAGTGCAAAAAAATAAATATATATATATAAAATATAAAGACGACATATATAAACACAAATTTAAAAGAAAAAAATGTACACTAAGCAAACTTTAAACGTCGTGCGCAAACGTATTATACAAAAAAATTCAGAGAAAACAAGTTAAAAAATAACTATTTCTATGAATTATGGACTAGAGAGGTTTTAGTCGGGCAGAGAGGTCAGTTGTTGCCGGCCACTCATCGCCTGTACAAGCATCCCCATGACGTTGAGGAAGGCTTGATTGAATGCAGCCGTTTGTGCATTTTCCTCCGTCCTTAAGGCCGCTTCCTGCTCCCTCGCTTGCCGGGCCTCATCGATTGCCATCTGCAAATGGAGCTCCCTCTGTGCCCGGTTCAGTTCCTGCTGTTGAATATCAGCCACCTGCATCTCTCTTAAAACAGCTAGATGCTCCTGATGGTGCATGCTCCTTTTCCTCTTGCCTAGATACAAAGGAAGAACAGTTATAATTGTGATTTTTTTTCTAAAGGTAAAAAAAAAAAAAAAGGAGAGTAAAAATAAAGCTAACAGAATCACATATCAATTAATTTATGAAATAACTGTTCATTAACAACCCTTACATGATCTACAGTGTGAACTAATCACAAAGTTACAGTAGCTAGCAATAATGTATTTATGGTGAGCAACAGGATTTCATGATATATCCAATTTTATTGCAGGCATTCAAATCGACATAAGAAAAGGATTAGGTAAGCTTAGTCTAGATATATGATTTGTAACAGAAAGTGTTTTAGTCGTATTTCATACCTGGTACCACACGCTCTGGTGTCCTGCTGGTGCTGGAGGTTGCTGGTGTAGGCGGTCGTGCTGGTGGCGAAGCTGCTATCACCATTTGGGACGTTGAGGCATCACTGCACGGAGAAAGTGCTAACGAGTCAATTGTAGACAATGCATCTGAAACAAAAAGTTACACAAATTATTGCAACACAAGTCAAACTAGCAACAATAACAAGTCCAGAACATTTAAATAATTAAATAGTCATAGATGTATAAAAAAATCAAAATAAAGCTTTACAGTAGATGGTCAATAAAGTGAAGCTTTCAAACTTAATATATTGTTAACTTAACACAACGTACCATCATCGAATGTGTTGTCTAACAACGAGGTGGCCGAGTCCAGGGCACCCTCTCTCCCATTGCTCGCAGGTCGTCTTCCGTAGATAGCGTCCATTTGGTCGAACCACTTCCACGTTCTCCTGTTCGCACCATTTCGGCCGTTGTGATCCTTTATGGTTCTATAGTCACTCGTAAGTTTTTTTAATTTGTCCCTACACTGTTTGCAGGTCCGGTAATAGCCTTGTGCGGCTAAGAGCTGAGCTACTTCTTGGAACACTTTTTCATTCCGTTTTGCCCCATCCAGCTCTCGCTGGATCCGCTCCTCGGCAACCAACGAGAGGAACGTCTGCACCTCGTCCACTGACCACGATTCAGCCATTTCTTTTTTAAAGTTTTGATCTCTTTTTTTTTTTCAAGAAAGTAAAAAACAGATGCTAACGCGTTGGCTGTTGTCTACTGGTTATTTAAATCTAGCGGGTTTAGTGTCTCGTGTCGCAAATCCAATGACGCTGGTAGTGACGATTCTACCTGACCAATCAGTGATCTGCAGTGTTTTTACGTCACATTTTAGTACCGGTACGGTACCCTTGGAACCTCAACAGACCAGGTACCATTTAAAGCGAGCCGAAGCGAGCCGTACCGTACCGTACCATGCAGTGGAAAAGCACCACAAGTGAGCCGTACCGAACCGAACCGTACCGTAGCATGCAGTGGAAAAGCGCCAAAGCGTGCCGTACCGAACCGAACCGTACAGTACCATGCAGTGGAAAAGCGCCAATAGATATATTATGTATGTGACTGAGGATGTTGTGTTTTATAGCGAGTGTACACAAATATAAGTAAACAGTTTGCAGTCTGAATGATGTCCTGTATGAAAAAAATGAGGGAGTATGTTTCGACTGTTCACACACACAGTTCGATCGCCCCCGCGCCTCTCTCTCTCACACGCGCGCACACACACACACACACACACACAGTTCGATCGCGCCCGCGCTTCTCTCTCTCTCTCTCTCTCTCTCTCTCTCTCTCTCTCTCTCTCTCTCACACACACACACACACAGTTTGATGGCGCGCGCCTCTCTCTTAAGCTGGAGTGTGTGTGTGTGTGTGCGCGCGAGAGAGGCGCGTTGGCGCGGTAGAACTTTGTGTGTGTGTGTGTGTGTGAGAGAGAGAGAGAGAGAGAGAGAGAGGGAGAGAGAGTGTGAGAGAGAGAGAGAGAGAGGGGCGCGGGCGCGATCGAACTGTGTGTGTGTGTGTGTGTGTGAGAGAGAGAGAGAGAGAGAGAGAGAGAGAGAGAGAGAGAGAGAGAGAGAGAGAGAGAGAGAGGCGCTTATTTATAATTCAGATGAGAATAAAGTTAATTAAAATTATAAGGAACATTTAGTTTTCTGTTCTGAATATCATTAAAACAGAAAAGGCAGAGACAACATAATGATGAATAATCTTAAGATATTATATCGTATTCTATGTGTTGTGAATACACCCATGTTAAATATTAAAATTTACTTCCATTGCATATCATAGGACACATAAGCGTACAATATAATTACATTAATAAACCTGTACAAAGACCTCCAGATAAATACTGGGCTTCTATATTTACACATTTAAGTGCTGAAAAACACATTGAGCTATGACATCCTATGACATTAAAAATTATTCTATATTTAAATTATCTCATATATGTGGCTATTGTGGTTCAAGATCATAGGCCCTGTCCCAAATGGCACACTTCATATGAATACTCGGTCTTGTGTACTTATTTCATGTGTCCATTAAATCCATGAGACCCATGGATGAGGTGTCTCATTTTTCATTTTAGGTTTCAGAAGGTTGCTCACGCATACTTTGTGGTTGATATGTGCCCTCGATGCGCACTTGATGCACCCAAACTGATGCAAGCTCTACAGCAGTGTTTCTCAACCTTTTTGGAGTATTGGACCCCCATAATATCTGAAACCAGCCTCATGGACCCCCCCTACCCCTGTTCTCACCCGCCATCCACTGTTTTATTTCCAATCACAATGATTTTCACAGTTAAACGCTATGAATGCAATATCAGTGAATGCAAGTTAAGTAATTAATATTTTTTTTAATGACTTGCAACTAGAATTGCATCTGGCCATTGAATTTGATTGCATTGAAATGGCACAACACATTACACAATCAATCACAACAACATTGTCAATTTCAGAACAATATTCTACTGCATTCTATAAAACATCACATGTCCATTAATGTCCAATTTGAGATTATTTTAACAACGTCCATTTGAATGTTACTTTCTTTTGTAAAATTTACACTTTTTTAATACTAAAATTTCATTCTACTGCATTAAAATTACACAACAAATGCTTCATATACAACCAATTCTTTGGAACAACATTCTCTTTCAACACATGGAACAGTTTCAACACTATGCCATCTATGTAATTTGGCTTTAACTTATTAACATGTCCATCTGAATGTTATTTTACTTGAATCTTTTGTTTAATGTGAAATTTGCACCTGTTTATCACAAATAAGCTTTTGCATACTGGGGTGAAGTGTAGCAACAGCAGCAATAAGGTTCCTCTCCAAGCTGAGTCTGTTTCTCTGTTTTGTCTTTATGTGTGCCATGACTGAAAATGTGACCTCACACAAATAGGTTGATCCAAAAGGCAACAGTTCATACAGAGCATGTTTCCCAACATCAGGGTACTCCTTTTCAAAATTGCACCATAACTGTGTCAGTGATGTTTCTGAAAACATTATCTTCAAACCCCTATCTGAGGACAAATCAATAAGTCTTTCCTGGAGAGTAACAGGAACGGTCTGGGTGCAGGTAGCCACAAAAGGGTTCCTTATCCAGTGAAGTGCAGAATTATGAACCTCAATGTCAGGAAAATATGATCTGAACTCAGAGGAAAGTTATTCCAAGTGTGCCTGTACTGTCTGCAGAATGCTCACTTTTTCAGCTCTAGCATTAACAATACACATGTCCAGCTGAGGGAAACTACTGACATCCCCATTCTGGCATTTCCGACACCAGAGCTCAATTTTCTTCATGAACCCTGAAACTCGATCATACAGGTGAAGGACAGTTGTGTCTTTACCTTGCAATTCCAAGTTCAAGTCATTCAGCCTGCTGAAAACATCTGCCAGGTAAGCTAAATATGCCAGCCAGCTGTTGTTCTTCAGCAGTGGTGCAAGTGCAGTGCTCAGAGAGAAAGTCACTGACTTGATCACGTAACTCAAACAGTCTCTGGAGTGTTTTTCCCCTTGAGAGCCAGCGTATATCAGTGTGAAGCAACAATTGCTGGTGTTCAGAATTTGCTCCATCACATAGTTTTTCAAACAGTCTGGCATTTAGAGGTCGGGATTTAATGAAGTTGATGATTTTAACAGCATCATTAAGGACTTCGTGTAATTTGGGGCACATACGTTTTGAAGCTAAAGCTTTCCTGTGAATTATGCAGTGAACTGTCTTAATGCCAGGGTTTGCCTGTTTTACGCGTGCGAGGAATCCACGGGTGCGCCCCGTCATTGATGCTGCTCCGTCCGTGCAGATATGTGAGCAGCGCTGCCAGTTCAACGAGTGCTCCGTGAAAAAAGAATCCACAACATTAAAAACATCCTCGCCGGTGGTTCTGGCCAGCATTGTCTTGCAGAAAAGAATATGTTCGGTGATATTATCTTTGTCTTTGAAGCGAACAAACGCTACCAGTTGTGATTTGCCACTAACGTCAGTTGACTCGTCTAATTGTAAAGCAAAACAGTCAGACCACTTTAATTTTTCCACCACTTGCGCAAGGATATCTGCAGACATATCATCAATCCGACGGCATACAGTGTCGTTGGATAAAGGCACCGTTTTAATTGCATCTGCTGCCTTCTTGTCTAACATTGTCTCTGCTAGGATGGCAGCTGCTGGCACAATTAATTCCTCAGCAACTGAGTATGTTTTTTTCGATTTGTCTACAAGCAAAGATACCTCATATGAAGCAAGCAGGGAAGAACTGGTCATCTGTGTTGCCTCTTTTAGTGTGTCTTGACTTTTCCGAAATTCAGAAAGTTTTCTGTAGAAAAAGTCTGCAGATTTACCTACATACAGGTGCTTCTCAAAAAATTAGCATATTGTGATAAAGTTCATTATTTTACATAATGTAATGATAAAAATTAAACTTTCATATATTTTAGATTCATTGCACACCAACTGAAATATTTCAGGTCTTTTATTGTTTTAATACTGATGATTTTGGCATACAGCTCATGAAAACCCAAAATTCCTGTCTCAAAAAATTAGCATATCGTGAAAAGGGTCTCTAAACGAGCTATTAACCTAATCATCTGAATCAACTAATTAACTCTAAACACCTGCAAAAGATTCCTGAGGCTTTTAAAAACTCCCAGCCTGTTTCATTACTCAAAACCGCAATCATGGGTAAGACTGCCGACCTGACTGCTGTCCAGAAGGCCATCATTGACACCCTCAAGCAAGAGGGTAAGACACAAAGACATTTCTGATCAACTAGGCTGTTCCCAGAGTGCTGTATCAAGGCACCTCAGTGGGAAGTCTGTGGGAAGGAAAAAGTGTGGCAAAAACCGCTGCACAACGAGAAGAGGTGACCGGACCCTGAGGAAGATTGTGGAGAAGGACCGATTCCAGACCTTGGGGGACCTGCGGAAGCAGTGGACTGAGTCTGGAGTAGAAACATCCAGAGCCACCGTGCACAGGCGTGTGCAGGAAATGGGCTACAGGTGCCGCATTCCCCAGGTCAAGCCACTTTTGAATCAGAAACAGCGGCAGAAGCGCCTGACCTGGGCTACAGAGAAGCAGCACTGGACTGTTGCTCAGTTTTGCATGTCATTCGGAAATCAAGGTGCCAGAGTCTGGAGGAAGACTGGGTAGAAGGAAATGCCAAAATGCCTGAAGTCCAGTGTCAAGTACCCACAGTCAGTGATGGTCTGGGGTGCCATGTCAGCTGCTGGTGTTGGTCCACTGTGTTTTATCAAGGGCAGGGTCAATGCAGCTAGCTATCATGAGATTTTGGAGCACTTCATGCTTCCATCTGCTGAAAAGCTTTATGGAGATGAAGATTTCATTTTTCAGCACGGCCTGGCACCTGCTCACAGTGCCAAAACCACTGGTAAATGGTTTACTGACCATGGTATTACTGTGCTCAATTGGCCTGCCAACTCTCCTGACCTGAACCCCATAGAGAATCTGTGGGATATTGAGAAGAGAAAGTTGAGATACGCAAGACCCAACACTCTGGATGAGCTTAAGGCCGCTATCGAAGCATCCTGGGCCTCCATAACACCTCAGCAGTGCCACAGGCTGATTGCCTCCATGCAACGCCGCATTGAAGCAGTCATTTCTGCAAAAGGATTCCCGACCAAGTATTGACTATTGAGTGCATAACTGAACATAATTATTTGAAGGTTGACTTTTTTTTTTGTATTAAAAACACTTCATTTATTGGTCGGATGAAATATGCTAATTTTTTGAGACAGGAATTTTGGGTTTTCATGAGCTGTATGCCAAAATCATCAGTATTAAAACAATAAAAGACCTGAAATATTTCAGTTGGTGTGCAATGAATCTAAAATATATGAAAGTTAAATTTTTATCATTACATTATGGAAAATAATGAACTTTATCACAATATGCTAATTTTTTGAGAAGGACCTGTATGAAGCATGTCTCGTTGTCAGATGTCGCTGTAAATGGGATGGTTTCATTGCGTGGTTAGACAGGACCTCACCACACAGAAAACACAATGGCTGTGGAGGCTCAGTAGTTGTTGTGGTAAACCCAAACATTTTGTAACTGTCTTGATATTGACGTGCTTTTGTTCTGCCCTTTTTAATTCGCTTTTCTGGTGGGCTGGAATTTACTTGTCTTGTGTCAGACCCGCTGGTAGATGGCCCATAATTTTTTTAAGCCACCTGTCCATGATTGCTGCTCTCCCCAGCCCATGCGACAGTTCTCTGACTGAAATCAACGCGCTGTAAACGTACTGGATTGAATAAAATGGCAGCAAATCGCGGCAAAAATAAAAACGCACAAGAGGTCATTTAAAATAATTTGTAATTTCAACCTTAATTCTGGTTTTAGTAATACTAAAGTAAACAATAAAGCTAAAAAATACATTTTAGGATATTTAAAAAAATATATTTTTTAAATGTTTTTTCGGACCCCCTGCAATTTTGCCGCGGACCACTAGGGGTCCGCGTACCCCCGGTTGAGAAACACTGCTCTACAGCACACTTCTTTTCGACAATCAAAGCAGGGTTACGTTTTTGCACGTCGTGCACAATAACCCTAAAGGCACCAGGGTGGCGGTGCCACCGGCTTCTTTATATATATATATATAAATATAGCTGCGAGCAGCGATGACGGGTCAAAGCCGGCAGTACCGCCACCCTGGTGCACCAGGGTTGCGGTGCCACCGGCTTGGGCCCGTAATCGCTGCTCGCAGCTATATTTAGGTGTTCAAGCACGAAGTGCTGAAAACCTATTGTAATTGTACTGATTTTTAGGTGTTCAAGCACGAAGTGCTGAAAACCTATTGTATTTGTACTGATTTTTATTAGGTGTTCAAGCACGAAGTGCTGAAAACCTATTGTAATTGTACTGATTTTTATTAGGTGTTCAAGCACGAAGTGCTGAAAACCTATTGTATTTGTACTGATTTTTATTATTAGGTGTTCAAGCACGAAGTGCTGAAAACCTATTGTAATTGTACTGATTTTTATTATTAGGTGTTCAAGCACGAAGTGCTGAAAACCTATTGTATTTGTACTGATTTTTAGGTGTTCAAGCACGAAGTGCTGAAAACCTATTGTAATTGCTATTTGAAAAAAAAAAAAAACCTAAAACGCATCGTGCAGCCCAAACCGTAAGGCCTAGAGACTTGAAACTCGGCCAGATGGTAGGGCCTCAGTTTGGGGAGAACCTATCAGAGTATGACCCCGATTGGCCCATAGGTGGCGCTACAGCAACCAAAAGTACTAAATTGCCCATAACTCCTCGACCGTTTGACCTAGAATCAAGGTTTTCACACCACTGTGTTCCTTGGCTCAAGACGGACAAGATGTCTATCTTGGATTGTCGATTTGAGCGAAGAAAAATTTGTTATGGCCAATTTTGTCCAAAACCTACTTTTGCGAACTAGTCCCTGGTTTTTTGCCTGATCGGAACCAGACCAGTCTAGGACAATTCTCTGGACTCTCTAGATCAATAATTATCAAAAAAAAGTTGAACTTTGCCCTTTGGTTCACTGTAACAGGGTCATTTAGAAAAGGGGGCGTGTCAAAATACACTCAAAAGCCTATAAATCATAAATAAAAACTCAGAACTTCACAAAAATTGATGAGCACATGTGTCCTAACATGGTGAAGAAGCATGCAAAGTTTCATGGAGATCGGACCATAGGTGGCGCTATAACGGGCAAAAAGGTCCCCTATTATTAGGTGTTCAAGCACGAAGTGCTGAAAACCTATTGTAATTGCTATTTGAAAAAAAAAAAAAACCTAAAACGCATCGTGCAGCCCAAACCGTAAGGCCTAGAGACTTGAAACTCGGCCAGATGGTAGGGCCTCAGTTTGGGGAGAACCTATCAGAGTATGACCCCGATTGGCCCATAGGTGGCGCTACAGCAACCAAAAGTACTAAATTGCCCATAACTCCTCGACCGTTTGACCTAGAATCAAGGTTTTCACACCACTGTGTTCCTTGGCTCAAGACGGACAAGATGTTTATCTCGGATTGTCGATTTGAGCGAAGAAAAATTTGTTATGGCCAATTTTGTCCAAAACCTACTTTTGCGAACTAGTCCCTGGTTTTTTGCCTGATCGGAACCAGACCAGTCTAGGACAATTCTCTGGACTCTCTAGATCAATAATTATCAAAAAAAAGTTGAACTTTGCCCTTTGGTTCACTGTAACAGGGTCATTTAGAAAAGGGGGCGTGTCAAAATACACTCAAAAGCCTATAAATCATAAATAAAAACTCAGAACTTCACAAAAATTGATGAGCACATGTGTCCTAACATGGTGAAGAAGCATGCAGAGTTTCATGGAGATCGGACCATAGGTGGCGCTATAACTGTCAAAATGCTTATATACCATTAAAAGAGATTTTCACAATAACATATCCCGTGTGTGTGTGTGTGTGTGTGTGTGTGTGTGTAAGCATGCATAATATAGTTAACAACTGGTTTGTTTTAGTGCAGAATACTGGTGAAATCAAGTGTGTTCAAAATGAAAGTGAGTCAGTAAGTGGTCTTCTACTGCCCTCTCTACTTATTAATAGTCTTTTCACATTTGCTTTTGCATTCATATATATAGACAATAATAAATCACTTATACAACAATTACTATTATAACACAATCATATTTTGTCAGAGTTTATCACTTCAATTGTTCTGATGCTTCACATAATGTCTATCAACGTGGTAAATCATGGTAAATAACGCCAGAAACATGGTAAATCATAGTAAATAAGGTAAATCATGCTAGAATCCTGGTAAATCATTCTAGAATGTGCTATATCATGGTAAATCATCCTATAACATGGTAAATCAAGGTAAACTAAG
Organism: Siphateles boraxobius; assembly: GCF_051911475.1. Taxonomy (NCBI): domain Eukaryota; kingdom Metazoa; phylum Chordata; class Actinopteri; order Cypriniformes; family Leuciscidae; genus Siphateles; species Siphateles boraxobius. Next base: position 9,011,687 of record NW_027508777.1, on the reverse strand, counting down.
ATAAATCATGGTAAACTATGGTAAACCATGTTAGAATCATATTAAATCATACTAGAATGTGTTCAATTCTGGTAAACCATGTTAGAACAGGGTAAATCATGGTCAATCATACTAGAACTTGGTATATCATGGTAAACTATGGTAAATCATACTGGAACATGGTAAATCATACTGGAACATGGTAAATCAAGAAAAATAAAACTGAAATGTGGTATATCATGGTAAATCATGCTAAAACATGGTCTATTCCATCTATGATGTCAGTGGTTAAATGCTTGCTACATAAAACTTAATGTCTTTTGATGCTTTTGTGCTTAACGGCCTTAAAGGCCTTAACTGCTTGAACACCGCTAAATGCTGCTTGCAGCTTTAATTATTATTATTATTATTATTATTATTATTATTCTGCCGTAAAACGCGTCGTGCAGACCAAACCGTAAGTGCTAGAGACTTCATATTTGGGATTAAGGTAGCACAGAAATCGAGGAGAGGTTGAGAGAGTATGAGCCCGATTGGCCCATAGGTGGCGCTATAGTAACAAAAACGCGAAAGTGATCATAACTCCTAAACCCTATGTCGTAGACTCAAGTGTCTTATATCATTGGAAAGCTGGACTCTTGACTTAAAAAACGTATATCTCCGATTTCATTTCCGGTATGCAAATTTTTCCGCCATTTTGAATTTTGTCAAAAAACTACTTTTGCGAACTAGTCCCTGGTTTTTCGCCCGATCGGAACCAAACCAGTGCAGAAATGTTCTCTGGAGTCTGAATATCAATAATTATCAAAAAAAAGTCGAATTTTCGATTTCCGGTTGCTAGGGGGCGCAAAATGAACGTTGTGGGAGGAGCCTATTTTACTAAAATGGCTATAACTCAAGAAGGAAATGAGATATCTTCACCAAACTTGGTCCACATATTAATGAGTTCAATTTGAGGTCACAGTAAAAAAACCGCGTCGATCTAGCACTAGGTGGCGCTATAACATTGAAAAAACATAAAAGGGGGTGTGGCCACCTGACCGTTAGTCCGATTGACCTGAAAATTGGTATGCAGTGTCTTGGTCCAAGGTGCCATGTATGTGTAAAAGGATATTGGCGTATCTAAAAAAACATGGCCGCCATCGGCCAATTAAATTTGAGCACCTGTGAGACAAGGTTAACGGAGGCCAATCGGAACGAAACTCTATGGGCATGTTCGACTCATGGCCCAAGAGGTCTGTAAGAGTTTTGAAAGAAATCGGCCACTAGTTGGCGCTAACGAGTTTTACGGCTCTGTAATCACGTGGTGTTGCACACATCCCCACAATATGCACATCATTTGATAGATCTCCTCATGATGAACAACTTTGCCTCTAGAACCATTGCTGTCAATCAAACTGTTCATTAAATATTCACGAATATGTTAAAAACCTACTTTTGCGAACTAGTCCCTGGTTTTTTGCCCGATCGGAATCAGACCAGTCTAGGACAATTCTCTGGACTCTCTAGATCAATAATTATTGAAAAAAAGTTGAACTTTTTTATTTTTCTTATGGTATTAAAGGGTTATTTAGAAAAGGGGCGTGACAAAATGCACCCAAAAGCCTATAAATCATAAATAAAAACTCAGAACTTCACAAAAATTGATGAGCATATGTGTCATACCATGGTGAAGAAGCATGAAACGTTTCATGGAGATCGGACAATAGGTGGCGCTATAACTGTTGAAAAGCTTTAAACCCATGTATTTCCTATGGTAAATTGCCTGTATTGGCTGTAAATGGTCTTTTCCATCTATGATCGTATAATATTCATATCTTAATGTTTAAAACCAGTGCAGTACAATTATCTGGACTCTCTAGATCAATAATTATCAGAAAAGGTATAATTACTTCATTTGGATGGCTATAATAGAGTGTAAATCGGATGGCTATAACAGCTATAACAGCTTGAATGGCTATAACAGCCAATAAGTGGTATTTTACTGCCCCCTGCTGTCATTTCATCATACTACTCTCTAATATTTTTATATATAATTGATATTTAGACTTTATTAAATCATTATTTTAACATTTACAATCACATTTTGTCAAAATGCATCTATTGCTCTGTACTCTCTACAACAATAATTATAGGAAAATGTATAACTTCTTCATTTGGATGACTATAATAGGGTCACTTCAATATGTAGCCTTGACCGAAAGCCAATATCTTTTCAATAAATGCTCATAGCTTCTTAAAAAAAGGTCGAGAACAGCTATAACAGCTTGAAAAAGGCTAACAGCCAATAAGTGGTATTTTACTGCCCCCTGCTGTTTAAAAAAAGTCATTTTGTCACACTACTCAACTATAATTAATATTTAGACTTTATAAATTCACTATTTTAACATTTACAATAACATTTAGTCAAAAATCGTCTATTGAAGTGACAATTGAGTCACACTGGCTCCTGAAGTTCCAAATGTCTCTATCTACATCAGAATGAGCGTGTGTAGATTAAATGATATGAAAAACATGGCCTATTGTATAAGTAGGCTGTAATAGCACTGTTGTCCACTAGATGGAGCAGCAGCATTAGATATTTTTAATCTTTTTTTATCAGCTTTCAGCATTGGCTAACAAACAAATGCTTAAAGCATTTTCTTTAATTAGTTTTATATTATTACATTGCAAAGAAATATGTGAAATGCTCATATACCATTAAAACAGATTTTCACAATAACATATCCCAAAAGTGTGTGTGTGTGTGTGTGTGTGTGTGTGTGTGTGTGTGTGTGTGTGTGTGTGTGTGTGTGTGTGTGTGTGTGTGTGTGTGTGTGTGTGTGTGTGTGTGTGTGTGTGTGTGTAAGCATGCATTATGGAGTTAACATGAAAAAAATGGTTTGCTTCACTGGAGAATACTGGAGAAACAAAGTAGTTGAAAATGAAAGTGAGCCAATAAGTGGTCTTCTACTGCCCTCTGCTGGCCACTCTTCTTATTAATAGTCTTTTTTTGTATATAGACACTATAAAATCACTTAAATAACAATTACTATTATAACACATTCATATTTTGTCAGAGTTTATCACTTCAATTGTTCTTATGCTTCATATAATTGCTATCAACGTGGTAAATCATGGTAAATAACGCCAGAAACATGGTAAATCATAGTAAAAAAGGTAAGTCATGCTAGAATCCTGGTAAATTATTCTAGAATGTGCTATATCATGGTAAATCATCATATAACATGGTATATCAAGGTAAACTATGGAAAATCATGTAAGATTCATGGTAAATCATACTGGAACATGGTAAATCATGAAAAATCACACTGAAATGTAGTATATCATGGTAAATCATGAAAAATCACACTGAAATGTAGTATATCATGGTAAATCATGCTTGCTACATAAAACTTAATGTCTTTTGATGCTTTTGTGCTTAACGGCCTGAAAGGCCTTAACTGCTTGAACACCGCTAAATGCTGCTTGCAGCTTTAATTATTATTATTAGGTGTTCAAGCACGAAGTGCTGAAAACCTATTGTAATTGCTATTTGAAAAAAAAAAAAAAACCTAAAACGCATCGTGCAGCCCAAACCGTAAGGCCTAGAGACTTGAAACCTGGCCAGGTGGTAGGGCCTCAGTTTGGGGAGAACCTATCAGAGTATGACCCCGATTGGCCCATAGGTGGCGCTACAGCAACCAAAAGTACTAAATTGCTCATAACTCCTAGACCGTTTGACTTGGAATCAAGCTTTTTGCACCACTGTGTTCCTTGGCTCAAGGCGGACAATATGTTTATCTCGGATTCTCGATTTGAGCAACAAATAATTTGTAATGGCCGATTTTGTCCAAATCCTACTTTTGCGAACTAGTCCCTGGTTTTTTGCCTGATCGGAACCAGACCAGTCTAGGACAATTCTCTGGACTCTCTAGATCAATAATTATCAAAAAAAAGTTGAACTTTGCCCTTTGGTTCACTGTAACAGGGTCGTTTAGAAAAGGGGGCGTGTCAAAATACACTCAAAAGCCTATAAATCATAAATAAAAACTCAGAACTTCACAAAAACTGATGAGCACATGTGTCATGACATGGTGAAGAAGCATGCAGAGTTTCATGGAGATCGGACCATAGGTGGCGCTATAACTGTCAAAAAGGTCGCCTATTATTAGGTGTTCAAGCACGAAGTGCTGAAAACCTATTGTAATTGCTATTTGAAAAAAAAAAAAAAACCTAAAACGCATCGTGCAGCCCAAACCGTAAGGCCTAGAGACTTGAAACCTGGCCAGGTGGTAGGGCCTCAGTTTGGGGAGAACCTATCAGAGTATGACCCCGATTGGCCCATAGGTGGCGCTACAGCAACCAAAAGTACTAAATTGCTCATAACTCCTAGACCGTTTGACTTGGAATCAAGCTTTTTGCACCACTGTGTTCCTTGGCTCAAGGCGGACAATATGTTTATCTCGGATTCTCGATTTGAGCAACAAAAAATTTGTAATGGCCGATTTTGTCCAAATCCTACTTTTGCGAACTAGTCCCTGGTTTTTTGCCTGATCGGAACCAGACCAGTCTAGGACAATTCTCTGGACTCTCTAGATCAATAATTATCAAAAAAAAGTTGAACTTTGCCCTTTGGTTCACTGTAACAGGGTCGTTTAGAAAAGGGGGCGTTTCAAAATACACTCAAAAGCCTATAAATCATAAATAAAAACTCAGAACTTCACAAAAGCTGATGAGCACATGTGTCATGACATGGTGAAGAAGCATGCAGAGTTTCATGGAGATCTGACCATAGGTGGCGCTATAACTGTCAAAAAGGTCGCCTATTATTAGGTGTTCAAGCACGAAGTGCTGAAAACCTATTGTAATTGCTATTTGAAAAAAAAAAAAAACCTAAAACGCATCGTGCAGCCCAAACCGTAAGGCCTAGAGACTTGAAACCTGGCCAGGTGGTAGGGCCTCAGTTTGGGGAGAACCTATCAGAGTATGACCCCGATTGGCCCATAGGTGGCGCTACAGCAACCAAAAGTACTAAATTGCTCATAACTCCTAGACCGTTTGACTTGGAATCAAGCTTTTTGCACCACTGTGTTCCTTGGCTCAAGGCGGACAATATGTTTATCTCGGATTCTCGATTTGAGCAACAAATAATTTGTAATGGCCGATTTTGTCCAAATCCTACTTTTGCGAACTAGTCCCTGGTTTTTTGCCTGATCGGAACCAGACCAGTCTAGGACAATTCTCTGGACTCTCTAGATCAATAATTATCAAAAAAAAGTTGAACTTTGCCCTTTGGTTCACTGTAACAGGGTCGTTTAGAAAAGGGGGCGTGTCAAAATACACTCAAAAGCCTATAAATCATAAATAAAAACTCAGAACTTCACAAAAACTGATGAGCACATGTGTCATGACATGGTGAAGAAGCATGCAGAGTTTCATGGAGATCGGACCATAGGTGGCGCTATAACTGTCAAAAAGGTCGCCTATTATTAGGTGTTCAAGCACGAAGTGCTGAAAACCTATTGTAATTGCTATTTGAAAAAAAAAAAAAAACCTAAAACGCATCGTGCAGCCCAAACCGTAAGGCCTAGAGACTTGAAACCTGGCCAGGTGGTAGGGCCTCAGTTTGGGGAGAACCTATCAGAGTATGACCCCGATTGGCCCATAGGTGGCGCTACAGCAACCAAAAGTACTAAATTGCTCATAACTCCTAGACCGTTTGACTTGGAATCAAGCTTTTTGCACCACTGTGTTCCTTGGCTCAAGGCGGACAATATGTTTATCTCGGATTCTCGATTTGAGCAACAAATAATTTGTAATGGCCGATTTTGTCCAAATCCTACTTTTGCGAACTAGTCCCTGGTTTTTTGCCTGATCGGAACCAGACCAGTCTAGGACAATTCTCTGGACTCTCTAGATCAATAATTATCAAAAAAAAGTTGAACTTTGCCCTTTGGTTCACTGTAACAGGGTCGTTTAGAAAAGGGGGCGTTTCAAAATACACTCAAAAGCCTATAAATCATAAATAAAAACTCAGAACTTCACAAAAGCTGATGAGCACATGTGTCATGACATGGTGAAGAAGCATGCAGAGTTTCATGGAGATCTGACCATAGGTGGCGCTATAACTGTCAAAAAGGTCGCCTATTATTAGGTGTTCAAGCACGAAGTGCTGAAAACCTATTGTAATTGCTATTTGAAAAAAAAAAAAAAACCTAAAACGCATCGTGCAGCCCAAACCGTAAGGCCTAGAGACTTGAAACCTGGCCAGGTGGTAGGGCCTCAGTTTGGGGAGAACCTATCAGAGTATGACCCCGATTGGCCCATAGGTGGCGCTACAGCAACCAAAAGTACTAAATTGCTCATAACTCCTAGACCGTTTGACTTGGAATCAAGCTTTTTGCACCACTGTGTTCCTTGGCTCAAGGCGGACAATATGTTTATCTCGGATTCTCGATTTGAGCAACAAAAAATTTGTAATGGCCGATTTTGTCCAAATCCTACTTTTGCGAACTAGTCCCTGGTTTTTTGCCTGATCGGAACCAGACCAGTCTAGGACAATTCTCTGGACTCTCTAGATCAATAATTATCAAAAAAAAGTTGAACTTTGCCCTTTGGTTCACTGTAACAGGGTCGTTTAGAAAAGGGGGCGTGTCAAAATACACTCAAAAGCCTATAAATCATAAATAAAAACTCAGAACTTCACAAAAGCTGATGAGCACATGTGTCATGACATGGTGAAGAAGCATGCAGAGTTTCATGGAGATCGGACCATAGGTGGCGCTATAACTGTCAAAAAGGTCGCCTATTATTAGGTGTTCAAGCACGAAGTGCTGAAAACCTATTGTAATTGCTATTTGAAAAAAAAAAAAAAAAACCTAAAACGCATCGTGCAGCCCAAACCGTAAGGCCTAGAGACTTGAAACCTGGCCAGGTGGTAGGGCCTCAGTTTGGGGAGAACCTATCAGAGTATGACCCCGATTGGCCCATAGGTGGCGCTACAGCAACCAAAAGTACTAAATTGCTCATAACTCCTAGACCGTTTGACTTGGAATCAAGCTTTTTGCACCACTGTGTTCCTTGGCTCAAGGCGGACAATATGTTTATCTCGGATTCTCGATTTGAGCAACAAAAAATTTGTAATGGCCGATTTTGTCCAAATCCTACTTTTGCGAACTAGTCCCTGGTTTTTTGCCTGATCGGAACCAGACCAGTCTAGGACAATTCTCTGGACTCTCTAGATCAATAATTATCAAAAAAAAGTTGAACTTTGCCGTTTGGTTCACTGTAACAGGGTCGTTTAGAAAAGGGGGCGTGTCAAAATACACTCAAAAGCCTATAAATCATAAATAAAAACTCAGAACTTCACAAAAGCTGATGAGCACATGTGTCATGACATGGTGAAGAAGCATGCAGAGTTTCATGGAGATCGGACCATAGGTGGCGCTATAACTGTCAAAAAGGTCGCCTATTATTAGGTGTTCAAGCACGAAGTGCTGAAAACCTATTGTAATTGCTATTTGAAAAAAAAAAAAAACCTAAAACGCATCGTGCAGCCCAAACCGTAAGGCCTAGAGACTTGAAACCTGGCCAGGTGGTAGGGCCTCAGTTTGGGGAGAACCTATCAGAGTATGACCCCGATTGGCCCATAGGTGGCGCTACAGCAACCAAAAGTACTAAATTGCTCATAACTCCTAGACCATTTGACTTGGAATCAAGCTTTTTGCACCACTGTGTTCCTTGGCTCAAGGCGGACAATATGTTTATCTCGGATTCTCGATTTGAGCAACAAATAATTTGTAATGGCCGATTTTGTCCAAATCCTACTTTTGCGAACTAGTCCCTGGTTTTTTGCCTGATCGGAACCAGACCAGTCTAGGACAAATCTCTGGACTCTCTAGATCAATAATTATCAAAAAAAAGTTGAACTTTGCCCTTTGGTTCACTGTAACAGGGTCGTTTAGAAAAGGGGGCGTGTCAAAATACACTCAAAAGCCTATAAATCATAAATAAAAACTCAGAACTTCACAAAAACTGATGAGCACATGTGTCATGACATGGTGAAGAAGCATGCAGAGTTTCATGGAGATCGGACCATAGGTGGCGCTATAACTGTCAAAAAGGTCGCCTATTATTAGGTGTTCAAGCACGAAGTGTTTCTGTATTTGTTCTTGTCAATCCCACACCTACATAAACGCTTGGGAATGTAAAGCTGGAGGAAGGAAAGCAGCTGGTGAGAGATGCCATCACTGCAGGCATCTTCTGTGATCTGGGCTCTGGCAGCAATGTAGACTTATGTGTGATCACAGAGAAAGCTGTGGATTATCTGAGGGCATATGACCAGCCTGTTCAGAAAGGATTGAGGTAAGATACCAGTTTAATGTGGAAGATTGCAGTAACATTAATTCTTCATCATTTGAAAATGAGAATTTTTTAAATGTATTCATTTTCCTGGGTTTTCCAGAAAGTAGGGTTACCCCAAACTCTAGGTTGATTACATTTCTTACTCAGTTATCGGTTCCAAAACACGGCCAGTGGCAAGTTCAGTCAACTCGAGTATGTTCACTGTGAACACACTCATACATTCTAGTAAAGAGCTCTGCAGTGATTGCTATTTTTGTTGTCCAACCCAGAAGTTAGCATCACCCTGGTTCCCTCAATAGGATGTTTTCATTGGCTTTTTTGAATTATTGCAGAAAATAAGCTCTGTGAACAATAAAAAATAAAAACAAATTCTTACACTTTTTGTTCATCATCATAATCTTCACAAAAGGAACAACCTATAAATTTGAAGCCTAAATGCAATTGTCAGAAGGCTATAAACAAACTACACCACATCGCAGGACCTCAGCTTCTCCATCACAAAGTTTCCAAAAATTGACAACTTCCATCCTACGAGGAGTTTTCCAGTACGGTGTGATGACATTTAATGTCCCTGACAACCTTTGTAGTCCCATTCACATAGCCACTTATTAGCAACAGCCTTTTTCAAGACAAGTAAAAGCTTTTAAAAAATTGCTATGATAACCCTAACCCTAACCACAGACCTTATTTCTGGCATAAAAACAATACAAACCTATTGACTTAAGGAAGGTGGAACCGGAAGTGCTAAAAATGCTAACTCATTTCCGGGTTTTGGCCTACAAAATGTCATCCCCGCAGCACTCTATTTACTTACTTGTGAACAATTCTTTGACATTTTTTAGTAAAAATAGGGCCAGATTTTTGTGTTAAAAAAAACACTGTCAGGACTTACTAAAGACAATAAATTTGTTGACATTTTTAATGAAACCGAATGTTTAAGGCCATTGCACACTGAGTCCGAAATGTTCGTATGCGTTTTTTCGTATTCGTGATTCGGTGGCTCTGAATTGTCAAAACACCATTCAAACTGCTTTTTTTAATAAAAAAAAAGGAATTTTTTTTATGACGGACGAAAGTTTCGGAGGCAGTGTGCAAGCGTGATTGACATAACGTGAGGTCGATTTTCTTTTTTTTACGTGCGAAAATTTCGGATGGGAATTTCGGACTTAGTTTGCAATGGCCTTTAAGGTTTCATTATACTATATTGCTATATATTTACTTATACCACCTAAACTTGCGTATGACCTGCTTTCTGGAATATACCCCTAATCAACTCTCATCCTGATCAAATCTTATTTAATAACCTTCTGAATTTACAACAGCACATATTTATTCATAAAATCTCTTAACATTCAAAAACATTTTCTCTCTTTCTTCTAATGCACCAGGGAGGGTACGTACAGATACCAGCCAGGCACTACGGCTGTGCTCACACAAACAGTTATTCCATTAACACTGGATGTTGTGGATGAATCTGTTCAAGTGATGGACACTGAATGAGAATATGTTCGCATTTCTTTACACTCTTTCCTTCACTCTTTAGGAAAAAAGGTATAAGTGAATAGGTTTCCTTTCTCAATAAAAGTGGAAATCTATATTTTTCATATTTTTAGAAGTAGCCATATGCTTTAGGACTTTTTCCATGTATTCAGTCATTCGCATTTGAGCTGCAAGACTGTTTTGCAAAAATGTATAATATTGAAAAGTGTGTTTCCTTATACCTTTCCTTAACCCATCAGACATAAAATAGTTCAATAAAATTTCATTCAATAATTTAAGATTAAAAAATGAAAGATTGTCATTTTTGTTGTATTTAAAAAAAAAACCTATCAAGCTAAATATTCATATGTTGGACACAAAGGCAATATTAACCATAAATACTTTTATCGTCTTATAAGAGCTTTACAACCAAATATTTCAACATGATGGGAAATCTGTATTTTCAAAAATTGATTACTACTACATTGTTCACAGCAAAGTGAGCAGACATATTTTACAAACTGCATGCCTTTTAAATATTTAAAGTTAGTGAAAGCATTAGAATTATTCTTGGTCACAATTGTTAGCATTGGGGGAACTATAAATCAGTCAGTTAAAAATGTATCAGTTGCTGAATAAGAACTATTATAAAGTTGCAATATTTTATTGTAAAAATATTGTATTTTTTTTTATAAAATGCAATTATGTTGGGAAAGGGTATCATAAACCAAGAATACATATAAAAAGTATAATTTTTAATTTTTATATTGTTTTGTAATATGCAAAGTTTGCAACACATTTGCAACCACCTACATGTTTACGTGTCCTGTGATCATGAAATGTATTATCAAGAGCAACCTACAATCACTATAGGACTATGGCGCGTTTTCCGTGGCAAAATCAAACATTCGAACGACCGACCGACCGATCGAACGTCTATCCGAACGTGTTGAACTTTTGAGCATCTGAAAAGAGCGGGTTGACCCACGTGACGACCTGACGTGACGTCAACGTCTTGAAATTAGCAGTTTTTTAGCCATTCAAGTATCCAAGCTGATGTGTAAAGACTATAAATGGACATGAAAGGCACTAAATACAGATATGTTAAAATAATACTCAAATATTTCCTGCATCCTGCTGCACTTCCCTGAATAAGCTTTTGAAGAAAGTTGTTGCAGTGATGAACTGAAAAAGCTACCATCTGTATATCATGATTTTCTCTGTACTTCATAACTTCAAATGCCAGACTCACCTATTTTAACTGTAGGCTACATACAGTGGTAGGCTGTTAATTAATCTCTTTGTATTTTTGCATATCATTTTTTTATATGTGAAACTGATTATTATTGTTTTACAAGTAAGAGTTAAAAGTTATAAGATAAAGGGTTTTAATTTCAAAGTCTTCAATGCCATGGGACCATGCTGTCATTAATTGACTTTTCATGGTAGTAACACATTGAGAAAGACGTGGTAAAGATTATTCAATAGACTTTGTTCATTTTTACAATGATTTAATCTTCTTTCTTCTGAAATTTCCTTTGCTGACTCCGCTGACTCTTGGGCTGCAAGTCAGTGAGTTAAACAAGTTGTTGATGTTTTTTAGATACTCTGATAGATGAACTCTGATATATACATTTCTTGTGTCAGAGAGAGAGGTCATGTCAACACTGTTTCTAACATGCATTTTCACTCTCTTGTGTTCTCATCTTGTAAACATATTATTGAATAATGTGCTAGAGGGGCATAAAGTTGTTTGCAGCATGGCATTATAATTGTCCCCAAATCCTTGTTAATGTAGGCCTACATAAAGACTTCTGTAAGATTAAAGGTTAAAGATAAGGTTAAAGTTCAATATGTCACCTTTGAGAGCTTTGTCGCTGTGAGTTTTCTTTGTTTCAGTGTTTCTGGCAACAATCTTTCATTTAAATCCAAATCCAGAAGGTTTTCATTATATATATATATATATATATATATATATATATATATATATATATATATATATATATATATATATATATATATATATCATACATATACACACACACTGTTGTGACCTGTAAATGCACAGTTTAAAATATTTGCAGATAATAAATGTTGACCTTCAGTATTGTAGACAGTAGCCTACCCGGCAGGTACTCAAGATGGCGGCAGTCAACTGGAGAAAGAGAGGATGACGTAAGAGGTCATGTGACTGATATTCATGTATAGGCCTAATATGATTATATGATATATATATGATAATATGATGCCTATGATTTTTATATTTAGGCAAAGCAGATACTGATTGCAGTTTTCGCTGCATTTGAATATGGTAGCTACAGCGTTCCTATTTCTATTAAATAAGCAAATAAGACACATTACAAAATGAGATCTATTCCTGAACCTTCCGATTTAATGGGAGATGGAGAAAAATTATGTACAATATCGTGCTTTCCCGAAATAGCCGTTAAAGCATGCCAGGTTTTTAAATATATTTTGCCTCTGCTATATTTAACTTTAATAATACACCGCACATAACTTTCTAAATCAGCCATTGCAATAATCAACACAAACGTGTTACAACGTGTCTTCACACGTAAACAACACGTTGGGAAGACGATCGGTTACTCCAGTATGGAGGTAGTTTTGTTTCTTTATTATTCAATCAAAAAATATATTTTCAATTAAAAAAACCTTCACTTCAATTAAAAAAACCTTCACTTCAATAAAAAAACCTTTTCAATTAAAGAAAAAAAGTATTTGAATCCAAAAATATATTTGAATCTCAAAAAAATACATTTGAACACTGCTTTTCTTTGATTGAAAATGTTTTCTTTGATAGAAGTCCGTTTTGTTTTGTTTAAAGCAACCTTTTTAATTGAAGTAACATTGTTTTTTGATTGGACCATATAATAGGTAGGACATTTGTGTCTTTATCATTCAATCAAAAAAGAAGTTGCTTCAAACAAACAAACAAACAACAGAATCAATAAAAAAGTCACTTCAATGAAAAGATAAACATTTTCAAATATAGAAAATCGTTTTTGAATGCAAATAAAATATTTGAGACTCCAAAAAATTGCATTTGAACACTTTTTTTTATTATTGAAAATGTTCTCTTTGATTGAAGTAATCTTTTTTTGTGTTTGGGCCATACATGGGTAGGCCATTTGTGTCTTAATCATTCAATTCCAAGAAAGTTGTTTCAATCCAAAAAAAATATTTTCAATCAAAGAAAAAACAGTTCAAATGCAAAAATCAAATTTTATTTGAAGAGAAAAAAATTTAGAAGTTCAAAGTTGTTTTGATTGAATCTTTTTTTTTTAAGTGAAAAAAGTTTTGAAGTTCAGATTTTTGGGTTTGAATCGCTTTTTTTTTTTGAAGTGCAAAAAGTTGTGAAGTTCAAATTTTTTTGATTGAATCATTTTGACACAAACGTTCCGCAGTGGGCGGGTGCTTCTCTATAGGTCAGACATGTTTGATTGACAAGTGTCTACACCAACGACATCTTTCTGACAAAGACGTCATGTTCGCCATTCGCCAGTAAGCTTTTTGCCAGCAAGTGGAGGGAGTGGAACTTCACGTTGAGGAATTTTTTGATGGTGTTAGGTTAGATATCTAAATATATTCAGACAGGATAGCAAAGTGCGCGAACGGCTAGTTGATAACGTTAGCAGCTTGCTATGTGCTAGTGCTGTGTTATGTTCTACTAAGTTACGTCATTAGTGCTCAAAGAACAGACAAATGCCCACAGCGCTGTCAGTTTAGTAGATGCTTTTATTTTGAGAGCGGGATATAGGCTGCTATGCTGTTGTTACGTCAAGCTGCATGCTTCCCCCCCTGCGTCCCCGTGTCGCTCAAGTGGCAAATATTAGGGATGGCTGACGCGAAACAGTCGTTCCGAAGCTTTGCGAGATCCCGAAGCGCAGATTTTTCGAAACACTGATTCGAAGCGTGATTCAAAACACCCATGTCACGTGACTATGGCCAAACGAAACCTGAAGTGTTTCACTAATGTTTCATCAGGTGTGATCCGCCGAATCAGCGTTTGATTGGCACGGTCGGAAACAGACCACACAATCGCACATCTGTATAAAAGTGAAATCAACGCAATTGACCTCGTGGGTTTTTGTGAGAGGAGTTTGATTTTGAGATAGCGGATTTTTGGTGATATAGTGACATTTATAGTGCGATTTGTTTAGTTATATTTAGGCTTACATTTAAATTTACACAACACATTGACTGATAGGCTAGAGACACAGAGTATAGTGACACATTAATAGATACATATATATAAATATATATATAGACAGCTAGATTAATAGATAGATAGATAGATAGATAGATAGATAGATAGATAGATAGATAGATAGATAGATAGATAGATACATATATAGATAGATTAAAGATAGCCTACATATATAAATACATAGATTATAGATACATTTATAGATACATATCTAAATACATAGCTAGATTATAGGTACATAGATTATAGATAGCCTACATATCTAAATACATAGATTATAGATACATATTATATATACATATCTAAATACATAGATAGATTGTAGATACATATATCTAATTACATAGATAGATTAGAGATACATATCTAGATAGATTTGGATAGATATATAAAGTGGAGGCTCCCCAGAAGAGATGCCGTACATCTGTGGTGTGGGAGCATTTCCATTTAGAAACCCCAAATAAAGTGAGATGTGTGTATTGTGATCGGCAGCTCGCCTACTGCAACAATACATCCTCCATGATGCGCCATTTGAGGAGCACTCATCCTGCCATTTTGCAGGGTGCAGAGGATGGTATTCCCTCTGTACCTAAGCCTGCTACTGACACTGCTGGGCCATCTAAGCAAGGTATGCATAGATGTATCCATCACCATCAACATCATCACCATCACCATCAACATCAACACCAGTAGTAACACAGGGCATTTTATGGGAACTTTTTTTTACTCGTATCCATCAAACCCAGATGATACACAATGCTACAGCTGATGCCACAGTGGAAGTGAAAAAATACATCAACGATGCGTATCTGCCCAGAACTCATGATCCACTAACTTACTGGAAAGAGAGAGCAGTAATCTTTCCTCATTTGTATGTCCTAGCTAAAAAATATCTTTGCATGCCAGCAACAAGTGTCCCTTGTGTGAGGATTTTTTCAAAGGCTGGAGAAATTATCTGTAAAAAAAGAAGTAGGCGAAGTCCTTCCACAGCAGAAAAATGTATATTTTTGAATAAAAATATGTAAAAAACCGAGACATTGTGGCTTGATTTATTTTATTAATATTCATTTTGCAGGACCAAAATAACATTATGCACAGGGAGGAGCCTATAGGTTACAAGATTCACATATTAGAAAAGTACAATAATAAAAAAACAACAAATTTTCATGGCTCGTCATGGTTGTTTCAGATCAACACCTGCAAGTGACAAGGTGTCACCATTGAGACGGGTGTCGGATTGTTTCCTCGAAACAATATGGACCATTTGGTTCAACTGTTTCATTGCTTCACGAAGCCTCGATCTGACCATCACTAGCAAATATTGCGCGTGCATGTTGCTAACTCGCAACAGCTGCGCTCTCACTACAGGGGAACTATGGCAACCGTGGAAGCTCAAACAAGTCGCAGGACATAAAAATAGTAGACAAGTCTACTCTTTTTGAGCTAGTGTGTGCAGTGTGCACTCATTAGACAAACTGATATCGGTTTATGGATACGTATTTATGGATGGATAGATAGATTGATAGATAGAATTAATGCACACACATAGATAAATAAATAAATAACAGATTGTTTAACTTGATGTATGATTGTGTATTTATTGTCATTTTCAGCAATAGACAGCTAAATACAAAATATGGAACAGATTATTCAATTCCTGAAAATAATCATGATCACAACTGCGTACATCACTTGGTTTTAGGGTGCTAGGTGCAAGATTGACTATAAACCAAAATTACAAATAATCGGAACACTCATTTGATCAACAGTTCACTACCCCCTGTACTTGGCCGCTGCAAGGCTCACAGAGATAGATCTGTAGCTTCAGGAAAATGAACTTCACGGCTGCTCCCTCCACTTGCTGGCAAAAAGCTTGCTGGCGAGCAGTGTTGTGCAAGTTACTTCCAAACTGTAATACATTATATATTACTTGTTACTGTTATTTAAAAGTAATTCATTACCTTACAATATTACTGTCTCAGAATTGTAATGCGTTACATTACTCCTGTATTACTTTTGAGTTACTATCACCAAAATAACTATACAGAAGTAGAACTTAACATTCTAAAATGACTAGGGCTGTAACGATATGCGATATGAAACCAAAATCGCGACACTCAGATCCACGAACCTGCAGAATGGCGACACACCCCTTCCAACTCCCAGCGTTATCCATACCGTCCAGATCCAATGCTACCACATCTTTAAATTACTATTAGTATTATTTGAAGTTAACTTAACATTATAAAATATGTAGACCTACACCACAAAACTAGTTGAGGATAAATTATTTAAAATTTGGGAATTCCAGCGTTATGGACATGACATTTGCAGACTTGCAGTCAAAACTTATATAATTATATAAATTCTCAGAAAATGCATTAATACCAAAATATTGAAACGTCTGTTTATCCATAGGCTCCTCCCAGAAAGGAGTCCAGACATTAGAAAAATATCAGTCTACACATGCGTTTTATATTTAATATTAGGTAAATAGACAGTCATGTGTGACAAAAAAAAATCTTTAACTTTTAGGAGGCAACGATTTTTAGGTGTTCAAGCACGAAGTGCTGAAAACCTATTGTATTTGTACTGATTTTTATTATTATTAGGGGTTCAAGCACTTCAGTGCTGAAACCCTATTGTTATTGTTAATTTTCCCATGATGCAACATTCAGACATAAAACTGATCGGGCAGAACGAACCGTAAGTCGTTGAAACTTTGGGGGCTGGTAGTACTCACACCGCCTACAACGTCACCAAGGCACGCCCCGATTGGCCATAGGTGGCGCTACAGCGGCCAAAAGTACGAAACGGCTCATAACTCCTCAACCGTTAGGCGTAGGCTCAAGTGTCTTACATCGTTGGAATCCTTGGCTCAAGCCGGACAAGATGCATGCCTCGGATTGGCTCGTCACCCTGGATACATTTTCGGGTATTTTGGGTTTTTCCAAAAACCTACTTTTGCGAACTAGTCCTAGGTTTTTGGCCCGGCCAGAACCAAACCAGTGCAGCAAGATTCTATGGAGTCTGAATGTCAATAATTATCAAAAAAAAGTGGAAATTTGGATTCACGGTCCCTAAGGGCCGCCAAAACGTACCAAGTGGGAGGAGCCCCTTTTACTAAATTGGCTATAACTCGTGAACGGAACGAGATATTTTCACCAAACTCAGCGCACCTGTGTAAGAGCTCATTCTGTGGTCGCCTGAAAAAGGACGCGGCGACTGGCCACTTGGTGGCGCTATAACTGTTAAAAAGGTGTCAAAATGATGTTTTTCTATGGCAAATCCCATGAAATGGCTAAAAGCGGCCCTCTTCCTGCCTGATTTGCATACAACCTCACAAAACCGGGCGTGCACATGCGTCACCTGATCCTAAAGAGGCTTGGAAACTTTTATGGACGTCGGGCCATCGGTGGCGCTTTAACTGCTATAAAGGTGAAAAATGCTCTATAATATCCTATGCAAAATGACATTTAAATGACTGAAAAATGGTCTCCTCTGCTCAGAACTTCACCAAATGAGCTGAGCACGTGCGCCATATTATTCTAAAGAAGCATGCAAACTTTTATGGAGATCGGGCCATCAGTGGAGGTGTCACAGTTTAAAAGGTAAAAAAAAAATCACCACTTTCCATGATAAATGAGCTGAAAGGGCAAAAAACGTACTTTTTCCTCTCCGAGGCACATGTTGAAAGGCTTGATAAAGTTTTTGGAACGCAGCAGCGCAAGCGGCAAGTGCCTAGAACCTATGGTTTTTTTTTAGAGGCCTTTTTGTGGCCCTTTTTTAGGCCCTTATTAGGGGTTCAAGCACTTCAGTGCTGAAACCCTATTGTTATTGTTAATTTTCCCATGATGCAACATTCAGACATAAAACTGATCGGGCAGAACGAACCGTAAGTCGTAGAGCTTTGAAACTTTGGGGGCTGGTAGTACTCACACCGCCTACAACCTCACCAAGGCACGCCCCGATTGGCCCATAGGTGGCGCTACAGCGGCCAAAAGTACGAAACGGCTCATAACTCCTCAACCGTTAGGCGTAGGCTCAAGTGTCTTACATCGTTGGAATCCTTGGCAAGCCGGACAAGATGCATGCCTCGGATTGGCTCGCCCTTCAGGCTCCAATTTTGAGTAAATCGCGTTTTTGTGTAAAACCTACTTTTGCGCACTACTCTTAGGTTTTTGGCCTGATCAGAACCAAACCACTGCAGAAATATTCTCTGGAGTCTGACGGTCAATAATCAATAAAAAAATTCTACATTTCAATTGTCGGTCACTAAGGGGAACCATAATGTTTGATGGGACCAGAGCCACTTTTACTAAAATGGCTATAACTTGTGAACGGAAAGAGATATTTTCACTAAACTTGGGACACATGTTCATGAGCTCAATTTGAGGTCACATGAAAAAAATTGCGACGATTGGCCACTTGGTGGCGCTATAACAAGGAAAAAAATTATGACAATGGTTATAACCGCATCCAAACGTTAGTCTAATGAAAGATGGCATGCAGTGTCTTTGTCCAGGGTACCTTGATAGTCTATGAGAACATTGGTGTATCTCAAAAAACTCAGTATACGTCATCGGCATAATGCCCTGAAGGAGCCTGAGACTTTTCAAGCCAACGTTTTTTCACGGGAGTGACCTCCTTATACTCCTGAATCCTTGCCGAGTCCAACAATACCAAACATGCCAGGTTATGCCTTTTGGTTTTGTAACGTGTCATTTAGAGCTTAAAAAAAATTATTGTTATCTTCGAAGTCCATTAGTCCGATCGAGACAAAAAAAAAAAAAAAAACAGGCAATTTGAAAACATAAGTAAATAGCTAAATAATAATGCCCAATTGTCAAAATTATGATAGGAACTGAAAAAAAATCTAATCAATATCACCCATGCATCATTTTAATGCTCTCATAAATATAAGTGTCTCAACTTCAAAACAAAATTAGATATTTACAACAAATTTGAGACATGTATATGGGCACACTTTGAGGACTACTAATAAAAGTGGTGGAGATCAGGCAGGTCAAGCTGCTATAGCTGTAAAAAAAAACTTTAAAAAAATATTGTTCCTTAGTAAATTGCCTGTATTGGCTGTAAATGGTCTTTCCTATGATCTAAGATTATTTATTTATTTATTTATTTATTTATTTATTTGGATCCCCATTAGCCAGTACAGAGGCAGAGGCAGAGGCTTCTCTTCCTGAGGTCCCAACAATTAAATACAAATACTACATTTAATCAAAAAAATAAAAAGTTAAGCCAATGAACCTATAACAGATTCCAAATATCAAAATCAACAATTTACTACATATAGTGCAATTAAATGTTCCTTAAAATATTTTTTAAAACTCATTTTTCTTGTGTAGAGTGCCTCTTGCCAAAATGTGTAATATCAATGGTAAATCCTTCCATAGTTTCATTCTTCTTTACATTATACAGTCCGATGTTTTGCAGTGGTTTTCGAAATAAAATAAAAATCCCTTTTATGCATGCCTGCTGTTAAAATCATGACTAGCACTACTATACAAAAATTGAGAGAACAGGAAATTAGGAATTCTAGACACAGAAATATTTCTTATAAAACAAAGCAGAGACAATCTTTCACCTGAACATTTTTTGTCTATATGCACACGACCAAACAACTGCAATAATCTAAGATAGAACCATTGTTTTAGAAATACAGTTGTAACCCGGGTAACCCAGGCCACCAGTAAATGACTTGAGAGTTGGAAAAAGTTAAGAAATATCAAGAATTAAAGTGTTCTACAAAGAAACGCGATTCATCCAATCACTGATTGTGCTGCAGTGACTGACAGCCCTGAGAACCAACAGTAGCGGCATATTCATTAGGCCCGCCCACAGTTCGCGTCGGCGCCGTCGTCAGTCAGCATTCAACAGACGGAATCAGATGAGAACAGGTCAGACAGTCAGCAGCACACGGAGCATTTCTCCACAAACTTCTTTCACAAAATCATAATCGAACGGGAACTGTGAATGAGTGCATTTGGAAACTTTGGATGCGTCAGGCTAATGTGTTGTCATAGAGAGAAAAGTGAAGTGGAAATCTTTATTGAATTTGGTTTTGGTGAGTGATTTTTTAAAATTATTAAATCTGAATATAAAAAGACATATGAAAGATATAGATATGTCAATTTCAGAATTGATTTGATATGAGTAGGCCGCACTCACAGCGCGAGCTGAGCTAGTTAGCTAAAGCTACCACGTGTAACGATGCTTATTGTATCATGAGTTGAGACGATGAGTGATTTATGAGTGTTGATCTGTTCTATAAATGTCGAGAAGTTAGATTATTGTGTCATTTGAGATGCGCATACTTAATTATTGTAGGTTTGTCTTGTGTTTTGCAACGCTGTGTTTCCTTGTTCTCAGTTTTTTCCTATGTGAACGTGATCCGCAAGTATCCTGTTTTGAAACTAGGCCTATCAACTGGTAAGATATTTACAATTTTCTTTTGTTTTTCGGACTCAAAGGACTTTGATTCATGGGATTTAGTGATTGATTGGTTTATTTTTGCTTCTGAAATGGACAGACTTTGTTTTTTGTACTTGAACTGATCGGACAAGTTTGAACAACTCTTTAAACTGAATCCTTTGAATCACTAACTTTGTTCAACTGAGTCGTTTTATTCATGAACTTTGTTCAACTGAATCTTTTCATCTTTCCAGCATTTCCAATTCATATTGTTGAACATACTGTTTACTATTGACAGTAAATGTGTTTATTGGAAGGAATTCTGAATCATTGTGTTTTGAGTTGAATCCAATATCTGATTACATTTCTTTTTGTACATTTCATCATTCATTCATCCCAAAAGAAATGAATAGTCGTTAAGGCTGTAACGTTAGTCAACCAGATAAATCCATAGTCGACCAAAGTCCTGTCCTGCACAACGATTAGTCAACAAAATAAAAATTAAAAAAATGCGATGTTTTGCATTTTTATTGAACATTTATTAAACAATTGTCATAGAGCATTTATAAAACAACAATAAAAAATCAATACTACATAAAACTATAATAATAAAATTAGTTGAAAATTAAGTGATTTTTTTTTAACTGCAAAGTGAGAAGTTCTGTCCTAGATCTATAGTGACCGTCACACTCGCGCACCTCACCACAGCACACGCTACATAAAATATAACTGCTAAAACTGCCAAATAATGAAAAATCATAACAAAAGCTCTCGTTTATACTGGTGTATAGTCTTCTTTACTTTCAAAGCTTTGGGTTAAGTTTTGTTCAGCCGATCTAGGCATTTTAAAACACACAAACCCAAATAGCCTAAAAAACAATCCTAATAATTATAGGCTGTATAGTAGGAAGGCATATAGGTTTATTTTCGTTTTGTTACATTATTTAGGCTATTTTCGAACGCGTCAAGTGTACAAATAAAAACAAAAACATAAAACACAATCTATTGAGTCAGTTTAATTAAGCCGTTAAGGCTTCTTACAGATTTGCAGGCCTAGTCCACCTTTTTTTATGTTGTGGGTCAAAAACACTAACATGTCCACATTCTTGGGTAAAAGACAGCTCCTCGACTTAACAATAAATCCTGCTTTGGAAAATATGTGCTCTGCAGGAGTAGAGGTTGCAGGGATGCAGAGCAGGCGTCTTTTGCGTGCTCAAGTTCGTCATTTCAAATGTAGGCGCGCGGCATGCAAGCTCTTAATGGAAGCGACGCAGTCGCGGTGCCACATGCTAATTTTTTCCAAGCGCGTCCGCGCCGCATCAAGATAAAAACATCTCAACTTTTCAGAATGCTGCAAGCGCACCGTAGGTCACGTGACAAGAACCTTAACAGCAACAACAAGCTTAGAAACAACAGACTCCTCCGGAGCGCAACCGCCCTAGCGCTTTGGAAAAAGGAGAATGCGGCGCGACTAGCGTTTTCTACGCCTATATGTGAATGGCGCAGCAGCATAGCTTGCTCTCCACAGTCTTGTCTTTTTTTGTAAAATGCAGCCAGACAAAAGATTTAGATTTCTTCGAGATTTTGTCGACAAAAGCCAAAACAAATAGCATTCTAACTGAATGAATACAGCAAAACTACCTATATTCCTTACTGAGCGCGAAGCAGCCAGCCGCAGGTGTGGTTCCCGAGTGTTCTACGTGGTGCGCCAAACTGGCGCAAAATAGCCTAAATTAAAACATTTAAATTTGGGGATAAAACATAGGCTAATTATATTTAAAATACAGTAATATATAACTGCGTATAAAGGAATAAACATCAAATAGTAAATCAATTAATTTATTTCTGTTGGTAAAAAAATATGCAACTGGTCGACCAATGAGAATCTCAGTCGACAAAGACGGCATCAACTGATTAGTCGACTAAAGGACTAAAGTTGACAGCCCTAGTCAGTGATGTCTGTTTTGATTTATTGACTGTTATAAATTGTTTATATTTGTCACTCATCTTTCTGAAACAAACTACAAAGAGAACTATTTCATTTTTATAATGAAATAAATATAATTTTCTATTTGATAGCAATACCACTGTCCCATGACGCCTACCACAGGTCTGAGCTCGTCACTGTCATCACTGCAAAAAAAAAAAAAAAAAAACCTTTACATGTTAACATTGTGTCGAATAACATGGATTCATTGATTGTAATGACATGGATTGTGTCTAATGACTTTTGTGTCTTACATGGATTCATGGTTTTCTAAACAAACATTATCAAAACATGGAGCAAATCCGACCTTTCGCGAGTTGTGGAGCGCAATGTTCCACAACGCAGCATTTGATTTCAGAAGCGTCTCTCCACGCCGCTTCCCTAAAGATAGGCGCCTAGTTTATATTCGACAAACACCATGTCCAAACCACACTTCATCTTATGTACAAAATAAGAGTAAAAGTCAATTTCAAATATTTTGCGAACTAGTCCCTGGTTTTTTGCCCAAACGGGACCAGACCAGTCTAAGACAATTCTCTGGACTCTCTAGGTCAATAATTATCAAAAAAGTTGAACTTTTGCATTTTTCATATGCTGTTATAACAGGATGATTTAGAAAAGGGGAGTGGCAATAACTCAAAAGCCTATAAATCATCATAAATAAAAACTCAGAACTTCACAAATTGGTGAGCATGTGACAACATAGTTAACAAACACGCAACATTTTTATGGAGATCGGAGCATAGGTGGCGCTATAACTGTTAAAAAGCTTTAAAACCATATATTTCCTATGGTAAATTGCCTGTATTGGCTGTAAATTGTTGTTTCCATCTATTATGTCACTGGTTAGGGTCAAGAGGCGCATAATGAACGTTTTGGGAGGAGCCTATTTTTCTAAAATGGCTATAACTCGAGAAGTAAATAATATCTTCACCAAACTTGGTACACATGTGAATGAGTTTAATCTGAGGTCACAGTAAAAAAATTGCGACGAACGAACAGTAGGTGGCGCTATAACATGGAAAAAACATAAAAATGGCTATGACCACGTGAGCGTTAGTCCGATTGACCTGAAATTTGGTGTGCAGTGTACATGGTACCAAGGTACCATGTATGTGTAAAAGGATAATGGCGCATCTAAAAAAAACATGGCCGCGATCGACCACTGAAGTTTGAGCACCTATTAAACAAGGTTAACGGAGGCCGATCAGAACGAAACTCGATGGGCATGTTCAACTCGTGGCCATAGAGGTCTGTAAGAATTTTGAAAGAAATCGGCCACTAGTTGGCGCTAACGAGTTTTACAGCTCTGTAATCACGTGGTGAAGCACACATCCACACAATATGCATATCGTTTGATAGATCTAGTTATTAACGAAAATGTTAAAAACCTACTTTTGCGAACTAGTCCTAGCTTTTTCGCTCGATCGTAACCAAACCAGTCTAGGACAATTCTCTGGACTCTGTTGAATTTCCTATGATAAAATGCCTGTATTGGCTGTAAATGGTCTTTTCCATCTATTATGCCAGTGGTTAAATGTATGTTAAATAAAACTTAATGTCTTACATGCTTATTAGCACATAAAGGCCTTAACTGCTTGAACCCCGATAAATGCTGCTTGCAGCTTTAACTAGGTGTTCAAGCACGAAGTGCTGAAAACCTATTGTATTTGTGCTGATTTTTATTATTAGGTGTTCAAGCACGAAGTGCTGAAAACCTATTGTAATTGTACTGCTTTTTAGGTGTTCAAGCACGAAGTGCTGAAAACCTATTGTTTTTGTACTGATTTTTAGGTGTTCAAGCACGAAGTGCTGAAAACCTATTGTATTTGTACTGATTTTTATTATTAGGTGTTATTAACCGTAAGGCCTAGAGACTTGAAACCTGGCGAGGTGGTAGGGCCTCAGTTTGGGGAGAACCTATCAGAGTATGACCCCGATTGGCCCATAGGTGGCGCTACAGCAGCCAAAAGTACTAAATTGCTCATAACTCCTAGACCGTTAAATAAAAACTCAGAACTTCACAAAAACAGATGAGCACATGTGTCATGACATGGTGAAGAAGCATGCAGAGTTTCATGGAGATCGGACCATAGGTCGCGCTATAACTGTCAAAATGCTTATATACCATTAAAAGAGATTTTCACAATAACATATCGCGTGTGTGTGTGTGTGTGTGTGTAAGCATGCATAATATAGTTAACAACTGGTTTGTTTTAGTGCAGAATACTGGTGAAATCAAGTGTGTTCAAAATGAAAGTGAGTTAGTAAGTGGTCTTCTATTGCCCTCTCTACTTATTAATAGTCTTTTCACATGTGCTTTTGCATTCATATATATATAGACAATAATAAATCACTTATATAACAATTACTATTATAACACAATCATATTTTGTCAGAGTTTATCACTTCAATTGTTCTGATGCTTCACATAATGTCTATCAACGTGGTAAATCATGGTAAATAACGCCAGAAACATGGTAAATCATAGTAAATAAGGTAAATCATGCTAGAATCCTGGTAAATCATTCTAGAATGTGCTATATCATGGTAAATCATCCTATAACATGGTAAATCAAGGTAAACTAAGATAAATCGTGGTAAACTATGGTAAACCATGTTAGAATCATATTAAATCATACTAGAATGTGTTCAATTCTGGTAAACCATGTTAGAACAGGGTAAATCATGGTCAATCATACTAGAACTTGGTATATCATGGTAAACTATGGTAAATCATACTGGAACATGGTAAATCATACTGGAACATGGTAAATCATACTGGAACATGGTAAATCAAGAAAAATCAAACTGAAATGTGGTATATCATGGTAAATCATGCTAAAACATGGTCTATTCCATCTATGATGTCAGTGGTTAAATGCTTGCTACATAAAACTTAATGTCTTTTGATGCTTTTGTGCTTAACGGCCTTAAAGGCCTTAACTGCTTGAACACCGCTAAATGCTGCTTGCAGCTTTAATTAGGTGTTCAAGCACGAAGTGCTGAAAACCTATTGTAATTGTACTGATTTTTATTATTATTATTATTATTATTATTATTATTATTTTCCCCTAAAACGCATCGTGCAGCCCAAACCGTAAGTGCTGGAGCTCTGAAACTTTGTCAGATGGTAGTACAAAAATCGAGGAGAGGTTCAGAGAGTATGACCCCGATTGGCCTATAGGTGGTGCTACAGCAATCAATTGCGCGTAACTGCTCATAACTCCTAAACCGTATGGCGTAGACTGAAGTGTCTTATATCATTGGAAAGCTGGACTCTTAACTTAAAAAACGTATATCTCCGATTTCATTTCCGCCATGATAGATTTTCCGCCATTTTGAATTTTGTTAAATAACGACTTTTGCGAACTAGTCCCTGGTTTTTTGCCCGATCGGAACCAAACCAGTGTAGAAATGTTCTCTGGAGTCTGAATATCAATAATTATTGAAAAAAAGTTGAATTTTCGATTTCCGGTTGCTAGGGGGCGCAAAATGAACGTTGTGGGAGGAGCCTATTTTACTAAAATGGCTATAACTCGAGAAGTAAATGAGATATCTTCACCAAACTTGACACACATGTGTAGGAGGACAGTCTGGGGTCACAGTAAAAAAACCGCGTCGATGTAACCCTAGGTGGCGCTATAACATTAAAAAAACATAAAAGGGGGTGTGGCCACCTGACCGTTAGTCCGATTGACCTGAAAATTGGTATGCAGTGTCTTGGTCCAAGGCCCCATGTATGTGTAAAAGGATATTGGCGTATCTCAAAAAACATGGCCGCCATCGGCCAATAAAGTTTGAGCACCTGTGAGACGAGGTTAACGGAGGCCAATCGGAACGAAACTCCATGGGCATGTTCGACTCATGGCCCAAGAGGTCTGTAAGAGTTTTGAAAGAAATCGGCCACTAGTTGGCGCTAACGAGTTTTACGGCTCTGTAATCACGTGGTGTTGCACACATCCCCACAAAATGCATATCATTTGATAGATCTCCTCATGATGAACAACTTTGCCTCTAGAACCATTGCTGTCAATCAAACTGTTCATTAAATATTCACGAATATGTTAAAAACCTACTTTTGCAAACTAGTCCCTGGTTTTTCGCCCGATCGGAACCAGACCAGTCTAGGACAATTCTCTGGACTCTCTAGATCAATAATTATCGAAAAAAAGTTGAACTTTTTTATTTTTTGCATGGTATTAAATGGTTATTTAGAAAAGGGGCGTGACAAAATGCACCCAAAAGCCTATAAATCCTAAAGGAAAACTCAGAACTTCACAAAAATGGATGAGCATATGTGTCATAACAGGCTGAAGAAGCATGCAAAGTTTCATGGAGATCGGACAATAGGTGGCGCTATAACTGTTGAAAAGCTTTAAAACCATACATTTCCTATGGTAAATTGCCTGTATTGGCTGTAAATGGTCTTTTCCATCTATGATCGTATAATTTTCATATCTTAATGTTTAAAACCAGTGCAGTAAAATTATCTGGACTCTCTAGATCAATAATTATCAGAAAAGGTATAATTACTTCAGTATGATGGCTATAATAGATTGTAAATCGGATGGCTATAACAGCTTGGATGGCTATAACAGCCAATAAGTGGTATTTTACTGCCCCCTGCTGTCATTTCATCATACTACTCTCTAATATTTTTATATATAATTGATATTTAGACTTTATTAAATCATTATTTTAACATTTACAATCACATTTTGTCAAAATTCATCTATTGCTCTGTACTCTCTAGAACAATAATTATAGGAAAATGTATAAATTCTTCATTTGGATGACTATAATAGGGTCACTTCAATATGTAGCCTTGACCGAAAGCCAATATCTTTTCAATAAATGCTCATAGCTTCTTAAAAAAAGGTCAAGAACAGCTATAACAGCTTGAAAAAGGCTAACAGCCAATAAGTGGTATTTTACTGCCCCCTGCTGTTTAAAAAAAGTCATTTTGTCACACTACTCAACTATAATTAATATTTAGACTTTATAAATTCACTATTTTAACATTTACAATAACATTTAGTCAAAAATCGTCTATTGAAGTGACAATTGAGTCACATTGGCTCCTGAAGTTCCAAATGTCTCTATCTACATCAGAATGAGCGTGTGTAAATTAAATGATATGAAAAACATGGCCTTTTGTATAAGTAGGCTGTAATAGCACTGTTGTCCACTAGATGGAGCAGCAGCATTAGACATTTTTAATCTTTTTTTATCAGCTTTCAGCATTGGCTAACAAACAAATGCTTAAAGCATTTTCTTTAATTAGTTTTATATTATTACATTGCAAAGAAATATGTGAAATGCTCATATACCATTAAAACAGATTTTCACAATAACATATCCCAAAAGAGTGTGTGTGTGTGTGTGTGTGTGTGTGTGTGTGTGTGTGTGTGTGTGTGTGTGTGTGTGTGTGTGTAAGCATGCATTATGGAGTTAACATGAAAAAAATGGTTTGCTTCACTGGAGAATACTGGAGAAACAAAGTAGTTGAAAATGAAAGTGAGCCAATAAGTGGTCTTCTACTGCCCTCTGCTGGCCACTCTTCTTATTAATAGTCTTTTTTTGTATATAGACACTATAAAATCACTTAAATAACAATTACTATTATAACACATTCATATTTTGTCAGAGTTTATCACTTCAATTGTTCTTATGCTTCATATAATTGCTATCAACGTGGTAAATCATGGTAAATAACGCCAGAAACATGGTAAATCATAGTAAAAAAGGTAAATCATGCTAGAATCCTGGTAAATTATTCTGGAATGTGCTATATCATGGTAAATCATCATATAACATGGTATATCAAGGTAAACTATGGAAAATCATGTTAGATTCATGGTAAATCATACTGGAACATGGTAAATCATGAAAAATCACACTGAAATGTAGTATATCATGGTATATCATGCTTGCTACATAAAACTTAATGTCTTTTGATGCTTTTGTGCTTAACGGCCTGAAAGGCCTTAACTGCTTGAACACCGCTAAATGCTGCTTGCAGCTTTAATTATTATTATTATTCTCCGTTAAAACGCATCGTGCAGACCAAACCGTAAGTGCTGGAGCTCTGAAACTTTGTCAGATGGTAGTACAAAAATCGAGGAGAGGTTCAGAGAGTATGACCCCGATTGGCCTATAGGTGGCGCTACAGCAATCAATTGCGCGTAACTGCTCATAACTCCTAAACCGTAAGGCGTAGACTCAAGTGTCTTATATCATTGGAAAGCTGGACTCTTAACTTAAAAAACGTATATCTCCGATTGCATTTCCGCCATGATAGATTTTCCGCCATTTTGAATTTTGTCAAAAAACTACTTTTGCGAACTAGTCCCTGGTTTTTTGCCCGATCGGAACCAAACCAGTGCCAAAATGTTCTCTGGAGTCTGAATATCAATAATTATCAAAAAAAAGTTGAAATTTTGATTAACTGTCACTAGAGGGCGCAAAATTAATGTTGTGGACGGAGCCTATTTTACTAAAATGGCTATAACTCAAGAAGTAAATGAGATAGCTTCACCAAACTCGTTACACATGTGAATGAGTTGATTTTGAGGTCACAGTAAAAAAATTGCGTCGATCTAACACTAGGTGGCGCTATAACATTAAAAAAACATAAAAGGGGGTGTGGCCACCTGACCGTTAGTCCGATTGACCTAAAAATTGGTATGCAGTGTCTTGGTCCAAGGCCCCATGTATGTGTAAAAGGATATTGGCGTATCTCAAAAAACATGGCCGCCATCGGCCAATAAAGTTTGAGCACCTGTGAGACGAGGTTAACGGAGGCCAATCGGAACGAAACTCAATGGGCATGTTCGACTCATGGCCCAAGAGGTCTGTAAGAGTTTTGAAAGAAATCGGCCACTAGTTGGCGCTAACGAGTTTTACGGCTCTGTAATCACGTGGTGTTGCACACATCCCCACAAAATGCATATCATTTGATAGATCTCCTCATGCTGAACAACATTGCCTCTAAAACTATTGCTGTCAATCAAACCGTTCATTAAATATTCACGAATATGTTAAAAACCTACTTTTGCGAACTAGTCCCTGGTTTTTCGCCCGATCGGAACCAGACCAGTCTAGGACAATTCTCTGGACTCTCTAGATCAATAATTATCGAAAAAAAGTTGAACTTTTGCATTTGGGTGGCTGTAATAGGGTCATTTAGAAAATGGGCGTGTCAAAATACACTCAAATGCCTATAAATCATAAATAAAAAAATCAGAACTTCACAAAAATTGGTGAGCATATGTGTCATAACATGGTGAAGAACCATGCAAAGTTTCATGGAGATCGGACCATAGGTGGCGCTATAACTGTTAAAAAGCTTCAAAACCATATATTTCCTATGGCAAATTGCCTGTATTTGCTGTAAATGGTGTTTTTGCATTTATTTTCATGTAATGTTCATATCATAATGTTCAAAACCAGTGCAGTACAATTCTCTGGACTCTCTAGATCAATAATTATCAGAAAAAGTTGAACAACTTCATTTGGATGGCTATAATAGGGTCACTTCACAATGTAGCCATGACCTAGTGTCCCCAAAAGCTTATATCTCTTCAATGAATGCTCAGATCTTCTTAAAAACAAGTCAGAACATGTGCCATATGACTCCAAACAATCATGACAAATTTCAGACAGATCGGACAAAATTTGCCTCTATAACAGTTAAAAATGAGAAAATTAAATGAAAATAATGGCATATTAAGCCAATAAGTAGTATTTTACTGCCCCCTACTGTTTAAAATATGAATTATACTTGAGTAGTGTGACAACATTACTATTTAGACTTTATAAAATTACTATTAACATTTACAATCACATTAAGTCAAATTTCATCTATTGAAGTATCACTATTGACAATTCTGTCACATTGACAAATGTGAATCCTGAATGAGACATAGTTCAAATCTCTGTATCTACAACAGAATGTGTGTGTAGTCCTATGTTTCTGAATAAATTCTGAATAATCTGATTAATAGTTTGCAAAGACATGTATGAAATAACATTCAAATATATTTTCATAATGATTTTATCAGTGTGTGTGTGTGTGTGTGTGTGTGTGTGTGTAAGCTTGCATAAAGGAGTTAAAATGGAAAAACTGGTTTGCTTTAGTGCAGAACAATGTGTTATATTTTGGTAAACCATGCTAGAAGAGGGTAAATCATAGTGAATCATACTAGAACTTGGTATATCATGGTAAACTATGGTAAATCATGCTATATTCATGGTAAATCATACTGGAACATGGTAAATCATGAAAAACCACACTAAAATGTGCTATATCATGGTAAATCATGGTAAAACATGGTCTATTCCATCTATGATGTCAGTGGTTAAATGCTTGCTACTTAAAACTTAATGTCTTTTGATGCTTGTGTGGTTAAAAATCTTAAATGCCTTAACTGCTTGAACACCGCTAAATGCTGCTTGCAGCTTTAATTAGGTGTTCAAGCACGAAGTGCTGAAAACCTATTGTAATTGTAAGGATTTTTAGGTGTTCAAGCACGAAGTGCTGAAAACCTATTGTAATTGTACTGATTTTTATTATTAGGTGTTCAAGCACGAAGTGCTGAAAACCTATTGTATTTGTACTGATTTTTATTATTAGGTGTTCAAGCACGAAGTGCTGAAAACCTATTGTAATTGTACTGATTTTTAGGTGTTCAAGCACGAAGTGCTGAAAACCTATTGTAATTGTACTGATTTTTATTATTATTATTATTATTTTCCCCTAAAACGCATCGTGCAGCCCAAACCGTAAGTGCTAGAGACTTGAAACTTTGGCATAAGGTAGTACAAAAATCGAGGAGAGGTTATCAAAGTATGAGGCCGATTGGCCCATAGGTGGCGCTATAGCGCAAAAAACAAAAAAAATGCACTCTTTTGCTTAAATCTCAATAACCCTTTGTCGCAGCCTCAAGTGTCTTATATCATTGGAATCCTTGGCTCAAGCCGAACAAAAAAGGCCTCAAGGATTTCATTTCCGGTATGCAAATTTTTTCGCAATTTCCGGTTTTGTCTAAAACCTACTTTTGCGAACTAGTCCCTGGTTTTTCGTCCGATTGGAACCAAACCAGTGCAGAAAGATTCTCTGGACACTGAATATCAATAATTATCGAAAAAATGTTGAAATTTCGATTCACGGTCGCTAGGGGGTGTCCAAACGTTCGAAGGAGGCGGAGCTAATTTTACTAAAATGGGTATAACTCGTGAACGAAACGAAATATTTTCACCAAACTTTGTACACATATGTATGAGCTCAATCTGAGGTCACAGTAAAAAAACCGCGTCGATCTAACACTAGGTGGCGCTATAACATTAAAAAAACATAAAAGGGGGTGTGGCCACCTGATCGTTAGTCCGATTGACTTGAAAATTGGTATGCAGTGTCTTGGTCCAAGGTGCCATGTATGTGTAAAAGGATATTGGCATATCTCAAAAAACATGGCCGCCATCGGCCAATGAAGTTTGAGTACCTGTGAGACGAGGTTAACGGAGGCCAATCGGAACGAAACTCTATGGGCATGTTCGATTCATGGCCCAAGAGGTCTGTAAGAGTTTTGAAAGAAATCGGCCACTAGTTGGCGCTAACGAGTTTTACGGCTCTGTAATCACGTGGTGTTGCACACATCCCCACAAAATGCATATCATTTGATAGATCTCCTCATGATGAACAACTTTGCCTCTAGAACCATTGCTGTCAATCAAACCGTTCATTAAATATTCACGAATATGTTAAAAACCTACTTTTGCGAACTAGTCCCTGGTTTTTCGCCCGATCGGAACCAGACCAGTCTAGGACAATTCTCTGGACTCTCTAGATCAATAATTATTAAAAAAAAGTTGAAATTTGGTATTGGGTTGGCTATAACAGGGTCATTTATAAAATGGGCGTGGCAAAATATAGTCAAAAGCCTATAAATCCTATAAGAAAACTCAGAACTGCACAAAAATTGATGAGAATATGTGTCATACCATGGTAAAGAAGCATGCAAAGTTTCATGGAGATCGGACAATAGTTGGCGCTATAACTGTTGAAAAGCTTTAAAACCATACATTTCCTATGGTAAATTGCTTGTATTGGCTGTAAATGGTCTTTTCCATCTATGATCGTATACTTTTCATATCTTAATGTTTAAAACCAGTGCAGTACAATTATCTGGACTCTCTAGATCAATAATTATCAGAAAAGGTATAATTGCTTCATTTGGATGGCTATAATAGTGTAAATCGGATGGCTATAACAGCTTGGATGGCTATAACAGCCAATAAGTGGTATT
This sequence comes from Siphateles boraxobius, assembly GCF_051911475.1. Classification (NCBI taxonomy): domain Eukaryota; kingdom Metazoa; phylum Chordata; class Actinopteri; order Cypriniformes; family Leuciscidae; genus Siphateles; species Siphateles boraxobius. The sequence continues at coordinate 8,978,923 of NW_027508777.1, read as the reverse complement.
TTACTGCCCCCTGCTGTCATTTCATCATACTACTCTCTAATATTTTTATATAAAATTGATATTTAGACTTTATTAAATCATTATTTTAACATTTACAATCACATTTAGTCAAAATTCATCTATTGCTTTGTACTCTCTAGAAGAATAATTATAGGAAAATGTATAACTTCTTCATTTGGATGACTATAATAGGGTCACTTCAATATGTAGCCTTGACCGAAAGCCAATATCTTTTCAATAAATGCTCAGATCTTAAAAAAAGGTCAAGAAAAGCTATAACAGCTTGAAAAAGGCTAACAGCCAATAAGTGGTATTTTACTGCCCCTGCTGTTTAAAAAAAGTCATTTTGTCACACTACTCAACTATAATTAATATTTAGACTTTATAAATTCACTAATTTTACATTTACAATAACATTTAGTCAAAAATCGTCTATTGAAGTGACAATTGAGTCACATTGGCTCCTGAAGTTCCAAATGTCTCTATCTACATCAGAATGAGCGTGTGTAGATTAAATGATATGAAAAACATGGCCTATTGTACAAGTAGGCTGTAATAGCACTGTTGTCCACTAGATGGAGCAGCAGCATTAGACATTTTTTTTATCTTTTTTTATCAGCTTTCAGCATTGGCTAACAAACAAATGCTTAAAGCATTTTCTTTAATTAGTTTTATATTATTACATTGCAAAGAAATATGTGAAATGCTCATATACCATTAAAACAGATTTTCACAATAACATATCCCAAAAGTGTGTGTGTGTGTGTGTGTGTGTGTGTGTGTGTGTGTGTGTGTGTGTGTGTGTGTGTGTGCATTATGGAGTTAACATGAAAAAAATGGTTTGCTTCAGTGGAGAATACTGGAGAAACAAAGTAGTTGAAAATGAAAGTGAGGCAATAAGTGGTCTTCTGCTGCCCTCTGCTGGCCACTCTTCTTATTAATAGTCTTTTCACATGTGCTTTTGCATTCATATGTATATAGACACTATAAAATCACTTATATAACAATTACTATTATAACACATTCATATTTTGTCAGAGTTTATCACTTCAATTGTACTTATGCTTCATATAATTGCTATCAACGTGGTAAATCATGGTAAATAACGCCAGAAACATGGTAAATCATAGTAAAAAAGGTAAATCATGCTAGAATCCTGTTTAAATTATTCTAGAATGTGCTATATCATGGTAAATCATCATATAACATGGTATATCAAGGTAAACTATGGAAAATAATGTTAGATTCATGGTAAATCATACTGGAACATGGTAAATCATGAAAAATCACACTGAAATGTAGTATATCATGGTAAATCATACTTGCTACATAAAACTTAATGTCTTTTGATGCTTTTGTGCTTAACGGCCTTAAAGGCCTTAACTGCTTGAACACCGCTAAATGCTGCTTGCAGCTTTAATTAGGTGTTCAAGCACGAAGTGCTGAAAACCTATTGTAATTGTACTGATTTTTATTATTATTATTAGGTGTTCAAGCACGAAGTGCTGAAAACCTATTGTATTTGTACTGATTTTTATTATTATTATTATTATTATTATTCTGCCGTAAAACGCGTCGTGCAGACCAAACCGTAAGTGCTACAGACTTCATATTTGGGATTAAGGTAGCACAGAAATCGAGGAGAGGTTGAGAGAGTATGAGCCCGATTGGCCCATAGGTGGCGCTATAGTAACAAAAACGCGAAAGTGATCATAACTCCTAGACCCTATGTCGTAGACTCAAGTGTCTTATATCATTGGAAAGCTGGACTCTTGACTTAAAAAACGTATATCTCCGATTTCATTTCCGGTATGCAAATTTTTCCGCCATTTTGAATTTTGTCAAAAAACTACTTTTGCGAACTAGTCCCTGGTTTTTCGCCCGATCGGAACCAAACCAGTGCAGAAATGTTCTCTGGAGTCTGAATATCAATAATTATCAAAAAAAAGTCGAATTTTCGATTTCCGGTTGCTAGGGGGCGCAAAATGAACGTTGTGGGAGGAGCCTATTTTACTAAAATGGCTATAACTCAAGAAGGAAATGAGATATCTTCACCAAACTTGGTCCACATATTAATGAGTTCAATTTGAGGTCACAGTAAAAAAACCGCGTCGATCTAACACTAGGTGGCGCTATAACATTGAAAAAACATAAAAGGGGGTGTGGCCACCTGACCGTTAGTCCGATTGACTTGAAAATTGGTATGCAGTGTCTTGGTCCAAGGTGCCATGTATGTGTAAAAGGATATTGGCGTATCTAAAAAAACATGGCCGCCATCGGCCAATTAAATTTGAGCACCTGTGAGACGAGGTTAACGGAGGCCAATCGGAACGAAACTCTATGGGCATGTTCGACTCATGGCCCAAGAGGTCTGTAAGAGTTTTGAAAGAAATCGGCCACTAGTTGGCGCTAACGAGTTTTACGGCTCTGTAATCACGTGGTGTTGCACACATCCCCACAATATGCACATCATTTGATAGATCTCCTTATGCTGAACAACTTTGCCTATAGAACCATTGCTGTCAATCAAACCGTTCATTAAATATTCACGGATATGTTAAAAACCTACTTTTGCGAACTAGTCCCTGGTTTTTTGCCCGATCGGAATCAGACCAGTCTAGGACAATTCTCTGGACTCTCTAGATCAATAATTATTGAAAAAAAGTTGAACTTTTTTATTTTTCTTATGGTATTAAAGGGTTATTTAGAAAAGGGGCGTGACAAAATGCACCCAAAAGCCTATAAATCATAAATAAAAACTCAGAACTTCACAAAAATTGATGAGCATATGTGTCATACCATGGTGAAGAAGCATGAAACGTTTCATGGAGATCGGACAATAGGTGGCGCTATAACTGTTGAAAAGCTTTAAACCCATGTATTTCCTATGGTAAATTGCCTGTATTGGCTGTAAATGGTCTTTTCCATCTATGATCGTATAATTTTCATATCTTAATGTTTAAAACCAGTGCAGTACAATTATCTGGACTCTCTAGATCAATAATTATCAGAAAAGGTATAATTACTTCATTTGGATGGCTATAATAGAGTGTAAATCGGATGGCTATAACAGCTATAACAGCTTGGATGGCTATAACAGCCAATAAGTGGTATTTTACTGCCCCCTGCTGTCATTTCATCATACTACTCTCTAATATTTTTATATAAAATTGATTTTTAGACTTTATTAAATCATTATTTTAACATTTACAATCACATTTTGTCAAAATGCATCTATTGCTCTGTACTCTCTACAACAATAATTATAGGAAAATGTATAACTTCTTCATTTGGATGACTATAATAGGGTCACTTCAATATGTAGCCTTGACCGAAAGCCAATATCTTTTCAATAAATGCTCATAGCTTCTTAAAAAAAGGTCGAGAACAGCTATAACAGCTTGAAAAAGGCTAACAGCCAATAAGTGGTATTTTACTGCCCCTGCTGTTTAAAAAAAGTCATTTTGTCACACTACTCAACTATAATTAATATTTAGACTTTATAAATTCACTATTTTAACATTTACAATAACATTTAGTCAAAAATCGTCTATTGAAGTGACAATTGAGTCACACTGGCTCCTGAAGTTCCAAATGTCTCTATCTACATCAGAATGAGCGTGTGTAGATTAAATTATATGAAAAACATGGCCTATTGTATAAGTAGGCTGTAATAGCACTGTTGTCCACTAGATGGAGCAGCAGCATTAGACATTTTTAATCTTTTTTTATCAGCTTTCAGCATTGGCTAACAAACAAATGCTTAAAGCATTTTCTTTAATTAGTTTTATATTATTACATTGCAAAGAAATATGTGAAATGCTCATATACCATTAAAACAGATTTTCACAATAACATATCCCAAAAATGTGTGTGTGTGTGTGTGTGTGTGTGTGTGTGTGTGTGTGTGTGTGTGTGTGTGTGTGTGTGTGTGTGTGTGTGTAAGCATGCATTATGGAGTTAACATGAAAAAAATGGTTTGCTTCACTGGAGAATACTGGAGAAACAAAGTAGTTGAAAATGAAAGTGAGCCAATAAGTGGTCTTCTACTGCCCTCTGCTGGCCACTCTTCTTATTAATAGTCTTTTTTTGTATATAGACACTATAAAATCACTTAAATAACAATTACTATTATAACACATTCATATTTTGTCAGAGTTTATCACTTCAATTGTTCTTATGCTTCATATAATTGCTATCAACGTGGTAAATCATGGTAAATAACGCCAGAAACATGGTAAATCATAGTAAAAAAGGTAAATCATGCTAGAATCCTGGTAAATTATTCTGGAATGTGCTATATCATGGTAAATCATCATATAACATGGTATATCAAGGTAAACTATGGAAAATCATGTAAGATTCATGGTAAATCATACTGGAACATGGTAAATCATGAAAAATCACACTGAAATGTAGTATATCATGGTAAATCATGCTTGCTACATAAAACTTAATGTCTTTTGATGCTTTTGTGCTTAACGGCCTGAAAGGCCTTAACTGCTTGAACACCGCTAAATGCTGCTTGCAGCTTTAATTATTATTATTATTATTATTATTTTCCCCTAAAACGCATCGTGCAGACCAAACCGTAAGTGCTGGAGCTCTGAAACTTTGTCAGATGGTAGTACAAAAATCGAGGAGAGGTTCAGAGAGTATGACCCCGATTGGCCTATAGGTGGCGCTACAGCAATCAATTGCGCGTAACTGCTCATAACTCCTAAACCGTAAGGCGTAGACTCAAGTGTCTTATATCATTGGAAAGCTGGACTCTTAACTTAAAAAACGTATATCTCCGATTTCATTTCCGCCATGATAGATTTTCCGCCATTTTGAATTTTGTTAAAAAACGACTTTTGCAAACTAGTCCCTGGTTTTTTGCCCGATCGGAACCAAACCAGTGTAGAAATGTTCTCTGGAGTCTGAATATCAATAATCATTGAAAAAAAGTTGAATTTTCGATTTCCGGTTGCTAGGGGGCGCAAAATGAACGTTGTGGGAGGAGCCTATTTTACTATAATGGCTATAACTCGAGAAGTAAATGAGATATCTTCACCAAACTTGACACACATGTGTATGAGGACAGTCTGGGGTCACAGTAAAAAAACCGCGTCGATCTAACACTAGGTGGCGCTAGAACATTAAAAAAACATAAAAGGGGGTGTGGCCACCTGACCGTTAGTCCGATTGACCTGAAAATTGGTATGCAGTGTCTTGGTCCAAGGCCCCATGTATGTGTAAAAGGATATTGGCGTATCTCAAAAAACATGGCCGCCATCGGCCAATGAAGTTTGAGCACCTGTGAGACGAGGTTAACGGAGGCCAATCGGAACGAAACTCAATGGGCATGTTCGACTCATGGCCCAAGAGGTCTGTAAGAGTTTTGAAAGAAATCGGCCACTTGTTGGCGCTAACGAGTTTTACGGCTCTGTAATCACGTGGTGTTGCACACATCCCCACAAAATGCATATCATTTGATAGATCTCCTCATGATGAACAACTTTGCCTCTAGAACCATTGCTGTCAATCAAACCGTTCATTAAATATTCACGAATATGTTAAAAACCTACTTTTGCGAACTAGTCCTAGGTTTTTCGCCCGATCGGAACCAGACCAGTCTAGGACAATTCTCTGGACTCTCTAGATCAATAATCATTGAAAAAAAGTTGAACTTTTTATTTTTCTTATGGTATTAAAGGGTTATTTAGAAAAGGGGCGTGACAAAATGCACCCAAAAGCCTATAAATCATAAATAAAAACTCAGAACTTCACAAAAATTGATGAGCATATGTGTCATACCATGGTGAAGAAGCATGAAACGTTTCATGGAGATCGGACAATAGGTGGCGCTATAACTGTTGAAAAGCTTTAAACCCATGTATTTCCTATGGTAAATTGCCTGTATTGGCTGTAAATGGTCTTTTCCATCTATGATCGTATAATTTTCATATCCTAATGTTTAAAACCAGTGCAGTACAATTATCTGGACTCTCTAGATCAATAATTATCAGAAAAGGTATAATTACTTCATTTGGATGGCTATAATAGAGTGTAAATCAGATGGCTATAACAGCTATAACAGCTTGGATGGCTATAACAGCCAATAAGTGGTATTTTACTGCCCCCTGCTGTCATTTCATCATACTACTCTCTAATATTTTTATATATAATTGATATTTAGACTTTATTAAATCATTATTTTAACATTTACAATCACATTTTGTCAAAATGCATCTATTGCTCTGTACTCTCTACAACAATAATTATAGGAAAATGTATAACTTCTTCATTTGGATGACTATAATAGGGTCACTTCAATATGTAGCCTTGACCGAAAGCCAATATCTTTTCAATAAATGCTCATAGCTTCTTAAAAAAAGGTCGAGAACAGCTATAACAGCTTGAAAAAGGCTAACAGCCAACAAGTGGTATTTTACTGCCCCCTGCTGTTTAAAAAAAGTCATTTTGTCACACTACTCAACTATAATTAATATTTAGACTTTATAAATTCACTATTTTAACATTTACAATAACATTTAGTCAAAAATCGTCTATTGAAGTGACAATTGAGTCACACTGGCTCCTGAAGTTCCAAATGTCTCTATCTACATCAGAATGAGCGTGTGTAGATTAAATGATATGAAAAACATGGCCTATTGTATAAGTAGGCTGTAATAGCACTGTTGTCCACTAGATGGAGCAGCAGCATTAGATATTTTTAATCTTTTTTTATCAGCTTTCAGCATTGGCTAACAAACAAATGCTTAAAGCATTTTCTTTAATTAGTTTTATATTATTACATTGCAAAGTTATATGTGAAATGCTCATATACCATTAAAACAGATTTTCACAATAACATATCCCAAAAATGTGTGTGTGTGTGTGTGTGTGTGTGTGTGTGTGTGTGTGTGTGTGTGTGTGTGTGTGTGTGTGTGTGTGTGTGTAAGCATGCATTATGGAGTTAACATGAAAAAAATGGTTTGCTTCACTGGAGAATACTGGAGAAACAAAGTAGTTGAAAATGAAAGTGAGCCAATAAGTGGTCTTCTACTGCCCTCTGCTGGCCACTCTTCTTATTAATAGTCTTTTTTTGTATATAGACACTATAAAATCACTTAAATAACAATTACTATTATAACACATTCATATTTTGTCAGAGTTTATCACTTCAATTGTTCTTATGCTTCATATAATTGCTATCAACGTGGTAAATCATGGTAAATAACGCCAGAAACATGGTAAATCATAGTAAAAAAGGTAAATCATGCTAGAATCCTTGTAAATTATTCTAGAATGTGCTATATCATGGTAAATCATCATATAACATGGTATATCAAGGTAAACTATGGAAAATCATGTAAGATTCATGGTAAATCATACTGGAACATGGTAAATCATGAAAAATCACACTGAAATGTAGTATATCATGGTAAATCATGCTTGCTACATAAAACTTAATGTCTTTTGATGCTTTTGTGCTTAACGGCCTGAAAGGCCTTAACTGCTTGAACACCGCTAAATGCTGCTTGCAGCTTTAATTATTATTATTATTATTATTATTATTATTTTCCCCTAAAACGCATCGTGCAGCCCAAACCGTAAGTGCTGGAGCTCTGAAACTTTGTCAGATGGTAGTACAAAAATCGAGGAGAGGTTCAGAGAGTATGACCCCGATTGGCCTATAGGTGGCGCTACAGCAATCAATTGCGCGTAACTGCTCATAACTCCTAAACCGTAAGGCGTAGACTCAAGTGTCTTATATCATTGGAAAGCTGGACTCTTAACTTAAAAAACGTATATCTCCGATTTCATTTCCGCCATGATAGATTTTCCGCCATTTTGAATTTTGTTAAAAAACGACTTTTGCGAACTAGTCCCTGGTTTTTTGCCCGATCGGAACTAAACCAGTGTAGAAATGTTCTCTGGAGTCTGAATATCAATAATCATTGAAAAAAAGTTGAATTTTCGATTTCCGGTTGCTAGGGGGCGCAAAATGAACGTTGTGGGAGGAGCCTATTTTACTATAATGGCTATAACTCGAGAAGTAAATGAGATATCTTCACCAAACTTGACACACATGTGTATGAGGACAGTCTGGGGTCACAGTAAAAAAACCGCGTCGATCTAACCCTAGGTGGCGCTATAACATTAAAAAAACATAAAAGGGGGTGTGGCCACCTGACCGTTAGTCCGATTGACCTGAAAATTGGTATGCAGTGTCTTGGTCCAAGGCCCCATGTATGTGTAAAAGGATATTGGCGTATCTCAAAAAACATGGCCGCCATCGGCCAATAAAGTTTGAGCACCTGTGAGACGAGGTTAACGGAGGCCAATCGGAACGAAACTCAATGGGCATGTTCGACTCATGGCCCAAGCGGTCTGTAAGAGTTTTGAAACAAATCGGCCACTAGTTGGCGCTAACGAGTTTTACGGCTCTGTAATCACGTGGTGTTTTACACATCCCCACAAAATGCATATCATTTGATAGATCTCCTCATGATGAACAACTTTGCCTCTAGAACCATTGCTGTCAATCAAACCGTTCATTAAATATTCACGAATATGTTAAAAACCTACTTTTGCAAACTAGTCCCTGGTTTTTCGCCCGATCGGAACCAGACCAGTCTAGGACAATTCTCTGGACTCTCTAGATATATAATTATTGAAAAAAAGTTGAACTTTGCCCTTTGCTTCGCTATGACAGGGTCATTTATAAAAGGGGTGTGTCAAAACACACTCAAAAGCCTATAAATCCTAAATAAAAACTCAGAACTTCACAAAAATTGATGAGAATATGTGTCATACCATGGTAAAGAAGCATGCAAAGTTTCATGGAGATCGGACAATAGGTGGCGCTATAACTGTTGAAAAGCTTTAAAACCATACATTTCCTATGGTAAATTGCCTGTATTGGCTGTAAATGGTCTTTTCCATCTATGATCGTATAATTTTCATATCTTAATGTTTAAAACCAGTGCAGTACAATTATCTGGACTCTCTAGATAAATAATTATCAGAAAAGGTATAATTACTTCATTTGGATGGCTATAATAGAGTGTAAATCGGATGGCTATAACAGCTTGGATGGCTATAACAGCCAATAAGTGGTATTTTACTGCCCCCTGCTGTCATTTCATCATACTACTCTCTAATATTTTTATATATAATTGATATTTAGACTTTATTAAATCATTATTTTAACATTTACAATCACATTTTGTCAAAATTCATCTATTGCTCTGTACTCTCTAGAAGAATAATTATAGGAAAATGTATAACTTCTTCATTTGGATGACTATAATAGGGTCACTTCAATATGTAGCCTTGACCGAAAGCCAATATCTTTTCAATAAATGCTCATAGCTTCTTAAAAAAAGGTCAAGAACAGCTATAACAGCTTGAAAAAGGCTAACAGCCAATAAGTGGTATTTTACTGCCCCTGCTGTTTAAAAAAAGTCATTTTGTCACACTGCTCAACTATAATTAATATTTAGACTTTATAAATTCACTATTTTAACCTTTACAATAACATTTAGTCAAAAATCGTCTATTGAAGTGACAATTGAGTCACATTGGCTCCTGAAGTTCCAAATGTCTCTATCTACATCAGAATGAGCATGTGTAGATTAAATTATATGAAAAAAATGGCCTATTGTATAAGTAGGCTGTAATAGCACTGTTGTCCACTAGATGGAGCAGCAGCATTAGACATTTTATTATCTTTTTTTATCAGCTTTCAGCATTGGCTAACAAACAAATGCTTAAAGCATTTTCTTTAATTAGTTTTATATTATTACATTGCAAAGAAATATGTGAAATGCTCATATACCATTAAAACAGATTTTCACAATAACATATCCCAAAAGTGTGTGTGTGTGTGTGTGTGTGTGTGTGTGTGTGTGTGTGTGTGTGTGTGTGTGTGTGTGTGTGTGTGTGTGTGTGTGTGTGTGTAAGCATGCATTATGGAGTTAACATGAAAAAAATGGTTTGCTTCACTGGAGAATACTGGAGAAACAAAGTAGTTGAAAATGAAAGTGAGCCAATAAGTGGTCTTCTACTGCCCTCTGCTGGCCACTCTTCTTATTAATGGTCTTTTTTTGTATATAGACACTATAAAATCACTTAAATAACAATTACTATTATAACACATTCATATTTTGTCAGAGTTTATCACTTCAATTGTTCTTATGCTTCATATAATTGCTATCAAAGTGGTAAATCATGGTAAATAACGCCAGAAACATGGTAAATCATAGTAAAAAAGGTAAATCATGCTAGAATCCTTGTAAATTATTCTAGAATGTGCTATATCATGGTAAATCATCATATAACAGGGTATATCAAGGTAAACTATGGAAAATCATGTAAGATTCATGGTAAATCATACTGGAACATGGTAAATCATGAAAAATCACACTGAAATGTAGTATATCATGGTAAATCATGCTTGCTACATAAAACGTAATGTCTTTTGATGCTTTTGTGCTTAACGGCCTGAAAGGCCTTAACTGCTTGAACACCGCTAAATGCTGCTTGCAGCTTTAATTATTATTATTATTATTATTTTCCCCTAAAACGCATCGTGCAGCCCAAACCGTAAGTGCTAGAGACTTGAAACTTTGGCATAAGGTAGTACAAAAATCGAGGAGAGGTTATCAAAGTATGAGGCCGATTGGCCCATAGGTGGCGCTATAGCGCAAAAAACAAAAAAAATGCACTCTTTTGCTTAAATCTCAATAACCCTTTGTCGCAGCCTCAAGTGTCTTATATCATTGGAATCCTTGGCTCAAGCCGAACAAAAAAGGCCTCAAGGATTTCATTTCCGGTATAAATTTTTTTTCGCTATTTCCGGTTTTGTCTAAAACCTACTTTTGCGAACTAGTCCCTGGTTTTTCGTCCGATTGGAACCAAACCAGTGCAGAAAGATTCTCTGGACACTGAATATCAATAATTATCGAAAAAACGTTGAAATTTCGATTCACGGTCGCTAGGGGGTGCCCAAACGTTCGAAGGAGGCGGAGCTAATTTTACTAAAATGGGTATAACTCGTGAACGAAACGAAATATTTTCACCAAACTTGGTACACATATGTATGAGCTCAATCTGAGGTCACAGTAAAAAAACCGCGTCGATCTAACACTAGGTGGCGCTATAACATTAAAAAAACATAAAAGGGGGTGTGGCCACCTGACCGTTAGTCCGATTGACTTGAAAATTGGTATGCAGTGTCTTGGTCCAAGGTGCCATGTATGTGTAAAAGGATATTGGCGTATCTAAAAAAACATGGCCGCCATCGGCCAATGAAATTTGAGCACCTGTGAGACGAGGTTAACGGAGGCCGATCGGAACGAAACTCTATGGGCATGTTCGACTCATGGCCCAAGAGGTCTGTAAGAGTTTTGAAAGAAATCGGCCACTAGTTGGCGCTAACGAGTTTTACGGCTCTGTAATCACGTGGTGTTGCACACATCCCCACAAAATGCATATCATTTGATAGACCTCGTCATGATGAACAACTTTGCCTCTAGAAGCATTGCTGTCAATCAAACCATTCATTAAATATTCACGAATATGTTAAAAACCTACTTTTGCGAACTAGTCCCTGGTTTTTTGCCCGATCGGAATCAGACCAGTCTAGGACAATTCTCTGGACTCTCTAGATCAATAATTATCGAAAAAAAGTTGAACTTTTTTATTTTTCTTATGGTATTAAAGGGTTATTTATAAAAGGGGCGTGACAAAATGCACCCAAAAGCCTATAAATCATAAATAAAAACTCAGAACTTCACAAAAATTGATGAGCATATGTGTCATACCATGGTGAAGAAGCATGCAACGTTTCATGGAGATTGGACAATAGGTGGCGCTATAACTGTTGAAAAGCTTTAAACCCATGTATTTCCTATGGTAAATTGCCTGTATTGGCTGTAAATGGTCTTTTCCATCTATGATCGTATAATTTTCATATCTTAATGTTTAAAACCAGTGCAGTACAATTATCTGGACTCTCTAGATCAATAATTATCAGAAAAGGTATAATTACTTCATTTGGATGGCTATAATAGAGTGTAAATCGGATGGCTATAACAGCTATAACAGCTTGGATGGCTATAACAGCCAATAAGTGGTATTTTACTGCCCCCTGCTGTCATTTCATCATACTACTCTCTAATATTTTTATATATAATTGATATTTAGACTTTATTAAATCATTATTTTAACATTTACAATCACATTTTGTCAAAATGCATCTATTGCTCTGTACTCTCTACAACAATAATTATAGGAAAATGTATAACTTCTTCATTTGGATGACTATAATAGGGTCACTTCAATATGTAGCCTTGACCGAAAGCCAATATCTTTTCAATAAATGCTCATAGCTTCTTAAAAAAAGGTCGAGAACAGCTATAACAGCTTGAAAAAGGCTAACAGCCAATAAGTGGTATTTTACTGCCCCCTGCTGTTTAAAAAAAGTCATTTTGTCACACTACTCAACTATAATTAATATTTAGACTTTATAAATTCACTATTTTAACATTTACAATAACATTTAGTCAAAAATCGTCTATTGAAGTGACAATTGAGTCACACTGGCTCCTGAAGTTCCAAATGACTCTATCTACATCAGAATGAGCGTGTGTAGATTAAATGATATGAAAAACATGGCCTATTGTATAAGTAGGCTGTAATAGCACTGTTGTCCACTAGACAACAGCATTAGATATTTTTAATCTTTTTTTATCAGCTTTCAGCATTGGCTAACAAACAAATGCTTAAAGCATTTTCTTTAATTAGTTTTATATTATTACATTGCAAAGAAATATGTGAAATGCTCATATACCATTAAAACAGGTTTTCACAATAACATATCCCAAAAGAGTGTGTGTGTGTGTGTGTGTGTGTGTGTGTGTGTGTGTGTGTGTGTGTGTGTGTGTGTGTGTGTGTGTGTGTGTGTGTGTGTGTGTGTGTGTAAGCATGCATTATGGAGTTAACATGAAAAAAATGGTTTGCTTCACTGGAGAATACTGGAGAAACAAAGTAGTTGAAAATGAAAGTGAGCCAATAAGTGGTCTTCTACTGCCCTCTGCTGGCCACTCTTCTTATTAAGTCTTTTTTTTGTATATAGACACTATAAAATCACTTAAATAACAATTACTATTATAACACATTCATATTTTGTCAGAGTTTATCACTTCAATTGTTCTTATGCTTCATATAATTGCTATCAACGTGGTAAATCATGGTAAATAACGCCAGAAACATGGTAAATCATAGTAAAAAAGGTAAATCATGCTAGAATCCTTGTAAATTATTCTAGAATGTGCTATATCATGGTAAATCATCATATAACATGGTATATCAAGGTAAACTATGGAAAATCATGTAAGATTCATGGTAAATGATACTGGAACATGGTAAATCATGAAAAATCACACTGAAATGTAGTATATCATGGTAAATCATGCTTGCTACATAAAACTTAATGTCTTTTGATGCTTTTGTGCTTAACGGCCTGAAAGGCCTTAACTGCTTGAACACCGCTAAATGCTGCTTGCAGCTTTAATTAGGTGTTCAAGCACGAAGTGCTGAAAACCTATTGTAATTGTACTGATTTTTATTATTATTATTATTATTATTATTTTCCCCTAAAACGCATCGTGCAGACCAAACCGTAAGTGCTGGAGCTCTGAAACTTTGTCAGATGGTAGTACAAAAATCGAGGAGAGGTTCAGAGAGTATGACCCCGATTGGCCTATAGGTGGCGCTACAGCAATCAATTGCGCGTAACTGCTCATAACTCCTAAACCGTAAGGCGTAGACTCAAGTGTCTTATATCATTGGAAAGCTGGACTCTTAACTTAAAAAACGTATATCTCCGATTTCATTTCCGCCATGATAGATTTTCCGCCATTTTGAATTTTGTTAAAAAACGACTTTTGCGAACTAGTCCCTGGTTTTTTGCCCGATCGGAACCAAACCAGTGTAGAAATGTTCTCTGGAGTCTGAATATCAATAATCATTGAAAAAAAGTTGAATTTTAGATTTCCGGTTGCTAGGGGGCGCAAAATGAACGTTGTGGGAGGAGCCTATTTTACTATAATGGCTATAACTCGAGAAGTAAATGAGATATCTTCACCAAACTTGACACACATGTGTATGAGGACAGTCTGGGGTCACAGTAAAAAAACCGCGTCGATCTAACACTAGGTGGCGCTATAACATTAAAAAAACATAAAAGGGGGTGTGGCCACCTGACCGTTAGTCCGATTGACCTGAAAATTGGTATGCAGTGTCTTGGTCCAAGGCCCCATGTATGTGTAAAAGGATATTGGCGTATCTCAAAAAACATGGCCGCCATCGGCCAATGAAGTTTGAGCACCTGTGAGACGAGGTTAACGGAGGCCAAACGGAACGAAACTCAATGGGCATGTTCGACTCATGGCCCAAGAGGTCTGTAAGAGTTTTGAAAGAAATCGGCCACTAGTTGGCGCTAACGAGTTTTACGGCTCTGTAATCACGTGGTGTTGTACACATCCCCACAAAATGCATATCATTTGATAGATCTCCTCATGATGAACAACTTTGCCTCTAGAACCATTGCTGTCAATCAAACCGTTCATTAAATATTCACGAATATGTTAAAAACCTACTTTTGCGAACTAGTCCCTGGTTTTTCGCCCGATCGGAACCAGACCAGTCTAGGACAATTCTCTGGACTCTCTAGATCAATAATTATCGAAAAAAAGTTGAACTTTTTTATTTTTTGCATGGTATTAAAGGGTTATTTAGAAAAGGGGCGTGATAAAATGCACCCAAAAGCCTATAAATCCTAAAGGAAAACTCAGAACTTCACAAAAATGGATGAGCATATGTGTCATAACAGGCTGAAGAAGCATGCAAAGTTTCATGGAGATCGGACAATAGGTGGCGCTATAACTGTTGAAAAGCTTTAAAACCATACATTTCCTATGGTAAATTGCCTGTATTGGCTGTAAATGGTCTTTTCCATCTATTATCGTATAATTTTCATATCTTAATGTTTAAAACCAGTGCAGTACAATTATCTGGACTCTCTAGATCAATAATTATCAGAAAAGGTATAATTACTTCAGTTGGATGGCTATAATAGAGTGTAAATCGGATGGCTATAACAGCTATAACAGCTTGGATGGCTATAACAGCCAATAAGTGGTATTTTACTGCCCCCTGCTGTCATTTCATCATACTACTCTCTAATATTTTTATATATAATTGATATTTAGACTTTATTAAATCATTATTTTAACATTTACAATCACATTTTGTCAAAATTCATCTATTGCTCTGTACTCTCTAGAACAATAATTATAGGAAAATGTATAACTTCTTCATTTGGATGACAATAATAGGGTCACTTCAATATGTAGCCTTGACCGAAAGCCAATATCTTTTCAATAAATGCTCATAGCTTCTTAAAAAAAGGCCAAGAACAGCTATAACAGCTTGAAAAAGGCTAACAGCCAATAAGTAGTATTTTACTGCCCCCTGCTGTTTAAAAAAAGTCATTTTGTCACACTACTCAACTATAATTAATATTTAGACTTTATAAATTCACTATTTTAACATTTACAATAACATTTAGTCAAAAATCGTCTATTGAAGTGGCAATTAAGTCACATTGGCTCCTGAAGTTCCAAATGTCTCTATCTACATCAGAATGAGCGTGTGTAGATTAAATGATATGAAAAACATGGCCTATTGTATAAGTAGGCTGTAATAGCACTGTTGTCCACTAGATGGAGCAGCAGCATTAGACATTTTTTTTTATCTTTTTTTATCAGCTTTCAGCATTGGCTAACAAACAAATGCTTAAAGCATTTTCTTTAATTAGTTTTATATTATTGCATTGCAAAGAAATATGTGAAATGCTCATATACCATTAAAACAGATTTTCACAATAACATATCCCAAAAATGTGTGTGTGTGTGTGTGTGTGTGTGTGTGTGTGTGTGTGTGTGTGTGTGTGTGTGTGTGTGTGTGTGTGTGTGTGTGTGTGTGTGTGTGTAAGCATGCATTATGGAGTTAACATGAAAAAAATGGTTTGCTTCACTGGAGAATACTGGAGAAACAAAGTAGTTGAAAATGAAAGTGAGCCAATAAGTGGTCTTCTACTGCCCTCTGCTGGCCACTCTTCTTATTAATTGTCTTTTTTTGTATATAGACACTATAAAATTTCTTAAATAACAATTACTATTATAACACATTCATATTTTGTCAGAGTTTATCACTTCAATTGTTCTTATGCTTCATATAATTGCTATCAACGTGGTAAATCATGGTAAATAACGCCAGAAACATGGTAAATCATAGTAAAAAAGGTAAATCATGCTAGAATCCTGGTAAATTATTCTAGAATGTGCTATATCATGGTAAATCATCATATAACATGGTATATCAAGGTAAACTATGGAAAATCATGTAAGATTCATGGTAAATCATACTGGAACATGGTAAATCATGGAAAATCACACTGAAATGTAGTATATCATGGTAAATCATGCTTGCTACATAAAACTTAATGTCTTTTGATGCTTTTGTGCTTAACGGCCTGAAAGGCCTTAACTGCTTGAACACCGCTAAATGCTGCTTGCAGCTTTAATTAGGTGTTCAAGCACGAAGTGCTGAAAACCTATTGTAATTGTACTGATTTTTATTATTATTATTATTATTTTCCCCTAAAACGCATCGTGCAGCCCAAACCGTAAGTGCTAGAGACTTGAAACTTTGGCATAAGGTAGTACAAAAATCGAGGAGAGGTTATCAAAGTATGAGGCTGATTGGCCCATAGGTGGCGCTATAGCGCAAAAAACAAAAAAAATGCACTCTTTTGCTTAAATCTCAATAACCCTTTGTCGCAGCCTCAAGTGTCTTATATCATTGGAATCCTTGGCTCAAGCCGAACAAAAAAGGCCTCAAGGATTTCATTTCCGGTATGCAAATTCTTTCGCTATTTCCGGTTTTGTCTGAAACCTACTTTTGCGAACTAGTCCCTGGTTTTTCGTCCGATTGGAACCAAACCAGTGCAGAAAGATTCTCTGGACACTGAATATCAATAATTATCGAAAAAAAGTTGAAATTTCGATTCACGGTCGCTAGGGGGTGCCCAAACGTTCGAAGGAGGCGGAGCTAATTTTACTAAAGTGGGTATAACTCGTGAACGAAACGAAATATTTTCACCAAACTTGGTACACATATGTATGAGCTCAATCTGAGGTCACAGTAAAAAAACCGCGTCGATCTAACACTAGGTGGCGCTATAACATTAAAAAAACATAAAAGGGGGTGTGGCCACCTGACCGTTAGTCCGATTGACTTGAAAATTGGTATGCAGTGTCTTGGTCCAAGGTGCCATGTATGTGTAAAAGGATATTGGCGTATCTAAAAAAACATGGCCGCCATCGGCCAATGAAGTTTGAGCACCTGTGAGACGAGGTTAACGGAGGCCGATCGGAACGAAACTCTATGGGCATGTTCGACTCATGGCCCAAGAGGTCTGTAAGAGTTTTGAAAGAAATCGGCCACTAGTTGGCGCTAACGAGTTTTACGGCTCTGTAATCACGTGGTGTTGCACACATCCCCACAAAATGCATATCATTTGATAGATCTCCTCATGATGAACAACTTTGCCTCTAGAACCATTGCTGTCAATCAAACCATTCATTAAATATTCACGAATATGTTAAAAACCTACTTTTGCGAACTAGTCCCTGGTTTTTTGCCCGATCGGAATCAGACCAGTCTAGGACAATTCTCTGGACTCTCTAGATCAATAATTATTGAAAAAAAGTTGAACTTTTTTATTTTTCTTATGGTATTAAAGGGTTATTTAGAAAAGGGGCGTGACAAAATGCACCCAAAAGCCTATAAATCATAAATAAAAACCATACCATGGTGAAGAAGCATGCAACGTTTCATGGAGATTGGACAATAGGTGGCGCTATAACTGTTGAAAAGCTTTAAACCCATGTATTTCCTATGGTAAATTGCCTGTATTGGCTGTAAATGGTCTTTTCCATCTATGATCGTATAATTTTCATATCTTAATGTTTAAAACCAGTGCAGTACAATTATCTGGACTCTCTAGATAAATAATTATCAGAAAAGGTATAATTACTTCATTTGGATGGCTATAATAGAGTGTAAATCGGATGGCTATAACAGCTTGGATGGCTATAACAGCCAATAAGTGGTATTTTACTGCCCCCTGCTGTCATTTCATCATACTACTCTCTAATATTTTTATATATAATTGATATTTAGACTTTATTAAATCATTATTTTAACATTTACAATCACATTTTGTCAAAATTCATCTATTGCTCTGTACTCTCTAGAAGAATAATTATAGGAAAATGTATAACTTCTTCATTTGGATGACTATAATAGGGTCACTTCAATATGTAGCCTTGACCGAAAGCCAATATCTTTTCAATAAATGCTCATAGCTTCTTAAAAAAAGGTCAAGAACAGCTATAACAGCTTGAAAAAGGCTAACAGCCAATAAGTGGTATTTTACTGCCCCTGCTGTTTAAAAAAAGTCATTTTGTCACACTGCTCAACTATAATTAATATTTAGACTTTATAAATTCACTATTTTAACATTTACAATAACATTTAGTCAAAAATCGTCTATTGAAGTGACAATTGAGTCACATTGGCTCCTGAAGTTCCAAATGTCTCTATCTACATCAGAATGAGCATGTGTAGATTAAATTATATGAAAAAAATGGCCTATTGTATAAGTAGGCTGTAATAGCACTGTTGTCCACTAGATGGAGCATCAGCATTAGACATTTTATTATCTTTTTTTATCAGCTTTCAGCATTGGCTAACAAACAAATGCTTAAAGCATTTTCTTTAATTAGTTTTATATTATTACATTGCAAAGAAATATGTGAAATGCTCATATACCATTAAAACAGATTTTCACAATAACATATCCCAAAAGTGTGTGTGTGTGTGTGTGTGTGTGTGTGTGTGTGTGTGTGTGTGTGTGTGTGTGTGTGTGTGTGTGTGTGTGTAAGCATGCATTATGGAGTTAACATGAAAAAAATGGTTTGCTTCACTGGAGAATACTGGAGAAACAAAGTAGTTGAAAATGAAAGTGAGCCAATAAGTGGTCTTCTACTGCCCTCTGCTGGCCACTCTTCTTATTAATAGTCTTTTCACATTTGCTTTGCATTCATATGTATATAGACACTATAAAATCACTTATATAACAATTACTATTATAACACATTCATATTTTGTCAGAGTTTATCACTTCAATTGTTCTTATGCTTCATATAATTGCTATCAACGTGGTAAATCATGGTAAATAACGCCAGAAACATGGTAAATCATAGTAAAAAAGGTAAATCATGCTAGAATCCTTGTAAATTATTCTAGAATGTGCTATATCATGGTAAATCATCATATAACATGGTATATCAAGGTAAACTATGGAAAATCATGTTAGATTCATGGTAAATCATACTGGAACATGGTAAATCATGAAAAATCACACTGAAATGTAGTATATCATGGTAAATCATGCTTGCTACATAAAACTTAATGTCTTTTGATGCTTTTGTGCTTAACGGCCTGAAAGGCCTTAACTGCTTGAACACCGCTAAATGCTGCTTGCAGCTTTAATTATTATTATTATTATTATTATTCTCCGCTAAAACGCATCGTGCAGCCCAAACCGTAAGTGCTGGAGAGCTGAAACTTTGTCAGATGGTAGTACAAAAATCGAGGAGAGGTTATCAAATTATGAGCCCGATTGGCCCATAGGTGGCGCTATAGCAACCAATTGCGCGAAACTGCTCATAACTCCTAGACCGTATGTTGTAGACTCAAGTGTCTTATATCACTGGAAAGCTGGAAACCTGAAGTAAAAAATGTATATCTCCGATTTCATTTCCGCCATGACAGATTTTCCGCCATTTTGAATTTTGTCGAAAAACTACTTTTGCGAACTAGTCCCTGGTTTTTCGCCCGATCGGAACCAAACCAGTGCCAAAATGCTCTCTGGAGTCTGAATATCAATAATTATCAAAAAAAAGTTGAAATTTTGATTAACTGTTGCTAAAGGGCGCAAAATGAATGTTGTGGGCGGAGCCTATTTTACTAAAATGGCTATAACTCAAGAAGTAAATGAGATAGCTTCACCAAACTCGGTACACATGTGAATGAGTTTATTTTGAGGTCACAGTAAAAAAATTGCGTCGATCTAACACTAGGTGGCGCTATAACATTAAAAAAACATAAAAGGGGGTGTGGCCACCTGACCGTTAGTCCGATTGACCTGAAAATTGGTATGCAGTGTCTTGGTCCAAGGCCCCATGTATGTGTAAAAGGATATTGGCGTATCTCAAAAAACATGGCCGCCATCGGCCAATAAAGTTTGAGCACCTGTGAGACGAGGTTAACGGAGGCCAATCGGTACGAAACTCAATGGGCATGTTCAACTCATGGCCCAAGAGGTCTGTAAGAGTTTTGAAAGAAATCGGCCACTAGTTGGCGCTAACGAGTTTTACGGCTCTGTAATCACGTGGTGTTGCACACATCCCCACAAAAGGCATATCATTTGATAGATCTCCTCGTGATGAACAACTTTGCCTCTAGAACCATTGCTGTCAATCAAACCGTTCATTAAATATTCACGAATATGTTAAAAACCTACTTTTGCGAACTAGTCCCTGGTTTTTCGCCCGATTGGAACCAGACCAGTCTTGGACAATTCTCTGGACTCTCTAGATCAATAATTATCAAAAAAAAGTTGAAATTTGGCATTTGGTTGGCTATAACAGGGTCATTTATAAAATGGGCGTGGCAAAATATAGTCAAAAGCCTATAAATCCTATACGAAAACTCAGAACTTCACAAAAATTGGTGAGCATATGTGACATAACATCATTAACAAGCATGCAAAATGTTATGGAGATCGGACAATAGGTGGCGCTATAACTGTTAAAAAGCTTTAAAACCATATATTTCCTATGGTAAATTGCCTGTATTGGCTGTAAATGGTATTTTCCATCTATTGTGTCAGTGGTTAAATTAATGCTAAATAAAACTTAATGTCTTTTGATGCTTTTGTGCTTAACGGCCTTAAAGGCCTTAACTGCTTGAACACCGCTAAATGCTGCTTGCAGCTTTAATTAGGTGTTCAAGCACGAAGTGCTGAAAACCTATTGTAATTGTACTGATTTTTATTATTATTATTATTATTTTCCCCTAAAACGCATCGTGCAGCCCAAACCGTAAGTGCTAGAGACTTGAAACTTTGGCATAAGGTAGTACAAAAATCGAGGAGAGGTTATCAAAGTATGAGGCCGATTGGCCCATAGGTGGCGCTATAGCGCAAAAAACAAAAAAAATGCACTCTTTTGCTTAAATCTCAATAACCCTTTGTCGCAGCCTCAAGTGTCTTATATCATTGGAATCCTTGGCTCAAGCCGAACAAAAAAGGCCTCAAGGATTTCATTTCCGGTATGCAAATTTTTTCGCTATTTCCGGTTTTGTCTAAAACCTACTTTTGCAAACTAGTCCCTGGTTTTTCGTCCGATTGGAACCAAACCAGTGCAGAAAGATTCTCTGGACACTGAATATAAATAATTATCGAAAAAACGTTGAAATTTCGATTCACGGTCGCTAGGGGGTGCCCAAACGTTCGAAGGAGGCGGAGCTAATTTTACTAAAATGGGTATAACTCGTGAACGAAACGAAATATTTTCACCAAACTTGGTACACATATGTATGAGCTCAATCTGAGGTCACAGTAAAAAAATCGCGTCGATCTAACACTAGGTGGCGCTATAACATTAAAAAAACATAAAAGGGGGTGTGGCCACCTGACCGTTAGTCCGATTGACTTGAAAATTGGTATGCAGTGTCTTGGTCCAAGGTGCCATGTATGTGTAAAAGGATATTGGCGTATCTAAAAAAACATGGCCGCCATCGGCCAATGAAGTTTGAGCACCTGTGAGACGAGGTTAACGGAGGCCGATCGGAACGAAACTCTATGGGCATGTTCGACTCATGGCCCAAGAGGTCTGTAAGAGTTTTGAAAGAAATCGGCCACTAGTTGGCGCTAACGAGTTTTACGGCTCTGTAATCACGTGGTGTTGCACACATCCCCACAAAATGCATATCATTTGATAGATCTCCTCATGATGAACAACTTTGCCTCTAGAACCATTGCTGTCAATCAAACCATTCATTAAATATTCACGAATATGTTAAAAACCTACTTTTGCGAACTAGTCCCTGGTTTTTTGCCCGATCGGAATCAGACCAGTCTAGGACAATTCTCTGGACTCTCTAGATCAATAATTATTGAAAAAAAGTTGAACGTTTTTATTTTTCTTATGGTATTAAAGGGTCATTTACAAAAGGGGCGTGACAAAATGCACCCAAAAGCCTATAAATCATAAATAAAAACTCAGAACTTCACAAAAATTGATGAGCATATGTGTCATACCATGGTGAAGAAGCATGCAACGTTTCATGGAGATTGGACAATAGGTGGCGCTATAACTGTTTAAAAGCTTTAAACCCATGTATTTCCTATGGTAAATTGCCTGTATTGGCTGTAAATGGTCTTTTCCATCTATGATCGTATAATTTTCATATCTTAATGTTTAAAACCAGTGCAGTTCAATTATCTGGACTCTCTAGATCAATAATTATCAGAAAAGGTATAATTACTTCATTTGGATGGCTATAATAGAGTGTAAATCGGATGGCTATAACAGCTATAACAGCTTGGATGGCTATAACAGCCAATAAGTGGTATTTTACTGCACCCTGCTGTCATTTCATCATACTACTCTCTAATATTTTTATATATAATTGATATTTAGACTTTATTAAATCATTATTTTAACATTTACAATCACATTTTGTCAAAATGCATCTATTGCTCTGTACTCTCTACAACAATAATTATAGGAAAATGTATAACTTCTTCATTTGGATGACTATAATAGGGTCACTTCAATATGTAGCCTTGACCGAAAGCCAATATCTTTTCAATAAATGCTCATAGCTTCTTAAAAAAAGGTCAAGAACAGATAAAACGGCTTGAAAAAAGGCTAACAGCCAATAAGTGGTATTTTACTGCCCCCTGCTGTTTAAAAAAAGTCATTTTGTCACACTACTCAACTATAATTAATATTTAGACTTTATAAATTCACTATTTTAACATTTACAATAACATTTAGTCAAAAATCGTCTATTGAAGTGACAATTGAGTCACATTGGCTCCTGAAGTTCCAAATGTCTCTATCTACATCAGAATGAGCGTGTGTAGATTAAATGATATGAAAAACATGGCCTATTGTATAAGTAGGCTGTAATAGCACTGTTGTCCACTAGATGGAGTAGCAGCATTAGACATTTTTAATCTTTTTTTATCAGCTTTCAGCATTGGCTAACAAACAAATGCTTAAAGCATTTTCTTTAATTAGTTTTATATTATTACATTGCAAAGAAATATGTGAAATGCTCATATACCATTAAAACAGATTTTCACAATAACATTTCCCAAAAGTGTGTGTGTGTGTGTGTGTGTGTGTGTGTGTGTGTGTGTGTGTGTGTGTGTGTGTGTGTGTGTGTGTGTGTGTGTGTGTGTGTGTGTAAGCATGCATTATGGAGTTAACATGAAAAAAATGGTTTGCTTCACTGGAGAATACTGGAGAAACAAAGTAGTTGAAAATGAAAGTGAGCCAATAAGTGGTCTTCTACTGCCCTCTGCTGGCCACTCTTCTTATTAATTGTCTTTTTTTGTATAATGACACTATAAAATCACTTAAATAACAATTACTATTATAACACATTCATATTTTGTCAGAGTTTATCACTTCAATTGTTCTTATGCTTCATATAATTGCTATCAACGTGGTAAATCATGGTAAATAACGCCAGAAACATGGTAAATCATAGTAAAAAAGGTAAATCATGCTAGAATCCTTGTAAATTATTCTAGAATGTGCTATATCATGGTAAATCATCATATAACATGGTATATCAAGGTAAACTATGGAAAATCATGTAAGATTCATGGTAAATCATACTGGAACATGGTAAATCATGAAAAATCACACTGAAATGTAGTATATCATGGTAAATCATGCTTGCTACATAAAACTTAATGTCTTTTGATGCTTTTGTGCTTAACGGCCTGAAAGGCCTTAACTGCTTGAACACCGCTAAATGCTGCTTGTTATTATTATTATTTTCCCCTAAAACGCATCGTGCAGCCCAAACCGTAAGTGCTGGAGCTCTGAAACTTTGTCATATGGTAGTACAAAAATCGAGGAGAGGTTCAGAGAGTATGACCCCGATTGGCCTATAGGTGGCGCTACAGCAATCAATTGCGCGTAACTGCTCATAACTCCTAAACCGTAAGGCGTAGAGTCAAGTGTCTTATATCATTGGAAAGCTGGACTCTTAACTTAAAAAACGTATATCTCCGATTTCATTTCCGCCATGATAGATTTTCCGCCATTTTGAATTTTGTTAAAAAACGACTTTTGCGAACTAGTCCCTGGTTTTTTGCCCGATCGGAACCAAACCAGTGTAGAAATGTTCTCTGGAGTCTGAATATCAATAATCATTGAAAAAAAGTTGAATTTTCGATTTCCGGTTGCTAAGGGGCGCAAAATGAACGTTGTGGGAGGAGCCTATTTTACTAAAATGGCTATAACTCGAGAAGTAAATGAGATATCTTCACCAAACTTGACACACATGTGTATGAGGACAGTCTGGGGTCACAGTAAAAAAACCGCGTCGATCTAACACTAGGTGGCGCTATAACATTAAAAAAACATAAAAGGGGGTGTGGCCACCTGACCGTTAGTCCGATTGACCTGAAAATTGGTATGCAGTGTCTTGGTCCAAGGCCCCATGTATGTGTAAAAGGATATTGGCGTATCTCAAAAAACATGGCCGCCATCGGCCAATGAAGTTTGAGCACCTGTGAGACGAGGTTAACGGAGGCCAAACGGAACGAAACTCAATGGGCATGTTCGACTCATGGCCCAAGAGGTCTGTAAGAGTTTTGAAAGAAATCGGCCACTAGTTGGCGCTAACGAGTTTTACGGCTCTGTAATCACGTGGTGTTGTACACATCCCCAAAAAATGCATATCATTTGATAGATCTCCTCATGATGAACAACTTTGCCTCTAGAACCATTGCTGTCAATCAAACCGTTCATTAAATATTCACGAATATGTTAAAAACCTACTTTTGCGAACTAGTCCCTGGTTTTTCGCCCGATCGGAACCAGACCAGTCTAGGACAATTCTCTGGACTCTCTAGATCAATAATTATCGAAAAAAAGTTGAACTTTTTTATTTTTTGCATGGTATTAAAGGGTTATTTAGAAAAGGGGCGTGACAAAATGCACCCAAAAGCCTATAAATCCTAAAGGAAAACTCAGAACTTCACAAAAATGGATGAGCATATGTGTCATAACAGGCTGAAGAAGCATGCAAAGTTTCATGGAGATCGGACAATAGGTGGCGCTATAACTGTTGAAAAGCTTTAAAACCATACATTTCCTATGGTAAATTGCCTGTATTGGCTGTAAATGGTCTTTTCCATCTATTATCGTATAATTTTCATATCTTAATGTTTAAAACCAGTGCAGTACAATTATCTGGACTCTCTAGATCAATAATTATCAGAAAAGGTATAATTACTTCAGTTGGATGGCTATAATAGAGTGTAAATCGGATGGCTATAACAGATATAACAGCTTGGATGGCTATAACAGCCAATAAGTGGTATTTTACTGCCCCCTGCTGTCATTTCATCATACTACTCTCTAATATTTTTATATATAATTGATATTTAGACTTTATTAAATCATTATTTTAACATTTACAATCACATTTTGTCAAAATTCATCTATTGCTCTGTACTCTCTAGAACAATAATTATAGGAAAATGTATAACTTCTTCATTTGGATGACTATAATAGGGTCACTTCAATATGTAGCCTTGACCGAAAGCCAATATCTTTTCAATAAATGCTCATAGCTTCTTAAAAAAAGGTCAAGAACAGCTATAACAGCTTGAAAAAGGCTAACAGCCAATAAGTAGTATTTTACTGCCCCCTGCTGTTTAAAAAAAGTCATTTTGTCACACTACTCAACTATAATTAATATTTAGACTTTATAAATTCACTATTTTAACATTTACAATAACATTTAGTCAAAAATCGTCTATTGAAGTGACAATTGAGTCACATTGGCTCCTGAAGTTCCAAATGTCTCTATCTACATCAGAATGAGCGTGTGTAAATTAAATGATATGAAAAACATGGCCTATTGTATAAGTAGGCTGTAATAGCACTGTTGTCCACTAGATGGAGCAGCAGCATTAGACATTTTTAATCTTTTTTTATCAGCTTTCAGCGTTGGCTAACAAACAAATGCTTAAAGCATTTTCTTTAATTAGTTTTATATTATTACATTGCAAAGAAATATGTGAAATGCTCATATACCATTAAAACAGATTTTCACAATAACATATCCCAAAAATGTGTGTGTGTGTGTGTGTGTGTGTGTGTGTGTGTGTGTGTGTGTGTGTGTGTGTGTGTGTGTGTGTGTGTGTGTGTGTGTGTGTGTGTTTGTGTGTGTAAGCATGCATTATGGAGTTAACATGAAAAAAATGGTTTGCTTCAGTGGAGAATACTGGAGAAACAAAGTAGTTGAAAATGAAAGTGAGCCAATAAGTGGTCTTCTACTGCCCTCTGCTGGCCACTCTTCTTATTAATAGTCTTTTTTTGTATATAGACACTATAAAATCACTTATATAACAATTACTCTTATAACACATTCATATTTTGTCAGAGTTTATCACTTCAATTGTTCTTATGCTTCATATAATTGCTATCAACGTGGTAAATCATGGTAAATAATGCCAGAAACATGGTAAATCATAGTAAAAAAGGTAAATCATGCTAGAATCCTGGTAAATTATTCTTGAATGGGCTATATCATGGTAAATCATCATATAACATGGTATATCAAGGTAAACTATGGAAAATCATGTTAGATTCATGGTAAATCATACTGGAACATGGTAAATCATGAAAAATCACACTGAAATGTAGTATATCATGGTTAATCATGCTTGCTACATAAAACTTAATGTCTTTTGATGCTTTTGTGCTTAACGGCCTTAAAGGCCTTAACTGCTTGAACACCGCTAAATGCTGCTAGCAGCTTTAATTATTATTATTATTATTATTTTTCTTCTGCCGTAAAACGCATTGTGCAGCCCAAACCGTAAGGGCTAGAGAGCTGAAACTTTGTCAGATGGTAGTACAAAAATCGAGGAGAGGTTCAGAGATTATGACCCCGATTGGCCAATAGGTGGCGCTACAGCGATCAATTGCGCGAAACTGCTCATAACTCCTAGACCGTATGTCGTAGACTCAAGTGTCTTATATCATTGGAAAGCTGGACTCCTGACGAACAAAACGTATATCTCCGGTTTCATTTCCGCCATGATAGATTTTCCGCCATTTTGAATTTTGTCGAAAAACTACTTTTGCGAACTAGTCCCTGGTTTTTCGCCCGATCGGAACCAAACCAGTGCCAAAATGTTCTCTGGAGTCTGAATATCAATAATTATCAAAAAAAAGTTGAAATTTTGATTAACTGTCGCTAGAGGGCGCAAAATGAATGTTGTGGGCGGAGCCTATTTTACTAAAATGGCTATAACTCAAGAAGTAAATTAGATAGCTTCACCAAACTCGGTACACATGTGAATGAGTTGATTTTGAGGTCACAGTAAAAAAACCGCGTCGATCTAACACTAGATGGCGCTATAACATTAAAAAAACATAAAAGGGGGTGTGGCCACCTGACCGTTAGTCCGATTGACCTGAAAATTGGTATGCAGTGTCTTGGTCCAAGGCCCCATGTATGTGTAAAAGGATATTGGCGTATCTCAAAAAACATGGCCGCCATCGGCCAATAAATTTGAGCACCTGTGAGACGAGGTTAACGGAGGCCAATCGGAACGAAACTCAATGGGCATGTTCGACTCATGGCCCAAGAGGTCTGTAAGAGTTTTGAAAGAAATCGGCCACTAGTTGGCGCTAACGAGTTTTACGGCTCTGTAATCACGTGGTGTTACACACATCCCCACAAAATGCATATCATTTGATAGATCTCCTCATGATGAACAACTTTGCCTCTAGAACCATTGCTGTCAATCAAACCGTTCATTAAATATTCACGAATATGTTAAAAACCTACTTTTGCGAACTAGTCCCTGGTTTTTCGCCCGATCGGAACCAGACCAGTCTAGGACAATTCTCTGGACTCTCTAGATCAATAATCATTGAAAAAAAGTTGAACTTTGTCCTTTGGTTTGCTATAACAGGGTCATTTAGAAAATGGGCGTGACAAAATACACTCAAAAGCCTATAAATCATAAATAAAAACTCAGAACTTCACAAAAATTGGTGAGCATATGTGACATAACATCATTAACAAGCATGCAAAATGTTATGGAGATCGGACAATAGGTGGCGCTATAACTGTTAAAAAGCTTTAAAACCATATATGTCCTATGGTAAATTGCCTGTATTGGCTGTAAATGGTCTTTTCCATCTATTATGTCAGTGGTTAAATTAATGCTAAATAAAACTTAATGTCTTTTGATGCTTTTGTGCTTAACGGCCTTAAAGGCCTTAACTGCTTGAACACCGCTAAATGCTGCTTGCAGCTTTAATTATTATTATTATTATTATTCTTCCGCCGTAAAACGCATCGTGCAGCCCAAACCGTAAGTGCTAGAGACTTGAAACTTTGTCAGATGGTAGTACAAAAATCGAGGAGAGCTTATCAAATTATAAGCCCAATTGTCCCATAGGTGGCGCTATAGCAACCAAAAGCGCGAAACTGGTCATAACTCCTAGACCGTAAGTCGTAGAGTCAAGTGTCTTATATCATTGGAAAGCTGGACTCTTGACTTAAAAAACGTATATCTCCGATTTCATTTCCGGTATGGAAATTTTTCCGCTATTTCCGGTTTTGTCCAAAACCTACTTTTGCAAACTAGTCCCTGGTTTTTCGCTTGATCGGAACCAAACTAGTGCAGAAATGTTCTCTGGAGTCTGACTATCAATAATTATTGAAGAAAAGTCGAAATTTTGATTTCCGGTCGCTAGGGGGTGCAAAATAAACGTTGTGGGAGGAGCCTATTTTACTAAAATGACTATAACTCGTGAACAAAATGAGATATTTTTACCAATCTCACTACACATATGTATGAGCTCAATCCGAGGTCATAGTAAAAAAATCGCGTCGATTGAGCTCTAGGTGGCGCTATAACATGAAAAAAACATATGGCCACCTAGTGGTTAGTCCGATTGACTTGAAAATTGGTATGCAGTGTCTTGGTCCAAGGCCCCATGTATGTGTATGAGGACATTGGCGTATCTCAAAAAACATGGCCGCCATTGGCCAATTAAGTATAAGACAAGGTTAACGAAGGCCAATCAGAACGAAACTCAATGGGCATGTTCGACTCATGGCCCAAGAGGTCTGTAAGAGTTTTGAAAGAAATCGGCCACTAGTTGGCGCTAACGAGTTTTACGGCTCTGTAATCACGTGGTGTTGCACATATTGCCACAACATGCATATCATATGATAGATCTCCTCATGCTGAACAACTTTGCCTCTAGAAACATTGCTGTCAATCAAATCGTTCATTAAATATTCATGAATATGTTAAAAACCTACTTTTGCGAACTAGTCCCTGGTTTTTCGCCCGATCAGAACCAGACCAGTCTAGGTCAATTCTCTGGACTCTCTAGATCAATAATTATCAAAAAAAAGTTGAACTTTGCCCTTTGGTTTGCTATAACATGATCATTTATAAAAAGGGGCTTGTCAAAACACACTCAAAAGCCTATAAATCATTAAAAAAAACTCAGATCTTCACAAAAATTGGTGAGCATATGTGACATAACATCATGAACAAGCATGAAAAGTTTTATGGAGATCGGACAATAGGTGGCGCTATAACAGTTGAAAAGGTTTAAAACCATGTGTTTCCTATGGTAAATTGCTTGCATTGGCTGTAAATGGTCTTTTCCATCTATGGTCGTATAATTTTCATATCATAATGTTCAAAATCAGTGCAGTACAATTCTCTGGACTCTCTAGATCAATAATTATCAAAAAAAAGTTGAACTTTGCCATTTGGTTCATTATAACAGGTTCATTTATAAAAAGGGGCGTGTCAAAACACACTCAAAAGTCTATAAATCAAAAATAAAAAGTCAGAACTTCACAAAAATTGGTGAGCATATGTGCCATAACATCATGAACAGGCATGCAAAGTTTTATGGAGATCGGACAATAGGTGGCGCTATAACTGTTGAAAAGCTTTAAAACCATGTATTTCCTATGGTAAATTGCCTGTATTGGCTGTAAATGGTGTGTTCCATCTATGATCATACAATATTTATATCATAATGTTCAAAATCAGGGCAGTACAATTTTCTGGACTCTCTAGATAAATAATTATCAGAAAAGTTATAACTTCTTCATTTGGATGGCTATAATAGGGTCACTTCAATATGTAGCCTTGACCAAGAAAGCCTATATCTCTTCAATGAATGCTCAGATCTTCTTAAAAACAAGTCAGAACACGTGACTCTAAATAAGATAAGAAATAATGCATCTATAACAGTTAAAAAGGTTAAAGTTATAACATAATGGCATATTAAGCCAATAAGTTGTATTCTACTGCCCCCTGCTGTTTAAAATAGTCATTTTGTCATGCTACTAACTACTAATATTCTATTATTCTTATTTAGAGTTTATAAAATCACTATTTTAACATTTACACTCACATTTTGTCAAAATTCATCTATTGAAGCATTGTGTCACAGACAAATGTTAATCCTGAATGAGACACAGTTCAGATCACTTTATCTACAACAGAATGTGTGTGTGTAGTCCCATGTTTCTGAATAAATCCTGAATAATCTGATTAATAGCTTGCAAAGACATATATTTTAATGGTCTATAAGCATTTCATATATTTTCATAATGACTTGTGTGTGTGTCTAGATATGAATGCAAAAAGACTTTATTAATAAGTAGAGTGGCCAGCAGAGGGCAGTAGAAGACCACTTATTGGCTCACTTTCATTTTAACAGCCTTGAGTTTCAACAAAATTCTGAACTAAAGCAAACCAGTTTTTCCATGTTAACTGCATTATCCATGCTTACTATAAAATCCATCATATAACAATTACTATTATAACACAATCATATTTTGTCAGAGTGTAACACTCTAGAACATGGTAAATCATGGTAAAACTATGGTGAATCATGTTAGATTCATGGTAAATCATATTAGAACATGGTAAATCATGGTAAAACTATGGTAAATCATGCTAGATTCATGGTAAATCATACCAGAGCGTGGTAAATCATGTTAAACGATGGTAAATTATGCTACAACAGGGTAAATCATGTAAAGCATACTAGAACATTGTGAATCATGCTAGATTCATGGTAAATCATACTAGAACATGGTAAATTATGGTAAAACTATGGTGAATCATGCTAGATTTGTGGTAAATCATACTAGAAGATGGTAAATCATGGTAAAACTATGGTAAATCATGCTAGATTCATGGTAAATCAACCCAAGACGGACTAGATGTATATCTCGGATTCCCGATTTGAGCAAAAAAAAATTTGTTATGGCCAATTTTGTCCAAAACCTACTTTTGCAAACTAGTCCCTGGTTTTTTGCCCGATCGGAACCAGATCAGTCTAGGACAATTCTCTGGACTCTCTAGATCAATAATTATCAAAAAAAAAGTTGAACTTTACCCTTTGGTTCGCGTCGATCTAACACTAGGTGGCGCTATAACATTAAAAAAACATAAAAAGGGGTGTGGCCACCTGACCGTTAGTCCGATTGACTTGAAAATTGGTATGCAGTGTCCTGGTCCAAGGTGCCATGTATGTCTATGAGGACATTGGTGTATCTCAAAAAACATGGCCGCCATTGGCCAATGACTTTGAGCACCTATTAGACAAGGTTAACGGAGGCCAATCAGAACGAAACTTGATGGGCATGTTCAACTCATGGCCCAAGAGGTCTGTAAGAGTTTTGAAAGAAATCGGCCACTAGTTGGCGCTAACGAGTTTTATGGCTCTGTAATCGCGTGGTGTAGCACACATCCCCACAAAATGCAAATCATTAGATAGACCTCCTCATGCTGAACAACTTTGCCTCTTGAACCATTGCTGTCAATCAAATCGTTCATTAAATATTCACGAATATGTTAAAAACCTACTTTTGCGAACTAGTCCCTGGTTTTTCGCCCGATCGGAACCAGACTAGTCTAGGACAATTCTCTGGACTCTCTAGATCAATAATTATCGGAAAAAAAGTTGAAATTTTGCAATTGTGTGGCTGTAACAGGGTCATTTAGAAAAGGGGCGTGGCAAAATTCACTCAAAAGCCTATAAATCATAAATAAAAACTCAGAACTTCACAAAAATTGGTGAGCATATATGACATAACATCATTAACAAGCATGCAAAATTTTATGGAGATCGGACAATAGGTGGCGCTATAACTGTTAAAAAGCTTTAAAACCATATATTTCCTATGGTAAATTGCCTGTATTGGCTGTAAATGGTGTGTTCCATCTATGATCATATAATATTTATATCACAATGTTCAAAATCAGTTCAGTACAATTCTCTGGACTCTCTAGATAAATAATCATCAGAAAAGTTATAACTTCTTCATTTGGATGGCTATAATAGGGTCACTTCAATATGAAGCCTTTACCAAGAAAGCCTATATCTCTTTAATGAATGCTCAGATCTTCTTAAAAACAAGTCAGAACATGTGACTCTAAATAAGATAAGAAATAATGCATCTATAACAGTTAAAAAGGTTAAAGTTATAACATAATGGCATATTAAGCCAATAAGTGGTATTCTACTGCCCCCTGCTGTTTAAAATAGTCATTTTGTCAAGCTACTAACTACTAATATTCTATAATTCTTATTTAGAGTTTATAAAATCACTATTTTAACATTTACACTCACATTTTGTCAAAATTCATCTATTGAAGTATTACTATTGACCATTGTGTCACGGACAAATGTTAATCCTGAATGAGACACAGTTCAGATCACTTTATCTACAACAGAATGTGTGTGTGTAGTCCCATGTTTCTGAATAAATCCTGAATAATCTGATTAATAGCTTGCAAAGACATATTTTAATGGTCTATAAGCATTTCATATATTTTCATAATGACTTGTGTGTGTGTCTAGATATGAGTCACAAAGCACCTGTGAAAACACTTTATTAATAAGTATAATGGCCAGCAAAGGGCAGTAGAAGACCACTTATTGGCTCACTCTCATTTTGACAGACTTGATTTTCACCAGTATATCATGGTAAATCATGCTAGCAATGTGACGAATCATAGTAAATCATGCTACAATCCTGATAAATCATTCTAGAATGTGGTATATCATGGTCAATCATCCTATAACATGGTAAATCAAGGTAAACTAAGATAAATCATGCTATAAACATATTAAATCATACTAGAATGTGTTCAGTTGTGGTAAATCATGCTAGAACAGGGTAAATCATGGTGAATCATACTAGAACTTGGTATACCATGGTAAACTATGGTAAATCATGCTAGATTCATGGTAAATCATGAAAATCACACTGAAATGGGGTATATCATGGTAAATCATGCTAAAATTGCCTGTATTGGCTGTAAATGGTATTTTCCATCTATTATGTCAGTGTTTAAATGTATGCTAAATAAAACTTAATGTCTTTTGGTGCTTTTGTGCTTTACGGCCTTAAAGGCCTTAACTGCTTGAACACCGCTAAATGCTGCTTGCAGCTTTAATTAGGTGTTCAAGCACGAAGTGCTGAAAACCTATTGTAATTGTAAGGATTTTTATTATTATTATTATTATTCTTCCGCCGTAAAACGCATCGTGCAGCCCAAACCGTAAGTGCTAGAGACTTGAAACTTTGTCAGATGGTAGTACAAAAATCGAGGAGAGCTTATCAAATTATAAGCCCAATTGGCCCATAGGTGGCGCTATAGCAACCAAAAGCGCGAAACTGGTCATAACTCCTAGACCGTAAGTCGTAGAGTCAAGTGTCTTATATCATTGGAAAGCTGGACTCTTGACTTAAAAAATGTATATCTCCGATTTCATTTCCTGTATGGAAATTTTTCCGCTATTTCCGGTTTTGTCCAAAACCTACTTTTGCAAACTAGTCCCTGGTTTTTCGCTTGATCGGAACCAAACCAGTGCAGAAATGTTCTCTGGAGTCTGACTATCAAAAATTATTGAAGAAAAGTTGAAATTTTGATTTCCGGTCGCTAGGGGGTGCAAAATAAACGTTGTGGGAGGAGCCTATTTTACTAAAATGGCTATAACTCGTGAACAAAATGAGATATTTTTACCAATCTCACTACACATATGTATGAGCTCAATCCGAGGTCATAGTAAAAAAATCGCGTCGATTGAGCTCTAGGTGGCGCTATAACATGAAAAAAACATATGGCCACCTAGTGGTTAGTCCGATTGACTTGAAAATTGGTATGCTGTGTCTTGGTCCAAGGCCCCATGTATGTGTATGAGGACATTGGCGTATCTCAAAAAACATGGCCGCCATTGGCCAATTAAGTATAAGACAAGGTTAACGAAGGCCAATCAGAACGAAACTCGATGGGCATGTTCGACTCATGGCCCAAGAGGTCTGTAAGAGTTTTGAAAGAAATCGGCCACTAGTTGGCGCTAACGAGTTTTACGGCTCTGTAATCACGTGGTGTTGCACACATCCCCACAAAATGCATATCATTTGATAGATCTCCTCATGATGAACAACTTTGCCTCTAGAACCATTGCTGTCAATCAAACCGTTCATTAAATATTCACGAATATGTTAAAAACCTACTTTTGCGAACTAGTCCCTGGTTTTTCGCCCGATCGGAACCAGACCAGTCTAGGACAATTCTCTGGACTCTCTAGATTAATAATTATCAAAAAAAAGTTGAAATTTGGCATTTGGTTGGCTATAACAGGGTCATTTATAAAATGGGTGTGGCAAAATATAGTCAAAAGCCTATAAATCCTATACGAAAACTCAGAACTTCACAAAAATTGGTGAGCATATGTGACATAACATCCTTAAAAAGCATTCCAAATTTTATGGAGATCGGACCATAGGTGGCGCTATAACTGTTAAAAAGCTTTGAAACAATGTATTTCCTATGGCAAATTGCCTGTATTTGCTGTAAATGGTGTTTTGCATTTATTATCATGTAATGTTCATATCATAATGTTCAAAACCAGTGCAGTACAATTCTCTGGACTCTCTAGATTAATAATTATCAGAAAAGTTATAACTTCTTCATTTGGATGGCTATAATAGGGTCACTTCAATATGAAGCCGTTACCAAGAAAGCCTATATATCTTCAATGAATGCTCAGATCTTCTTAAAAACAAGTCAGAACATGTGACTCTAAATAAGATAAGAAATAATGCATCTATAACAGTTAAAAACGTTAAAGTTATAACATAATGGCATATTAAGCCAATAAGTGGTATTCTACTGCCCCCTGCTGTTTAAAATAGTCATTTTGTCATGCTACTAACTAATATAATTCTATAATTGTTATTTAGACTTTATAAAATCACTATTTTAACATTTACACTCACATTTAGTCAAAATTCATCTATTGAAGTATTGCTACTGACTATTGTGGCACATTGAGAAATGTGAATCCTGAAGGAGACTTGCAGTAAACATTTTTTTCCATCACATAGTTCAAATGTCTGTATCTACAACAGAATGTGTGTGTGTAGTCCTATATTTCTGAATAAATGCTGAATAATCGGATTAATAGATTACAAAGACATTATGTGAAATGCTTATAGACCATTAAAGTATATTTTCATAATGACACATCCCAATAGCATTGAAAAAATCAACAACAACATTTGTCTGTGTGTGTGTGTGTGTGTGTGTGTGTGTGTGTGTGTGTGTGTGTGTGTGTGTGTGTGTAAGCATATGTCTAAATAAGATACCTGTGAAAACACTTTATTAATAAGTATAATGGCCAGCAGAGGGCAGTAGAAGACCACTTATTGGCTCAGTTTCATTTTGACAGACTTGATTTTCATCACTATTCTACACTAAAGCAAACCTGTTTTTCCATGTTAACTATTATAAGACAATCATTTTTTTGTCAGTTTATCACTTCATGGCTATTGACACTTCACATCAATGCTAGCAATGTGGTAAATCATGGTAAATCACGATAGAAACATGGTAAATCATAGTAAATAATACTATTACATGGAGTATCATGGCAAATCATGCTAGCAATGTGATGAATCATGGTAAATCATGCTACAATCCTGGTAAATCATTCTAGAATGTGGTATATTATGGTAAATCATTCTATAACATGGTAAATCATGGTAAATCATTCTATAACATGGTAAATCATGGTTAACTATGATAAATCATGCTAGAATCATATTAAATCATACTAGAATGTGTTCAATTGTGGTAAACCATGCTAGAGCAGGGTAAATCATGGTGAATCATACTAGAACTTGGTATATCATGGTAAACTATGGTAAATCATGCTAGATTCATGGTAAATCATACTGGAACATGGTAAATCATGAAAAATCACGCTAAAATTTGGTATATCATGGTAAATCATGCTAAAACAAGGTCTATTCCATCTATGATGTCAGTGTTTCATGCTTGCTACATGAAACTTAATGTCTTTTGATGCTTTTGAGCTTAACTACCTTAACTGCCTTAACTGCTTGAACACCGCTAAATGCTGCTTGCAGCTTTAATTATTAGGTGTTCAAGCACGAAGTGCTGAAAACCTATTGTAATTGTACTGATTTTTATTATTATTATTATTATTATTATTATTATTATTATTTTCCCCTAAAACGCATCGTGCAGACCAAACCGTAAGTGCTGGAGCTCTGAAACTTTGTCAGATGGTAGTACAAAAATCGAGGAGAGGTTCAGAGAGTATGACCCCGATTGGCCTATAGGTGGCGCTACAGCAATCAATTGCGCGTAACTGCTCATAACTCCTAAACCGTAAGGCGTAGACTCAAGTGTCTTATATCATTGGAAAGCTGGACTCTTAACTTAAAAAACGTATATCTCCGATTTCATTTCCGCCATGATAGATTTTCCGCCATTTTGAATTTTGTTAAATAACGACTTTTGCGAACTAGTCCCTGGTTTTTTGCCCGATCGGAACCAAACCAGTGTAGAAATGTTCTCTGGAGTCTGAATATCAATAATCATTGAAAAAAAGTTGAATTTTCGATTTTCGGTTGCTAGGGGACGCAAAATGAACGTTGTGGGAGGAGCCTATTTTACTAAAATGGATATAACTCGAGAAGTAAATGAGATATCTTCACCAAACTTGGTCCACATATTTAGGAGTTCAATTTGAGGTCACAGTAAAAAAACCGCGTCGATCTAACACTAGGTGGCGCTATAACATTAAAAAAACATAAAAGGGGGTGTGGCCACCTGACCGTTAGTCCGATTGACCTGAAAATTGGTATGCAGTGTCTTGGTCCAAGGCCCCATGTATGTGTAAAAGGATATTGGCGTATCTAAAAAAATATGGCCGCCATCGGCCAATAAAGTTTGAGCACCTGTGAGACGAGGTTAACGGAGGCCAATCGGAACGAAACTCAATGGGCATGTTCGACTCATGGCCCAAGAGGTCTGTAAGAGTTTTGAAAGAAATCGGCCACTAGTTGGCGCTAACGAGTTTTACGGCTCTGTAATCACGTGGTGTTGCACATATCCCCACAAAATGCCTATCATTTGATAGATCTCCTCATGATGAACAACTTTGCCTCTAGAACCATTGCTGTCAATCAAATCGTTCATTAAATATTCACGAATATGTTAAAAACCTACTTTTGCGAACTAGTCCCTGGTTTTTCGCCCGATCGGAACCAGACCAGTCAAGGACAATTCTCTGGACTCTCTAGATCAATAATCATTGAAAAAAAGTTGAACTTTGCCCTTTGATTCACTGTAACAGGGTCATTTAGAAGAAGGGGCGTGTCAAAACACACTCAAAAGCCTATAAATCCTAAATAAAAACTCAGAACTTCACAAAAATTAATGAGCATATGTGACATGACATCATTAACAAGCATGCAAAGTTTTATGGAGATCGGACAATAGATGGCGCTATAACAGTTGAAAAGGTTTAAAACCATGTATTTCCTATGGTAAATTGCCTGTATTGGCTGTAAATGGTGTGTTCCATCTATGATCATATAATATTTATATCACAATGTTCAAAATCAGTTCAGTACAATTCTCTGGACTCTCTAGATAAATAATCATCAGAAAAGTTATAACTTCTTCATTTGGATGGCTATAATAGGGTCACTTCAATATGAAGCCTTTACCAAGAAAGCCTATATCTCTTCAATGAATGCTCAGATCTTCTTAAAAACAAGTCAGAACATGTGACTCTAAATAAGATAAGAAATAATGCATCTATAACAGTTAAAAAGGTTAAAGTTATAACATAATGGCATATTAAGCCAATAAGTGGTATTCTACTGCCCCTGCTGTTTAAAAAAAGTCATTTTGTCACACTACTCAACTATAATTAATATTTAGACTTTATAAATTCACTATTTTAACATTTACAATAACATTTAGTCAAAAATCGTCTATTGAAGTGACAATTGAGTCACATTGGCTCCTGAAGTTCCAAATGTCTCTATCTACATCAGAATGAGCGTGTGTAAATTAAATTATATGAAAAACATGGCCAATTGTATAAGTAGGCTGTAATAGCACTGTTGTCCACTAGATGGAGCAGCAGCATTAGACATTTTTAATCTTTTTTTATCAGCTTTCAGCATTGGCTAACAAACAAATGCTTAAAGCATTTTCTTTAATTAGTTTTATATTATTACATTGCAAAGAAATATGTGAAATGCTCATATACCATTAAAACAGATTTTCACAATAACATATCCCAAAAATGTGTGTGTGTGTGTGTGTGTGTGTGTGTGTGTGTGTGTGTGTGTGTGTGTGTGTGTGTGTGTGTGTGTGTGTGTAAGCATGCATTATGGAGTTAACTTGAAAAAAATGGTTTGCTTCACTGGAGAATACTGGAGAAACAAAGTAGTTGAAAATGAAAGTGAGCCAATAAGTGGTCTTCTACTGCCCTCTGCTGGCCACTCTTCTTATTAATTGTCTTTTTTTGTATATAGACACTATAAAATCACTTAAATAACAATTACTATTATAACACATTCATATTTTGTCAGAGTTTATCACTTCAATTGTTCTTATGCTTCATATAATTGCTATCAACGTGGTAAATCATGGTAAATAACGCCAGAAACATGGTCAATCATAGTAAAAAAGGTAAATCATGCTAGAATCCTGGTAAATTATTCTAGAATGTGCTATATCATGGTAAATCATCATATAACATGGTATATCAAGGTAAACTATGGAAAATCATGTAAGATTCATGGTAAATCATACTGGAACATGGTAAATCATGAAAAATCACACTGAAATGTAGTATATCATGGTAAATCATGCTTGCTACATAAAACTTAATGTCTTTTGATGCTTTTGTGCTTAACGGCCTGAAAGGCCTTAACTGCTTGAACACCGCTAAATGCTGCTTGCAGCTTTAATTAGGTGTTCAAGCACGAAGTGCTGAAAACCTATTGTATTTGTACTGATTTTTATTATTATTAGGTGTTCAAGCACGAAGTGCTGAAAACCTATTGTATTTGTACTGATTTTTATTATTATTATTATTATTATTATTATTATTCTGCCGTAAAACGCGTCGTGCAGACCAAACCGTAAGTGCTAGAGACTTCATATTTGGGATTAAGGTAGCACAGAAATCGAGGAGAGGTTGAGAGATTATGAGCCCGATTGGCCCATAGGTGGCGCTATAGTAACAAAAACGCGAAAGTGATCATAACTCCTAGACCCTATGTCGTAGACTCAAGTGTCTTATATCATTGGAAAGCTGGAGTCTTGACTTAAAAAACGTATATCTCCGATTTCATTTCCGGTATGCAAATTTTTCCGCCATTTTGAATTTTGTCAAAAAACTACTTTTGCAAACTAGTCCCTGGTTTTTCGCCCGATCGGAACCAAACCAGTGCATAAATGTTCTCTGGAGTCTGAGTATCAATAGTTATCAAAAAAAAGTCGAATTTTCGATTTCCGGTTGCTAGGGGGCGCAAAACGAACGTTGTGGGAGGAGCCTATTTTACTAAAATGGCTATAACTCGAGAAGTGAATGAGATATCTTCACCAAACTTGACACACATGTGTATGGGGACAGTCTGGGGTCACGGTAAAAAAACCGCGTCGATCTAACACTAGGTGGCGCTATAACATTAAAAAAACATAAAAGGGGCTGTGGCCACCTGACCGTTAGTCCGATTGACCTGAAAATTGGTATGCAGTGTCTTGGTCCAAGGCCCCATGTATGTGTAAAAGGATATTGGCGTATCTCAAAAAACATGGCCGCCATCGGCCAATGAAGTTTGAGCACCTGTGAGACGAGGTTAACGGAGGCCAATCGGAACGAAACTCAATGGGCATGTTCGACTCATGGCCCAAGAGGTCTGTAAGAGTTTTGAAAGAAATCGGCCACTAGTTGGCGCTAACGAGTTTTACGGCTCTGTAATCACGTGGTGTTGCACATATCCCCACAAAATGCATATCATTTGATAGATCTCCTCATGATGAACAACTTTGCCTCTAGAACCATTGCTGTCAATCAAATCGTTCATTAAATATTCACGAATATGTTAAAAACCTACTTTTGCGAACTA
The DNA here is from genome assembly GCF_051911475.1 of Siphateles boraxobius. Lineage (NCBI taxonomy): Eukaryota > Metazoa > Chordata > Actinopteri > Cypriniformes > Leuciscidae > Siphateles > Siphateles boraxobius. Next base: position 8,937,937 of record NW_027508777.1, on the reverse strand, counting down.
GTCCCTGGTTTTTTGCCCGATTGGAACCAGACCAGTCTAGGACAATTCTCTGGACTCTCTAGATCAATAATTATTGAAAAAAAGTTGAAATTTGCCATTTGGTTGGCTATAACAGGGTCATTTATAAAATGGGCGTGGCAAAATATAGTCAAAAGCCTATAAATCCTATACGAAAACTCAGAACTTCACAAAAATTGGTGAGCATATGTGACATAACATCCTTAAAAACCATGCCAAATTTTATGGAGATCGGACCATAGGTGGCGCTATAACTGTTAAAAAGCTTTGAAACAATGTATTTCCTATGGCAAATTGCCTGTATTTGCTGTAAATGGTGTTTTGCATTTATTATCATGTAATGTTCATATCATAATGTTCAAAACTAGTGCAGTACAATTCTCTGGACTCTCTAGATCAATAATTATCAGAAAAATTATAACTTCTTCATTTGGATGGCTATAATAGGGTCACTTCAATATGAAGCCTTTACCAAGAAAGCCTATATATCTTCAATGAATGCTCAGATCTTCTTAAAAACAAGTCAGAACATGTGACTCTAAATAAGATAAGAAATAATGCATCTATAACAGTTAAAAACGTTAAAGTTATAACATAATGGCATATTAAGCCAATAAGTGGTATTCTACTGCCCCCTGCTGTTTAAAATAGTCATTTTGTCATGCTACTAACTAATATAATTCTATAATTGTTATTTAGACTTTATAAAATCACTATTTTAACATTTACACTCACATTTAGTCAAAATTAATCTATTGAAGTATTGCTACTGACTATTGTGGCACATTGAGAAATGTGAATCCTGAAGGAGACTTGCAGTAAACATTTTTTTCCATCACATAGTTCAAATGTCTGTATCTACAACAGAATGTGTGTGTGTAGTCCTATATTTCTGAACAAATGCTGAATAATCGGATTAATAGATTACAAAGACATTATGTGAAATGCTTATAGACCATTAAAGTATATTTTCATAATGACACATCCCAATAGCATTGAAAAAATCAACAACAACATTTGTCTTTGTGTGTTTGTGTGTGTGTGTGTGTGTGTGTGTGTGTGTGTGTGTGTGTGTGTGTGTGTGTGTGTGTGTGTGTTTGTGTGTTTGTGTGTGTGTGTGTGTGTGTGTGTGTGTGTGTGTGTGTGTGTGTAAGCATATGTCTAAATAAGATACCTGTGAAAACACTTTATTAATAAGTATAATGGCCAGCAGAGGGCAGTAGAAGACCACTTATTGTTTCAGTTTCATTTTGACAGACTTGATTTTCATCACTATTCTACACTAAAGCAAACCTGTTTTTCCATGTTAACTATTATAAGACAATCATTTTTTGTCAGTTTATCACTTCATGGCTATTGACACTTCACATCAATGCTAGCAATGTGGTAAATCATGGTAAATCACGATAGAAACATGGTAAATCATAGTAAATAATACTATTACATGGAGTATCATGGAAAATCATGCTAGCATTGTGATGAATCATGGTAAATCATGCTACAATCCTGGTAAATCATTCTAGAATGTGGTATATTATGGTAAATCATTCTATAACATGGTAAATCATGGTAAATCATTCTATAACATGGTAAATCATGGTTAACTATGATAAATCATGCTAGAATCATATTAAATCATACTAGAATGTGTTCAATTGTGGTAAACCATGCTAGAGCAGGGTAAATCATGGTGAATCATACTAGAACTTGGTATATCATGGTAAACTATGGTAAATCATACTGGAACATGGTAAATCATGAAAAATCACGCTAAAATTTGGTATATCATGGTAAATCATGCTAAAACAAGGTCTATTCCATCTATGATGTCAGTGTTTCATGCTTGCTACATGAAACTTAATGTCTTTTGATGCTTTTGAGCTTAACTACCTTAACTGCCTTAACTGCTTGAACACCGCTAAATGCTGCTTGCAGCTTTAATTATTATTATTAGGTGTTCAAGCACGAAGTGCTGAAAACCTATTGTATTTGTACTGATTTTTATTATTATTATTATTATTATTATTATTTTTCTTCTGCCGTAAAACGCATTGTGCAGCCCAAACCGTAAGGGCTAGAGAGCTGAAACTTTGTCAGATGGTAGTACAAAAATCGAGGAGAGGTTCAGAGATTATGACCCCGATTGGCCAATAGGTGGCGCTACAGCGATCAATTGCGCGAAACTGCTCATAACTCCTAGACCGTATGTCGTAGACTCAAGTGTCTTATATCATTGGAAAGCTGGACTCCTGACGAAGAAAACGTATATCTCCGATTTCATTTCCGCCATGATAGATTTTCCGCCATTTTGAATTTTGTCGAAAAACTACTTTTGCGAACTAGTCCCTGGTTTTTCGCCCGATCGGAACCAAACCAGTGCCGAAATGTTCTCTGGAGTCTGAATATCAATAATTATCAAAAAAAAGTTGAAATTTTGATTAACTGTCGCTAGAGGGCGCAAAATGAATGTTGTGGGCGGAGCCTATTTTACTAAAATGGCTATAACTCAAGAAGTAAATGAGATAGCTTCACCAAACTCGGTACACATGTGAATGAGTTGATTTTGAGGTCACAGTAAAAAAACCGCGTCGATCTAACACTAGGTGGCGCTATAACATTAAAAAAACATAAAAGGGGGTGTGGCCACCTGACCGTTAGTCCGATTGACCTGAAAATTGGTATGCAGTGTCTTGGTCCAAGGCCCCATGTATGTGTAAAAGGATATTGGCGTATCTCAAAAAACATGGCCGCCATCGGCCAATAAATTTGAGCACCTGTGAGACGAGGTTAACGGAGGCCAATCGGAACGAAACTCAATGGGCATGTTCGACTCATGGCCCAAAAGGTCTGTAAGAGTTTTGAAAGAAATCGGCCACTAGTTGGCGCTAACGAGTTTTACGGCTCTGTAATCACGTGGTGTTGCACACATCCCCACAAAATGCATATCATTTGATAGATCTCCTCATGATGAACAACTTTGCCTCTAGAACCATTGCTGTCAATCAAACCGTTCATTAAATATTCACGAATATGTTAAAAACCTACTTTTGCGAACTAGTCCCTGGTTTTTCGCCCGATCGGAACCAGACCAGTCTAGGACAATTCTCTGGACTCTCTAGATCAATAATTATTGAAAAAGTTGAACTTTTTTATTTTTTGCATGGTATTAAAGGGTTATTTAGAAAAGGGGCGTGACAAAATGCACCCAAAAGCCTATAAATCCTAAAGGAAAACTCAGAACTTCACAGAAATGGATGAGCATATGTGTCATAACAGACTGAAGAAGCATGCAAAGTTTCATGGAGATCGGACAATAGGTGGCGCTATAACTGTTGAAAAGCTTTAAAACCATACATTTCCTATGGTAAATTGCCTGTATTGGCTGTAAATGGTCTTTTCCATCTATGATTGTATAATTTTCATATCTTAATGTTTAAAACCAGTGCAGTACAATTATCTGGACTCTCTAGATCAATAATTATCAGAAAAGGTATAATTACTTCAGTTGGATGGCTATAATAGAGTGTAAATCGGATGGCTATAACAGCTTGGATGGCTATAACAGCCAATAAGTGGTATTTTACTGGCCCCTGCTGTCATTTCATCATACTACTCTCTAATATTTTTATATATAATTGATATTTAGACTTTATTAAATCATTATTTTAACATTTACAATCACATTTTGTCAAAATGCATATATTGCTCTGTACTCTCTACAACAATAATTATAGGAAAATGTATAACTTCTTCATTTGGATGACTATAATAGGGTCACTTCAATATGTAGCCTTGACTGAAAGCCAATATCTTTTCAATAAATGCTTATAGCTTCTTAAAAAAAGGTCAAGAACAGATAAAACGGCTTGAAAAAAGGCTAACAGCCAATAAGTGGTATTTTACTGCCCCCTGCTGTTTAAAAAAAGTCATTTTGTCACACTACTCAACTATAATTAATATTTAGACTTTATAAATTCACTATTTTAACATTTACAATAACATTTAGTCAAAAATCGTCTATTGAAGTGACAATTGAGTCACATTGGCTCCTGAAGTTCCAAATGTCTCTATCTACATCAGAATGAGCGTGTGTAGATTAAATGATATGAAAAACATGGCCTATTGTATAAGTAGGCTGTAATAGCACTATTGTCCACTAGATGGAGCAGCAGCATTAGACATTTTTAATCTTTTTTTATCAGCTTTCAGCATTGGCTAACAAACAAATGCTTAAAGCATTTTCTTTAATTAGTTTTATATTATTACATTGCAAAGAAATATGTGAAATGCTCACATACCATTAAAACAGATTTTCACAATAACATATCCCAAAAGTGTGTGTGTGTGTGTGTGTGTGTGTGTGTGTGTGTGTGTGTGTGTGTGTGTGTGTGTGTGTGTGTGTGTGTGTGTGTGTGTGTGTGTGTAAGCATATGTCTAAATAAGATACCTGTGAAAACACTTTATTAATAAGTATAATGGCCTGCAGAGGGCAGTAGAAGACCACTTATTGGCTCAGTTTCATTTTGACAGACTTGATTTTCATCACTATTCTACACTAAAGCAAACCTGTTTTTCCATGTTAACTATTATAAGACAATCATTTTTTTTGTCAGTTTATCACTTCATGGCTATTGACACTTCACATCAATGCTAGCAATGTGGTAAATCATGGTAAATCACGATAGAAACATGGTAAATCATAGTAAATAATACTATTACATGGAGTATCATGGCAAATCATAATAGCAATGTGATGAATCATGGTAAATCATGCTACAATCCTGGTAAATCATTCTAGAATGTGGTATATTATGGTAAATCATTCTATAACATGGTAAATCATGGTAAATCATTCTATAACATGGTAAATCATGGTTAACTATGATAAATCATGCTAGAATCATATTAAATCATACTAGAATGTGTTCAATTGTGGTAAACCATGCTAGAGCAGGGTAAATCATGGTGAATCATACTAGAACTTGGTATATCATGGTAAACTATGGTAAATCATGCTAGATTCATGGTAAATCATACTGGAACATGGTAAATCATGAAAAATCACGCTAAAATTTGGTATATCATGGTAAATCATGCTAAAACAAGGTCTATTCTATGATGTCAGTGTTTCATGCTTGCTACATGAAACTTAATGTCTTTTGATGCTTTTGAGCTTAACTGCCTTAACTGCCTTAACTGCTTGAACACCGCTAAATGCTGCTTGCAGCTTTAATTATTATTATTATTATTATTATTATTCTGCCGTAAAACGCGTCGTGCAGACCAAACCGTAAGTGCTAGAGACTTCATATTTGGGATTAAGGTAGCACAGAAATCGAGGAGAGGTTGAGAGAGTATGAGCCCGATTGGCCCATAGGTGGCGCTATAGTAACAAAAACGTGAAAGTGATCATAACTCCTAAACCCTATGTCGTAGACTCAAGTGTCTTATATCATTGGAAAGCTGGACTCTTGACTTAAAAAACGTATATCTCCGATTTCATTTCCGGTATGCAAATTTTTCCGCCATTTTGAATTTTGTCAAAAAACTACTTTTGCGAACTAGTCCCTGGTTTTTCGCCCGATCGGAACCAAACCAGTGCAGAAATGTTCTCTGGAGTCTGAATATCAATAATTATCAAAAAAAAGTCGAATTTTCGATTTCCGGTTGCTAGGGGGCGCAAAATGAACGTTGTGGGAGGAGCCTATTTTACTAAAATGGCTATAACTCAAGAAGGAAATGAGATATCTTCACCAAACTTGGTCCACATATTAATGAGTTCAATTTGAGGTCGCAGTAAAAAAACCGCGTCGATCTAGCACTAGGTGGCGCTATAACATTGAAAAAACATAAAAGGGGGTGTGGCCACCTGACCGTTAGTCCGATTGACCTGAAAATTGGTATGCAGTGTCTTGGTCCAAGGTGCCATGTATGTGTAAAAGGATATTGGCGTATCTAAAAAAACATGGCCGCCATCGGCCAATTAAATTTGAGCACCTGTGAGACAAGGTTAACGGAGGCCAATCGGAACGAAACTCTATGGGCATGTTCGACTCATGGCCCAAGAGGTCTGTAAGAGTTTTGAAACAAAATCGGCCACTAGTTGGCGCTAACGAGTTTTACGGCTCTGTAATCACGTGGTGTTGCACACATCCCCACAATATGCACATCATTTGATAGATCTCCTTATGCTGAACAACTTTGCCTCTAGAACCATTGCTGTCAATCAAACCGTTCATTAAATATTCACGGATATGTTAAAAACCTACTTTTGCGAACTAGTCCCTGGTTTTTTGCCCGATCGGAATCAGACCAGTCTAGGACAATTCTCTGGACTCTCTAGATCAATAATTATTGAAAAAAAGTTGAACTTTTTTATTTTTCTTATGGTATTAAAGGGTTATTTAGAAAAGAGGCGTGACAAAATGCACCCAAAAGCCTATAAATCATAAATAAAAACTCAGAACTTCACAAAAATTGATGAGCATATGTGTCATACCATGGTGAAGAAGCATGAAACGTTTCATGGAGATCGGACAATAGGTGGCGCTATAACTGTTGAAAAGCTTTAAACCCATGTATTTCCTATGGTAAATTGCCTGTATTGGCTGTAAATGGTCTTTTCCATCTATGATCGTATAATTTTCATATCTTAATGTTTAAAACCAATGCAGTACAATTATCTGGACTCTCTAGATCAATAATTATCAGAAAAGGTATAATTACTTCATTTGGATGGCTATAATAGAGTGTAAATCGGATGGCTATAACAGATATAACAGCTTGGATGGCTATAACAGCCAATAAGTGGTATTTTACTGCCCCCTGCTGTCATTTCATCATACTACTATCTAATATTTTTATATATAATTGATATTTAGACTTTATTAAATCATTATTTTAACATTTACAATCACATTTTGTCAAAATGCATCTATTGCTCTGTACTCTCTACAACAATAATTATAGGAAAATGTATAACTTCTTCATTTGGATGACTATAATAGGGTCACTTCAATATGTAGCCTTGACCGAAAGCCAATATCTTTTCAATAAATGCTCATAGCTTCTTAAAAAAAGGTCGAGAACAGCTATAACAGCTTGAAAAAGGCTAACAGCCAATAAGTGGTATTTTACTGCCCCCTGCTGTTTAAAAAAAGTCATTTTGTCACACTACTCAACTATAATTAATATTTAGACTTTATAAATTCACTATTTTAACATTTACAATAACATTTAGTCAAAAATCGTCTATTGAAGTGACAATTGAGTCACACTGGCTCCTGAAGTTCCAAATGTCTCTATCTACATCAGAATGAGCGTGTGTAGATTAAATTATATGAAAAACATGGCCTATTGTATAAGTAGGCTGTAATAGCACTGTTGTCCACTAGATGGAGCAGCAGCATTAGACATTTTTAATCTTTTTTTATCAGCTTTCAGCATTGGCTAACAAACAAATGCTTAAAGCATTTTCTTTAATTAGTTTTATATTATTACATTGCAAAGAAATATGTGAAATGCTCATATACCATTAAAACAGATTTTCACAATAACATATCCCAAAAATGTGTGTGTGTGTGTGTGTGTGTGTGTGTGTGTGTGTGTGTGTGTGTGTGTGTGTGTGTAAGCATATGTTTAAATAAGATACCTGTGAAAACACTTTATTAATAAGTATAATGGCCAGCAGAGGGCAGTAGAATACCACTTATTGGCTCAGTTTCATTTTGACAGACTTGATTTTCATCACTATTCTACACTAAAGCAAACCTGTTTTTCCATGTTAACTATTATAAGACAATCATTTTTTTGTCAGTTTATCACTTCATGGCTATTGACACTTCACATCAATGCTAGCAATGTGGTAAATCATGGTAAATCACGATAGAAACATGGTAAATCATAGTAAATAATACTATTACATGGTGTACCATGGCAAATCATGCTAGCAATGTGATGAATCATGGTAAATCATGCTACAATCCTGGTAAATCATTCTAGAATGTGGTATATCATGGTAAATCATTCTATAACATGGTAAATCATGGTAAATCATTCTATAACATGGTAAATCATGGTAAACTATGATAAATCATGCTAGAATCATATTAAATCATACTAGAATGTGTTCAATTGTGATAAACTATGCTAGAGCAGGGTAAATCATGGTGAATCATACTAGAACTTGGTATATCATGGTAAACTATGGTAAATCATACTGGAACATGGTAAATCATGAAAAATCACGCTAAAATTTGGTATATCATGGTAAATCATGCTAAAACAAGGTCTATTCCATCTATGATGTCAGTGTTTCATGCTTGCTACATGAAACTTAATGTCTTTTGATGCTTTTGAGCTTAACTGCCTTAACTGCCTTAACTGCTTGAACACCGATAAATGCTGCTTGTTAGGTGTTCAAGCACGAAGTGCTGAAAACCTATTGTAATTGTACTGATTTTTAGGTGTTCAAGCACGAAGTGCTGAAAACCTATTGTAATTGTACTGATTTTTATTATTATTAGGTGTTCAAGCACGAAGTGCTGAAAACCTATTGTAATTGTACTGATTAGGTGTTCAAGCACGAAGTGCTGAAAACCTATTGTAATTGTACTGATTTTTATTATTATTATTATTATTTTCCCCTAAAACGCATCGTGCAGCCCAAACCGTAAGTGCTAGAGACTTGAAACTTTGGCATAAGGTAGTACAAAAATCGAGGAGAGGTTATCAAAGTATGAGGCCGATTGGCCCATAGGTGGCGCTATAGCGCAAAAAACAAAAAAAATGCACTCTTTTGCTTAAATCTCAATAACCCTTTGTCGCAGCCTCAAGTGTCTTATATCATTGGAATCCTTGGCTCAGGCCGAACAAAAAAGGCCTCAAGGATTTCATTTCCGGTATGCAAATTTTTTCGCAATTTCCGGTTTTGTCTAAAACCTACTTTTGCGAACTAGTCCCTGGTTTTTCGTCCGATTGGAACCAAACCAGTGCAGAAAGATTCTCTGGACACTGAATATCAATAATTATCGAAAAAATGTTGAAATTTCGATTCAAGGTCGCTAGGGGGTGTCCAAACGTTCGAAGGAGGCGGAGCTAATTTTACTAAAATGGGTATAACTCGTGAACGAAACGAAATATTTTCACCAAACTTTGTACACATATGTATGAGCTCAATCTGAGGTCACAGTAAAAAAACCGCGTCGATCTAACACTAGGTGGCGCTATAACATTAAAAAAACATAAAAGGGGGTGTGGCCACCTGATCGTTAGTCCGATTGACTTGAAAATTGGTATGCAGTGTCTTGGTCCAAGGTGCCATGTATGTGTAAAAGGATATTGGCATATCTCAAAAAACATGGCCGCCATCGGCCAATGAAGTTTGAGCACCTGTGAGACGAGGTTAACGGAGGCCAATCGGAACGAAACTCTATGGGCATGTTCGATTCATGGCCCAAGAGGTCTGTAAGAGTTTTGAAAGAAATCGGCCACTAGTTGGCGCTAACGAGTTTTACGGCTCTGTAATCACGTGGTGTTGCACACATCCCCACAAAATGCATATCATTTGATAGATCTCCTCATGATGAACAACTTTGCCTCTAGAACCATTGCTGTCAATCAAACCGTTCATTAAATATTCACGAATATGTTAAAAACCTACTTTTGCGAACTAGTCCCTGGTTTTTCGCCCGATCGGAACCAGACCAGTCTAGGACAATTCTCTGAACTCTCTAGATCAATAATTATTAAAAAAAAGTTGAAATTTTGCAATTGTGTGGCTGTAACAGGGTCATTTAGAAAAGGGGCGTGGCAAAATACACTCAAAAGCCTATAAATCAAAAATAAAAACTCAGAACTTCACAAAAATTGGTGAGCATATATGAAATAACATCATTAACAAGCATGCAACATTTTATGTAGATCGGACAATAGGTGGCGCTATAACTGTTAAAAAGCTTTAAAACCATATATTTCCTATGGTAAATTGCCTGTATTGGCTGTAAATGGTCTTTTCCATCTATTATGTCAGTGGTTAAATTAATGCTAAATAAAACTTAATGTCTTTTGATGCTTTTGTGCTTAACGGCCTTAAAGGCCTTAACTGCTTGAACACCGCTAAATGCTGCTTGCAGCTTTAATTATTAGGTGTTCAAGCACGAAGTGCTGAAAACCTATTGTTTCTGTACTGATTTTTAGGTGTTCAAGCACGAAGTGCTGAAAACCTATTGTATTTGTACTGATTTTTATTATTATTATTATTATTATTATTATTTTTCTTCTGCCGTAAAACGCATCGTGCAGCCCAAACCGTAAGTGCTGGAGCTCTGAAACTTTGTCAGATGGTAGTACAAAAATCGAGGAGAGGTTCAGAGAGTATGACCCCGATTGGCCTATAGGTGGCGCTACAGCAATCAATTGCGCGTAACTGCTCATAACTCCGAAACCGTAAGGCGTAGACTCAAGTGTCTTATATCATTGGAAAGCTGGACTCTTAACTTAAAAAACGTATATCTCCGATTTCATTTCCGCCATGATAGATTTTCCGCCATTTTGAATTTTGTTAAAAAACGACTTTTGCGAACTAGTCCCTGGTTTTTTGCCCGATTGCAACCAAACCAGTGTAGAAATGTTCTCTGGAGTCTGAATATCAATAATTATTGAAAAAAAGTTGAATTTTCGATTTTCGGTTGCTAGGGGGCGCAAAATGAACGTTGTGGGAGGAGCCTATTTTACTAAAATGGCTATAACTCGAGAAGTAAATGAGATATCTTCACCAAACTTGACACACATGTGTATGAGGACAGTCTGGGGTCACAGTAAAAAAACAGCGTCGATCTAACACTAGGTGGCGCTATAACATTAAAAAAACATAAAAGGGGGTGTGGCCACCTGACCGTTAGTCCGATTGACTTGAAAATTGGTATGCAGTGTCTTGGTCCAAGGTGCCATGTATGTGTAAAAGGATATTGGCGTATCTTAAAAAACATGGCCGCCATCGGCCAATGAAGTTTGAGCACCTGTGAGACGAGGTTAACGGAGGCCAATCGGAACGAAACTCAATGGGCATGTTCGACTCATGGCCCAAGAGGTCTGTAAGAGTTTTGAAAGAAATCGGCCACTAGTTGGCGCTAACGAGTTTTATGGCTCTGTAATCACGTGGTGTTGCACACATCCCCACAATATGCATATCATTTGATAGATCTCCTCATGTTGAACAACTTTGCCTCTAGAACCATTGCTGTCAATAAAAATGTTCATTAAATATTCACGAATATGTTAAAAACCTACTTTTGCGAACTAGTCCCTGGTTTTTTGCCCGATCGGAACCAGACCAGTCTAGGACAATTCTCTGGACTCTCTAGATCAATAATTATCGAAAAAAAGTTGAACTTTTTTATTTTTTGCATGGTATTAAAGGGTTATTTAGAAAAGGGGCGTGACAAAATGCACCCAAAAGCCTATAAATCCTTAAGGAAAACTCAGAACTTCACAAAAATGGATGAGCATATGTGTCATAACAGGCTAAAGAAGCATGCAAAGTTTCATGGAGATCGGACAATAGGTGGCGCTATAACTGTTGAAAAGCTTTAAAACCATACATTTCCTATGGTAAATTGCCTGTATTGGCTGTAAATGGTCTTTTCCATCTATGATCGTATAATTTTCATATCTTAATGTTTAAAACCAGTGCAGTACAATTATCTGGACTCTCTAGATCAATAATTATCAGAAAAGGTATAATTACTTCAGTTGGATGGCTATAATAGAGTGTAAATCGGATGGCTATAACAGCTTGGATGGCTATAACAGCCAATAAGTGGTATTTTACTGCCCCCTGCTGTCATTTCATCATACTACTCTCTAATATTTTTATATATAATTGATATTTAGACTTTATTAAATCATTATTTTAACATTTACAATCACATTTTGTCAAAATTCATCTATTGCTCTGTACTCTCTAGAACAATAATTATAGGAAAATGTATAACTTCTTCATTTGGATGACTATAATAGGGTCACTTCAATATGTAGCCTTGACCGAAAGCCAATATCTTTTCAATAAATGCTCATAGCTTCTTAAAAAAAGGTCAAGAACAGCTATAACAGCTTGAAAAAGGCTAACAGCCAATAAGTGGTATTTTACTGCCCCCTGCTGTTTAAAAAAAAGTCATTTTGTCACACTACTCAACTATAATTAATATTTAGACTTTATAAATTCACTATTTTAACATTTACAATAACATTTAGTCAAAATCGTCTATTGAAGTGACAATTGAGTCACATTGGCTCCTGAAGTTCCAAATGTCTCTATCTACATCAGAATGAGCGTGTGTAAATTAAATTATATGAAAAACATGGCCTATTGTATAAGTAGGCTGTAATAGCACTGTTGTCCACTAGATGGAGCAGCAGCATTAGACATTTTTAATCTTTTTTTTATCAGCTTTCAGCATTGGCTAACAAACAAATGCTTAAAGCATTTTCTTTAATTAGTTTTATATTATTACATTGCAAAGAAATATGTGAAATGCTCATATACCATTAAAACAGATTTTCACAATAACATATCCCAAAAATGTGTGTGTGTGTGTGTGTGTGTGTGTGTGTGTGTGTGTGTGTGTGTGTGTGTGTGTGTGTGTGTGTGTGTGTGTGTGTGTGTGTGTGTGTGTAAGCATGCATTATGGAGTTAACATGAAAAAAATGGTTTGCTTCACTGGAGAATACTGGAGAAACAAAGTAGTTGAAAATGAAAGTGAGCCAATAAGTGGTCTTCTACTGCCCTCTGCTGGCCACTCTTCTTATTAATAGTCTTTTTTTGTATATAGACACTATAAAATCACTTAAATAACAATTACTATTATAACACATTAATATTTTGTCAGAGTTTATCACTTCAATTGTTCTTATGCTTCATATAATTGCTATCAACGTGGTAAATCATGGTAAATAACGCCAGAAACATGGTAAATCATAGTAAAAAAGGTAAATCATGCTAGAATCCTGGTAAATTATTCTAGAATGTGCTATATCATGGTAAATCATCATATAACATGGTATATCAAGGTAAACTATGGAAAATCATGTAAGATTCATGGTAAATCATACTGGAACATGGTAAATCATGAAAAATCACACTGAAATGTAGTATATCATGGTAAATCATGCTTGCTACATAAAACTTAATGTCTTTTGATGCTTTTGTGCTTAACGGCCTGAAAGGCCTTAACTGCTTGAACACCGCTAAATGCTGCTTGCAGCTTTAATTATTATTATTATTATTCTCCGCTAAAACGCATCGTGCAGACCAAACCGTAAGTGCTAGAGACTTGAAACTTTGTCAGATGGTAGTACAAAAATCGAGGAGAGGTTATCAAATTATGAGCCCGATTGGCCTATAGGTGGCGCTATAGCAACCAATTGCACGAAACTGCTCATAACTCCTAGACCGTATGTCGTAGACTCAAGTGTCTTATATCACTGGAAAGCTGGAAACCTGAAGTAAAAAATGTATATCTCCGATTTCATTTCCGCCATGATAGATTTTCCGCCATTTTGAATTTTGTCGAAAAACTACTTTTGCGAACTAGTCCCTGGTTTTTTGCCCGATCGGAACCAAACCAGTGCCAAAATGTTCTCTGGAGTCTGAATATCAATAATTATCAAAAAAAAGTTGAAATTTTGATTAACTGTCGCTAGAGGGCGCAAAATGAATGTTGTGGGCGGAGCCTATTTTACTAAAATGGCTATAACTCAAGAAGTAAATGAGATAGCTTCACCAAACTCGGTACACATGTGAATGAGTTGATTTTGAGGTCACAGTAAAAAAACCGCGTCGATCTAACACTAGGTGGCGCTATAACATTAAAAAAACATAAAAGGGGGTGTGGCCACCTGACCGTTAGTCCGATTGACCTGAAAATTGGTATGCAGTGTCTTGGTCCAAGGTCCCATGTATGTGTAAAAGGATATTGGCGTATCTCAAAAAACATGGCCGCCATCGGCCAATAAAGTTTGAGCACCTGTGAGACGAGGTTAACGGAGGCCAATCGGTACGAAACTCAATGGTCATGTTCGACTCATGGCCCAAGAGGTCTGTAAGAGTTTTGAAAGAAATCGGCCACTAGTTGGCGCTAACGAGTTTTACGGCTCTGTAATCACGTGGTGTTGCACACATCCCCACAAAATGCATATCATTTGATAGATCTCCTCATGATGAACAACTTTGCCTCTAGAACCATTGCTGTCAATCAAACCGTTCATTAAATATTTACGAATATGTTAAAAACCTACTTTTGCGAACTAGTCCCTGGTTTTTCGCCCGATCGGAACCAGACTAGTCTTGGACAATTCTCTGGACTCTCTAGATCAATAATTATCAAAAAAAAGTTGAAATTTAGCATTTGGTTGGCTATAACAGGGTCATTTATAAAATGGGCGTGGCAAAATATAGTCAAAAGCCTATAAATCCTATACAAAAACTCAGAACTTCACAAAAATTGATGAGCATATGTGTCATACCATGGTGAAGAAGCATGCAAAGTTCCATGGAGATCAGACAATAGGTGGCGCTATAACTGTTGAAAAGCTTTAAAACCATACATTTCCTATGGTAAATTGCCTGTATTGGCTGTAAATGGTCTTTTCCATCTATGATCGTATAATTTTCAAATCTTAATGTTTAAAACCAGTGCAGTACAATTATCTGGACTCTCTAGATCAATAATTATCAGAAAAGGTATAATTACTTAATTTGGATGGCTATAATAGAGTGTAAATTGGATGGCTATAACAGCTTGGATGGCTACAACAGCCAATAAGTGGTATTTTACTGCCCCCTGCTGTCATTTCATCATACTGCTCTCTAATATTTTTATATATAATTGATATTTAGACTTTATTAAATCATTATTTTAACATTTACAATCACATTTTGTCAAAATTCATCTATTGCTCTGTACTCTCTAGAAGAATAATTATAGGAAAATGTATAACTTCTTAATTTGGATGACTATAATAGGGTCACTTCAATATGTAGCCTTGACCGAAAGCCAATATCTTTTCAATAAATGCTCATAGCTTCTTAAAAAAAGGTCAAGAACAGCTATAACAGCTTGAAAAAGGCTAACAGCCAATAAGTGGTATTTTACTGCCCCCTGCTGTTTAAAAAAAGTCATTTTGTCAC
This sequence comes from Siphateles boraxobius, assembly GCF_051911475.1. NCBI lineage: Eukaryota > Metazoa > Chordata > Actinopteri > Cypriniformes > Leuciscidae > Siphateles > Siphateles boraxobius. The sequence goes on along the minus strand of NW_027508777.1, from coordinate 8,922,732 downwards.
ACTACTCAACTATAATTAATATTTAGACTTTATAAATTCACTATTTTAACATTTACAATAACATTTAGTCAAAAATCGTCTATTGAAGTGACAATTGAGTCACATTGGCTCCTGAAGTTCCAAATGTCTCTATCTACATCAGAATGAGCGTGTGTAAATTAAATTATATGAAAAACATGGCCTATTGTATAAGTAGGCTGTAATAGCACTGTTGTCCACTAGATGGAGCAGCAGCATTAGACATTTTTAATCTTTTTTTATCAGCTTTCAGCATTGGCTAACAAACAAATGCTTAAAGCATTTTCTTTGATTAGTTTTATATTATTACATTGCAAAGAAATATGTGAAATGCTCATATACCATTAAAACAGATTTTCACAATAACATATCCCAAAATTGTGTGTGTGTGTGTGTGTGTGTGTGTGTGTGTGTGTGTGTGTGTGTGTGTGTGTGTGTGTGTGTGTGTGTGTGTGTGTGTGTGTGTAAGCATGCATTATGGAGTTAACATGAAAAAAATGGTTTTCTTCAGTGGAGAATACTGGAGAAACAAAGTAGTTGAAAATGAAAGTGAGCCAATAAGTGGTCTTCTACTGCCCTCTGCTGGCCACTCTTCTTATTAATAGTCTTTTTTTGTATATAGACACTATAAAATCACTTAAATAACAATTACTATTATAACACATTCATATTTTGTCAGAGTTTATCACTTCAATTGTTCTTATGCTTCATATAATTGCTATCAACGTGGTAAATCATGGTAAATAACGCCAGAAACATGGTAAATCATAGTAAAAAAGGTAAATCAAGCTAGAATCCTGGTAAATTATTCTAGAATGTGCTATATCATGGTAAATCATCATATAACATGGTATATCAAGGTAAACTATGGAAAATCATGTAAGATTCATGGTAAATCATACTGGAACATGGTAAATCATGAAAAATCACACTGAAATGTAGTATATCATGGTAAATCATGCTTGCTACATAAAACTTAATGTCTTTTGATGCTTTTGTGCTTAACGGCCTGAAAGGCCTTAACTGCTTGAACACCGCTAAATGCTGCTTGCAGCTTTAATTATTATTATTATTATTCTGCCGTAAAACGCGTCGTGCAGACCAAACCGTAAGTGCTAGAGACTTCATATTTGGGATTAAGGTAGCACAGAAATCGAGGAGAGGTTGAGAGAATATGAGCCCGATTGGCCCATAGGTGGCGCTGTAGTAACAAAAACGCGAAACTGCTCATAACTCCTAAACCGTAAGGCGTAGACTCAAGTGTCTTATATCATTGGAAAGCTGGACTCTTAACTTAAAAAACGTATATCTCCGATTTCATTTCCGCCATGATAGATTTTCCGCCATTTTGAATTTTGTCAAAAAACTACTTTTGCGAACTAGTCCCTGGTTTTTTGCCCGATCGGAACCAAACCAGTGTAGAAATGTTCTCTGGAGTCTGAATATCAATAATTATCGAAAAAAAGTTGAATTTTCGATTTCCGGTTGCTAGGGGGCGCAAAATGAACGTTGTGGGAGGAGCCTATTTTACTAAAATGGCTATAACTCAAGAAGTAAATGAGATATCTTCACCAAACTTGACACACATGTGTATGAGGACAGTCTGGGGTCACGGTAAAAAAACCGCGTCGATCTAACACTAGGTGGCGCTATAACATTAAAAAAACATAAAAGGGGGTGTGGCCACCTGACCGTTAGTCCGATTGACCTGAAAATTGGTATGCAGTGTCTTGGTCCAAGGCCCCATGTATGTGTAAAAGGATATTGGCGTATCTCAAAAAACATGGCCGCCATCGGCCAATAAAGTTTGAGCACCTGTGACATGAGGTTAACGGAGGCCAATCGGAACGAAACTCAATGGGCATGTTCGACTCATGGCCTAAGAGGTCTGTAAGAGTTTTGAAAGAAATCGGCCACTAGTTGGCGCTAACGAGTTTTACGGCTCTGTAATCACGTGGTGTTGCACACATCCTCACAAAATGCATATCATTTGATAGATCTCCTCATGATGAACAATTTTGCCTCTAGAACCATTGCTGTCAATCAAACCGTTCATTAAATATTCACGAATATGTTAAAAACCTACTTTTGCGAACTAGTCCCTGGTTTTTCGCCCAATCGGAACCAGACCAGTCTTGGACAATTCTCTGGACTCTCTAGATCAATAATTATCAAAAAAAAGTTGAAATTTGGCATTTGGTTGGCTATAACAGGGTCATTTATAAAATGGGCGTGGCAAAATATAGTCAAAAGCCTATAAATCCTATACGAAAACTCAGAACTTCACAAAAATTGGTGAGCATATGTAACATAACATCCTTAAAAAGCATGCCAAATTTTATGGAGATCGGACCATAGGTGGCGCTATAACTGTTAAAAAGCTTTGAAACAATGTATTTCCTATGGCAAATTGCCTGTATTTGCTGTAAATGGTGTTTTGCATTTATTATCATGTAATGTTCATATCATAATGTTCAAAACCAGTGCTGTACAATTCTCTGGACTCTCTAGATCAATAATTATCAGAAAAAGTTGAACAACTTCATTTGGATGGCTATAATAGGGTCACTTCACAATGTAGCCATGACCTAGTGTCCCCAAAAGCTTATATCTCTTCAATGAATGCTCAGATCTTCTTAAAAACAAGTCAGAACATGTGCCATATGACTCCAAACAATCATGACAAATTTCAGACAGATCGGACAAAATTTGCCTCTATAACAGTTAAAAATGAGAAAATTAAATGAATATAATGGCATATAGAGGCCAATAAGTAGTATTTTACTGCCCCTTGCTGTTTAAAATATGAATTATACTTGAGTAGTGTGACAAAATTACTATTTAGACTTTATAAAATTACTATTTCAACATTTACAATCACATTAAGTCAAATTTCATCTATTGAAGTATCACTATTGACAATTCTGTCACATTGACAAATGTGAATCCTGAATGAGACATAGTTCAAATCTCTGTATCTACAACAGAATGTGTGTGTAGTCCTATGTTTCTGAATAAATTCTGAATAATCTGATTAATAGTTTGCAAAGACATGTATGAAATAACATTCAAATATATTTTCATAATGATTTTGTCAGTGTGTGTGTGTGTGTGTGTGTGTGTGTGTGTGTGTGTGTGTGTGTGTGTGTGTGTAAGCTTGCATAAAGGAGTTAAAATGGAAAAACTGTCAAAATGAAAGTGTCCAGCAGAGGGCAGTAGAAGACCACTTATTGGCTCATTCTACTTATTAATGAAGTCTTTTAACAGGTGCATTCATATTTAGACACTATAAAATCACTTGTATAACAATTACTATTATAACACAATCATATTTTGTCAGAGTTTATCACTTCATTTGTACTGACACTTCACATCAATGCTAGCAATGTGGTAAATCATGATAAACTATGGTAAATCATGCTAGAATCACGGTACTCTATGGCAGTGTTGGGAACCCTAATCAAACACACCTGATTCAACTCATCAGCTCATAATCACATATGTTAATGAGCTGATGAGTTGAATCAGGTGTGATTGATTAGAGGGACAGAGAAAACGGGTCCTTCAGGACAGGTTTGGGAACCACTGCTCTATGGTAAATCATCCTAGAACGTAGTAAATCATACTAGAACGTGGTAAATCATGGTAAATCATGCTAGATTCATGGTAAATCATACTGGAACATGGTAAATCATGAAAAATCACACTGAAATGTGGTATATCATGGTAAATCATGCTAAAACATGGTCTATTCCATCTATGATGTCAGTGGTTAAATGCTTGCTACATAAAACTTAATGTCTTTTGATGCTTGTGTGGTTAAAAATCTTAAATGCCTTAACTGCTTGAACACCGCTAAATGCTGCTTGCAGCTTTAATTATTATTATTATTATTCTGCCGTAAAACGCATCGTGCAGCCCAAACCGTAAGTGCTAGAGACTTGAAACTTTGGCATAAGGTAGTACAAAAATCGAGGAGAGGTTATCAAAGTATGAGGCCGATTGGCCCATAGGTGGCGCTATAGCGCAAAAAACAAAAAAAATGCACTCTTTTGCTTAAATCTCAATAACCCTTTGTCGCAGCCTCAAGTGTCTTATATCATTGGAATCCTTGGCTCAAGCCGAACAAAAAAGGCCTCAAGGATTTCATTTCCGGTATGCAAATTTTTTCGCTATTTCCGGTTTTGTCTAAAACCTACTTTTGCAAACTAGTCCCTGGTTTTTCGTCCGATTGGAACCAAACCAGTGCAGAAAGATTCTCTGGACACTGAATATCAATAATTATCGAAAAAACGTTGAAATTTCGATTCACGGTCGCTAGGGGGTGCCCAAACGTTCGAAGGAGGCGGAGCTAATTTTACTAAAATGGGTATAACTCGTGAACGAAACGAAATATTTTCACCAAACTTGGTACACATATGTATGAGCTCAATCTGAGGTCACAGTAAAAAAACCGCGTCGATCTAACACTAGGTGGCGCTATAACATTAAAAAAACATAAAAGGGGGTGTGGCCACCTGACCGTTAGTCCGATTGACTTGAAAATTGGTATGCAGTGTCTTGGTCCAAGGTGCCATGTATGTGTAAAAGGATATTGGCGTATCTCAAAAAACATGGCCGCCATCGGCCAATGAAGTTTGAGCACCTGTGAGACGAGGTTAACGGAGGCCGATCGGAACGAAACTCTATGGGCATGTTCGACTCATGGCCCAAGAGGTCTGTAAGAGTTTTGAAAGAAATCGGCCACTAGTTGGCGCTAACGAGTTTTACGGCTCTGTAATCACGTGGTGTTGCACACATCCCCACAAAATGCATATCATTTGATAGATCTCCTCATGATGAACAACTTTGCCTCTAGAACCATTGCTGTCAATCAAACCATTCATTAAATATTCACGAATATGTTAAAAACCTACTTTTGCGAACTAGTCCCTGGTTTTTTGCCCGATCGGAATCAGACCAGTCTAGGACAATTTTCTGGACTCTCTAGATCAATAATTATTGAAAAAAAGTTGAACTTTTTTATTTTTCTTATGGTATTAAAGGGTTATTTAGAAAAGGGGCGTGACAAAATGCACCCAAAAGCCTATAAATCATAAATAAAAACTCAGAACTTCACAAAAATTGATGAGCATATGTGTCATACCATGGTGAAGAAGCATGCAACGTTTCATGGAGATCGGACAATAGGTGGCGCTATAACTGTTGAAAAGCTTTAAACCCATGTATTTCCTATGGTAAATTGCCTGTATTAGCTGTAAATGGTCTTTTCCATCTATGATCGTATAATTTTCATATCTTAATGTTTAAAACCAGTGCAGTACAATTATCTGGACTCTCTACATCAATAATTATCAGAAAAGGTATAATTACTTCATTTGGATGGCTATAATAGAGTGTAAATCGGATGGCTATAACAGCTATAACAGCTTGGATGGCTATAACAGCCAATAAGTGGTATTTTACTGCCCCCTGCTGTCATTTCATCATACTACTATCTAATATTTTTATATATAATTGATATTTAAACTTTATTAAATCATTATTTTAACATTTACAATCACATTTTGTCAAAATGCATCTATTGCTCTGTACTCTCTACAACAATAATTATAGGAAAATGTATAACTTCTTCATTTGGATGACTATAATAGGGTCACTTCAATATGTAGCCTTGACCGAAAGCCAATATCTTTTCAATAAATGCTCATAGCTTCTTAAAAAAAGGTCAAGAACCGATAAAACGGCTTGAAAAAAGGCTAACAGCCAATAAGTGGTATTTTACTGCCCCCTGCTGTTTAAAAAAAGTAATTTTGTCACACTACTCAACTATAATTAATATTTAGACTTTATAAATTCACTATTTTAACATTTACAATAACATTTAGTCAAAAATCGTCTATTGAAGTGACAATTGAGTCACATTGGCTCCTGAAGTTCCAAATGTCTCTATCTACATCAGAATGAGCGTGTGTAAATTAAATTATATGAAAAACATGGCCTATTGTATAAGTAGGCTGTAATAGCACTGTTGTCCACTAGATGGAGCAGCAGCATTAGACATTTTTAATCTTTTTTTATCAGCTTTCAGCATTGGCTAACAAACAAATGCTTAAAGCATTTTCTTTAATTAGTATTATATTATTACATTGCAAAGAAATATGTGAAATGCTCATATACCATTAAAACAGATTTTCACAATAACATATCCCAAAAGTGTGTGTGTGTGTGTGTGTGTGTGTGTGTGTGTGTGTGTGTGTGTGTGTGTGTGTGTGTGTGTAAGCATGCATTATGGAGTTAACATGAAAAAAATGGTTTGCTTCACTGGAGAATACTGGAGAAACAAAGTAGTTGAAAATGAAAGTGAGCCAATAAGTGGTCTTCTACTGCCCTCTGCTGGCCACTCTTCTTATTAATAGTCTTTTTTTGTATATAGACACTATAAAATCACTTAAATAACAATTACTATTATAACACATTCATATTTTGTCAGAGTTTATCACTTCAATTGTTCTTATGCTTCATATAATTGCTATCAACGTGGTAAATCATGGTAAATAACGCCAGAAACATGGTAAATCATAGTAAAAAAGGTAAATCATGCTAGAATCCTGGTAAATTATTCTGGAATGTGCTATATCATGGTAAATCATCATATAACATGGTATATCAAGGTAAACTATGGAAAATCATGTAAGATTCATGGTAAATCATACTGGAACATGGTAAATCATGAAAAATCACACTGAAATGTAGTATATCATGGTAAATCATGCTTGCTACATAAAACTTAATGTCTTTTGATGCTTTTGTGCTTAACGGCCTGAAAGGCCTTAACTGCTTGAACACCGCTAAATGCTGCTTGCAGCTTTAATTTTACATTGTCCTTGTTAAATACAGGTGCTTCCCAATAAATTAGAATATCTTGAAAAAGGTCTTTTATTTCTGGAATTCAACTTAAAAGGAAATAATAACTAACTATTATATAGACTCCTTGCATGCAAAGTGAGATATTTCAAGCCTGTATTTGTTATAATTTTGCTGATTATGGCTTACAGCTTGTGAAAACCACAAAATCTAAATCTCAGAAAATGTTACTTGAAACTAAACAGTAGGTACACAGTAATCCCATGGTCATTGAACCCTATGATTGAACCAGGTTTTTGTTATTTTGGCAGTGTAGACAGCATCCCCATAAACCAGGAAGCACCTCTACATTACATGTACTTACTATAGTAATCAAATTATGTCCAATTACATAAACCTTTACAAAAACCTAATCCTACCCTTACCCTATAAGTAAATGTAGTTAATTAATATTACTTAAATATATAATTATACAATAACAAGGACATGTTAAAAATAAATAAAGTGTAACAGAGTTACTTTAATCTGCACTTACAGTTTGTGGAACTTTTTCCAGCAATGTGTAATATTCAGTGCACGTTATCACGACATATTTAATCTGTGTAAACTGTGTAACTTACAGTGGTTTCACATGGACGGTGAACAATGTAGCTTTTAATAAAATCCATGACTCTGAGGAGCCACCTTTGCCTTGGTGTCATGGGTTTGCTGCCACTCCCACTCGGTTTTGGTTTTAGCAACCTACAGTACTGAGTTCGCAGGGATATTGGCCTGGTCTTAACGTCCTCAACTGAAGAAAGAAAAAAATTAATACATTTTATAGTTGTCAGTTGTTAATGCAGTCGCAAAATTCTTTGCCTGCTTCAAATTGCCTTGAACAATGTGACCACAAAAATCCAGCAATATGAATCAGGTACCATTAGGCCTAGATGCACAGTTGTTTTATTTTAACATTTTAATTTTATTGAACCTATATTTATGTTACCATTACAGATTACAATGGAGATGCAATAAAAGAATATATTGTAATGACCTGGCAGTCAGCGCTAGCAGCTGGGTGCATTATGGGTAATTGTTTATTGGGAGTTCATTTATGTGTTATTACAATAAGATCTTTAAGTTTCTGCAATAGTAAAGTTATGTGTGTTAATGTTCAAGTTAGATCAGATGTTATTGGTCCATTTACTGCCTAATGTAAAAATGTGTCTCTCACCGTCATGGAGAGAGATGTGTAAGGCAATAGGGCCTTGCCTGAGTAGTTCTTTCTGTGTTCTTAATTAAAAGAAGGAAAAGACAGTGTTACTGCCTCCTGTTGGTTTATTTAACCAATCCTCCACCTGTAGAAACACTCTTGGTCGTGCGGTGTATGGGACATGAGTGTTTTTATCTCCTGTTAGGAATTAGCTTAGAAAAAGTGTAAATAGCATAATTTAGCTTCGGTTAGACTCACGTTTTATTTGATAACTACCAGTTATTACAGTGGTGTCAGAAGTGGGATTTTTAAAAGTCGTTTAAAAGACGTCGTTATGGAGCAAAGTATAGGCGAATTAGAGCGTGCCATTCACGAGAACAGCATCATGCTAGAGCGCCTGACGAGCGAGACGAGGAGGAGGAGTAGGGCTCCGCACCAACCTGACGGCGCCAGCATTCACCGGGCCGTGTACCACTCTCCTGGTCGCAGGCAGAACGAACTTCCGGTCGCCTCACCGACACTCCAAATTAATGGCCGGCCGGGCGCCCTCACACGTTCGCCCGCTAAGCTGCCACGATATAGCGGGTTGACGCCCCTGGAGCCCTACCTGGCACAAGTCGACCTGGCCGCTCTCCACGATGGATGGAGCTGTGAAGAGACAGCCATTCACTTGGCCCTCGCCTTGGAGGGTCCCGCGCTCCAGGTCCTCATCGATCTGTCTCCTGAGGAGCGGCGTGATCTCCAAGCCCTCACTGCTGCTCTCAACCGCCGCTTCGGGCAGAGAACCTCCGCAGAACAGAGCAGAGAGGAACTAACTAACCGGCGTCGATGTGAAGGAGAGAGTGTGGGCGCTTTCGCCGCTGACATCCGGGTTTATGCCCGGAAGGGCTACCCTACCTTCCAGGCCGCAGCGAGGGAAGAGTTGAGCCTCCACGCTTTCCTGCGGGGTCTTACACCTGAGCGGCTCCGCCAACATGTCCGCCTATTGTCACCCCGAGATCTCAGTGAGGCGCTGAGAGAGGCTGAGAGAGCTGAGGAGGTGCTACAGGCTCGGCCGGCGACAGGTCGATCTCCACTCCAGCGTCATCTGACGAGAGCCGCTGAACGGGAGGTAGACGTGGCCCGATCTGAGGAGGAGGTCAGCCGGGTTCAACCAGCAGAGACCCCACGACGGAGGACGAGGCTAGACCGCTGCTACCGCTGTGGAGAACCGGGGCATTTCGCCAGGGACTGCCCTGCTCCGAGCCCCCGGCCCCGGGCAACGTCACCCCCGGGAAACGACCTCGGAGTGAGGCAGTGAGGGGACCCTCACCCCGTTCTTCAGTACCCCTCCACAATGACTGCCCTACTGTGGGACGCTGCGGGTCTGCCAGAGGACTGTACCTGGACTGTGTTGTTGACGGGCAGCCCTGCAGCGCCCTGGTGGATACGGGGTCCACCATTTGCTTGCTGCGAAAAGGACTGTTGTCTGGAACGGCTGGTCCTCTTCCGGAGGACTGGACCCCCACCAATACTGAACTGCTCACCGTCACGGGTGAAAGGACAGTAATGCCTGGAAAGAAGCTGTTGTCTGTGGTGGTGGGGATGATCCAGACGAGCCACGAGTTCTGGCTCGCTGATATCAGAGATGAGTGCATTATTGGCTTGGACTTGTTAGCCCACTGGGGAGCACGTGTTGACGTGCCGGGGGCCGCCCTATGCCTAGGTAATGAGACCATGCCGCTCCGATTGGGCCGGAGCTGTCATGGAAAAGCTCCGACCCCCAAACGCCACACGAGAGCTGCAGAGACTCAGGGGGAACCCAGGGGGATTATTGGAGCCCAGACCAGTACATCTCCGCCACTAACACCGCATGCTCCATCCGCCCCTCCGTCACCTGAAACTGTTGTTGCTGTTGAGGAGTTGGGGCGGCGAAGCAGTGAGCATCTGAGCACACCGCAGCAGGAGCAGTTACAACGCCTATTGGGAGACTTTACGGACATTTTTGCAGCCCGTGAGGAGGACTGTACCAGAACAGCTCTGGTGCAGCATCACATTGACACTGGCCCTGCTGCCCCCATTCGCTTGCGCCCCCATAGACTGCCTCTCGCCAAGCGCCAGGCTGCTGAAGAAATGATCCGAGAAATGGCAGCTAACGGCATTATTGAGCCCTCGGACAGTCCTTGGGCTGCACCTATGGTCATGGTGCGGAAGAAAACTGGGGCGTGGCGCCCTTGTGTGGACTTTCGGCGACTAAATGCGGTCACCCGCAAGGACTCATACCCACTGCCGCGCATTGATGATGCATTGGATTATGTAGCTGGATCCTGTTGGTTCAGCTCTTTGGACTTGCGCAGTGGGTATTGGCAAGTGGAGCTGGCGGCAGAGGCCCGGCCCAAAACTGCATTTACAATAGGGCAAGGACTGTGGCAGTTTAAAGTGATGCCCTTTGGACTGTGTAATGCCCCAGCCACCTTTGAGAGGCTGATGGAGCGGGTCCTTAAAGACATTCCCCGCGGCCGCTGTGTGGTTTACTTGGACGATCTGTTGGTCCATGCCAGAGACTTTGACCAGGCTGTCCACAACTTACGGGAGGTCCTGACAGCCATCCGTAGCGCTGGGTTGCGGTTGAACCCGGCCAAGTGCAACTTGCTCACTCGCCAGACGCAGTTCCTGGGACACGTGGTCAGTGAGAACGGGGTGGCTACTGACCCAACAAAGGTGGCCGCGGTGAGGGACTGGCCCCCACCAACCAACATCACTGAGCTGCGGAGCTTTCTGGGCCTGGCTTCCTATTACAGGAGGTTCGTCAGAGACTTTGCAACCATTGCCAGCCCCTTACATCAGCTGACAAACAAGGGCCGGCGTTTTGGGTGGTCTGAGGATTGCGCTGCGGCCTTTCGACAACTAAAAGCGGCTCTCATCGACGCTCCTGTCCTAGCCTACCCTGATCCCAACCAACCGTTCCTTGTGGACACTGATGCCAGTAATGTGGGGGTCGGGGCCGTACTATCCCAGAGGGGGGAGAATGGAGAGCGAGTGGTAGCCTACTATAGTTGCAGCCTCAGTCGCCCAGAAAGAAATTACTGCGTCACCCGGCGGGAGTTGCTAGCGGTGGTCCTGGCCGTCCGTCACTTCAGGCCCTACCTCCTGGGCACCAGGTTCACACTGAGGACAGACCATGCTAGCCTCACTTGGATGCTGAATTTCCGCCAGCCAGAGGGTCAGGTGGCAAGGTGGCTGGAGATCCTTCAAGAGTACGACTTCGAGGTTCAACACCGACCAGGGCGGCAGCATGCTAACGCTGACGCCCTCTCCAGACGTCCATGCCTTGCTGACGAATGTCGGTACTGCAGTCGCCAGGAAGAACGATGTCTAGGGCCATCGTCAGCAGCAGTGAGGCCGGGTGACACCTGTGGAGATGGGGAGCCGTTCACCACTGAGCAGCTGAGGCAGCAGCAGGCAAATGATCAGGTACTGATGAAGGTCAGGGGCTGGTTAGAGGCCCAAACATGTCCGGACTGGCCAGCCGTGTCCTCCCAGGGGCCCGAGATCAAGACGCTTCATTCTCAGTGGGGCAGCCTGGAGCTCCACGAAGGCGTGATCTATAGGCGGTGGCAGGCCCCGGGTGGGGGGATCGACCGGTTGCAACTCCTGGTTCCCCACGCTCTGCGGCGGGAGGTCCTCCGTTGGGTTCATGGGGCAGCGGGAGCCGGCCATTTCGGGAACTCCAAGACAGTGCGGCGGCTGCGGCAGCGTTTCTACTGGCCGGGATGTCGGTAGGATACAGAGCTGTATGTTCATTGCTGCGATATTTGCACGGCACAGAAGGGACCCAGTCAACGCTCTCATGCGCCATTACAGCAGTACTTAGTCGGGGCGCCTATGGAGAGGATTGGTGTGGACATCTTGGGTCCATTTCCCATCACAGATGCCGGCAACCGTTTTGTCCTGGTCGCTATGGACTATTTTACGAAGTGGCCGGAGGCGTATGCAGTGCCGGATCAGAGTGCTTCCACTACGGCGCAGCGACTAGTGGACGAGATGTTTGCCCGGTTTGGGGTGCCGGATGAACTTCACAGTGACCAGGGGCGTAACTTTGAAAGCCGGTTGTTCAGTGAGGTGTGCCAGCGATTGGGGGTGAAGAAGACAAGAACCACTCCCCTCCACCCGCAAAGCGATGGACTCGTTGAGCGGTTCAACCGCACCCTGGCAACCCAACTTGCCATCTTGACCAGTCAGCACCAGAGAGACTGGGATCAGCATCTGCCTCTGGTCCTGTGGGCATATAGGACAGCTGTGCAGGAGTCGAGTCAGTGCACACCGGCGGCGCTGATGTTTGGGAGGGAGCTCCGCACGCCGGTGGACTTGGTGTTCGGGTCCCCCCCCGAGCCAGAGATTGCTGGCGGGCCAGAATTGGATTACTTCAGGAAATTGAAGGAACGTCTGAGCACGGTCCACCAAATGGCCAGGGAGGCTCTAGGGGACGCTGGAGCCCGCCAGAAACGGGCATACGATGCCCGGGCCCACGGGCCTACGATTGGGCCCGGGGACAAAGTGTGGGTGTTCTGCCCCCAGAGGAAGCGGGGGTTGTCACCCAAACTGACTCATCATTGGCAGGGACCTGGGAAGATTCTGGACAAAATTTCTGAGGTGGTCTTCCGGGTCCGAATGCCTGGACGGGGTAGACGGGTGGTGCTTCATAAGGACCGATTGGCACCGTACCACCCACTGGTCCCAGAGCAAAAGACTGATGGAAGCCGCGGTGGCTCCCCAAAATCCCCTCCCAGCGCCGAAACGGACAATGATGGACTCAGGGCTGAGTTTGGCGCTGGGGGTAGAACACCGGGGAGGTCGAAGCGTGTTCGACGCCGGCCGGGACATTTGTTAGATTTTGTTGTGGGAGATTAGGGTTGTGGGGACACTAACCCTCTTGGGTGGGGGTTATTGTAATGACCTGGCAGTCAGCGCTAGCAGCTGGGTGCATTATGGGTAATTGTTTATTGGGAGTTCATTTATGTGTTATTACAATAAGATCTTTAAGTTTCTGCAATAGTAAAGTTATGTGTGTTAATGTTCAAGTTAGATCAGATGTTATTGGTCCATTTACTGCCTAATGTAAAAATGTGTCTCTCACCGTCATGGAGAGAGATGTGTAAGGCAATAGGGCCTTGCCTGAGTAGTTCTTTCTGTGTTCTTAATTAAAAGAAGGAAAAGACAGTGTTACTGCCTCCTGTTGGTTTATTTAACCAATCCTCCACCTGTAGAAACACTCTCGGTCGTGCGGTGTATGGGACATGAGTGTTTTTATCTCCTGTTAGGAATTAGCTTAGAAAAAGTGTAAATAGCATAATTTAGCTTCGGTTAGACTCACGTTTTATTTGATAACTACCAGTTATTACAATATGATATTTTCATCCTCTAATATAAAATCTAAATTTCAAAGACCACATCACCATTACAACCACAATCCTGCAAATTATAGCCTAATGCAAATTTATATGGCTACACCTTGACTACAACTGCAACTGTAGCCTACATTTGATGTAAATAAACGAAAGTACTGTAGTGACTGTTACATACATAATTCACCTTTGTGTTAAATGTAGTTCTAAACATTGTTGGTGATAAATGCAGTACTTTGTTCTTAGCGTTTTTCCTCATAACTGTTCAGGGATCGTGGTCCCTTTAAATGTTCTGTATGGGTGATGACGTAGGACGCTTGTCAGGGCCATTTGTTTTCTGTTAGTTTTTTCATGGAAAATAAACGACACATGTATTTGTGTGCTCAAAGTGAGAAGTTGTATCTTGCAAGTTACTACAATTTCCACAGTACAACAATTATGCTACAATTTATAAAGCAATAGTCATGTCCATTGAAACATTAATACATAAAATATTGTGTTATTACAACACAACTTCCATCTATCTCTCATCGTGCTAATGAATTTACATATTTGACGTCAGCTCACCTGGCTGCTGAAGAGCATTAGCGACTTCTGTCCACCTCTTCTCTTTCTCAGCTCGGTTGTGATACATCTCGTTTGAAATATCGTAGAGGCAGTTATGCTCCTGCCAGAGTTCTATTAAAATTTGCTCCATTTCTTGGTTGCATAATTTCCTTGAAGCCATTGCTGGTGCTGCTATTATTTTTCTTTCGGTGACCTCAACCTATGCCTTGCTCTCTCATTGGCTGTAGCTCGCCACGACACGTGACACCACACGCTATCGAGTCGGCCGACAGCTCCAGATATTTGGCATGCTAGATATTTGTTCGGCGTCGGTGACGCGTCGGTGATGTGTCAGCGAGCGTTTTTGATGCGTCGTTTAGTATTTCACACTTAAAGATTGGCGAGCGCGGATCACCCGCAGATTTGCGCGCAATTACAGCCCGACCTGTCGGCGAGCTCGTTAACTTGCAAATCGGGCTTAAATCGGGCCTAAAATCCTGTAGTGTGAACTAGCCATAACGGAAATCCGTCGTAGCGACGGAGAACTTTAATCCCTGTAAAAGTGATTGAGTAGATTGAGTGACAAAGTTTCAACAGTCATAAATAATTTACAGCAATCTTAGAATTGTAGTAAATGGGAATTGTTGGAAATGGCCGACAGGAAAATTTTTATTTTTTATTCAATGTGAGATTATTTTGAGCACAGCATGCAAATAGGCTATAGGAGAAAAATTGAAGTCTGATTTTATGATAGGGAAAATTATTTAATTGTATTATACTCATAGTCAAAAGTTAGATTATTGCTGATATTGCAAAGAAGAAATAGCTTGCTTTTTCCTGCAACGAAGAACTTGCTTTACTAAAAACAGAATGGGAGAACTGCTTTTGTCAACTGCAGTGATTATTATATAGTATAAAAGAACTAGGAAAAAGATGGTTAAAAAGTGGAATTTAGATAAAAGAGCTAATAGCTCAGGCACAAATATTTATAGAGATTAATTTGATCTATGCAGCTCTCTGAGTGTTCAAGTTTCAGATGGCTTCAGTGTTGAATGGAAGAGGTGAAAGGTCAAAGACGACTGCAGAGAGAAGAAGAAGAGTGGGTGAGGGGCTTTCAGCTCCCCTCCTGAAGATAGCCACTCTCTGGAAAACTCAGCATCGAGAAAGACTGATTTAATGCTGGAAGAGGTGAAACTTTCACTATTTCACTGGAGACATTTTCCTGAGGACAAGAGGAAAATCCTAAAATGCAAAACTGTGGCAAAATCTATCAAAAACCAAAACTCAGAAGAGGCAGAGAAACAACAGAGCCAATATACAGTCTACTACACCAAGCCTTTGAGTGACAGGCTGACGACACATGCAGAGCGACAGCCATGAAGCTTTAACAGAGAAAAACAGACCGACATCCTTCCCTTACGGGCAACACAGGTGTGGCAACTTCAATGATCGCTCTATAGAGACTGCTTCAAATTTAGTTAATTATTAGATTAACTTTATTCATTCTGATTATTCACTGGTCTCATAAGCAATTACTTATATTCTCTGCTAAACTAACCCTCTCTGCTTTTCCAGTATGTTCAAGTCCAGCCCTATAAAAAAGAAAGAATACACTGAAAGAGTTAAGTGGGTGCTCAACTCACTAAATAGTTCAAACTGAGGCTGGATTTGGTATAGTGAGGATTATATGAAACTATAGGCCAAAAAGCATGAGAAAAAAATATATATTCTATAGCAAAGAAGGAAAAAAAAATCGGGGAAAAAATGTAAAAGAATTATTATTATTGTTTGCAAAACAATGATACTGGTCACTCCATTTTGTTTTGGTAAGTTTTTAGACATATAGATTGGAGAAAAAATTACTCCAAAAGTCCAACATTATGAAATCGCAAAAAATGCTGTCAAAACTGGGATGATGAGATGGAAATGTTGTTGGCCATGGATCCAAGATTATGCAGAGATCTCCAATTTATTTCATAAAGCAGCTCATGAGCAAAAACAAAAAATAATAGGAAAAATCAGAAAAACAAATGACAAAAGGTATTTGAAAAATTACAATTGGCAGGCTTATTATTCTAAAATACTTAGTCTACTAGAATTTGTAAAAAGAAAAAAAAGGGATGATAACAACAGTGTTAGACTAAACTTTATGATCATTGACACTTCTCAGTAGTGTTACACATAGTTGTGTTGACCTGATCAGACCATGTTGCTAAAATTATAAGATGCCACATTTAGAGCACAACCTGCAAGAATGTATGCTGGCCAGTGTGTGTGTGAGAGAGACTGAGTGTGAATGGTGTGAGAGATGATGTTTGAAGAGACACTGAGGCAAATCAATTATTTTGCCAATACAGCTGTATTTAAAATTTAATATGTGGGCCCACAGGGCAAATTCTGCCCAATAATAATGACCATGGATGGATTTGGTTAGATTTCCTGGTCAGGAACTGAAGTAACAATATGAAAAAACAAAGAATGAAAAGAGAAAAATAAAAATAGAAAAAACAGGGAGAGCGGCTGGTTAAGAAACACGGTGCACTCAGATTCCCCATGTCAGCGAGCGTCAGCCAGAGGTGTCTCTCTGTGACGGTGAGCGAAGCCATGCATCTTCCGATCGCCTGAGCCGCGGATTTCGTAGCACGAAGGAAAAGTTCCGTCGCACTTCTTAAATCCGTAACGGCAGCTGAGTTCCTGCCTTTCTTGTCCCATTCACGGAGGAGATCGGCTTGAAGGATCTGAAGCACAGCCATAGAGTGCAGGGCAGAGGCAGCTTGTCCAGCGGCTGAAAACGCGTGGCCGACGAGAGCTGCCATTGTCCTGCAGGCTTTAGACGGGAGGGCAGACTTTGAACGCCATCCCGCAGAGGGCGGACAAAGGTGCGCTGCTACCGCCTCCTCCACTCGGGGAATAGAGTTGTACTCCTTCTCAGCGGCGCTGTCCACTTGAGAGAGCGCCGAGGAGACGTGAGAGTGGAGCCTCGTGGAGAATGGTGCATTCCATGACTTAGCAAGCTCCGTGTGGAGCTCCGGCAGAAAAGGTGCAGGTCTAGATATTTAACCTATTTTAACAATGTAAAGACTACAACATATTAATTATGCAAATGATTTATGAATACTTTATTGTACTTAATACTTATTTTATATACTGTATACGTTTTACCTTTGGATAAAGTAATGGCATATTTGGGAACCAGTGGAAAGTTCACATAAGTCATTAGAATTATGCTTTGTTAAAGCAGAATAAAAGTCACTAATGATGTTTCTTTATGAGAGTGTGTTGTAGGATCATTTCTATAAAATGATCAAATTTTCTGTATCCTGCTTGATCTTTTAATACTTGCTGCTTGTTGTTTGGATCCTTATATAATAAAGTCCATATTATTTCATAAAAGATGTATGAGATGTATAAAAAAACTGTATACATCCAATGGATACTTTTCTATCCCAGGAGGCCATTATTTAACACCGCGAAGATTAGCGTTTTCAAATGTGATCAGGGTGTTTTCAAATGTAAGTAAACATGGTTCCTTTTGTTATAATCACATGTGTTGAAATACTGTAGAGTAAACTGTTGAATATTGAAGGTGTAAAGACTCTACAGTATAGTATAGTTGTGATTTTTCTGTAAAACAAGTTTTAAGTCAAGTCACCTTTATTTATATAGTGCGTTTTAAAATACAGATTGTTTTAAAGCAGCTTTACAGAGATAACAGGAAAATAATGTTGTAATAGTATTGTTAAATATCAAATTAAATGTCCCCAACTAAGCAAGCCAAAAGCCAATGGCGACAAAGAGGAAGAAAGGCGAAAAAGGTGACAGTGGCAAGGAACCAAAACTCCATCAGCTGACAGAATGGAGAAAAAAACCTTGAGAGAACCCAGGCTCAGTCAGGGGGGCCAGTCCTCCTTTGGCCAACGAACGAACAGTGTATGATTATGATTTAGGCAGCATTATAGGTCAGAAGTCAGATGGGATCAGAACTTTCACAATATTTATCCAGTTCCATTTGGTTGGGGGTAGGAGTCATCACGCCGGGTTGGAGATGAGTTTGTTGAGGTGTCCATGAGGCCTTCACAGGGCTGATGAGGCTGGCACTTCAGGGATGCGTTGTTGTCGTGTCCGTGTGATGGTCCTTCATCAGATCTGGATATGGCCTGGATCCGGCGGTTTGCGGTAAACCTCGGGATAAACAAAGAGACTAACATTTGGTAGACGCCATCCTTCTTATGATGTACAAAGTTGATCAGGATTTATGGGAAGTGTTCCCGGTTTCCGGCTGATCTAAACTATGCAGCCTAACATTGAATTATAGAAGTCTATAATGTGTTGTGTATGCAAAGTCAAAGAGATTTGTTTTTAGTCTAGATTTGAACTGACAGACTGTGTCTGCTTCCCAGACCATGTTAGGAAGATTGTTCCAAAGTTTTGGTGCTAAATAGGAAAAGGATTTACTGCCAGCAGTCGATTTTGATATTCTAGGTATTATCAACTGGCCTGAATTTTGAGATCGCAATAGATGTGAAGGACTATAATGCGTTAAGAGCTCGCTCAAGTACAGGGGAGCTAAACCATTTAGTGCTTTGTAAGTAATCAGCAATATTTTAAAATGTATATGATGTTTAATAGGGAGCCAATGCAGTGTAAACCAGGCTAATATGGTCATACTTCCTGGCTCTGGTAAGAACTCTAGCGGCTGCATTTGGACCAACTGTAATTTATGTATTAAGCGTACAGGGCAACCACCCAGTTGAGCATTACAATAATCTAGCCTTGATGTCATGAACGCATGAACCAATTGTTCTGCATTTTTCATTGAGAGCATATGACGTAATTTAGATATATTTTTAAGATGAAAAAATTCAGTTTTACAGATACTAGACACATGACTTTCAAATTAAAGATTGGTATCAAAGAGCACACCAAGGTTCCTAACCGACGACGAAGACTTGACAGAGCAGCCATATAGGGCCCTATCTTGCACCCGCAGCAAATTACTTTGTACACTGACGCATGTATCATTCCTATTTTGCACCCGCGCAAAGCAGACTTTTCCCTCCACAGACACACGTCGGTTAACTAAGAAATACACTTGCGCTCCCCGGGGCGGTTCAGCGTAAAGAGGAGGCGTGTTCCGGCGCAAACTTTCCCTCATGCTATTTTGCTGTTCTATAAAACAATTGCGCCACTGACCAGAAAAAAACCTAGTCTAAAATCAATGGCGCGTTGCGCGTACATTCAGATGATATTTTAAGTGCGCATGCTTGGCCATAATACAGAGTGTGAACAACACGCATACACTGTAGATGATTCTCTCATCTACACAGATGCGTTTAACTTTTTGCAAATGATACATTATTATAAGGAAAAATATTAAAACACGAGGGAAATCATTGTTGTGTCCATGACGATGGGGAAAATAGGCATAAAGCTTACACATTTACCCAAATTATTATACGCATGTTTAACCGAAGCTAATTTGGGTGGGTTTGTCCGAACCCCAATTTCACTTCTCTTTCTTTTACGGCCCTGGCGAGAACATCGATCTCCTCGGCTGAGAACCAATTCTGAAGCGCGCCTGGTAAATGCGCCGTTATAATAGTATTGCGCCATGGAACAAGCGCACCTCGTTCATCATGCTCTTAAAAGGAATGTGATATAAAGCTCTTATTGGTTTGTTTCCCGTTACGCCCAAACCACACATATGAATAATGAAGCTACTTCAGACCAACCCCTTTTAGATTTGCGCCAGGCGCAAGAGGGATTTATCCCGCCGGGAAAATAGCAACAGCGCCGAGATCCACCCACAGTTACTTTTTAACAATCATAGCCAGCTTAAAAGTTTTTGGTACGTATCCTAATGACAAAGATGAATTAATTATATTAAGAAGAGGATCTATGACCTCTGGAAGCATTTATTTCAATAGTTTAGTCGGTATAGGGTCTAACATACATGCTGTCGATTTAGATGATTTAACAAGTTTATAAAATTCACCCTCTCCTATAGCAAAGAATGAATCAAATTTTTCGTCAGTGAGACTACAATGCACTCCCTGATGCGATACTGTAGTAGACGGTTGCATAGTTATAATTTTCTCCCTGATATTATCAATATTGTAAGTAAAAACGTTCATAAAGTCATTACTGCTGTGCTGCTTGGAAACATCTGGGCTTGAAGCTTTATTTTTTGTTAGTTTAGCCACAGTTTCAAATAAATACCTAGGGTTTTGTTTATTTTCTTCTAATAGGGTTGAAAAATAAGCAGATCTAGCAGTTTTTAAGGCATCTCTGTACGCGAAAGTGCTCTCTTTCCATGAAATGCAAAATACCTCTAGCTTTTATTTCTTCCAGTTGCGCTCCATTTTTCTGGCTACTCTCTTAAGGGCCTGAGTTTGCTCGTTGTACCATGGCGTTGGAATATTTTCTTTAATCTTCTTTAAGCGCAAAGGAGAAAATGGCCCTCATTTATCATTCTTGCGTAGAAACGGGCGTATATGTTGGCGTAAGATTATGCTTACACTCCTCTCACCGCCTGATTTATGAAGCTGTGCATACCTTTGAAATCCAGGTGTACGCAATACCTGCCCTTGATAAATGCCGCGGCTGAAAACGATCGTCATTAGAATAACACGCCCCTATATATTCAAGTATCCGCTTCCCCCACACCCTCATTTTACGCCATGGAAACACGTAAGATTGCAAAGAGGAGACACTTCTCTGGAGATCGAGACCATCACCATCATGAAAAATTATCATTAAATCAAACAACAATATTGTTGATGATAAATTCAAAGTTAATTGTATTTTTTTTCAAAACGCTATAAATCCATCCATTTTTTGTCTAAAAAAACAACAACAAAAACAACAACAAGAGAACATGCAACATATAATCAGCGACTCATACTATAAATTAATATAAATTAAATAAGTGCAACTGCATGAAATAAATAAAAGCCAAACAAAATAAATAGTAAAATAAATTAAATAGTAAAAATAAAATAAATATTTCCAATGTCACGTTCCAATATTGTCCACCACATAAAACAAATAATTTAAAAATAACACACAAATACAGTCCTTAAATACAACAATGTTAAAAATACATTCAAATCATTTAGTAACACATTTAGGCTAATAGTAATTCGTGCCGAACTTGAAAAAAATTAATAACAATATTCAGGCCTACTATTAGGCTACGTGTTGTAGCCATTAACTAAGTGCATTTAGTTTCATATTTGTTAAAAAATAATAATGTTATTTCCCTTTCAAGGGAACTTCGAGCTGCGTCAAACGCTGCGGGAACGCCCCTGCGTTGTGCGTCATGAAGCACGTATGGAATCAGCCCAATGGAGAGATGAAACGTCATAGTCGGGTGACGTCATCGACCAGGAAACTATAAAGCACCCCAAAAACACAAGCGCATTAGCTTCTGTGCTTTCAGTCGCGCTACATGTGAATCTGTCCCTGTGTGATATTGTCTGTCTTACATACCCTGCACCACACAAACAATTTATCCCTATATATATATATATTGAGAGATTATGGCGGACGAACAGCAGTTTAGAAAGTGTGTTCCTCCCTGCTCGCGTTATTTAACGAGCGGGGATACACATGATCTTTGTGTTGTTTGTTTGGGAGTTCAGCATACCCAGTTTGCTCTCGAGGGAGCAGACTGTGAGCATTGCGAGCGTTTGCCGTTAAGGACGCTCCGCTCCCGCCGATCGCTCTTTGAGGAGAGCGGTTCGGTGCGCGCTCCCCGCGGTTCGGGTCCCGCTTCTGCCGAGGCAGAGCGGCGGCGCTTATCGTGGGGATCGCAGATGGATCTCACAGCGGGGTTTGAGACGGGCTCTGCCTTATCTCTCCCTTCACCTGTGAGATCCAGTGCCTCAGTCCCGGGTTCGGAAGCACGCGCTGCGGTTTCTTCCGCTCGGGCTGAGGCACCAATGCTGCAGCTATCCAGTTCTGAGGAACTTGATGTTGTTAGTGTTGAGGGAGATGTGGAGGATTCGCCACCCCACACTCCTGAGAGTGATGAGCTTATGGAGGTGTTAACAAGAGCTGTTGAAAAACTTAATATTGAATGGCCAGTGACTAGACAGGAGTCTGTTTCTAAATCAAAGTTGGATGAGAGATTTTTGCCGTCACGTGTGCAGCCTCCACGCCGGTGCCTGCCGTTTTTCCATGATCTCCACACCGAGGTGTCGAAATCATGGAGAAAACCGGTGTCATATAGAGTGTTTAGTCCCCAGACTTCAACATACGCTAATATTATGGGAGCCAAGGCTCATGGTTATGGTGCTTTGCCTCGTGTGGAAGAGACGCCTGCGAGCCATCTCTCCCCCGAAGCAGCATCATCTTTTAAGGCACCGGCATTACCCACCAAGCCTTTAAGAAACACTTCGGCTTTGGTGGGTAAAGCATATTCGGCAACAGGTCAGGCTGTGTCATGTCTACATACTATGTCAATCTTGCAGGCATACCAGGCTGATCTGCTAAGGGACATTAGTGAGAGTGAGGAGGTCAGTACTGACGTAGTTCGCGAACTGCGTCAGGCTGCTGATTTATCCCTGCGTGCCACCAGAGAATCGGCCAAATTAATGGGTCGTTCTATGGCAGCTCTGGTGGCCGCAGAAAGACATTTGTGGTTAAATCAGACTAATATTAAAGAGAGAGAAAAAGCTTTTCTTTTAGATGCTCCTCTTTCTCCCATGGGGTTGTTTGGTGATGCTGTGAATTCAGTTATCGATAAATTCCAAGAAGAAAAGAAACAAACTGCAGCTTTTAAAAAGTTTCTTCCCCTTAAAGTTCATGTCCCTGGGGCTGCTGGGCGGGAGCAGCCCCGGCCGTCTTCGAGCTCATCACATAGAGCGCAGCAGAGGCAGAGTGTCGCGTCTCGTGCTCCCCCTGCTGGACAGTGGGCTCAGCCGCGACACTCTCAGCCGAAGCCTTCTCCCAGTAGAACTGATCTGAGGACAGTTATATTGGCTAAGAAGGCTTCGGCTAAGAAGAAGTCCTGACGCCAAGCCGTTCAGGATGCTGAGGGTGGTCCCCACCGAGGCGGAAAGGTGTTCACCTCTTTTTACGGTGCCCATTCCTCCTCGGTGCCCTCAGGGGCTCGTTCTGCCAACCCCGCCTTTATGCCGGGGCACAGACGATCCCAGCGAGCGCTTTCCCGAGGGACGCTCGCTCCCTCTGAGGAGGGTCTCAGAGCGGTCAGACCAGTTGTTCCCTGCCGGTGCGCCGTTACAGGGCGCTGCGTCTGCTGCTCAAGTTACACCAGAGGCCAGTCTCGAGAGGCTGGTACCCTTAGTAGAATTTCTGGCAGAGTGGAAAAGCCTTCCAAAAATATCTCATTGGGTCCTGCAGACAGTAGAAAAGGGTTATGCTATCCAGTTCAGGTGTCGTCCACCAAAATTCAGAGGGGTTCTGCACACAGTGGTGGGCCCCGAGCAGGCTCTGGTATTGGAACAAGAGGTGAAAACGCTCCTTCAAAAAGAGGCTATAGAACGGGTTCCTCCTCCCAGTTTGGAGTCAGGTTATTACAGCCGATATTTCATCGTTCCAAAGAAGGATGGGGGGTTGCGTCCAATTTTAGACCTGCGCATATTGAATCGCTCGGTAGGGAAGCTAAAATTCAAGATGCTCACTATCAAGCAGATCGTGTCTCAAATCAGGTCCGAGGACTGGTTTGTCACGATAGATCTGAAGGACGCATACTTCCATGTGTCCATCCTTCCACAACACAGGAAGTTCCTGAGGTTCGCCTTCGGGGGCGAGGCGTACCAGTACAGGGTTCTTCCGTTTGGCCTAGCTTTATCTCCCCGCACTTTCACGAAATGCATGGATGCAGCACTAGTGCCTCTGAGGCTTCAGGGCATTCGTATTCTCAATTACATCGACGATTGGTTGATTTTAGCTCAGACCGAGCAGATGGCGGTTCGGCATCGAGATGTCGTCCTCGCTCATATCAGAAAGTTGGGGTTGAGGCTGAACGCAAAGAAAAGTGTATTATCTCCTTCCCAGAAGACCACTTTTCTGGGTGTCGTTTGGGATTCGGTATCGATGCGGGCACGACTCTCTCCGACCCGCATCGCTTCGATTCTCTCAGCTGTGAAACAAGTGAAGCTAGGCCAGCTACTCACTGTCAAGCAGTTTCAGAGACTGTTGGGTCTGATGGCAGCAGCGTCCAACGTTATACCTTGCGGCCTGTTGTACATGAGACCGCTACAGTGGTGGCTCAGGACCAAGGGATTCTCCCCGAGGGGAAATCCGCTCCGCACGTTCAAAGTCACGCGGCGCTGCCTTCGTGCTCTGGTCATGTGGAGAGAAACTTGGTTCCTATCCAAAGGTCCTGTGCTGGGGGCTCTTTGTCGTCGCATAACGCTAACGACGGATGCTTCCCTCACAGGGTGGGGGGCGGTCATGAGTGGTCGCCCAGCCCAAGGTCTGTGGCAGGATCATCATCTTTCGTGGCACATAAATTGTCTAGAGATGTTGGCTGTGTTTCAGGCTCTGAAACACTTCATAACAGACCTGAGAGGCCATCATGTGTTAGTTCAATCAGACAACACGTCGGTGGTCTCTTATATAAATCATCAGGGGGGCCTGCGGTCTCGCCGGCTTTACAAGTTGGCCCGTCAGATCCTCCTGTGGTCCCAAGGGAAGCTACTATCTCTGAGAGCAATGTATCTCCCTGGGTATTTGAATGTGGTAGCAGACTCCCTGTCGAGGCAGGGGCCGAGGCCAGGGGAATGGAGACTCCACCCCGAGGTGGTGGAGCTCCTTTGGTTGAGTTTCGGTCGCGCCGAGGTGGACCTATTCGCTTCCAAGGAGACCACTCATTGTCATCGGTGGTTCTCCATCACTCTTCCAGCCCCCCTGGGGTTGGATGCTATGGTGCAGCCGTGGCCGAGGTCACGTCTGTACGCCTTTCCCCCGATTGCTCTGTTACCAGGAGTTCTGGAGAGGGTCCGCCGGGACGGGGTCAGTCTACTACTAGTAGCCCCGTTCTGGCCGGCCCGAGTATGGTTTGCGGACCTGATTTCTCTCCTGGACGGTTCTCCTTTGGAGCTCCCGGTCAGGAGGGATCTACTCTCCCAGGCGGGGGGCACGATACTTCACCCCCGCCCAGAATTGTGGAAACTGTGGGCTTGGCCTCTGAGGGGGCCCAGCTCATAGACTCCGGTCTCTCAACCGAGGTTGTTGAGACCATTCTTAACTCCAGAGCTCCATCCACGAGGAAGCTTTATGCCTTGAAGTGGAAACTTTTCACTTCTTGGTGTGGAGAACACCTGCAGGACCCAGTTAACTGCCCAGTGGGTGCAGTGCTGGAATTCCTGCAGGAGCGCTTCTCCACAGGGTTATCCCCCTCCACACTAAAGGTGTATGTGGCGGCACTAGCTGCTTACCACGTCCCTTTCAGTGGAGTTTCTCTTGGGAGACACCCGCTTATAACTCGTTTCCTCCGTGGCACTTTGAGGCTGAGGCCAGCAGTTCGTACGAGGGTGCCGACTTGGGATCTGGCCATTGTATTAGAAGGTCTTTCCCTAGCTCCTTTTGAACCTATCGAAGAAGTTCCCGAGAAGTTTCTCCCTTTTAAGACTATCTTTTTGCTTGCTATCTCTTCACTAAAAAGAATCGGAGATTTGCAGGCTCTGTCGGTTTCACCCTCGTGCCTGGAATTTGCACCTGGCATGGTTAAAGCTTTTCTGCATCCTAGACCAGGTTACGTTCCTAAGGTTCCTACTAATATTGTTAGACCTACGGTTCTGCAGGCTTTCTGTCCTCCTCCATTTATGTCATCGGACCAGGAGAAACTTAATTCACTCTGCCCTGTTAGGGCATTAGACGCTTATGTCCACAGAGCTGCCCTGTGGAGGAAATCAGAACAACTGTTTGTATGTTTCGGGCCACCCAGGAAAGGGTGTCCGGCATCTAAACAGAGAATGAGCAAGTGGGTGGTTGAGGCTATCTCACTTGCTTGTGAGTCGGCTGGCCAGCCTTCACCTTCGGTTGTCCGAGCTCACTCTACCAGGAGTATGGCTGCTTCTAAAGCTCTTTTGTCGGGGGTTTCCCTGAGTGATGTTTGTGATGCGGCTGGATGGTCTTCACCGCATACTTTTATTAAGGTCTATGACCTAGACTTAAGCTCTACCCCTGGGGCACAGGTGCTCTCGTCCTCTGTGCGCTAGTCTCACATGACGGTCATTTGGTCCTATGGCGACGTGGGTATTCGCGTTCCCGCAGCGTTTGACGCAGCTCGAAGTTCCCTTGAAAGGGAACGTCTCGGTTACGTATGTAACCCTAGTTCCCTGATAGGGAACGAGACGCTGCGTCGCTCCGCCATACTCCCGGCACTCCCGTTAGCGCTTCCTTCAAGCCTATCAGAAGCTAATGCGCTTGTGTTTTTGGGGTGCTTTATAGTTTCCTGGTCGATGACGTCACCCGCCTATGACGTTTCATCTCTCCATTGGGCTGATTCCATACGTGCTTCATGACGCACAACGCAGGGGCGTTCCCGCAGCGTTTGACGCAGCGTCTCGTTCCCTATCAGGGAACTAGGGTTACATACGTAACCGAGACGTTTTTCCCCATCTATGTTGATTATGAAAAGTGAACATAGGCTAAGATAGGATGCGCAATATATCGGGAGACATGCTCAGACATGATTTTGGCCACTTAATTTAAGTTTTGTTTTGTAGAAAGCCTTTCTTTAAAGTGAATTTTGTTTTATATAAATTGTATCTTAATTTTAATATTTTTTTCATCAACCAATTGCCTGGATTTAATAAATAAGAAGCAAATAGCAGACAATATAATCATGAGTCATGACATGGAGGCGCGGGCGCGGTCCCTTGCATTGCACGTGAACTGGAGCGCATCTCATCACAAATTAACCGAAACTCAGTATATGCCTCACAGACATGAGAAATATATCTATAAAGAAAGCTTGAAATGTCTTTAAATGAAACAATTATAAACGAAAAGAAATAGGCTACTCTCTCTATAGGCGCGTTCACTACGGAGATGGTGATCATCAATTTCATCTTTGCAGACACAACACTAGTTTATTAATAGAAATAAAATACAAATTTATTTTTAAAAATGGCGTTTATCGCGTTTTGGAAAAGAGCTCCTCATATCTTTTAGTTTGTCGGTGCATTTTGTGGTGTTAGGAATAGTTTTTCTGCGCATTTCCACACTAACTCAAAACGTGCGTACATGTACACCACCTCCGGACCTGGCGTAGGATTTGAGCGTGCCGTACGCCAGCATCCATATTGATAAATATCAAAGTCACCGTGGTTTTGGGTGCACGCAAGGTGTACGCTGGAAATTTGGTGTACGCATTTTTGATAAATGAGGGCCAATGTGTCTAAAGTACTGGAAAAGAGAGAGTTAAAAGTTTCTGTCACAATATCGAGTTCGTCTAATCTATCTGGGATGCTGAGATGATGAAACTGATCAGGAAGATTTTTTATAAAGCATTATTTAGTGGCAGAAGTGATAGGTCTAACATATTTGTAACACGGAGTCGGCTTTGCAGCCTTGGCTAAATGTAGTTTATACGAGATTAGATACTGATCTGAGATGTCATCGCTCTGCTGCAGAATTTCTACTGCATCAACATTGATTCCATGTGATAATATTAAGTATGATTACAACAATGAGTAGGTCCTGATACGTGTTGTCTAACTCCAATAGAGTTAAGAATGTCTTTAAATGTCAATCCCAATGCATCTTTTTCGTTATCTACATGCATATTAAAATCACCAAAAATTAGGACTTTATCTGCAGCCAGTACTAACTCTGATAGAAAGTCAGCAAATTCTTTGATAAAGTCTGCATGGTGCCCGGGTGGCCTGTATACAGTAGCCAGTACAAATCAAATGTACAATTCAAATGTAATTTATCATTTACAATAGATATGGTTACATTTAGCACCAACACTTCAAACTAATTATATTTGAAACTAGACTTCTTGAAATTCTAATTCTGAAATTATTACTATAAATTACAGCAACACCTCCCCCTTTGCATTTCATACGAGGTTCATATATATAACGTAATCTTGGGGGGTGCACTCATTTAAAGTAATGTAATTGTTTGGTTTTAGCCAGGTTTCTGTCAAACACAGCACATCTAGGTTATAACCTGTGATCATCTCATTAACATTAAGTGCTTTTGAAATGTGCTTTATTTGTTGAACATCAATTAAATTTTTACCCTTAGATGGGTTTGGAAGTTTTCTGTACTTCCTAATTCAAGGAACAGACACAGTCTCTATATGATGATATCTAGGTGAAAGAGTCTCTATGTGATGGGATTTATCTGACCTCGGTGACGTGAGACAGCTAGCAGACGGTCGGTTTAGCCAGTTTGTCTGCTTCCTGACCTGAGCCCCAGATTGTCATGTTTGAGGTCTAAAGCTATGTGCCATATCACTAGAGAGACGAGCAGCGCCATCCCAGGAGGGATGAATATCATCTCTTTTCAACAGGTCAGGTCTGCCCCAAAAACTTTTCCAATTTTCTATGAATTCTATATTCTTTTGCGGGCACCAGCCATTGAGTGAGGACAGTTTACTAAATATCTCATCACTCCAGGAAGGGGGCCAAAGCAAATTACAGTGCCTGACATCGTACTTGCGAGTTTACACACCTCTTTAATGTTAATTTTAGTGATTTCCAACTGGCGAAGTCAAACATCATTAGTGCCGATGTGAATAATAATCTTAGAGAATTTACGATTAGTATTAGCCAGCACTTTTAAATATGCTTTAATTTCAGGCACTCTGGCTCCAGGCAAACATGTGACTATGGTGGCTGGTGGCTCTATTTTCACGTTCCGTGTAATAGAATCGCCAATAACTAGGGCAGATTCAACAGGATTCTCAGTGGGTGTTTCACTGAGTAGGGCAAATCTGTTTGATGTTACAATCGGAACGGAAGTGTGGTGTTTTTTCCCACGACTACAGTGTCTCACCGTCACCCAATTTCCCTGCTGCACGGGCTCTACCACAGCCGGAACCAAACAATGTTCAGTGTTCTCTATGCTAATCGCATCCAAAGTAGTATCTAAAGCCCTTGCACTCTTACAATTAACCTCAATTAAAGTTTGGATGCGTGTCTCTAGTTCTGAAATCTCTCCATCAGCCTGTCTATCTCCCTGGATTTATCACATGTAAATCCTGTGCTGACAGAGAAGGCTATGCTATACATGTTACATGAAGTGCAAGTGACAATAAGAGAAGATGATGACATGACTCACCGTGTTTGTTTGACTGACTGATACTCACCTCAGATGTTTGATGGATTGGTAAAAGGCGCGAGCAAAATAAATAAATAAATGAGCGCACTGATGGCACGCTAACAGGCTAGTGAATTACTAGCGTGTTGTGCTAGCAACGAATTAGATTGAAGCTAGCGATGTAAAGTTGATACGTGATATTGAGTAAGTTATAAACCATCATAAACACGACTTCCCACCTCGTAAGTACGAACTTCCCAGGAGGAATTGAACGCACCATTACAGACGCAAACCAACCCAGCAGCCATAATACGTTTTAATATGTACAGCTAACAGGGGAGTTCCAGTAAACACACAATGTGTGCTATTTCTGGCATAGTCCTAAAATGGTTCAGGTCATACTTGGTAGGGAGAGGTTATTATGTGAGTATTGGAGATCATAAGTCTGAGTGGACACCCATGACATGCGGAGTCCCTCAAGGCTCAATTCTTGCACCACTCCTTTTCAACCTGTACATGCTCCCAATGAGCCAAATAATGAGAAATAACCAAATCGCTTACCACACGCATGTGTGCTATTATGTAGAATTCGCTGTTGTCAACACTGTTTACATTAGATAAATGTGCTGTAAGGTAAATAAACAAATCTATAAATTAACTAAACATCAGTTATCTATTTTATTTGTCCCTTAGTACTGTTGATAAATTGAGGAACATTTATGTTGGATAAAAAAGTGAGTTAACACATCAGCAACAACCTTAACATGTAAATGTAGTATTGAGCACAAAAAATAACATGATAGGTAACATGAATCTTGCCTGAATGTTACAGGGACAGATTAACTTTATTGAGCACATAAATCACAGAGGTAACATGAATCTTGTCTGGATGTTACAGGGACTGATGAACGTGTGTTTATTGAGCACATAAATTACAGTGGTAACATGAATCTTGTCTGGATGTTACAGGGACAGATTAACACTCGTGTATTTATCTGGTGGAGAGTGGCTCATGAAGCTGAATGCTGCCATCAAAAGCTTTGAATGAGTATACTACAAAAATGAATAACAAAATCAATTTAAATCTTAAGTTGTTTATTTTAATTATTTTAATTATTGCATTACTTCCTGCTCAGCTGCTGTTCGGATCCTCTTGCTTACTGCTCCGCACTTTGCTCTATCGTTTTTATATTTTTATATTTTATCTCCTTTTATCACCTAATTTTAACTTCAGCAAATCAGCACAGTGCTCAAACAAACGCTTGGATTAGTACAAAAAACAACAACAACAAAAAGCAGAATTCTTTTATTCAACCAGCCACCCAGTGAAAGCTTACATTCCGGGGAAGAGAAAACACAACTGCCATCAGGACATTCATAAGGATAAGAAAATGCCTCCTCTGGAATCTACTTGCTGCTCTAACTGCCACAGACTTTTACAAAGGATTGGAGTTCTTGAAACAAAGTTAATTGCGGGACCACCAAACCAGACGGAACACACAACAGAGCTTCATCGTGGACGCCCTCAGCATAAAGCCAGAGAGTCCCATGAATCTAGTGCTCCTCGACAGGCTATACTGAGTGTAGAGAAACAAGCCGATCGACTTACAAATCGATGGCACAAACAGGGAGCGAGACCCAAAGGCACTCGAGACATCAGATTGTCACGAGCATCACATATTGACGCAGTAGCATTCTCTACCCCAGATACGGCTCTGACAAGGATTGCAAACACTGGTCTCCTACCACCGCCTATACATCTTGAGAACAGATTTGAAGTATTAATGAATGAGGAATCCCCAAATTTGATGAATGAACACAGACTGAATCAGCCTGTAGCTAACACTGATGCTAACTGGGGCTCAAGGTCGAGAAGACAGCGGCACTCAGCTCAGACTGCAGCCGAGCCCAGGACTCTGATAGTGGGCGACTCCATAATCAGAAACATTAGTAGCAGGGATACAACTACGTGCTGCCTTCCACAAGCAACAACTTCTGATGTAAACAGGGAACTTCAGAACATTCTTATGAAACATAAGACTGCAAATCGACTCATCATTCATGTGGGGAAGAATGATATTCATAAAGAGCAGTCGGAACTCCTTAAGAAGGATTTCAATGAATTTTTTGAAACACTTAAAAGACTGAAAGTTCAAACATTCATCAGTGGACCACTCCCAGCAAGAGGAACAAACAGGTTTTCACGGTTGCTTGGGCTTAATACATGGCTGCAAAAAAACAGCAATATAAAAGGAGTGAACTTCATTGATAACTTCAATGTTTTCTGGAGTCAGAGGCAACTGTTTCAACAGAATGGCCACCACCCAAACAAACCTGGTTCAAGAGTGCTAAAGGACAATATCTACTTCTCCCTCCGTCATCCTTCTGCAGTGTGTGCCAATCCACTCAACCTGAATGGCCCACAGAGCTCACTACAGACATACTGTGACATACTAGCACTGCTCCAAGATTCAGCACCCAAGGATGACTTTCTGGAAAACAGCCAAGGAAACCAGGACAGCATATTACAGCCTCCAATAACACCAGAGCAACAGGCCCTCTCAACAGACACGTTATCCCTCTCTCCAGCAATTCCACTTCTGTGCTTCTCAGAGAAATGGAACAACTGGTGTATGCTGAAACTAGACTATCCCACTCTTTTCCTGCAAGCCCCCAGATACCAACCAAATGGCAGGCCCCACAACCACCAAAGCCTACGGCCCAGCTCGCCCTCCCTCTCCCCCTGTGAGAGCTATTCGGCCTCTGCCACAGCGCTGCCACACCCTCCTCCAGTGGCTCGAGGTGATCCAAAAACAACTGATACCAGCTCTCAGTGATATGTGTCGGGTCTCCGCTATGATAACAATAACTTTCTCAAATGTTTACAGAACAAGCGGGAACCCAGTGTACTTGTATCTTTCTCTATTGCTGTTCGATTACATGATAGAAAGTCTAAGGCCTTCAAAAGCCGTACAGCAAACCCATCTAATTTGGTACCTATTACACGACAAACTAAGATTGCTGTGGGGACAAAAAGTAAGACTGTTAAGTTAGCACTCTTAAACATCCGCTCACTTAAAAATAAATCACTTCTAGTCAACGACTTAATAACCACTTACAACCTGGATTTTATGTTGCTAAATGAAACTTGGCTAGAAGACAGCTGCAGTGCAACAGTCCTCAATGAAACATCCCCTCCTAACTTCACTTTTATGAGTGTCTGCAGAGCTGTCAGAAGAGTTGGGGGTTTAGCTGCTCTTTTTAAAGATGTCTATCAATGTAAGCAAATATCATTTGGGAATTACCCGTCTTTCGAATATCTGATTATTGTGTTAAAAAGTGCTCTACGCATTTTACTTATCATTGTTTACAGGCCTCCAAAGTACTCTCCAGCCTTTGCTGAGGAATTTACAGAATTGTTATCAACAATTTACTCAGAGTTTGACTGTTTTGTCATTGCTGGAGATTTTAACATTCACATAGATAATGCAGAAACCAATATGGCAAAAGAAACCAAAACTGTTTTAAAAACTTTTGATCTGACTCAGCATGTACAGTACATGGACCCACACATAATTGTGGACACAATCTAGATTTACTTATCAGTAAGGGTCTAAACATTTCATCGATTGTTATTAAGGATGTAGCACTGTCTGATCATTTCTGTATTTTCCTTGATATATTGATCTCTCCTACCATTGAAGCTAGATCTGTGTCTGTCAAGAAGAGATGCTTAAATGAGAACACTAGTGTACTATTTATGAAGGCTATATCTTTAACACCACGCATATCTGCTGACTCTGTTGATTTTCTCCTTGATTCTTTTAACTCAAAAGTTAAGAATGTAATTGATGATATTACTCCTGTGAAAGTCAGGAAGAAGAATGGCAGACAAAAAGCACCTTGGAGAAACTCAACAGCAGTATAAAATATGAAAAGACAATGCAGAAAAGCAGAGCGCATGTGGCAGAAGACAAAACTTGTAGTCCATTATAACATCTACAAAGACAGCATCCATGCTTTCAATAAGGAACTAGGCATAGCTAGACAGACTTTCTTCTCGAATATTATAAACAGAAATATAAACAACACACACACTCTTTTTGCTACTGTAGACAGACTGACAAACCCCCCAAGCCAGATTCCCAGTGAAATGCTCTCAGAGAGCAAATGCAGTGAGTTTGCTTCTTTCTTCTCTGAGAAAATCAATAATATCAGAAAGGTGATCAGCTCATCCTTGAGTTGCGCTGGGGTCAGACAGATCAGACAACAGCCTGAGAAAGTAGTCACCATGTCTGATTTCAAAGAAATTGATGACAACATTTTAGAAGAAACCGTACAGCACCTTAAAACATCAACCTGCGCCCTTGATGCACTGCACACTTTTTTTTTCTCAAAAATGTGTTACACAGCTTAGAAGCAGATCTCCTAGAAGTGGTAAATGCCTCACTTCTCTCTGGGAGTTTTCCGAACTCCCTGAAAACTGCAGTTGTCAAGCCCCTCCTGAAAAAGAGCAATCTGGATAAGACCATATTAAACAACTATAGGCCAATCTCAAATCTTCCTTTCATAGGCAAGATCATTGAAAAAGTTGTCTTCAATCAGCTGAACAAATTCTTAAGCTCAAATGGATACTTTGACAATTTTCAATCTGGTTTCTGACCGCATCACAGCACAGAGACAGCGCTCATAAAGATAATAAACGATATTCGCTTAAATACTGATACAAGCAAATTATCAGTGCTAGTACTACTCGACCTCGGTACTGCATTTGACACTGTCAATCACAACATACTTCTTGACAGGCTGGAAAACTGGGTGGGGCTTTCTGGCATAGTCCAAAATGGTTCAGGTCATACTTGGTTGGGAGAGGTTATTATGTGAGTATTGGAGATCATAAGTCTGAGTGGACACCCATGACATGCGGAGTCCTTCAAGGCTCAATTCTTGCACCACTCCTATTCAACCTGAACATGCTCCCAATGAGCCAAATAATGAGAAATAACCAAATCGCTTACCACAGCTATGCAGACGATACACAGCTCTACTTAGCCCTATAGCCTAACGATTACAGCCCCATTAACTCTCTGTTCCAATGCATTGATGAATGCATTCCAATGCAAACAATTGGATGTGCCAAAACTTTCTTCAGTTAAACAAAGAGAAAACTGAAGTCATTGCATTTGGAAACAAAGATGAAGTTCTCAAGGTGAACGCATACCTTCAGTCTAGGGGTCAAACAACTAAAAATCAAGTCAGGAATATGGGTGTGTCTCTAGGGTCAGACCTTAGTTTCAGTGTAGTCATGTCAAAGCAATAACTAAATCAGCATACTATCACCAGAAAATATTGCAAAAATTAGATGCTTTGTTTCCAGTCAAGACTTAGAGAAGCTTGTGCATGCTTTCATCACCAGCAGGGTGGATTATTGTAATGGACTCCTCACTGGCCTTCCCAAAAAGACCATAAGACAGTTGCAGCTCATACAGAACGGATTCTAGGATTCTGCTTCTAGGATTCTGAGCAGAACCAGAAAATATGAACACATCACACCAGTCCTCAGATCTTTACACTGGCTGCCAGTTACATTTAGGATTGATTTTAAACTATTATTACTGGTATATAAATCATTCATTGGCCTAGGACCTCAATACATTGCAGATATGCTCGCTGAATATAAACCCAACAGATCACTCAGATCACTAGGATCACATCAGCCAGAAATACCAAGGGTTCACTCTAAGCATGGCGAGTCTGCTTTTAGCTATTATGCCAGCCGCAGCTGGAACCAGCTTCCAGAAGAGATCAGATGTGCTCCTACAGTAGTCACATTCAAATCCAGACTCAAAACACATCTGTTTATCTGTGCATTTACTGAATGAGCACTGTACCACTGTTCATCTGACTGTTTGTACTGTATTTATATTTATATTATATTAGAAATCTTACTAAAATATAAAGTAAGATAATTTTGTTACTTCTAATACAGAAATCAAATGACATTGTGCTGTTAAAGTGACTGCTTTTGTATTATGTTTGTGAATTTTTGTTGGATCTGAAATGTCTGCAGTCTGGTGTGAGCAATGAGGATGGGGAGACACAGCAATATCCTGTAAATGGTGCCATGGATGAGACCCTCAATCACTCCACCTGCCCTTGTTGCCACAGATTGTGAAGCACGGCGCAGCATGCAACAACCTGAGCCACAAAGGCACGGCTCATCACTGGCCGTGAAGACAATAGATCATCAGTGTGTTTTCAGCAAGTCAATGGCTCGCTCTACTATGCTTCGCTCACAGGAGTGTTTACTGTTGAGACGAGCTTCACAGGGTTCTGTACAGGCTCTATTTATGAGGTGATGAGGCAGAGGTGTAAAGTCCAGGTTCAGAAAGTAAAATTCCTCCTTAGTATTTTGTTCCAATCACCTGGATTTGCTAATTAGCACAGTCAGGAGATATAACTAATTAGTGTCACGAACACACACACAGACAGCGTAGATCCAATAGCAGGTATTTATTAAAAGGGGTAATCCGTACTCACATCCAGTCCAGGCAAGGGTCAAATTCCAACAAAGACAGTCCAAGAATAAACAACAAAACACGAGAGAGAAGCAACAACAGGAACGGAAGTGTGGGGACATTAAACAACGAATCCGTACACATACTAACACAGATAGGGAATATATACACAGATCTAACAAGACTAACAATGAACAGCTGGGAACAATGATGACGGGGAACAGCTGAGTGCAATGAACTGATGAGTGACAGTGACAGACAGAATGCTGGGAAATGAAGTCAATAGTGAAGGACACCGTGATAACGAGGACCTCTAGTGGACACCTGGGGAACACAAACCCAACACTGTGACATAACCCCCCCTCTACGGAGCGGCTACCAGACGCTCCAAGACAAAACACACAACACAAGAGTTCAGGAGGGAGGTGGAATGGTGGAGGATCAGGGGGAGGGATGGGGGGCCAGGTCCATGAAAGGGAACAGAAACAGGGGGTGATGGTTTAGCCGGGGGCCAGGGCGGATGCAGACAGTCCATCGGGCGGCCAGGGCGAAGCAGACAGTCCATCGGGCGGCCAGGGCGAAGCAGACAGTCCATCGGGCGGCCAGGGCGAAGCAGGCGACCCATCGGGCGGCCAGGGCGAAGCAGGCGACCCATCGGGCGGCCAGGGCGAAGCAGGCGACCCATCGGGCGGCCAGGGCGAAGCAGGCGACCCATCGGGCGGCCAGGGCGAAGCAGGCGACCCATCGGGCGGCCAGGGCGAAGCAGGCGACCCATCGGGCGGCCAGGGCGAAGCAGGCGACCCATCGGGCGGCCAGGGCGAAGCAGGCGACCCATCGGGCGGCCAGGGCGAAGCAGGCGACCCATCGGGCGGCCAGGGCGAAGCAGGCGACCCATCGGGCGGCCAGGGCGAAGCAGGCGACCCATCGGGCGGCCAGGGCGAAGCAGACGACCCATCGGGCGGCCAGGGCGAAGCAGACGACCCATCGGGCGGCCAGGGCGAAGCAGACGACCCATCGGGCGGCCAGGGCGAAGCAGACGACCCATCGGGCGGCCAGGGCGAAGCAGACGACCCATCGGGCGGCCAGGGCGAAGCAGACGACCCATCGGGCGGCCAGGGCGAAGCAGACGACCCATCGGGCGGCCAGGGCGAAGCAGACGACTCATCGGGCGGCCAGGGCGAAGCAGACGACCCATCGGGCGGCCAGGGCGGTGAAGACCCCTCGGGCGGCCAGGGCGGTAAAGACCAGGGCGAGGGCGACCATGGCACAGGAACAGCAACAGACACCGGCTCATGCACTGGAACAGGAACTGGCTTTGGAACAGACATTGGCTCCAGCTCTGGAACAGGCACTGGCTCTGCCTCCGGCTCTGGAACAGACACTGGCTCTGCCTCCGGCTCTGGAACAGACACTGGCTCTGCCTCCGGCTCTGGAACAGACACTGGCTCTGCCTCCGGCTCTGGAACAGACACTGGCTCTGCCTCCGGCTCTGGAACAGACACTGGCTCTGCCTCCGGCTCTGGAACAGACACTGGCTCTGCCTCCGGCTCTGGAACAGACACTGGCTCTGCCTCCGGCTCTGGAACAGACACTGGCTCTGGAACAGGCACTGGCTCTGTCTCCGGCTCTGGAACAGGCACTGGCTCTGCCTCTGGAGCAGCAGCCACCGGCTCAGGAACTGCAAACACCAGCTCAGGAACAGTCACTAGAACAGAAATGGTAACAAGGACACACACAA
Organism: Siphateles boraxobius; assembly: GCF_051911475.1. Taxonomy (NCBI): domain Eukaryota; kingdom Metazoa; phylum Chordata; class Actinopteri; order Cypriniformes; family Leuciscidae; genus Siphateles; species Siphateles boraxobius. The sequence continues at coordinate 8,885,220 of NW_027508777.1, read as the reverse complement.
ACACATAAACAAACACTGGCTCAGGCGCTGGAACAGGCACTGGCTCTGGAACAGGCATTGGCTCTGGAACAGGCATTGGCTCTGCCTCCGGCTCTGGAACGGGCATGGGCTCTGCCTCCGGCTCTGGAACGGGCATGGGCTCTGCCTCCGGCTCTGGAACGGGCATGGGCTCTGCCTCCGGCTCTGGAACGGGCATGGGCTCTGCCTCCGGCTCTGGAACGGGCATGGGCTCTGCCTCCGGCTCTGGAACGGGCATGGGCTCTGCCTTCGGCTCTGGAACGGGCATGGGCTCTGCCTCCGGCTCTGGAACGGGCATGGGCTCTGCCTCCGGCTCTGGAACAGCAGACATGGGCATGTCCAGGATCCTAACCAGACGCTCCAGATAGTCCAGATCCAAGAAGGCAGACAGCACTGGCTCTGCCTCCGGCTCTGGAACAGGCATTGGCTCTGCCTCCGGCTCTGGAACCGGCAATGGCTCTGCCTCCGGCTCTGGAACGGGCACTGGCTCTGCCTCCGGCTCTGGATTGGCCATTGGCTCTGCCTCGGGCTCCGGCTCTGGAACAGCAGACACTGGTTCCGGCTCTGGAACAGCAGACACGGGCATGTCCAGGATCCGAGCCAGACGCTGCAGATAGTCCAGGTCCAGGAAGGCGGACGGAACGTGAACAGTCTCTCGCTGGGCAGACGTGACGTGAACAGTCTCTCGCTGGGCAGACGTGACGTGAACAATCTCTCGCTGGGCAGACGTGACGTGAACAGTCTCTCGCTGGGCAGACGTGACGTGAACAGTCTCTCGCTGGGCAGACGTGACGTGAACAGTCTCTCGCTGGGCAGACGTGACGTGAACAGTCTCTCGTTGGGCAGACGTGACGTGAACAGTCTCTCGCTGGGCAGACGCGACATTAACAGTCTCTGACTTGAGAGACGTGCCGTGAACAATCTCTGACTGGGCAGACGGGACTTGAACAGTCTCTGACTGGGCAGACGGGACGTGAACAGTCTCTGACTGGGCAGACGGGACGTGAACAGTCTCTGACTGGGCAGACGGGACGTGAACAGTCTCTGACTGTGGAGACGGGATGTGATACATCTCCCTTTCACCTCCTCTGCGGCGACCTCCACGGGTCCCACGGAACTTTACCAACCGGGTCCCCTTAAACAACTCCCTTCTCTCCCGCTCGGTGGCTGGGGAAGAGATGTTGCAAAACATACCGCTGGATCTTGTGACGACGGATTCGTTCTGTCACGAACACACACACAGACAGCGTAGATCCAATAGCAGGTGAGTCATTCTACGAAACGGGTGCCATTTCCACGTTGCGATTTTCCCAATTTTCATTAAGAACTAACTTTTTTTTTTTTTACTTACAACTTTAAGGATATATTAATCTTCCAAAAAAACATATTTTCCCACCTCAGGCACAAAATCCTTAGTAATATTATGCTTTTTATTAAGGCAAGGGAGTCTTTCTTGTACCACCCCGTCACGGACAAAATGTGTGCCAGTGGAGTTGTAAAACAAGAAATTTATTTTTTAAATATAATGTTTTCCTAATAGTAAAATGTCCCTTTTATGTACACCATCAATAGAAAGTCTGAAATGTAATCAATTTTTTGTATTCTTAGTTTTTTTATCTTGAAATATGAATTCGACATTTCAATGGCCTCATTGTTTGTACTGAAAAAACAAATACACTTAAAAAAATTAAAATAAAGTTTCATTAATTTTATTAGTTCACACAACACGAACATTATTAAACATTAATTTATGTAAAATTTAATTTATTTTACAAACATTTTTAACAACATTACCCCGTGACGGGGTGGTAACTGATGTGACGGAGTGGTTCACTGTGACAGGGTGGTATGGACACACTGTTTCTCTGTTTCTGATTTGCTTGTTTTAAACTTTATACAACTGGGGGAGGGCAATTATTCAAATAGGAGATTTAATGGAAAACATTGGTCATGCTCTGAAAAACAAAAAACAGAGCATCATATCAGTGACAGGGAGAGTCGCATCCACACATCCCTCTGTATTTCCATGTGGCGGGATGTCACAGGCTGTGGTGCTTGAATGATTTCGAGCACATCATCGAAGAGATACCACAGGAAGTCATCTCTTGGAGGCCAGAAGAACCTGTTGGCACCAACACGGTGCATACACTTTACAAGGGCATGTGTTTCATCTGTTTCCATGATGATCCCAGGATAAAGGTCACTGTCATATTTAAGAACGCACCACTTCCCAATGAGATCTCCACTTCCCCAAGCAATTGCTTCTGTTGGCACCTTCTGGGCTGTTTTGTTAAAAGTGAAATGCAGTGTGTTGAAGCACTGACATCTCAGCTGCTTTTGCGTGGAGCACATGCAACTAACTTCCCGGTAAAGGATTTCTCCTGGAGTGAATGTGACCACTTGATGGGTTTTCATTGTGGATGGCACTGGTGGAATCTGGCCTGGCATCTTTTCCATTGCCTGCTCCACTGCTTCAGATGCTACATAAAACAACTTAACAGTTGTAGATGTTTCAGAGAGGGCCTTATATAGCTCATGGGCATCGGGTATGTCGCGGCCGTTGGTCACCAGCTTGTCCGCTGTTCTTTTCAGGGTTCCCCCAACACCGTCAGGGGCCCCCTTGCCATGGCTTGCCTCAAAAAAGTTCCATGTTCCACCTTTCAGGCCTCTTCTTGCGAGCTCTGTGCTGAAAAGAAAGAAATTCCCTTTCTGTTTGTATTGGGTACAAGGCCCATCACTCAGAAAGTGTAGAACAGATACATCTGGGTATGTGGCTTGTAGATAATTCAGCACTGGATTCATGTGTTCCCATATAGCTGGGGGGCTTTTGTGTTTAGAGGGTGACACTGTGGTAAAACAGATGGGCTCTTTTTCACCACCTATGTAGAAAACACCAGTGTGCAGAGTAGCTTGTTGGTGTGAGGAGCCAAAGTGGACAGCTTGGATCTCTGAGCTGTATTTGCATGTGTAGTTTTCAGAGAAGTCAATGTGGATCACTGCCTCCTCTTTTGACAGGTTCTTCTTTAACTCTCTGCAGTACGAGTACTGTTGATTTATGTTGAATGTGTGTCTTTTGAATTTGTGTAGAAAAGTGTGAAATAACTCCACAAGATTGTCTTGTGTGTCCTCCATTGTTTTCTTCACTGTGATCTTGACAGTGGTCGGACCCTCCCTTGCATCTTCCCTTGCTTTCTCTGCTGTGGCCCATTGAGTGAACGCAACCTTTGCTGAGCCATCAAATCTGGAGAGCTGAACAGTCTTGTCTTTGCATTCCTCACACTCATCATACATGCACATTTTCCTTGAGGTATCACAGGTTATCATTTTAGTCAAACTCTGTAGATCTGAAGTATCTATGAGCCTCAAATTATGCAATTTCTCAATGACAAATCTGAGATTTTCATGGATCTTACACAGGCATGTGTTCCGGTCAGAGAGAGTGGGATGTACAACCCAAAATGGGCGAAGCTTACAGAAAAGGGAGTATGATATGTTGTTTGTGTTTTCAGTAAGAAATTTTTTGTGAAGATTTTTCATTGTGTCAGCCAGAAACCTTTTCTGCTTCTTCACCTTGTTCTTTGTAATTGTTTGTTTTCGTCCAGTCGTTATCCGACTGTTGTCATCTCGAGTGAAGAAGGTTTTAACTTTGGACTTGAAAGCAGCAGTAAACCTGTTTGTGGGATTTCTGTTGGTGGAACAGAGGTCTTCACTCTGAACACTGCGACGCTTCTTTGAGAATCCAAGGGCATTTTCGGCAAAACCTTGTAGCCTGTACTTCTTCACAATCCTCCCTGCTGTTACCTTTGCTATTAGTTGTTTTTCTTTTTCTTTTCTTGCTTTACAGTACTTATTCTTTATGTCTTCAATCAAGGCTTCGTGATAGAGTAGTGTTTTTCTGATTTTGGAGCTTACTCTGCTCGTCTTAGTTAATTCATTTATTTTTGAACGAGGGGAGTCGTTCTTATTTAAGCGCTTATATCTTTTTCTGTATTTGTCAGCACGTTTTCTTTCCTTCTCTAGAGATTTCTTTAGTTTTTCAATTTCTTTGCGTAGTGTATCCCTGTTCTTCCTGGAAATTCGCTTTCCTTCTTTATGTTGCCTGAAACAAAACAAAAATCTACTGGTAACTTAGCGGTTTAAGTCATGTACACCATATATAAAAACAATTACTCATTAATGATATACCTGCTTCTTATTCTCTACATGTATTCATTTATTTATTATCCTAACTGCACACAACCCTGACCTTGAAGATCCTAACTGCTGCTTTGACTGTTGGACAGGATCTGGACTCAAAGGAAAGGTGTCAAGACTGTGCTTCCTAGCCTCTGCTTTCTCTTTTCTCTTCTTGTTCTGCTTCCTCCACTTTTTACGCAGCTGACGCTTCCCTCGCTCACTTAGATCACTTATCTTCTTCTTTTTTCCTTGCTCTACATCCCGTCTCCATCTCTGACGCTCACTCTCTAGATATTTTTGCTTCCTCTCAGTATCAGCATTCCGACGTGCACGGCATCGACGCTGTCTCTCAGCAGCGCTTAATGGAGCCATGATGGAGACAGATCTATCTGCAAATGTTTTAAAATGTAACATTCTTCATTAAACACCAATGTGAGTGAGTGAGATAGACATAGTGATTGAGTGACAGTGAGTGAGTGAGTGAGTGGGGTAGTAAGTGAGTGAGTGAGTGAGTGAGGTAGTAAGTGAAAGAGATAGTGAGTGAGTGAGTGACAGTGATTGAGTGAGTGACAGTGATTGAGTGAGTGAGGTAGTAAGTGAAAGAGATAGTGAGTGAGTGAGTGAGTGAGTGACAGTGATTGAGTGAGTGAGTGAGTGAGTGAGTGAGTGAGTGAGTGAGTGAGGTAGTAAGTGAAAGAGATAGTGAGTGAGTGAGTGACAGTGATTGAGTGAGTGAGTGAGTGAGGTAGTAAGTGAAAGAGATAGTGAGTGAGTGACAGTGATTGAGTGAGGGAGTGATAGTGATTGAGTGTGTGAGTGATAGTGATTGAGTGAGTGAGTGACAGTGAGTGTGTGAGTGACAGTGATTGAGTGAGTGAGTGACAGTGAGTGTGTGAGTGACAGTGATTGAGTGAGGGAGTGACAGTGATTGAGTGAGGGAGTGACAGTGATTGAGTGAGGGAGTGACAGTGATTGAGTGAGTGAGTGACAGTGAGTGTGTGAGTGACAGTGATTGAGTGAGTGAGTGACAGTGAGTGTGTGAGTGACAGTGATTGAGTGAGGGAGTGACAGTGATTGAGTGAGGGAGTGACAGTGATTGAGTGAGGGAGTGACAGTGATTGAGTGTGTGAGTGACAGTGATTGAGTGAGGGAGTGACAGTGATTGAGTGAGTGAGTGACAGTGATTGAGTGAGGGAGTGATAGTGATTGAGTGAGTGAGTGATAGTGATTGAGTGAGTGAGTGATAGTGATTGAGTGAGTGAGTGATAGTGATTGAGTGAGTGAGTGACAGTGAGTGTGTGAGTGACTGATTGAGTGAGGGAGTGACAGTGAGTGAGTGTGTGAGTGACAGTGATTGAGTGAGGGAGTGACATGGTGAGTGAAAGAGATATTGAGTAATAAGTGTGTGAATGATTTAGTGATTGAGTGAATGAACAAAACAGGGTTAAGTTAACAAAAATAATAATACTACTAATAATAATAATAATAATATTAATAATAATGATTAGCCTATATAATAATCCTTGATTTCTCACATCCTCACATTCAAATAGGAAGCAGAACCACCCTATCACATCCTTTACCACCACGTCACAATAAAACATGCGACGGGGTGGTATGTGACGGGGTGGTAAATTTCAGCCCAAAATGGCCGCAGATCTCCCATGTGGTTAAGTTCCTCACCTAGCATACATGCATTCTATCTGAAATATATATATTTTTGCATTAATAATGTAAAATAAAAAATAAAAATCAGTTTTCCCTCTCTATTTTGCGTGACAGGGTGGTTGGTTTAAGCTTGACAGAACCTGCCTAACATGAAAAATCAACAAATAAAGAATGTAGAGAAATGTCAGTACTTGCCTGCTTTTGTTCTTGGTGGCAAAAAGGCTCCAATGATGTCACTTCCGCTTTGTGATGTCATTTAAAGCAACAGTACATTATTTATAGATAAAACAAGTTAGTGTGACGGGGTGGTAAGTCAAACTGAGGGACGCTCACAAATTACAAAATATTTACAAAAAAATAAGGTTTATTTTGAATAAAATATATCTTATGTGAAAAGGAACACACATATAATCCTAAAAATAATAAATGTTTTTTAAAAATACATAACTTATTTGGTGATATTTTAGATGCAAATGTCATGTTGGTCAACACGGACATGTGAAATCAGCTATGAACTAATGAAAAATTATTAAAATAGAATGTTATTCTTTTAAAAAAATGTTTTTATCATATATCATATTAACAAGAACACTTGAATGAATAACCTTAATATTTGTAAACACATTTTGGGACATGTTTGTGCCTTATGCATCTCATCAAACGTTGTGGACCCAAATGGCACCCGTTTCGTAGAATGACTCAGGTATTTATTAAAAGGGGTAATCCGTACTCACATCCAGTCCAGGCAAGGGTCAAATTCCAACAAAGACAGTCCAAGAATAAACAACAAAACATGAGAGAGAAGCAACAACAGGAACGGAAGTGTGGGGACATTAAACAACGAATCCGTACACATACTAACACAGATAGGGAATATATACACAGATCTAACAAGACTAACAATGAACAGCTGGGAACAATGATGACGGGGAACAGCTGAGTGCAATGAACTGATGAGTGACAGTGACAGACAGAATGCTGGGAAATGAAGTCAATAGTGAAGGACACCGTGATAACGAGGACCTCTAGTGGACACCTGGGGAACACAAACCCAACACTGTGACAATTAGTGAAATCAGCTGGCTGAGTTCATGGGTGAAATAAACATATGGCAGGACTTTTACTTTCTGACCCCTGTTTCAATAAGGAGGTTCAACCAACTCTGAGTTAAAACTTGAACTCTGAGTTGACTTACCCTGAGATGGGAAACTCTGAGTTTTCGGTTTCAGAACAGCTGAAATGAGTAAGTTCAATCAACTCTAAGTTGACTGACTCTGAGTTAAGCGGGTGCACCACAACTATAAAAAGCCATTATCAATGGAGCGCAGATATTATGAGTCACCATGGTAACAGCGCCAGACAAAAAGAGGTCTGCATATTTCTCACCAGCAGTACACAAACATTTTTTTTAAGCAACAGGGCAGCAGCGGCGATCGAGAGAGTTAGTTTGGGAGAAAATAGTTGCTCGAATCAATGCGTAAGTTTACATTTTATTTACTGTTATACAGTGTTGGGTGTAATTACCAAGTAATCTAAATACTGTAATTTAATTAAAGGGATTACTCTTAATTCTTCTGTAATATAAAGTAAAATACGATGTCCTTGCATTAAATACTGCATAGACTAGAACAATTCTGTATAAAACAATAGTGGATTTAACATAACATTTTTAAAAGGTATATTTTTAAATGTAACCATCTCTCTCTACACTTTGGTCAATTCAAGAATATTTCATGCAATTGTATATTGTTAATTTGAAAGCATTGAAAGTGTAGTTTATTGCCTCTTTTTGTATTTTTCAAGTGGTTGAGGTTGATATGGGATTTATAAAGTAATTAGTAGTAAGTAGACCAATACTTTCTGGAGATAGTAATTATTACATTAATCAAATTACACTGTTGAAGATGTCATTTGTAGTTAGTTATTAATAACTAATTTAGAGTAACTTACCCAACTGTTATAATATCAGAGGTGAAACTGGAAGAACAGTATGTTATTCAACCTAATTTTAATGTTCATGTAGGTGCAATCCTGCAGGCATTAAAATAACATGGCAGCAGCTGAAAATGAAATATAAAAACATAATTCAATCAGGTAAGGCTTGAGCCATAGTTCGAATTACAGGGGGTACTGGGGGGTACTATACCCCCCAATGAAGACCCAGTACCTCCCAAAGGGACAGAAATATCAGTTTTGGGGGGGTCAGATAATTTTTCTGATATTGTGAAAAAATATAATTCGAGTTACAATAGGCTACAAGTCAACTCCTATTTTCACTGTAGGAACATTTTAATGTAAAGCGATTTCAGACACCCCTATTGTGGACCGTACCATTTTTAACCACCGTGGCTAGAAGCAACGGAGATAGAGAACGGTTTGCTGCTGACGTGCATGGATAAATGTAAGTTGCTAGCTGACGTCTAGCTTGTTGGTTTTATAACCTTCATTTATTAACGTGCTTTGTTCTTTCATTGCTCATGTCACGTCTTCATACATTGAATAACCGGCTACTTACCTGCTACTTACCCATTGAGGCTATTTAAGTGGACCTTATTTACCAAGGTTAGGTAGCAAGATAATTCTCAATTTAAATCAAGCTTTACATTGTGGTGAGGTAAAATCAGGGGCGGATCTACAAACAACATTGTTAGTGTATTAGAGGCGTGGGCGCGATCGAACTGTGTGTGTGTGTGTGTGTGTGTGTGTGTGTGTGTGTGTGAGTGAGAAAGAGAGAGAGAGAGGCGCGGGCGCGATCGAACTGTGTGTGTGTGTGTGTATGTGTGTGTGTGTGTGAGAGAGAGAGAGAGAGAGAGAGAGAGAGGCAGGCGCGGGGCGCGATCGAACTGTGTGTGTGTGTGTGTGTGTGTGTGTGTGTGTGTGTGTGAGAGAGAGAGAGAGAGAGAGAGAGAGAGAGAGAGAGAGAGGCGCGGGCGCGATCGAACTGTGTGTGTGTTTGTCCTATGACTAAATCTGTTCATATTTCCTCAAAACTCACTAGAAGACATCATTTGAGGGGTCTTTTTTTTTTTTTTTTAAATCTCCTGGGGTGCAAACCCCCAAGAATTGCTTTTTCACAAAGTACAATTTAATTATAGACTACACAGACTGTTGATAGTGATTACACAGAGAAAGGGTCCACAATTCACAAATTAAGACCCTCACCATCCAAAAACCCAGCTACATCTCTGATTTGACTCCCACTCCGTGTGATGTAGTGTAGAGAACAAAACACATTCAATGAAAACCGTAGCATTTTAAATTATGAATAATGTCCATGGCCCCCTTCCTGAAACCTCATGCCACCCCTTTGCCACCCCAGGTGGTAGTATGGTTTTTCATAGTATGCTCCTTAATCACATTAAAGATTGTGTTGATTTGACACTGACTACCATAGACTACAATGGAAAATTGGTTTCTGTTTAAACAGTATATGAGAGGGTTGGGTCTTACCTCCAGGTCTTATGAAATCTAAAAATAAACCAAATCAATATTTCATGAAATAGGCAATAGGCTTCTTGAAAAGGTATTACTTTTACTAGTAATTAGAATGGTATTTCAGTGCACTTAACTTCTAACTAATGGGAGTTGATCAAAACAGTTCTTTTCTGGATATAAAATAACAATGAGATATTCTGTAGCCTACTGATTATCAGTTTGTCGCATGTTTAGACCTTGTATGTGTGTTGCACAACACATGTTGCACTTGGCGATCACGGTGGGGATTGATATGGTAGTGGACCGTGATGGTCATATAAGAAGTGAAGGGGCAGTACCCCCCAATTATGGTGGGGTATTTCACACTCTGTTGAGCATATTATAGATTTAGGCTACCTGACTTTACAAACATTTGACATATTAAATAACTAAATAGCATCCAGTGTCTAGCAGTGCAGCAGCATTTTTGACATAGGTCTAATTAACACAATTACATGTTCATTCTCATTTGGCTTCTACTCAGCCAACAGAAAGAAAGAAGAGGCTCGCAAAGATGGAGATGGAGATGCAGAGGAGATGAAGATGGATATGCAGAGGAGATGGAGATGGAGATGCAGAGGAGATGGAGATGGAGATGCAGAGGAGATGGAGATGGAGATGAAGAGGAGATGGAGATGGCCCTGAGCCTGAATGCTGGAAGGCCAATGGCTGAGGGAATTCCTGGAGGGACTTCATCAGAGCCAGTCACTCCCGAAGATTCAAGTGCCTTCATAAAATGTAAGAGGTCTACATATGTGTTATTTTTTATATAGGCTGTTTTTGATATTTCCATATATTTTACTTTGGGTTGGGTTTTTTGTTGCTCCCAACAGATTCTGATGGTAATATCTGTCTTTTGGAGCCTCCTGTCCCAACAGAACCCCAGACAGTTGTAAGTAGCCTACTCCATACACCAGAAATTATGACAAATAGTATTATAAAGTGTGCTGAACCAAATGCTCATCTTCACAGGACGATGGGGATGAAGAAACAGTTTCTGACGCCACAGAGAGGCCTACAGAGGAAATATTAATATTATGTGTTTACACATCAAACAATCTACACATTCACATTTCTTCACATTATTTATGTGGAGTAGCCTATAGAATATAAGTTTATATCTAAGTATAAACGGATATTCTTATCTCTCCCCATCCCCCAGAGTGTGGAAGAACAGTAGGAGGAAGGTCCATCAACTTCTGGTGCACAGATGAACATAGTTCAGTGATTTTCAGTGAATGCCACAGTTTAATTCTGAAGAATTTGTTTAGAACTACATGATGCAACTGTAATCTACTGTATTTTCAGTTGCCAGTTAAGAAGTTATATAGACTACATCTTATTAAAAAAATTGGGGGAAAAAACAGCAATGAATAAATGTACCGAAAGAATTAATGAGGTGTTTAAACACCGCTTCCTCTTTAAAAAAGGGGTGGAGACCGAAATAAACTCTGGGTTTACTGAAGAAAACCTGCTCCCGACCAGGTTAGGTTCACAGAGTAAGTTACCATGGTAACTGACTCGGAGTATAAGTTACCTCTCTTTCAGAAACGGGCTTGACTTACACTGCTTTCTCAGGTGTCGTGAGCTCTGGGGTATAGAGATGGGAAGGACTCAAAAGCAGTGGTGAGAAGTGGATCAAGTTTATTACAAAACTTTGTGAACAATGAATAGTCCTTGTGACACAGTGAAGTAAGGTGAAGCCTCTCTGATAGGTGGTTCCGGTGAGGACAGCCCGCACTCTTACGGACGTGTAGTGAGGAGGAGACCACCGACTGACAGGGAGAGTCCAGGAATATCCAGCCAGAGAAGAGAACCGGATCCAGCAGGTGAACAGACCTACACCGATCCCCACGTCTAGGATTCCTGAATCAAAGATACTGGTAAGTAGAATAGCGAACACACACAGACAGGAAAAAGCACACGCGACCTAAAACAATCCACTGACAATCACTGGTAGACACAGCTGGGTATATAAAGGGTAGAGGAAACGAGAGACAGGTGGGGAAGATCAGCTTGTGATAGTGCTAATTGCCAGCGTCACAAGCTGCAGAAATGACAGGACCAAAACAAACAACAGAGAGGGACAGGTGACACACCCTGACCCGTGACATCAGGTTTGACTTACCTCCCATTCTGAAACAGAAAACCCAGAGTTTCCCTCATCTCAGGGTTAACATACTCAGAGTTTTCACTTAACCTCCTTTCTGAAACAGGCCCCTGGACTTTACACTACTGTGATGATGTAGATGGTGCACTCAGTCAAAGATAGAGGTCCCTTTCCCATCCATGATCAGATTCCAGTCTGACTGCAGAAATGAGGGACATGATGGATGGCAGAGACAGATGAAGGTGGTGATCTGATTCATCAAAATAAAGCCACAGAATGAGAACAGCTGTGTTGAGATGGCAGTAGGATGTGGGATTCATCGCTTGTGGTTTTAACTACATGATTGTTTGAACAATAAGTTTGAATAAAGCTTTGTTTCATGTGTTGTTGACTTGTGCATTTGTTTATTGTGATGGTTACTTTTATTCATTCTTTTACTCGTTTATTCATGGTTCTTATTGTTGTCAGTAAATAAAATATAATTATTTCATTAATTTATGCATTAATTCATTGCCTGGCTGAAAATTTGGCTTGTCTTCACTGCATTTATCTAGTGTGTGTTCATGCATATCTATGTCATATGAAAAAGCAAAATTATTTTTGCTTGTTTTACTAAAATATATAATTTTCAGTAAAAAAAAGGTAATATAATTAAGTATTGGTCAGCATTTATCATAATTATTGTGTGTAAGTTTTGGGGTAGGCTACCAATGCACTTCATTCTCGGGTAATCTTATTTTTTAAGGAGTGATACATTTGAGTTTAAAATCAACAGTCTTCTCCAAAGGCAAGATCTTCGAGCAGCTGTGTCTCCTTTGTGCAGACATTACAAATGCTGAGGAAAATCGTTCTAGGTAGGATTGTCGAGTTACTAATGTTATGAGGTGTTAGTGCACCTGTTACACATATAATTTTTTATTGCAGAACTTAGTTACATACGAGATCAGGGAAAGATACCATGGTTGAATCTTTAACAATGAACAATCATAATGTCAAAAACATATATATCATGGGTTTGCGTACATCATAATATGAGATTATATACACAGGAAAAAAAGCACAATGACAAGGTTAAATATCTTTGAATAATTAATCGTAATACATAAAAAATGCATTTTTGTTTTGTTTTTTGTTATTTATAAGCCTTAGAATGAAACGAGTTAAATTCAACAAGAAAAAGAGGAAAACATAAAGGACTTTTGGGGGCTTTTGCTTGTGGGTGAATTTTTTTGCATATAAAATAAAGAAATTAACAACACATATTCAAGAGGTGACGATTTGGGGTTTTCGTAATAAAAAATAATATCTTTAAGGATAAAACTGCGGGTCACATTATTGGGTTAAAAATATAAGAACTTAAATCAACCATAAATGTATTGGTTATACTACAGTCACAAAATAAATGGGTTGTTTCTTCAACAAGACCACAAACTGAGCAAGTTTCATCAATATCAAGATATTTACAGATAGATGAATTAAACCTGTCGCTCATATCTTTTAAGTTGTTACGCTTGTGATAACGTCAACATGACAGATGTCCGGATCACATTCATACTTAACGTGATCAGGTTATAAAGTACCTAATCTTTTAGAGCTTGTTAAGCCAGTTCTTATTGAAATTAAGTACCTATTCGGTGAGTATGCGGTTTCGAACGCAGCCAGTGTCTCTAACAGATTGAGAATTGTAAGCAACCCAAATGTTATACATTTGCTTAAATCAAGGCTGGCATTTATTATTTAAATACAAATACAAGAGAATATATAACATTTACAATAAACAATATTAAAAAAGTTACATTATATTATATTACAGTTTTATTATAATCTATTAATAATGTACAATCAAAATGGCACCATTTACTGGTACCACCTCTTATCAAACTATATAATGTTTTATTGAAAAAATCAGCTGTATCTTAGAAATCTCTACAATTTCAGATCTTCTCGCAGTGTCCATTTTATTGACAATGCCGGAATGAACAAAATTACTATTATGTCACACTCAGTGACATCCCTATTTGAGAGATAGGAGGCACTCTAACTTAGAGGCATCTCTTCTTTTGTTGGTATTAAATATTCTTACCAATTGATATTAAAACTTTATCAAAGCCTAATTTCCCTAATACTGGTATTTTATATTCTTGACATTTGAAATACAAAACAAAATAATATATTGAAACTGTCAGAAGTGACAGTTCGAAGTGGAACTCTACACTGCATTGTGGAGTTGACGCTATGGGATTGCTCTGCGTAAGCCGGTGTCTGAAGTACGTATTTTACACGCCAATCTCGTCTGGCTACCGCAGTCGGGTGATGTCACAGGTATGCCGGTAGCGTATAAAAGGGTGCCTAGAGAAGACGTCATTAGCTTCTTGTCTTTCTGTGCTTGTGATTTTCGATGGGTATGTGTGATTAGGAGAAAGAAAAACTGTCTAGCACATTTAGAAGATGTATCATGCCATGTCATAGATTTATAACGCCTAATGACTGCGTTATTTGTTTGGGAGCGAAGCACGCTCGGTCAGCCCTCGAGGGGGCTGGCTGCACTCTATGACCGCTTCCCAGTGAGAAAGCTCCATTACTGCCTGGCTCATTTTAAGAGGGAGCCAGGTGTCTGTGCCACACAGATTAGGTCCTGTCCGGTGACTGCAATCATGTGGACTGCAGGTTGAGCTATCTGAGGAGCTCGAAATGGGTCTATCTCTTTCCCAAGTTTCGTCAATCATTACTCGTTAGCTCTCCAGTTCTCAGGCCAGACCTGGAAGTCCATCGCGATCTACTGGTAGATCTTTATCACTGTCCCGGTAGCTCCCGAAAAGAACAGAAAAAGTAGTACAAAAAACACATTATCAAGGATCAAAATTGTGACCATTTTGGTCGCATATGCTCCCAAAATTGAATCTGTGCGACCTCAATTTATTTGGAAGCATTTGTAAGAGTATAAATAATTGTTGTGGTGCGACTTTTTTTATAGAGAAACATCGGTCGACCGGCCATAAATCAGAAACAGACGGTTTGTGCTCCAAATACACGATCGGCAACTGCACGGTTTTTAGTTTATTTTTGGCTGATCTTTATTCCAGACTCGCACACAAACTCCATTGCAATTGTTTCCCGAAATGTCACTTTTGTGAAAATATTATGAAGTCCGTTAATAGGCCAGAGATGGGACACGCTGAATACGGACGCAAAGAGGAGAGCACAGATGCGCAGCAGAGAAAATACCACACACAGCAAAATCACTTTTCGTGATGCTCGAAATATTGGAAGAAAAATATAAATATTTAATTGGGGTGGGGATTTATATGAATGTATCTCTAAAGGAAACTGACTGTTTTGATGGCATTTTTGTTTCATCTTACCTCCGTATAAATCATGTTTATAAGCGCAGCTGCTTTTTTACAGCGGTACCCAAAGAAAAGTTTATTTTCCAAAAGCACCACCTGCTGTCAGAGAGTGAATTTGCATTTTCATTCAGTCCGCCTGTTTTTGTTTTATGCAGATGTGTCTTATGTAACAATTTCACAAAGCTAAAGTCAGACCATTCTGTATTTGCTCCAAGTCTTGAAATTATGCAATCTAATTTAAATTAAAAAAACAACTGCTAATGCTACATGTGTGTAGCATCTTTGTTTGGATTGTGATTAAAATGCAGTGGTTGATGCTAATTTCAAATGGCTACAGTTTTTTTAACCTGTTAAGCTGCAACCCCACTTTTGAAAAATCCCCAGAAATCGCATACCAAAACTAAAACAGATACAGTATATGAACCCTTTGTACTAAAAGCACAAGTATGATCTCATTTGGAAGCTGACACCTGGTAGTTTATTGTAAATGTAGAATTAATTATTGTCATAATAAAAAAAATAGTTATAAATAGCTTCAAAGTTTTGTAAAGTTATTAAAAAATTATTTTTTTATGAAAATAAAATTGAAGTTGGCATTGTATCAATCTATGAACTGCAGCTAAAGCCACATGTCTGACCATGTTATATTTAAAATCTGAAGATGACAAGTCTAAAACTCTGTATTTAGTCAAATGCTTTTCAAGATCATGTCATGTGACTTTATTTTGATTAGACTCTAAAATGCAAACTGATGTTTATTGTAATTTTCTAAGCATCTATTCAGTATATTGTCTCTATTGTTTTGTGGTGCAAACGAGCCCCATTCAGTCTCAATCTCCCCTGCACACATTCACACCTCTCCGGCCTGGTTATGGCTCTAAATATGTTTTTCTTGTGTCTTGATTATAATTACTAACGACTGCCTATTCACGCTGTTTCAATCACTAATTTATTTTTTCAAAGTTCTCACTTCACATTTGAAACTGTATAAAATGACCTTGAAAAATAAAAAATAAAAACTTTTCAGTAAGCATTCCTATTTAGAAAAACTCATAAAAATAACAGCTAGGTGGCAGGTGCACCTAGGGCTAGCCAGCATGTTATCTTAGCACACCATCAATACACAACAATTTATGAGATTAAAACCATGTTTGTGCTCCAAACATACTTTACAGCGCAAGTCGAGTGTTTTAAATAACCTTCTGTGGTCTGATTTGGCTTCAGATAAAAAAATCAGACAGAAAATATATTATTTTATAGTATTCTGCACAATGACAAAGTCTATATCGATTAGCATTACATTATAAATATAATCTATTATTATGAGAATACCTGACATGGTTCGAAGAACACAGGTAAATCAAATATCATTGCAATCATGTTTATTGTCTTCAAAATGTCTTTATCTGCATGTTACAGCGATCTCTGGAAGCTTTGTTTATATCAGGGACTTCCTGAATGTCACATGATCTGGCTCTTCTTCATGTGTTCCATATAAGGACTGAATGTGCACAGGGAGCCCTCAGGCTGCCTGTAAGGATTGAAAACACAGTACATCAGAGTATCCAGGGCTCATAATGATTACATCGGCCCATTTGGGTATAAATTCAATAAATATTATTCCTTTCTATATAAATATGACATAAACCTATGAGAATCTATCAATATTTCTCCAAATCTGCACATTTTTGAGCTAAAAGCCCTGAGGGACGTTGTTTTGTCAAGCGCTGTCATGACGACCTCACAGAGTTGTTTTTCTGAATGAGACCAGCTGATGCTCATAATTCATATTAAAGGTATTGACTCATTTTTTGATTACATAACTCCTGACACAAATTAATTCATATGTCACTATAAGTTTCTCAGAATACAATAGTAGTCAAATACTGAAACTTGAGTCTTATATCTTTTTAATGATGAATAGTTTGTCATGGTAATAACTCTAAATCTGATAGTAACTTTGAACTATTTAAACAAAAAAACGCTTCAGTGCGTCGGCGCTCTAGCAACGGTTAACAGGTTAACTGTTAACAGGCCAGTTAGGACTGTTATAGAGCAAATTAACAACAAATAAATTTGCTTAAACGAAGAAGAAGAACACGACTATACAAGGATGTAGAGATGCGCGGATGGGCTATTATTTCTTCCGCAACCGCATCACAAAACTCATCATCCGTCCGCCATCCATCCGCACCAACGTTTTTGACCAATTTTCAAAACCGCACCCGCCCGCCATCCGCTGATTGGGCGATACAAGGCACTGCTGATGACAGCCGCGAGACTTGAAACCGTCCGCCACCCGCCCGAATTTAATTAAAATATATTTTTTCCGTCATGTCATCCGCCCGATGTGCGGTTTACAAGGATGCCTTTAGGTTGAGGATTTGCTCGCGAGCTATCTCACCCCCAATGTGGCGGAAGGCTCCACCCCTGCCATCAGGGCCTTGTCAGACCACATTCAGGCTTGTTGGCAAGGCTTATGTGGTGGCGGGACAGGCTGGTGAAGCTTTGCACACCATGCCAGTGCTGCAAGCCTACCGAGCTGACGTACTAAATAATCTAATCCTGGGCAAGGGAGGGTCTCAGGATGCAGCTCCGAAAGGGATAAAAGTCAATTGGTTATTCTTCCGAAAAAAAAGACAGAGAAATATATTTTCTAGGGATGAGAAGCACTATACTGGAAAATAAACATTTATTCCCCAGGGGGCAACTGCATAAGTCTAAAAATAAGGGAAGGATTTGTTTGCACCACATTTTCAGTCAGTTGCCTCTGGTTTACGACGGTAAATAGTGTGCTTCCCTTGTAATCATATTCTTTAACCCTCTGAGGTCGGCTATCGCTCTGGCGCGATAGTCTCGCTTTTTTTTTTATCAGTGCAAAAGAGACTCAAAATACTCTGTTGATTTTGATCTTACGTGTTAGTGTTATACATCATTCGATCCTGTTAAGTTTCTATTTTTTTGTGTATACTCACAATATAAACAAAGTATTATGCTTTTAGTCAAATAAAGAAAAATAAACATGATGCTAGTTTTGCCTTCTCTCTGTCAGTGAAGTCCATTCTGTAACACGTCCAAAAATTAACTGTAATTCCGCGAATACTTGTCATACAGGCACGAGTGTTTTTTCCATAATGAAGCTTTAACTCTCTTCTTTTAAATGAATTAATTTATATAAAAAAACAAATATTCTCAGTTTATGTAATCTGTATGAAAATAGAGATGTCAGTCTTTTTCTTTCCAGCTCATTATACCTGATTACGTGTTAATGTCAAGTCAAGTCAAGTCATCCTCATTTATATAGCGTTTTTAACAATGTAGATTGTTTCAAAGCAGCTTTACAGAGATAAACATATAATTTAAGGTAACAGAGATTGGTTTGGTTTTATAGTGGTTCTTGAAAAATGTTTTTTCCAGCTAAAGTTAGTTTTGATTGATTCACTTCCGTCTAAATGATCATATGTTAAATTAGAGGCCGCTAAGACGACACCGTTCTCTCTAAACAGACTTTAAACGTGAACCTGTGATAGACGCTGATGGCGTTCACATGCGCATTAAGAATTGATTCTATAGTTATGTGCGTTTGAATATATGTGCACAGGTTTGTAATTCCTTACAAACCATGCCTAAACAAACTACTTGTCTTGTCTATAAATTTTGATGCAGAATTTTATTTTATCTTATCACTTTGGGTAGGTACGCAAACCGAAAAATTTCACAACGCTTTATCTGTAGAGTGGTATAGGGATCCTCCATAGGGAGAGGCTAGTTGGCACTTCAGCACTGCATTGTCATGAAAAAAGGCGAAAGTCCTTCTTCAGATCTGGAAACGGCCTGGATTCGGCAGGCTGCGGGAAAACCTCGGGATAAACAAAGACACTAAAATTAGCCTAGATGCCATTCTTCTTATGATGTAACGAGTACATCAGGATTTAACCCTCTGGGGACTAAGCTCTTTTTGGTCCGTTTTCTCTATTTTTACATTTAGGCTTATAAACTATATGTAATGGAGATGGAACACTATGTGTTTGGTATCTATGGATTCAGAAGACCCTAATCTAACATAAGCACGCATGTAATATGTTTATAAAGGAAGTATGAGTGAAAATGTATTATAAACTAGAGAATTTCAAAAACGGAAATTCGATTTTTGGCATTTATTTCTGAAAATCACACATCACACAACAATAGTGAACAGTTTTTGAACAAAAAATATATTTGTCAAAGCCTTTGCTTGACAGACATGTGTAATTGTTAAATAAAATGTGTAAAGAACAATGAGTATTTTAACTTTATTTACAAATAGTCCCAGGCGTTTTTCTTAGGAATGCTTAGAATTTTCTAAGCAATGCTTTCTCCCCGTCACTCTCCAGTAATTGTTCCAGAGCTTGTTCTACCTAAATCGTTTACTCCTTGCCATCATAAAAGTGTTAAAACAATAAATAATTCTATAATTGTATGTGTG
The DNA here is from genome assembly GCF_051911475.1 of Siphateles boraxobius. Taxonomy (NCBI): domain Eukaryota; kingdom Metazoa; phylum Chordata; class Actinopteri; order Cypriniformes; family Leuciscidae; genus Siphateles; species Siphateles boraxobius. The sequence continues at coordinate 8,865,962 of NW_027508777.1, read as the reverse complement.
TATTATAATTGTTCTGTCTCTCTCTCATATCTCTGTGTGCTCTCGCTCCGTAAAGCCTTGTTTATACTCGACGCGTCCGTTCGCTTTCTGTAGTCTCTGCCACTCAACGCTGTTTGCGTAATAGTATATAGTACCACCCCTTGCACGGCTACAGAGTCCTCCGATTTGCTAGAATATGTCATAGTAACCTTCCTCTGATTGGGTAAGAAAAATATTCGGGCAATTTTTCCATTGGTTGTTGCTCGTGAATCTGCCAAACAGCATCGATTTCATTGGCCTTTGACGTAGTGGTATTGCGCAACAAGGAAGTGTGTATACAAGCCGGGTAAGTTTGTTATCACTGTTTTCAGCGGAATCTGAGGAAGACGGCAAAAAAGACCGCACATCTCTGTCATTAATAGTTTTTAAGATAATGACACATTTGTAAAAGTATGCCATTTTGGGCGGGACCGCCCAATCCGTCTCCAGAGGGTTAAGGGAAGTATTCCCAGTTCCGGCTGACCTAATCTAAGCAGCCTAATATTGAAGTATAGAAGTCTATAGAGTGTTATGTGAATGCTAGGTCAAAGAGATGTGTTTTTAGTCTAGCTTTGAACTGACAGACTGTGTCTGCTTCCCGGACAATGTTAGGAAGATTGTTCCAAAGTTTTGGTGCTAAATAGGAAAAGGATCTACCGCCAGCAGTCGATTTAGATATTCTAGGTATTATCAACTGGCCAGAACTTTGAGATCGCAATAGACGTGAAGGACTATAATGCGTTAAGAGCTCGCTCAAGTACTGGGGAGCTAAACCATTTAGTGCTTTGTAAGTAATCAGCAATATTTAAAAATTTATACGATGTTTAATAGGGAGCCAATGCAGTGTTGACAGAACCGGGCTAATATGGTCGTACTTCCTGGTTCTGGTAAGAACTCTAGCGGCTGCGTTTTGAACTAGCTGTAGTTTGTTTATTAAGCGTGCAGGGCAACCACCCAGTAGAGCATTACAATAATCTAGCCTTGATGTCATGAACGCATGAACTAGTTGTTACGCATTTGTCAATGAGAGCATATGACGTAATTTAGATATATTTTTAAGATGGAAAAATGCGGTTTTACAGACACTAGACACGTGACTTTCAAATGAAAGATTGGTATCAAAGAGCACACCCAGGTTCCTAACTGACGACGAAGACTTAACAGAGCAGCCATCAAGTTTTAGACGGTATTCTAGGTTATTACGTGTGGAAGTTTTTTGTCCAATAATTAGAATCTCTGTTTTTTTCAGAATTTAGTAGTAGGAAATTACTAGTCATCCAATTTTTGATATCAACTATGCATTCCGATAATTTTGTGAATTGTTGAGTTTTGTTAGGTTTGGAAGAAATATAGAGCTGAGTATCATCAGCATAACAGTGAAAGCTAATTCCATGTTTCCTAATGATATCCCCTAAAGGTAGCATGTACAGAGTGAAAAGCAGCTGTCCTAGTACTGAGCCTTGTGGTACGCCATACTGAACTTGTGATCGATAAGACATCTCTTCATTTACAAACTGATAGCGGTCAGATAAATATGATTTAAACCATGCTAATGCAATTCCACTAATGCCAACATAGTTTTCTAGTCTATTTAAGAGAATGTTGTGGTCAATGGTGTCAAATGCAGCACTAAGATCAAGTAACACTAATAGAGAGATACAACCACGATCGGATGATAAGAGCAAATCATTTGTGACTCTAATGAGAGCTGTCTCAGTGCTATGGTGCGGTCTAAATCCTGACTGGAAATCCTCGCAGATATCATTTCCTTCCAGAAAGGAACACAGCTGTGAGGATACTGCCTTTTCTAGTATCTTTGACAGAAAAGGTAGATTTGAGATCGGCCTGTAATTGACTAATTCTGTAGGATCAAGTTGTGTTTTTTTAACAAGCGGTTTAATCATAGCCAGCTTAATGGTTTTTGGTACTTATCCTAGAGACAAAGACAAATTAATAATGTTAAGAAGAGGATCTATGACTTCTGGAAGCATCTCTTTCAGTAGTTTAGTCGGTATAGGGTCTAACATACATGTTGTCGATTTAGATGAATTAACAAGCTATTTCTAACAAAATTCTTCCTCTCCTATGGCAACAAATGAATAAAATTTTACCTCGGGGAGATACAATTTTTACCTCAATGCACTCCCTGATGTGATGCTGTAGTAGACGATTGCATAGTTATAGTTTTGTCCCTAATATTATCTTATATCTTATAAGTGAAAAAGTTCATAAAGTCATTACTGCTGTGTTTCTTGGAAACTTCTGGGCTTGAAGCTTTCTTTTTCATTAGTGTAGCCACTTTTTCAAATAAATACCTTGGATTATGTTTATTTTCTTTTAATAGGGTTGAAAAATAAGCAGATCTAGCAGCTCTCTGTAAGCAATCGAGCTCTCCTTCCATGAAATCCGAAATACCTCTAGTTTTGTTTTCCTCTAGTTACGCTCCATTTTTCTGGCTGCTCACTTAAGGGCCTGAGTGTGCTCGTTGTACCACGGTGTTGGACTATTTTCTTTAATCTTCTTTAAGCGCAACGGAGCAACTGTGTCTAAAGTGCTGTAAAGGAGAGAGTTAAAAGTTTCTGTTGCAATATCAAGTTCTTCTAAGCTATCTGGGATGCTGAGACGATGAAACTGATTAGGAAGATTATTGATAAAGTAAATTATTAAAATCACCAGCAATTAGGACTTTATCTGCAGTCAATACTAATTCTGATAGAAAGTCAACAAATTCTTTGATAAAATCTTTATGGTGCCCTGATGGCCTGTATACAGTTGCCAGCAGAATTCTCAAACTTGATTTATCGTTTACATTATATATTTTTACATTAAGCACCAACACTTCAAAAGAAGTTAGACTTTTTAGTGGTTTTGAAAATATTACTATAAATTACAGCAACCTTTGCCTTTCAGGCGAGGTTCATGTTTATAACAGTAATCATGGGGGGTGGACTTGGGGGGTTAAAGTAATGTAATCGTCTGGTTTTAGCCAGGTTTCTGTCATACACAGCTCATCTAGGTTATAATCTGAAATCATATCATTAACTATGAGCGCTTTTGAAGTAACGGATCGAATATTCAGCAACCCAAGCTTTATCGTTTGCTCATCTGTATTATATCTATTTTTTATTTGTTGAATATCAATTACATTTTTAACCTTAGATCGGTTGGGACGTTTTTTGGATTTCCAAATTCGGGGAACAGACACAGTCTCTATATGATGATATCTAGGTGAAAGAGGCTCTATGTGATGGGATTTATCTGACCTTGGTGACGCGAGGCCGCTAGCAGACAGTCGGTTTAGCCAGTTTGTCTGCTTCCTGACCTGAGCCCCAGATTGTGATGTTTTGTCTCTAAGACTATGAGCCAAATTACTAGAGAGAAGAGCAGCACCATCCCAGGAGGGATGAATACCATCTCTTTTCAACGGGTCAGGTTTGCCTTCTCCAATTGTCTATGAATTCTATATTATTTTGCGGACACCACTTAGACAGCCAGCCATTGAGTGATGACAATCTGCTAACTATCTCATCACTCCTTCAAACAGGAAGGGGGCCAGAGCAAATTACAGTGCCTGACATCGTACTTGCGAGTTCAAACACCTCTTTAATATTAATTTTGGTGATCTCCGACTGGCGGAGTCGAACATCATTAGTGCCGACGTGAATAACTATCTTAGAGAATTTACGATTAGCATTAGCCAGCACTTTTAAATTTGCTTTGATGTCAGGCGCTCTAGCTCCGGGCAAACATGTGACTATGTTGGCTGGTGTCCCTATTTTCACGTTCCGTGTAATAGAATCGCCAATCACCAGGGCACAATCAACAGAATTCGAAGTGAATGTTTCACTGAGTGGGGCAAATCGATTTGTTGTGGTAATCGGAACGGAGGAGTGTTTTTTTGATCCGCGACTAGAGCGATCCCTCACTGTCACCCATCTGCCTGGCTGCACAGGCAATAATTCAGCCGGAACCGAATCATGTTGTCACGATGCACACACGGGAAACAGAGAGATCCAATTTGCAGTTATTTATTAGGGTAATCCAAAAACATAAATCCAGTCCAGCAGGGGTCAAAACCAACGTAGCAATCCAAAAAACATAAAACAATAAACAAACTAGCACAAAGCAGAACACCTCAAAAGTGATTGATGAATAACAAGGACTCCGTAACAAACACTAAACAGACAAGGTATATATAACACAGAACTAACAATGAAAATGGGGAACAGCTGAGTGCAATGAAGATGGGGAACAGCTGAGTGCAATGATGCAGTGATGGGTACAGACAAGGATTGTGGGGAATGCAGTTCATAAAGTGGATGACACCGTGGGGAAGGAGGACATCTAGTGGGCACCTGGGGAACACAAACCCAACACTGTGACATAACCCCCCCTCTACGGAGCGGCTACCAGACGCTCCAAGACAACAAAGACCACAAAACAAAACAAGAGTCCAGGATGGGAGGCAGAACAGTAAAGGCTCAGGGGGAGGGATAGGGGGCCAGGTCCGTGGAGGGGAACAAGAACAGGGGGTGATGGTTTAGCTGGCGGCCAGGGTGAAGCGGACAGTCCATCGGGCGGCCAGGGCTGAGAAGACAGTCCATCGGGCGGCCAGGGGGGAGAAGACAGTCCATCGGGCGGCCAAGGCGGAAAAGACAGTCCATCGGGCGGCCAGGGCGGTGAAGACCCCTCGGGCGGCCAGGGCGGTCAAGACCCCTCGGGCGGCCAGGGTGGTGAAGACCCCTCGGGCGGCCAGGGCGGAGAAGACGACCCCTCGGGCGGCCAGGGCGGAGAAGACGACCCCTCGGGCGGCCAGGGCGGAGAAGACGAACCCTCGGGCGGCCAGGGCGGTGAAGAACCCTCGGACGGCCAGGGCGGTGAAGACCCCTCGGGCAGCCAGGGCGGTGAAGACCCCTCGGGTGGCCAGGGCGGTGAAGACCCCTCGGGCGGCCAGGGCGGTGGCTCAGGAACAGACACTAGCACCGGCTCAGGAACAGCAGACACCGGCTCAGGAACAGCAAACACTGGCTCAGGAACAGCAGACACCGGCTCAGGAACAGCAAACACCGGCTCAGGAACAGCAGACACTGGCTCAGGAACAGCAGACACCGGCTCAGGAACAGCCACAAGAACTGTAACAGTCACAAAAACAGACACAAACACAGAAACAAACACTGGCTCTGGCGCTGGAACAGGCATTGGCTCTGCCTCCGGCTCTGGAACAGGCATTGGCTCTGCCTCCGCCTCTGGAACAGGCATTGGCTCTGCCTCCGCCTCTGGAACGGGCATTGGCTCTGCCTCCGCCTCTGGAACGGGCATTGGCTCTGCCTCCGCCTCTGGAACGGGCATTGGCTCTGCCTCCGCCTCTGGAACGGGCATTGGCTCTGCCTCCGCCTCTGGAACGGGCATTGGCTCTGCCTCCGCCTCTGGAACGGGCATTGGCTCTGCCTCCGCCTCTGGAACGGGCATTGGCTCTGCCTCCGCCTCTGGAACGGGCATTGGCTCTCACTCCGCCTCTGGAACGGGCATTGGCTCTGCCTCCGCCTCTGGAACGGGCATTGGCTCTGCCTCCGCCTCTGGAACGGGCATTGGCTCTGCCTCCGCCTCTGGAACGGGCATTGGCTCTGCCTCCGCCTCTGGAACGGGCATTGGCTCTGCCTCCGCCTCTGGAACGGGCATTGGCTCTGCCTCCGCCTCTGGAACGGGCATTGGCTCTGCCTCCGCCTCTGGAACGGGCATTGGCTCTGCCTCCGCCTCTGGAACGGGCATTGGCTCTGCCTCCGCCTCTGGAACGGGCATTGGCTCTGCCTCCGCCTCTGGAACGGGCATTGGCTCTGCCTCCGGCTCTGGAACGGGCATTGGCTCTGCCTCCGGCTCTGGAACGGGCATTGGCTCTGCCTCCGGCTCTGGAACGGGCATTGGCTCTGCCTCCGGCTCTGGAACGGGCATTGGCTCTGCCTCCGGCTCTGGAACGGGCATTGGCTCTGCCTCCGGCTCTGGAACGGGCAATGGCTCTGCCTCCGGCTCTGGAACAGCAGACACTAGCTCCGGCTCTGGAACAGCAGACACGGGCATGTCCAGGATCGGAACCAGACGCTCCAGATAGTCCAGATCCAAGAAGGCAGACGGCACTGGTCTGCCTCCGGCTCTGGAACAGGCATTGGCTCTGCCTCCGGCTCTGGAACCGGCAATTGCTCTGCCTCCGGCTCTAGAACCGGCAATGGCTCTGCCTCCGGCTCTGGAACGGGCACTGGCTCTGCCTCCGGCTCTGGAACGGCCATTGGCTCTGCCTCCGGCTCCGGCTCTGGAACAGCAGACACTGGTTCCGGCTCTGGAACAGCAGACACGGGCATGTCCAGGATCCGAGCCAGACGCTCCAGATAGTCCAGGTCCAGGAAGGCGGACGGAACGTGAACAGTCTCTCGCTGGGCAGACGTGACGTGTACAGTCTCTCGCTGGGCAGACGTGACGTGAACAGTCTCTCGCTGGGCAGACGCGACGTGAACAGTCTCTGACTTGACAGACGTGACGTGAACAATCTCTGACTGGGCAAACGGGACGTGAACAGTCTCTGACTGGGCAGACGGGACGTGAACAGTCTCTGACTGGGCAGACGGGACGTGAACAATCTCTGACTGGGCAGACGGAACGTGAACAGTCACTGACTGGGCAGACGGAACGTGAACAGTCTCTGACTGGGCAGACGGGACGTGAACAGTCTCTGACTGGGCAGACGGAAGGTGAACAGTCTCTGACTGGGCAGACGGAACGTGAACACTCTCTGACTGGGCAGACGTGACATGAACATTCTCTGACTGGGCAGAAGTGACATGAACATTCTCTGACTGGGCAGACGGGACGTAAACATTCTCTGACTGGGCAGACGGAACGAGAACAGTCTCTGACTGGGCAGACGGAACGTGTCTCTTCCTCCTCCTCCGTCCATGAGAGCGAGAGGGTGCTGGGTTGGCCGGCGCCAGCGGTGAGAGCTCTGGGCTGGACGGAACCATCGATGAAGGCCTCATGCTGGACGAAACCGGTGGTGGATGGAAGTCTAGGCTGGATTGCACCACCTCAGGTTCCATGAAGGATCGAGGAGGAGAGTGATACCTGGACTCCCCTCTAGTACCTCCTCTCCTATGACCTCCGCGGTTCCCAGAATATTTTGCCAGCCGGGTTCCCTCGAATGACTCTCTGGGATGATCTGAAGGGGGTGTGGAAGCTTCCTTCAAATCAGCTTCCTCAGTCAATCGGGCCCACAGTGCAAAACACTTAAAGATGTTCATGCGAGGAGGAATCTCTTTAGGTTGAGAATTCCCCCTCTGCTGTTTCTTCCCCCTCTCAGTGGCTGGAGACTTAGGAGACCCCATACCGCTGGATCTCTGCATGACGGAGTCCTTCTGTCACGATGCACACACGGGAAACAGAGAGATCCAATTTGCAGTTATTTATTAGGGTAATCCAAAAACATAAATCCAGTCCAGCAGGGGTCAAAACCAACGTAGCAATCCAAGAAACATAAAACAATAAACAAACTAGCACAAAGCAGAACAGACCTCAAAAGTGACGTGATGAATAACAAGGACTCTGTAACAAACACTAAACAGGCAAGGTATATATAACACAGAACTAACAATGAAAATGGGGAACAGCTGAGTGCAATGAAGATGGGGAACAGCTGAGTGCAATGATGCAGTGATGGGTACAGACAAGGATTGTGGGGAATGCAGTTCATAAAGTGGATGACACTGTGGGGAAGGAGGACATCTAGTGGGCACTTGGGGAACACAAACCCAACACTGTGACACATGTAAAGAGTTCACTATGCTAGGCGCATCCAAAATAGAATCTAAAGCTCTAACACACTTACTGTCCTCAATTAAAGTTTGGATGCGTGTTTCTAATTCTGAATATAATAATGTGCCACGCCCACGGAGAGCGCAGGGTATTCAAACGCAATGATCTAAGGCAAGCCATTCTAACATGTCAACGCCCACCAGCTGGATTATAAAACACACCATGTTTAGGAAGTATCTTACTACCACTGTGTACCGCTGTGAGGAATAATACTATCTAATAACCCTGGAAAATGTACCAGAAGTGTTGGCAGTTTCATGTCGAGGAGCAACGGATCCAGCTGATGTAGTAAGTCATTTATTCTTAAGTGCTTTGTTCTAATCGCGATATTGCAGTCTTTGTAAACCGCAAAAAGACTGTTTAAATATGAATTGCGTGTCTGTGTGTATGCTAAATGATGAATGAACGACACAGGCGCACGCGTTGTTTACTTCAGTTATACAGAGCGTGTCTGTGCCGTTCATTCACTCTCCTACATTAGTAAACATATTATTTTTACATGGACATATCCAAACTATATTGCTATAGCCTACTAAGATGAGTAAAAGTAGACTGAAATATGTTGAAATAAAATGTCCGTATAAGCAACAAACTGCAAATTAACATGCTAATATAATATCATAAACACGATATGTTACAGACTAAATATGAATGTTTAGACAGGATTTCGTGATTTGTTTTGGATAGATTATAAAGTTTTGACTGTAAAAAAAGACTACTGTCACATTAAATAGGTAAGCTTTTGTTCGCCAATTTCTGCTCATATGTTAAATATACTATAGTATGGGATGTTTTGTCAAAAATAAAGTAGGTATATTGAATTATCAACAAGATGTTATTATAGTGTTTGTTCCAATATTCAAACCAATGAATCCTTACCTTTTTTAATACGTATGATAAAATGTATACTTTTTACAAAGAAAGAAAACACTTGTATATATATATATACAAAACACTATATATATATATATATATATATATATATATATATATATATACATATATATACATATATATATATATATATATAATTTCTTTTGTCCAAGGTCGCATTATTTGGTACCCAGTGATACAGCTGTGTGAAAGGCTCATTAATATGCAGCTCGCACCGGCCTTTGTCTTCTCAGGTGTGAACACGCCTCCACGCATATTGCCTTTCCTAACAAAAGGTGTCTTATAAATTTAAATCAATGTATTGTTTTGTGTAAATGATTAGGCAGGATGATTTTCAGATCATTTTGAAGCAAAAATTCTAGGCAACAACACCCATTAGTTAAAAGTCTTGTGGACACATATTTAGTATGTGTTTTGTGGCCTTATTTCAGACACTTTAAGTTCTAGTTTTTTCAATAACCATGCATAAACAATATTCTCTCAAAAATACAAACATGTATATACATCTTGCTCACATATTATGGTAGCCCTGTTTGTGAAAAATAGAGTGTAATTACACCTTTGCAATTTATATGTTTATAAGCAACTGAAAAAAGCACAAATGTCAGGGCACGTCAAAACATCTCAAGGACCCCAAAAACACCTTAGACCTCAGAGGGTTAAGCAAATAGGTAAAGTGGGCATATTCACATTTGCGACCCACTTTTCTATATATCGAGTGTGTTCCCTCTTAGTTGGTTCATCTATAGCAGTTCCGTGACCGTATTTCCGTGACCGAAGGTTAATTTCTCATTGGATTTGTCATCTATAAAGGTTAAAGAAAAAAGAAAAAACTATGAATCTGAACTCAAAGCTAAAGCAAGGATGGATTCAGCTTCTACAGAATGAGAACAACTGTTCTCAACAACAAGACACGCAAACAACGTTTCAAGGGTGAAGTCTACTGTGAAGCAGAGCCTCTAGTACCAGCGCCGCCATAGAAAGCATGTTGGATGCCAGCCAGCAAGGATGAAGAAGGATGAGCAGGCAATTCAGGACCTGCTGGCATGCATGAAGGATTTTGAAGTTGAGCCCTTTGACATCTCTTCACCTACAATGAGTTTGCTACATTCTGGCCTGGTCACCTCAGCATGACCTAGTTAGTGCATGACCTAAAGACTGCACTTCCAGATGGCCAGGCTCAGGTTGAAACCTTCCTGCAAGAGCGAGTGTTCACAAAGATCAAGCCTCTCACAGCAACCATCCACAGGAATAAGAGGCGACATTTCACTGGAGAAATGTTCTGTACACCATCTGGTGCACATATGAACTTCTTCCCATATGGAGAGATCGGGGCTGGCAGCCCTAATGGACCTTGCAGAGGGATCAGGAATGATCCAACTCCAGGTGGAGTTCTGGTTTATATTAAAGACTCCTTTAAGACTAAGGAAGTCCAATTAGATGAATCTCTATCAATTGAAAGTCTATGTGTAAAAAGTATACATACGATGTGCCTGGATATAAGTGCTATAGAAAGGACAGGGTTACTGGTAGAGGAGGTGGAGTTCTGGTTTATATTAAAGACTCCTTTAAGACTAAGGAAGTCCAATTAGATGAATCTCTATCAATTGAAAGTCTATGTGTAAATGTGGCTCTATCCTCACACATGATGTTTAACATCCTTGTGGTGTAAAATCCACCATCTAGTTGCCCACAAACTTTTTATCAAAATCTAGAAAAAATTCTCAAATCTTTTAAAACGAACAGTGAGGTGCTTATTTATGGAGATATTAATGTTAATTGGTTAAATAAATCCAGTAGGAAACAACTCAAAGAACTAGCATCAAAATATGACTTTCATCAATTTGTAAAGGGACCCACGCGCCTGACAAAAACATCACAGACAGCAATAGATTTAGCGTTCTCAAATAAGCCGGAAAGAGTTTTAAAAACATACAATCTGGTGTGTGGCTTATCAGATCATAACATGATATTAATTTCCAGAAAACTCTCAAAAAAACGTCTAAATGAATATAAAAATCACCAAAAGGTAACTAAGTTAATAATTCCCCTTAAGGATCTTATTAAAGTTGAGAATGAGTTAGCAAACACTAATTGGGATGAAGTCTCACAACATAATCAAGTGAACGAGTGTTGCGATATATTTACTTCCACAATGAGTAACATTTTAAATAAGTTCTTAAAACAATGTAAAAGGCCACAAAAAAAGTACAGCTTCCATGGGTAAGTGATGCAGTACGACAGTTAATTAAAAAAAGAGATTTTGCTCTAAAAACCTATCTTAGAACCAGATATGACACAGATCTGATGTTATTTAAAGGTTTACGAAATCAAGTAGTAAAAGAATTAAAAAGCAAACTATTATATGAAAATTCTAACTGAAGCTAAAGGAAATTGTAAGACAATATGGAAACAAATAAACAGCCTAATTAAACCTAATGCAAATATATATAATTCATATGAACTAAAATGTGAAGGAAAAAATATATCAGACCCTGTCCAAGTTGCTAATGCCTTTAATCAATTTTTCATCAAATCTGTTGAAGATCTTGCTTCTAATTTTTTAGATGAGGAGCCCAATAGTAGCAACTTAAATATATTGTCATCAGCAAATGAGAATTCTTTTAAAATTAGAGAAGTGGATCAGGCAGTGGTATTGAAAGCCATTTCAGACCTGAATACCAACTTTTCCAAAGACAACTACAACATAGACGCAACTTTCCTCAAACAATATGCTCAAATTATCATTCAACCTTTGACCCACATTATAAATGTCTCTATTAAAACGGGGATATTTCCAAATGCTTGGAAAAAGGCACTGTTTAAACCCATCTTTAAGTCCGGGAATACCACAGACGTTAGTAACTATCGACCAATAAGTCTAGTTCCGGTAATGTCAAAAATACTAGAAAAAATAGTTTCAGAACAGCTAACTCAATACTTAGAAACACAGAAATATATACACCCTCAACAGTATGGTTTCAGACAGAACCATTCCACTGAATCAGCTATCTGCGCTTTATTGGAAAATATTGTGCAGCCGCTTGATAAAGGAAACATTGTGGGTGCAGTATTCCTGGACTTAAAGAGGGCATTCGATACAGTAAACCATAGCCGTTTTATCTCAAAACTGTCAACCTATAATACGTCACACCAGGCATTATCATGGTTTGAGTCATATTTCAGACTGATCTCATGAAATGGCGTATGTATGACACGCCAATTCGTATTTCCATTTTTGGCATGCTATCAACACGCATAATCGCTTTTCAGCGTGTTTATCAACTCCTTTGAATTAACGTTATATTACTGTATTATGTATATATAGATATATGACCTACCCCAACCCCGTCCCTAAACCTACCCGTCACTGGGGTTAATACCATTTATGAGTGTTCTCCTACCATCCTAGGAAAAAAAAGATCGCTCCACAGATGTAGATATAGATTTTGCTTCGTTTCGCTCGGACATTTAACGGCGTACACATACACGCGGAATCACTCGGACATTTAATGGCGTAGACATACACGCAAAAGATTTCGGCGTGGACATACACGCGGATAGCTCAAAATGCGTATAGATAACACGCCACTTGACTTGAAAGTGGCGTGTATGTTTACGCAAAGTCATGATGTCATGTTGCATATTTACAGGGACGAGAACAATGTGTAGTAATTGATCATGTAAAATCTGCCCCATGTAAAATTAAGACCGGAATCCCTCAGGGAACCATACTGGGGCCTATTCTCTTCAGCCTGTATGTGAACGAGCTACCTGAAGTGTGTCTTGAAGTGGGTCTTCAGATGTATGCCGATGACACGGTGGTTTATGTGTCCGGCAAAAGCCCTGCTGTTGTCGGCAGTACACTGACCAAAAGTCTTGAGAAAGTGTTTAATTGGCTAAACAAATCATGTTAACACTTAATCTGAAGAAAACTAAGGCTATGTGTTTTTCGCTAAGAGCTCGGACAATAAAAGATCTTAACATTAAAATGAATGGCGAACTAATCGATCAGGTAGAACAAGAAAAATGTTTAGGAGTGATTTTAGATTCTCAGCTAAATTTTAAAAGTCATATAAAAAACATTTCAAGAAAAATGAAGGCCAGTATGAACTGTTTCAGAATGATCAGGAGCTGTCTTACATTTGAATGTGCTCATGTATTTCTTAACACTATGATCCTGTCCCATCTGTCGTACTGCACCACCGTTTGGTCCCAGACCAGCCAAACTACCCTGAAGCCTATTGAGAGGCTTTATAACCGGGCCCTAAAAATTTTAGATGAAAAGCCCATTCGATTCCACCACTGTTATATTTTAAGTAAACATAGAATCCTAAATTTTGTACATTTTGTTAATCTCAGACACATTAAGTTGTTTTTTAAATGTTTAACTGGACTTGCACCTGAGCCACTTTGTAAATTTGTGAACAGGCTGGAACCCTCCAGATCAACAAGAGCTGCTACTCGTGGAGACTGTAAAGTTCCATTTTTTAAAACTTATTTTGCCCAAAATGTTTTTTTAGTGAAAGGAGCCAATCTGTGGAACTGGCTTCCTACAAATATAAAGATTTTAACTAAACTATCCACCATTAAAAAACTAACAAAAGCCTGGTTCATACAGCAGCAGCAGTGTAATCATGCCATATGAAAGGAATATCCGTGTGTATGTGAGGTGTGCATCTGTGTAAGTTCGAGTGAATGTGTTTATTTACTAATTTTATTGGTGCTAACTGGTTTCTAGACATTTTATTGTATTCACTGTCATTTTTGTACTCCTTTATTATCCTAACTGTTAAAAGCCCTTCTAGGGACAGGTGTTGCGAATTAGCCTTGGCTATAAACACTGTGATACAGGCATCGGATTGTTCTTTATGTAATAATCTATGTTTTTTTGTATCTGTCCCTATTCAAATAAACAATAAATAAATAAATAAATAACTTGAGTCAGCCCTTGAGAGGAGAGTGACTCAGGAGTGCCTTTCACTCTACAATGTAGATGGGTTAATGTGCAAGACTGTGAAGAGAAAGTTGTTAGAGCTCTTCAAGCTAGACCCAGTAAGTGAAAAACCAAGAGACCACATTAGCCTTGTGGACATTGGGGCTGATCTGGCGGCTTGCCACCCCCACAACTGAAGACCGTGAGTCTCGGAAGCGGAACAGTTCAGAGTACCACTGGGGTGACTACTTTGATAAAATCTCACGCCACGCCAATGCATACATCATCATCCTTGTCAATGACATATATGACCTTCCTTTCAGCATCAAGGATGAGCACGATTTTCGGGCAGCAAAACATCTAAAAGGCCCAAATGATTTCCCCAAGCCCGAAGACAGGTTCCCAGGTGCCACTGAGTTCAACCAACTCATGGTTAATTCCGGAAACAAGACTACAGATTACAGAAACTTGTAAAGGAACAGCTGAAAAGACAAGTGGGTCAGGTGCAGGGTGACATCATATACTGCGAGGGAGAAACGTCAACCAACCTGAGCACTGGCCTGCCTAATGGGGACTATGTCTTCAGACATCCAGAAGCAGATAAAATGCTGCTCTCTGCCTATGCAAAGGTGAGAGACAGTAAGTACACTGGACCTGTTGACTGCGAGGACACAGATGTGTATGTCCAAGCAGCTTACGTAGGGCAGCAAGTCAGAGGTGATCTGCTGATTAAACGCAAGCATGCGTTAATCAACTGTCGTACCATGCTCTCGGAAGAGGTTGCAGATATAATCATACCTCTCCACGAGGTTCTATGGGCATGGGAAGAAGAAGGTGTTGGAGAAGGTGAAGATCAATTCCGTGGCAAGAGAGCTCCTGGGACGAGTGGGTGAGAGTCTGGAACCCTCAGGTGCTCTTCGGTCAAAAATGTTCTGTTGTGAATTTTTAGGATTTCTGAGAATTTTTGTGTGTACAATCTACAAATCAACAACGATGCAGAAAAAAAGTGCTCAACAATGAAGGGGGACACTCTAAAACATCAAGAGTGAAATACAGACACACCCACCCATACAAACACACTTTTATACACATACACCCCAATGAATTTTGACAAAAAAATTATAATCTGTTTTGAATTATGAATCTGCTTCATCTGAATGTTACGAAACTTGGTGGCTTGTATGGCATTAGGTACGTGAACACACAAAAAAATGTAAGGCATGATTCGAGCAGGCTAAGTGGTCGTACAAAAATTTGTCACACTTTTGGTCTTCGGTCAAAAATGACCGAATAGGAAATTCCTAATGACCTATAGGAAAGGAATGGGAAAGTAAATAAAAACACAAAAATTCTCTACAAATCGGCCACGATGCAGAAAAAAAAGTGCTCAACAATGAAGGGGTGACACTCTAAAACAGGGGTCACCAATCTCGGTCCTGGAGGGCCGATGTCCTGCAGGGTTTAGCTCCAACCAGGTCCAACACACCTGCCTGAAAGTTTCTATTATGCCTAGTGAGACCTTGATTAGCTGGTTCAGGTGTGTTTAATTGGGGTTGGAGCTAAACTCTGCAGGACAGCGGCCCTCCAGGACCGAGATTGGTGACCCATGCTCTAAAACATCAATAGTGAAATACATAACATAATTCATAATTATAATTAATATAAATGTTAAAATAATAATTAATATGATGTTTAAAAATAAAAATAATAATATAAATAATAATAAGCTTTGATAAAGAATTACTGTACAGGTCCTTCTCAAAAAATTAGCATATTGTGATAAAGTTCATTATTTTCCATAATGTAATGATAAAAATTAAACTTTCATATATTTTAGATTCATTGCACACCAACTGAAATATTTCAGGTCTTTTATTGTTTTAATACTGATGATTTTGGCATACAGCTCATGAAAACCCAAAATTCCTATCTCAAAAAATTAGCATATTTCATCCGACCAATAAAATAAGTGTTTTTAATACAAAAAAAAAGTCAACCTTCAAATAATTATGTTCAGTTATGCACTCAAGAGTCAATACTTGGTCGGGAATCCTTTTGCAGAAATGACTGCTTCAATGCGGCGTGGCATGGAGGCAATCAGCCTGTGGCACTGCTGAGGTGTTATGGAGGCCCAGGATGCTTCGATAGCGGCCTTAAGCTCATCCAGAGTGTTGGGTCTTGCGTGTCTCAACTTTCTCTTCTCAATATCCCACAGATTCTCTATGGGGTTCAGGTCAGGAGAGTTGGCAGGCCAATTGAGCACAGTAATACCATGGTCAGTAAACCATTTACCAGTGGTTTTGGCACTGTGAGCAGGTGCCAGGTCGTGCTGAAAAATGAAATCTTCATCTCCATAAAGCTTTTCAGCAGATGGAAGCATGAAGTGCTCCAAAATCTGATAGCTAGCTGCATTGACCCTGCCCTTGATAAAACACAGTGGACCAACACCAGCAGCTGACATGGCACCCCAGACCATCACTGACTGTGGGTACTTGACACTGGACTACAGGCATTTTGGCATTTCCTTCTCCCCAGTCTTCCTCCAGACTCTGGCACCTTGATTTCCGAATGACATGCAAAACTGAGCAACAGTCCAGTGCTGCTCCTCTGTAGCCCAGATCAGGCGCTTCTGCCGCTGTTTCTGGTTCAAAAGTGGCTTGACCTGGGGAATGCGGCACCTGTAGCCCATTTCCTGCACACGCCTGTGCACGGTGGCTCTGGATATTTCTACTCCAGACTCAGTCCACTGCTTCCGCAGGTCCCCCAAGGTCTGGAATCGGTCCTTCTCCACAATCTTCCTCAGGGTCCGGTCACCTCTTCTCGTTGTGCAGCGTTTTTTTGCCACACTTTTTCCTTCCCGAAGACTTCCCACTGAGGTGCCTTGATACAGCACTCTGGGAACAGCCTATTTGTTCAGAAATTTCTTTGTGTCTTACCCTCTTGCTTGAGGGTGTCAATGATGGCCTTCTGGACAGCAGTCAGGTCGGCAGTCTTACCCATGATTGCGGTTTTGAGTAATGAAACAGGCTGGGAGTTTTTAAAAGCCTCAGGAATCTTTTGCAGGTGTTTAGAGTTAATTTGTTGATTCAGATGATTAGGTTAATAGCTCGTTTAGAGACCCTTTTCATGATATGCTAATTTTTTGAGACAGGAATTTTGGGTTTTCATGAGCTGTATGCCAAAATCATCAGTATTTAAACAATAAAAGACCTGAAATATTTCAGTTGGTGTGCAATGAATCTAAAATATATGACAGTTTAATTTTTATCATTACATTATGGAAAATAATGAACTTTATCACAATATGCTAATTTTTTGAGAAGGACCTGTATATATATATTTTTTTTATTGAATTGTAATGTTACCTGTAACAAAATGCTTTCTCTGTATTCAGGTTTGAGATAACAATAGGTGCACCCAAATGAATATGGAAGTAAAATAATGGCAAATGTTTTTGAAACAAAAAGCATGTTGAATTATACTACTTGAAAAAAATATGCATTGCATTAACCCTGCTTGTATTTTAATGCATTGTATTTTTAGGGCTTGCATTTTTATGGGCTGAAATTTAGCATGGTTGAATATTTAAGCTCATATTTCACTTCAAAATTTTCAAACTGATTAAAAATACAACCTATAATATTCAACAGGCGGTTTTCGGTCCGTTTTATTTCGCTTTGCAAATTCGCTTCCACAAATTCAGTGGTTCAAATTCGACAGTAAATTCAACGTTGACATCCAGGAACTGCAGGAAAAGCAGTAGATTACCGAGCATAGATTACCGAGCTCTCCGACGAGATGCGGCGGGTCTTTGACTGGGCCGCGACGGGAAGAGAAGCTGCCAGGGTGCTGGCTGAATTACGACAAGGAGAGAGGTCCGATCGAATTTCGCACCCTGGCAGCTGAGAGCCAATGGAACGAGGAGGCGCAGTGGGACATTTTCCTGCATGAGCTGGCTGACCGCGTCCAAAAACAGATCTACGCCATGGAGACATTAATGACTTAATGATCTGATCGCGCTGGCTCTGAGAGTGGACGCACGTCTATCACGAGGCAGCAGACGATTTCAACCGGACCGTCTTTCTGGAGGGATCGAGGGACAGCGTTCGGGAGGCGGGGGCACGGTCAGCCCCGTCTATGATCACGAGCCCATGCAGGTGGGTCGAGCCCGGCTTTCCCAGGAGGAGAAGGAGAGGCGGAGATCCCTGGGCCTTTGCCTGTACTGCGGTGGAGCTGGACATTTCGCGTACAATTGTCCAATAAAAAGGCCCAGCCCGACAGTAAGTATGAGGCTACTGTCGGGTGGGATCTCTGCCGTGAAGTCCTCATCTATATCCACCTTCCTCCCGGTAAGACTCCGATGGTCAACTCACCTCCACGACTGTCGGGCACTACTAGAGTCAGGGACGGAAGGTAATTTCATGGATCACTCATTTGCACTAAGATTTCAAGTTCCCCTCCGACACCTGTCACACCAGATTGAGGTACACGCACTCAATGGTCAAAGACTCCCCACCATTTCACTGATCACCGAAGACATCACTCTCATCACGTCTGGCAATCATACTGAAACCACCTCTTTTTACATTCTGGACACTCCACTGGCACCCATCGTTCTTGGTCACCTATGGCTCAACCTTCACAACCCCAAAATAGACTGGCAGCTCAAATCGGTGGGAGCGTGGAGCAGTTTTAGTCATAAGTCCTGTCTTGTGTCTGCCTGTCCGTCTGTTTCTGTTCCTATGTTTCAGGAGGAGACAGTGGATTTATCAAACGTGCCCACGGAGTATCAGGACCTGAAGGAGGTGTTCAGTAAGTCTCGGGCTGATTCTCTTCCTCTGCATCGTGCCTGACTGTGCTCATGGAGAAATGCATTTCTGATTCTCTAGCAACGGGGTTCATCCGTCCTTCCTCTTCTCCAGCGGGGGCGGGGTTCTTTTTTTGTGGGGAAGAAGGATGGATCGTTGCGACCTTGTATTGATTACCGGGGGTTGAACAACATCACGGTAAGGAATACTTATCCTTTGCCGTTGATGTCTTCAGCTTTCGAGAGGTTGCAAGGAGCATCTATCTTCACGAACGGGTAAGACTTCCAATCAACCTCCAGATGGGTTACTTCAACCGCTGCCGGTGCCTTCGAGACCCTGGTCCAATATCGCACTAGATTTTATCACCGCCTTCCCACCCTCCCAGAGTCACACGGTAGTTTTGACAGTGGTGGACCGGTTCTCGAAGGCGGCCCATTTCATTTCCTTGCCCAAATTACCTTCAGCCAAGGAGACAGAATTGATTGTCATTAACCAGGTCTTTCGGCTTCATGGCCTCCCGACAGACGTGGTTTCTGACAGAGGACCCCAATTTTTGTCCAAATTTTGGCGAGAGTTTTGTAAATTTCTGGGTGCGACTGTCAGTCTGTCCTCTGGGCTTCATCCCCAGAGCAATGGTCAAACTGAGCGAGACAACCAGGATTTGGAGCAAACGTTGCCATGTTTAGTGTCCAAGAATCCTTCCTCTTGGAGTCAGCAACTGTCTATGGTGGAGTACGCCCACAACATGTTGCCTGTGTCATCTACGGGCCTATCACCGTTTGAGTGTAGTGTAGGTTACCAGCCACCTATTTTTCCTAGTCTGGAGTCCGAAGTTGCGGTCCCCTCCGCCCACGCCTTCGTCCAGATGTGTAACCGCTTGGACTAGAGCCTGTGAGACTTTACTCCAAGTGGGGGCGCGCAACAAGGCCAAAGCCTCCCGTATACGTTGTCGGTTCCAAAGTGTGGCTTTCTACCAAGGACATTCCTCTCCGCTCCGTTTCGAATAAGCTCGCACCGAAATTCATTAGCCCGTTCTCTGTCACTAAAATCATTAGTCCGGTGACAGTCCGCCTCAACCTTCCTCCAGTGTACAGGAGGATTCATTCCATATTTTATGTTTCCAAAATTAAGCCCGTATTTTTTGCTCGCATTAATCCGCCAGTCCCGGTCCCCCAGGAGAACACCAGGAGGCGTTCCCAAACTCCCTTACCTGCCGAAAACATCTAATCCCCGGGCCTCAGCCTCTGTCTCGACAGGATGTCTGCTCCTAGATTACTTATATAGGCGACCACCGATGTGCTGTCTGTGTGGACCCACACAAGGTGGCCCCTGAGGTCTGGTAGGCCCTAAGTCGAACTTCCTTCCAGGATCGCTACCCAGCCTGTGAGGGAGGCATCTGTCTTTAGCATCCTGCGACGACAAGAAGCTCTCAACATGGGGACCTGGGACAGGAACCAAGGTTTCTTCCACATAACCAGGGCACGTAAGCATAGCCGCGTAACCAAGATCATGCAAAAGGGGTTGCCCCTCGGGGAAAAACCTTACCCTAAACTGAGCATCCTTCCAGGATCGCTCTCCCAGCCCTTGAAAGAGGTATCTGTCGTTAGCATCCTGCGACGACAAGAAGCTCTGAACACGGGGACCTGGGACAGGAACCAAGGTTTCTTCCACATAACCAGGGCACGTAGGCATCACCGCGTAACCCTGATCATGCGAAAGGGGCTGCCCCTCGGGGAAAACCCTTTGGTCCTGAGCCACCACTGCGAGGGTCTCATGTACAGCAGGCGAAACGGTATCACGCTGGACACTGCTGTCATCAAACCCAACAGTCTCTGAAACTGTTTTTCACAGTGAATGACAGGCCTAGCATTATTCTTTCCACAGCTGACAGGATGGACTCTATGCGACAGGCGCGCCCGCATCAACATAGAATTCCACACCACCCCTAGAAAAGTGGTCCTCTGTAATGGAAAACGCACACTCTTCTTGGCGTTTAGCCGTAACCCCAGCTCTTTCACGTGGGTGAGAACAACATCTCGATGCCGAACCGCCAACAGATGCGACTGAGCTATAATCGACAAATCGACGATGTAGTTCATGATGCGAATACCCTGAGGACGCAGTGGCGCCAGAGCTGCATCTACGCATTTCGTGAAAGTGCGGGGTGATAGTGCTAGGTCGAACGGAAGAACTCGATATGGGTATGCTTTGCCCCCCAAAGCAAATCTCGGGAACTTCCCCTGATATGGAAGGATGGAAAAGCGGAAGTATGCGTCCTTGAGATCTTTCGTGACAGACCAGTCCTCGGAGCTGATCTGTGGCACGATTTGTCTCAACATTTTGAACTTTAGTTACATGACGGAAACGTACAGAACTATTAAAATCAAAATGGGACGCAACCCCCCATCCTTCTCTAGAACGATGAAATACCGGCTGAAAAACCCGGTGTCCCTGCTGGAGGGAGGTACATATTAAATGGACCTTATGTCCAACAGGATTTTCACTTCTTGTTCCATTACCAGAACCTGCTCGGGGCTCACCACGGTGGGATGAAAGCCCCTTATGGTCTGCAGGACCTAACGAGAAATATTTGGCAGTAGCTTCCAAGCTGGCAAGAATTCTACTAGAGGTACCAGCCTCTTGAGACTGGTTTCTGGATTCAGTTTTGTTGAGCAATCGGCCCATCGCCCTGTAACGGCGAACCGGCAGGGAACGACTGAACTGACTGCTCTAGGACCCTCCTCGGAGGGGGCAGGCATCCCAGGGCCACTACGTTTCCGGGTGGCACCTGAGGTATGTGCTCGCTAGAGACCGCTGCGCCCTGTAACACACGGGCACCGTAAAATGAGGTGTTAACCGCTCTGCTTTGGTGGGGAACTGGCCTCGATGGCCTGCGCCCTCGGATGTCAGGCCTTTTCTTTGCAGCTTTCTTGGAAATAATGACGGTCCTCAGATCCGTCTTATCCCTTGAAGGCTGATGTTGAGGGCGCTTTCCGTGTCCCCAGTCTTTTTGTGGGGGAACACAGGAAGCCATGCTCTGTTTGGTGCTGCTCCCGCTCAGCAACCCCGGAGACATGAGTCTGGCGAGGGAGAAGTTTTTGGAGGGCAGCCGTTTCTTGTATGGCTGACTCCTGAACCCACTCGACGATCATGTTCACTGCATCGCCGAAGAGGCCAGATAAAGAGATAGGCAAATCCATAAAAAATACTTTCTCATTTTCTTTAATATTGCTCAAATTGAGCCAGAAATGTCTCTCAGTGGCCACCAGGGCTGCCATAGACCGGCCGATAGAAATAGCCGTCTCCTTGGCGACCCTGAGAGACAAATCTGTGGCTCGACGCAGTTCGCAAACTGTGTTCGGGCCAATAGCCCCGCCCTCATTAATGTCTCCTAACATTTCAGCCTGGTAAGCCTGCAGCAGCGACATTGTGTTTTAGACATGCTGCAGCCTGACCAGTCGCTGAATAAGCCTTACCCACCAAAGCTGAAATTACTCTAACTGGTTTGGTGGGTAATAATGTGGCTTTAAGGGAAGATGCAGATTCAGGGGAGAGATAGCTCGCGAGCGTCTATTCCACCTTTGGCATTTCCCCATATCCGTGCTCTTTATATTGTGAAATTGAAGAGTAGTGTAATGATTGTGCACTGTACATTCTATATAACACAGGTTTCTTCCACGATCTCGACACCTCAGTGTGGAGATCTGGAAAAACGGAAGGCTCAGGCATTGAGATTGTGAATGAGAGGACAGGAAGCATTCGTCTAGTTTGCTTTTTAAACGAACGTCCTGCTTATCTGCCGGCCAATCGATATGTCTTTCGTCCGCCCTCGCTAGAACCTCAACGAGCTCCTCAAAAGCATGGGACTGAGGTGACGAATCCTCAGTATCACGAGCATAAACACTAACAATATCCAGTCCCTCGGAAATGGATAGCTGTAGTGTTTGTGCCTGTATCGGGGTGGAAGAAACCGCAGCGCATGCTTCCAAACCCTGATACAAGGCATTAGATCTGTCAGGTGAAGTCAGAGATAAGGCAGAGCCCGTCTCTAACCCCGCTGACAGATCCATTTGCGAAGTCTTCGCTGTGCCTCGGAAGCAGCGGGACCTGAGCCTTGGGGAACACGAGCCTGGGCGTCCTTGTTAAAAAATGCCAGGCGGGATCGGAGTGTCCGCAAGGGAAGCACAATACAGTGCTCACAGTCAGCGCCCTCAAGCGCTGACCGTGCATGCTCCTCTCCCAAACAAACAACACATAAAGTGTGTGTGTCCTCACCCGTTAAATAATTCTAAACTGCTGCTTGCTATATATATATATATATATATATATATATATATATATATATATATATATATATATATAACACAACACCAAATAACAAGGACCATTTCTCATAGAGCGCTTGTTTAGACACAAAAGCTGTCACGGCTGGGTTTTGAACCGGCTTTATACTTCCTGGTTCATGACGTCACCCGCTTCTGACGTCCCGTCACGCCATTAGACTGATTTTACATGTGCTTCAATACATCATCACGCAAAGCGTTCCCTTAGCGTCAATCGACGCAACGCGAGTTCCCTTGAAAGGGAACACGTCATACAACTTTTAAATGACTTTATTGTCTTATCTGAATGAGTAGTCAGGATGATTTTCACATAGTTTTCACAATTTTTTTTTCACAAACCACGCATAAACGTCATAATCTCAAAACTACAAACTTTTACATACATGCTGCTGACATATTATTGTAGCAGAGTTTGTGCTGAATACAGTGTAATCAGACTTTAGCCATGAAAATGTCACAAGTAACAAAAATAAGCACAAATGTCAGAGCATGTCAGAACACCTCCAGGACCCAGAAAACACCTCAGACCCCAGCGGGTTGAGGAAGGTTTTGTTTAATAGAGTGAACGTCATTGCACAACCAGGGCACACTGGTAACTTCACTGCTGTGGAACTCAGCATGGGGTTCAGTGTCAGCTGATATAGTTTTACTTGCACTGTAGTTATTGAGTAGTAGTAATAGTATAGCTAAGTTTAGTGTCCCAAATGCTGTCTAACAGCCCCTCATCAATTAGCTAGTAATAGATGTAGTTAGATAGCCGCACCTGAATTGACAGGTTGTGCCATTCACGGAAAGGGTAGATGAAAGGTGCGAGGACTCAAGTGCATAAACAAATGGGTATATTTATTAAGAAAACAAACTAAACAAAACTCCAAACAAAACTCCCTCGTGGGGGAAAACGAGACATAAATCATGCAGGATTAAGAAAGACGAGAAACATGGACAACTTGGACAACGAAATAGCACAGGACTGCAAACACAGGGAGATTAAATAGGGGAACAAACATAAGAGGGTAAGGAGGCAGGCAGGTGGGGAAAATTAAACAATAACGAGATAACAAGATGGGCGGGGTTTTGACAATTGACAGGAGAGCACATGGCACAAGGAAATAACATGACAGCCATGTGCTCACAACAGACCAGACTAAACACAAACACATGACAAACCGGGAGTGTCACAGCTCTGTCACTAAACCAAGAGAAAACCCAGACAAGGGTGACAAAACTGCGACAGTGCCCGCGTGGGAGAGCCGAGCCAAGGGTAAGCGGGGCAATACATGACTTGTTAATGTATGCTTACCTGGAAGGTGTACAGATCACACGGGACTTAAATGACACTGGATGAATGATCGGGCTAGGTGTAGGTGACCACTTCCTTTTTCTAACAGTGGCCCTTCCTCTCTGTGGACTACACCTTGCCAATGTGGAGAGGCTTGTGTACTCCAATGAACCTGAGAGCAATGCAGGCGGGTATTTTATATCCCTGGCAAGTTTTACTAAGACCTGTCCAGTTGGATCACAGGTCAAAGGAGAGAAGGCAGACAAAGCAGACATTATGACTATTTGACAGAAATGGTGGTCATCTTGAAAATGGTCGCCATCCTGAATTTTTGAGTGGCACATACTTTTTTTATAATTCATATTCGACAGGAACAGTGGCCATCTTTAAAAATGGCGACCATCTTGAATTTTTAAGGGACAAGCATCTTTTTCCATTAACATGTTCTTTAGAGAGTATTTCCATCTAATTTTATGCTTGGGTCACTGTTTGAATAATTGATATAATAAGCATTGAATAGCAATGGCGGCCATCTTGAAAATGTTCCGCCATATTGAATTTTTGAGTGGCAAACGGCTTTTTCCAAAATAATGGCCCTTAGACAGTATCTGTGCCAAATTTTATGCTTTTATACCAAAGTGAACGATTTTTTTACTAATCTGCTGCACTATCTAGAATTGTTGGGAGAATGGTTTTAAAAAGCTTTAAACTGTTTACCATGTTGTAAGTCGCTTTGCTTAAAAATGCGTCAGCCAAATGTAATGTAATGCAATGTAATAATTGTTAATAAAAACAACTCCAAGCTAAAGTATCTCCTCTGTCTCCCTGCTTTCAATGGTTCCACCCCAGGCATCTGATGACCTATGTGTATGTTGTAATTTTACAGTCCATAACTGAACTCAGTATGAGCAGAGCTTTCATTTGAGCCTAATAAAATAAAGGCTAATAAAGGCTCTATGACGATTTTGAAAAATTTACATTTAAAGAGCAAGAAATTGGTGGCCATCTTGAATTTGAAGGTCAAAAATAGGTCAAATCAATAAATCTACATCATTTATGAATTTCTTGACCCAAATATTCTCAGAAACCATGTATTGTGCAGCACTGTGGGCGAAACCATTACAAAGTTAATTTCCAGCTTGGCTGAAGGCAGCCATTTTGGATATAGGGCTCTCACAAAATTTCTCCACATTTTTGTGAGGGGCACCCCGGCAAATATTTTTCTTTAACCTTTATAGATGACAAATCCAATGAAAAAAAAACTTCACTCTCCACAGTCACGGAACTGCAATAGATGACCCAACTATCTGTTATTAAAGAAGAAGGGCTTCACACAGATAGAGTAGCGGGATTTCGCTGTTGGCACCCCACTTCATTGTCTGTCGCCCCCTTGAACACAAGGGATATTATCTGCATCCATATGTTTCCTTAGCAGTAAAGCTAAACTGATACAATCTACTCGTTTATTTGTCTCTCCAGAAGCTTGCACTATGGAGGCATGGATATGCTTACCATGTGTATTGGGCAGGGGCGGAGTAAGACCAAAAATCTACTAGGAAATTTTGTAGACCACCAGGAGGGTGATTTTTTTTGGTAATTTAAAAAAAAATAGATTAAGAAAGCCACCGCTACTGGTCACATCTATGGTTACAGTAGATTGATTTGTTTAGATCCAGTGAAGTCGTGTCATAGGTGTAATTTGCGGGTGGGACGGATGTGACATATCCCCACCACTTTTACTCAGAATCGATATTGTCCCCCACCACTTTTTGAAACACTGAGGAACGGATGTACCTAATACAAATAAATTAAACATCTCCAGTTAACTAGCAGATCATTAATTTAGTTTGCTATTAAATAAGAGATCTAGCGCTAAAATGTGTTGTTTTTGAACTCAAGCTGAGCGCTCGTTGCCGCTGCTATCAGTTGCATGGATACAGTTGTTCTCTTGTGGCTGGCACAGTCTTCACTCGGACACGCTCTTCAATCTATCGCCGTTGCGGAGACTCTCTATTCGTTCCAGTGAAATCACTAAATAAAATGCACACTAATGTGTCCCTGCTTGATATAGACTGTAACCACTGATGAACATATTCGGTTTGGATGAGAAAAAAAAAAAACTATACTAGTGCGGATTAGAACCCGTAAACTCTGACGCGCTTGGCAAAAGATCTACCACTAGACCATTTAACAACATTTTACATTTAACAATGTATTTATTTACAGGTTTAGCAGAGAGGCTGCACAGTTTGACCAGCGGGCAGCGGCCGCACACCAGGCCACCGGATGGTGTGTTGTTAAGAACTTGCAATGTATAACTATTATCAGACCTCGCAGCCTCTAAACACTACCAGCCCACTGGGAACACTTATTTATCTGTCACATTCTATGGCATGGAACTTGGAGAAGAATCAATATGCTTCTCTTTGAACCACAATCATTTTGGAAATGGCTTTTTGGCACTTCCGTTTGGGAAGAGGCTATCATCTGACACCCCTCCTAGTTGTGGAGGCTGCATCGTTCTGTTTCTTTATATGGATGGAAAGTACAGCAATGAGAATGAACTTTCAACTTCTGTCTCTTACGCCTTTATTTGTCGCCCCTTCAGTTTACACCTGGAGATGATCACGTGGATACATAGTGGGGAAGTGTTAATGCCTTTCCTAATGGTTCGTGAGGAGTATCGGGACAGAGCATAAAAGTGGAATTAGTAGCAGTTAGTGACCCACTCTCTCTGTAAGTCGCTAGAAATGTAGAAATGGTCAACCATCAATCGATAAGGCCTACTGGGTAAGGAACAATTTGAGAGCATTATGGCGCTCCTGTCTCAGTAACCTCTCCGGTTCATACTGGAGGTAGTAGTCAGACGGTTTTACATCAACTAAATCTCTAGGAGATCTATTTATCGGGTACAACGCTTGCCTAGAGGTTCGACGGGAAAGTTTTTCGGTCCTCAGAAAGAGGTTGGGAGTCATGCCTCTGTGAAGAAAGGTGAAATAAAGCATGGGGGTGTAGAGCTGGTGATGCGTTCCACTCCCGATGCTCTCTCTCCAGGTATTGAACTAGGTCATTAGGTATGCTGGCAATTATTTGGCTACAGCCTATGCTGGATAATTTCACAGCACAGTGAATAGACATTTGTTCAGTACGGCAATGTGGGCATTACGTTCCCATAGCGTCAACTCCATGATGCAGTGTTGAGTTCAACTTCAAAAGGGAACATCTCGATTACGTATGTAAGACGGTTCCCTAAGAAGGAGAACAAGATACTGTCATGTTGCCATACTTCCATCATACCTGTACATCTTCCTTCAGACAATATGAAGTTGATGTCGTCTTCACTAGGCACCTCTTTTATACCCTGCCGGAGTGTCCGATGACACCCTACTGCAATAGCCAATCAAGACTGGCTTGAAACACAAGTGCTTCAGAAAGCGGCTCACGTAGAGAGTCACCATAAAGTCAACTCGATGCAGTGTCTCGTTCCTCTTCTCAGGGAAGCCGAGATGTTAGTAAAATATATTTTGAGAGTCCTTTATAATTACAATTTACAATTAATCCCTTATATTATGTGTAAGCTTAAATGTGTAAAATAGTCTATTAGATATATAGTATTATTAGTACTGTTACGTTGTCCAGACATCCTAAACTACAGTAATACAGTTACAGTAATACAGTTTCACTAACTACTTAAATTTCTTTTTATGGGATCTGTTCTTCAAATAATTGCTAGCTTGATGATATGAACAATAAGGAAAGACAATAAGAATTTCAAGAATTTAAGCATTGCTACACTTAACGGAAAATAGCACCAACATAATATTTGGGTTTTCATGCTCTGATCATCTTCAACCTCAGTGCATTAAGGAGAAAATAATCTAAATTTCATCATCATTGCACATTGTGCATGGTAACAACTTTAGAAGACAAACATTGTTTGTGTGTGTGTGTGTGTGTGTGTGTGTGCATGAATGTGTATTGGTGTTTGAAATGTAAAAATGACCATAAATAATAATACAAAACAAATTCTACCTTTTGACTGCTTTTGAAGTCTTGACAGATGCCTTTCTCTTTTTTATGCACATGGAATTTTTATTTGCCCTTTTTTTAGTTTCAAAAATAAGTCTTTACTGTGTGTTGGTTTCCAAAAAAAAGTGTGTCCCTAACACTTTCGAGTATTATAGGCCTGTTTACGGTTGTTGTTGTCGTTGTTGTTGTTGTATTGTGTTATGAAAACATTATTAATTAGAAATTTAATAAAATACGATTTATTATTATCAGAAGTATAAATTATCAGAGGTAATCATAAAAAAAAAATACAACCTCAGAATTAGTTTTGGGCAAAAAAATCGTCTCGGTTACGTATGTAACCCTCGTTCCCTGAGTAGGGAACGGAGACGTTACGTCGGATGATGACGAATGGGGGTTTCGCTTAGAACACCTATCGACTTAGAGTATTACAAAACGAGCCAATGGCGATGAAATGCCATGGGTCTGCGGAATTTGCATAGCGTATCTCCGCCCCACCGCGTGGGTATAAAGGAGGACGCCGGCAACATGCAGGTATGTCTTCGCTGAGGAGCCGAGACTGAACTCAGGCGTCTGCCCAGCGGTACAGCGGAAGTGGCAGGGAGACGTAACGTCTCCGTTCCCTACTCAGGGAACGAGGGTTACATACGTAAGCGAGACGTTCCCTTTCGTAGTCACTCCGAGTTACGTCGGATGACGACGAATGGGGGTCCCCGTGAAATCACGCCACCTTCACAGCTGTCTTCCAGTGCCCTGCGAAAGTCTGATCCCCCTGTCGTGATACTGGCACGGACGAAGGAGTCCTACTTAACACAGGAATACCAAAGTACACTGGGAAGCATATCTCAGAGGAGATATGCCGCAGCATGCCTACCCGTAGGGAGGACTTAAGAAACACATATGGCCGGAGGGCTTCATGTGGTGGAAACGCTGGAGTGACCAGCCCGAGGGGTGGCAACTTTCAACTTCAGGAGTGGCAAGGTGGCTTGCCAAGGGAAAGACACATGCTCAAGGAGGCTTACAGTGGAAATACACATGTGGGGGTTACTCAGGGAGGAACCATGCACACGGAGGCACCTAGCAGACACACAGGCAATAGACACTGGCGCCAGCGTCAACAGTGCTGGAGGAACTCAGGGCTTCAGAGAGGAAGGCTCACCTGAGGAATAATCTCACGTATCCAGTCCGTGGAGTGGAATGGCTAGCAAGCGAAGACACCTGAGCGGGTCCAGTACTAGCTGACTGAAGCGAGTACACGAGAGGACACAGGCTCCACTCGGAGATTATAAAATCTGGCGAGTGTATTGGGTGTCGCCCAGCCTCTAGCTCTACAGATGTCTGCCAGCGAGGCGCCATGCGCTAGAGCCCAAGAGGAAGCCACACTCCGGGTGGAGTGGGCTGTCACACCAAGGGGGAACTGTCGGCCTTGCTGTTGGTAAGCCAAAGCAATGGCGTCCACTATCCAGTGGGACAACCTCTGCTTTGAGAGAGCCTTTCCCTTCAGACTCCACCCATAACAGACAAAGAGCTGGTCTGAGGTCCTGAAACACTGCATCCTGTCTACATAGGCACGGAGAGTGCGTACTGGACAGAGCAGTGCCAAGGATGGGTCTGCCTCCTCCCGGGGCAGCGCTTGCAGGTTCACCTCCTGGTCCCGGAAGGGAGTGGTGGGAACCTTGGGCACATATCCAGGCCGGGGTCTCAGGATCACGTGAGAGTGACCGGGCCCGAATTCCAGTCACGCTTCGTTAACGGAGTATGCGTGCAGGTCCCCTACCCTCTTGATGGAGGCCAATGCAACCAGGAGCGCTGTCTTTATAAACAGGAATTTAAGCTCAACTGATTGCAGAGGCTCAAAGGGAGGCCTCTGTAAGGCATTTAACACCACAGAGAGGTCCCAAGAGGGAAAGAGAGGAGGGCGAGGACGATTCAGTCTCCTAACTCCTCTCAGGAACCTGACGATCAGGTCGTTCTTCCCCCAGAGACTTACCTTCAACTGCTTCGTGATAAGCGGCGAAGCGGCCACATACACGTTCAGGGTGGAGGGAGACAGCCTCGGCGAGAAGAGCACCAGTTGACGAAGAGGTACTACTTCAACGCATAGACATGTCTCGTGGACGATGCTCTAGCGGAAGTGAAGGTAGCCACGCTGGTGGCAGGGTACTCAAACCTGCCTCGTCCCGTCTAAGAGCCAGCCGTGGAGCCTCCAAAGATCGGGACGAGGGTGCCATGCCCCGTCTCTGAGAAAGGAGATCCTCAGAGGGATTGGCCAAGGAGGTGCTGTCGCGAGGAGTATCAGTTCGGAGAACCAGGTCCGGGTGGGCCAGTACGGCGCAGCCAGAATGACCTGCTCCTCGTCCTCCTTGATCTTGCACAAGGTCCGTGCAAGAAGGCTCACTGGGGGAAACGCATATTTGCGAAGGCCCCGCGGCCAGCTGTGCGCCAGTGCATCCGTGCCGAGGGTGCCCTCGGACAGAGAGTAATACAGGGCGCAATGGTATGAGTCGTGGGAGGCAAACAGATCTATCAGTGCGTCCCCGAACTGGTCCCAACCAGCTGAACCGCTGAGGATGGAGTCGCCAATCTCCAGGGAGGGCTGGAACCGTGAAAGCTCGTCGGCTGCACAGTTCAGGACTCCGGGAATAAAATTGGCTCGAAGCGACCTCAGATGCTTCTGACTCCATAAGAGGAGGTGGCGGACGAGTTGCGACATACGGCCCGAGTGTAGACCACCTTAACGGTTGATGTACGCTACTGACGTTATTGTCAGATCGGACTAGTACGTGTTGACCCCTGAGCAACGCTCGGAGGGGTGCAGGGCAAGGCGTACTGCCAGCATCTCGAGGCAATAGACATGCCAAACTGCTCAACACTACATGCGAGAATCACTGAGCTTCAGGAGCAACCTTGCTCAACACCTAAGTGTGAAGAAATTCACTGAACTTCAGGAGCATTTCGCTCAACATGAGAGTGTGACAGCATGTCCATTGCGCATGGCGCCCCAGCCCGTGGAGGCATCTGTTTAGACAACAACATGCCGGGAAGCTCGTTCCAGGGGCACTCAGGCCCGTAGAAAACTGAGGTTCGACCACGGGGTGAGTACTGACGGCAGGTCGGAGTAACTGGTACTCGGAGGGTGCCGGTTGCCATGCCCACCTCGGGACTTGGCCGCGAAGCCAAAGCTGAAGCGGTGTCATATGAAGCAATCTGAGCGGCGGACCGCAGCTGCAGATGCCATATGCCCCAGGAGCCTCTGAAAAAATTTCAGTGGAACCGCACTCTTGTTTAATGGCTGAGTGGAGAAGGCGACCAAGTCCATACCTAGAAAAGAGCTCCTCTGCACGGGGCAAAGTTTTCTCCTTTCCCAGTTGACCCGAATGCCCAGACGAGCTAGGTGCCGGAGCACTGGGTCCCTGTATTCGCAAACCTGGTCTCAGGAGTGAGCTTAAGACAGCCAGTCACCGAGATAGTTCAGGATGCGAACCCCGTGTTCCCATGGAGGAACAACGGCTGCCTCAACAACCTTGTGAAGGCGCGAGGAGACAGGGCTAGCCCGAATGGGAGAACAGCGTACTGATATGCGCGCGCCCTGACAGCAGAACGTAGGTACGATCTGAGTCGAAGGAGAACGGAGACATAAGAGTAGGCGTCCTTCAGGTCGATCGCTGCAAACCAATCCTGTGGCCGCACACATCGAGAAATGCTTTTGGCCAGGAGCATCTTGAACGGCAGCCTGTGAAGGGAGCGGTTCAGATGCGTAGGTCCAGGATTGGCCGTAACCCACCAGACTTCTCCGGGACAATGAGGTAGGGGCTGTAAACCCGGACCTCATCTCGGCAGGAGGGACAGTCTCAAATTGCACCCTTCGCCAGTAGGGAGCAACCTCCGCTCTCATGATAGGGGCATATCCACCGACCAAAGTGGAGCGGACTCCCGTGAAGCAGGGAGGAGACCGTGCGAACTGAATCGCATAGCCGAGCCGATGGTTCGCACGACCCAGCGGAACAGATAGGGAAGCTCTAGTGCAGGCTCCCAACTGTGCCAGCGGAGTGAAGAACCACAGACGTCCCCCCGGTGGTGCAGCGAAGCGGAATGACCAGCCCAGACGAGGACGGCATAGCGGCCCGGTGTGGGGGCACGGTTATAACCGCACCCTGACAGAGGAGGCCAGGGAAGGACCAGCGTTCCACGGGGGCCTGCTCTGGCAGGGGTCTGGCGACAGAGGGGGACAGGGGCGAAACGGTCCGTGGACGGCACGCCGTGTCAACCACC
The DNA here is from genome assembly GCF_051911475.1 of Siphateles boraxobius. NCBI lineage: Eukaryota > Metazoa > Chordata > Actinopteri > Cypriniformes > Leuciscidae > Siphateles > Siphateles boraxobius. The sequence continues at coordinate 8,833,526 of NW_027508777.1, read as the reverse complement.
TCTGGGGCAGAGGGGGACGAGGAGAGCACTGCTTGTGGGCGGCGCTCTGTGTCGTCCGAGAACTCTGTATGCTCAGAGAGGAGAGAGTCAGTTCTTTCTGAATAAGGATTCTTCCCCAGCCCTCCACCGGGGAAAGGAGTGGCCCTGCTACCAACTCCTGGAAAGAACTGAGTCTCATCTCTGAGCAGTCCATCTCAAAAGTGCCGCTTAACCCGGCGTTTAGCGGGGTGCAGGGCTGGAGAGGGCTGTGGCATCCCCCTACAGTCTTCCAGAGCCAGGCCCGGGTGAACGGGCGGGGTTGGAACCGTGGGAGGGAGCCTTCGGCGGTGGGCAGACTGAGGGATCTGAGCGGACGGCGGGGCCGTCGGGCAGAATAACCTCAATCTGCTCACGGGCGGTTGAGAACTGTTGGGCAGAAGCACTCAACCACACCGCCGAAGAGGCCGACCTGGGAGATGGGGGTGTCGAGCAGACGGGTCCGCCCGACATCGTGCACATCAGACCGGTCAGCCCCAAAGTGGTGAACATCACCTGACTCCGAGAGCGTACGGCCACTTTCGTCGCTCGGAGAGCAAGGTCAGTGGCGGCGCGCAGCTCTTTGAAGAGCCTCGGGTCAGTCCCGCCCTCCTGCATGTCCATGAGCGTCTGGGTCAGGTAGACCAGCAGAACGGTCATGGGATGCAGTGAGGCAGCTGCCTGTCCTGTGGCACTTTAGGATTTCGCCACAGATTACTGTGACGAAAAGAACTACAGGCTTTGGACGGGTGCTTAGGATTGCGCCGAGAAGCACTCTGAGGACACAGTAGCCTTCAACAGAGCGTTCATCCGGGGGAACCCCAGTGTACCCATGGGCAGCGGCCCCTGAGGGGAGGAAAGGCGGATGAGACCAACGAGAGGACCCGTGATCTCATCATGCACGTCCGGGAGGAAAGATATTGGGGTTTGCCATGGACGCGTCGGCGGCCTCACCCAAAAACCAATCATCCCGGGAAAGCATGGCCGTCATCTCAGGATCAGACTCAGGCAAAGCCGTATGCACACCAGAGGGTGTCAGTTGTGAAGAGTCGTCATTTCCAGAAGAATCAAGCCCACCTAGTGATGCTGATACAGACACAGCATCATCCTCTGTAGCTTCAAATGAAAACACACGGGCCACCCGAGGGTAGACTCGTGGAATCATCAGTTCGCTAGCGGGCACCGTCATTAAAGAGGGGGGGCTGGGGCGTGGACACAGAGTCGGCGCCTTGTTCAAGACCAACACCCTCAGGTCACCCTGTCCAACAGCCGAAGATCGGGTAGTGGATGAGGGGACTCTCACTCTAGCGAGTTCACCAAGTCTCGACCTATATATGACGCGATGATCACGTTCCCAGAGAGAACAGGAGTCATCCACGAGCGCTGTTCAAGCATGATCAAAGCCCAAACACACTAGACAGCGCTCGTGCCCATCAGAGTCCTATACCAGTCCGCTGCAACCAGAAATGCACGGGCGAGCCGTCTTTAAAAAGACGTGCCGCGTGCAAGCTCTTTTATGAGAGGAAAAAAAAACTCAGCGATGTTGAAGCGCACAGGGAGACACACATAAACTGGCAGATCACTGCACAGATCAGCAGGCACTGTGAGCTCGCTGCAGATCGCCGTCACACCACCACCGGAGAGTGAAGCTTGTGTCGTAGAGCAAAGTCAGAGATGATTGTGGAGTGAAGAAATATTCTTGGCTCCGAAGCGAAAACATACCTGCATGTTGCCTTCGTCCTCCTTTATACCCACGCGGTGGGGCGGAGATACGCTATGCAAATTCCGCAGACCCATGGCATTTCATCGCCATTGGCTCGTTTTGTAATACTCGAAGTCGATAGGTGTTCTAAGCGAAACCCCCATTCGTCGTCATCCGATGTAAATCGGAGTGACTACGAAAGGGAACTAGTGTTACTTTAAAAACAATGTGCGTATTTGACGTCAAGAAAAGTGGGTGTCCACTTTAAATGGATGGTTCTAGCTTGACCGTGAAAATAATAGGTATACACAGTCTCTCACAAATTATTGATATTTTGGATTAAAAGTTTAAGGTTCAACATACTTTGAATCTCTACCCAAGTATACCAAGAGTAGGCCTACTTAGAGTTCAGCTGTGGAAAATAAAAAGTTTGATAAAATTACCCTCTGGGGTTCTTCGGAATTTTTTAAATCATGTTTTTTTTAAATCGTAGCTTTATCGGAATGGTACGAAACTTGGTGACTTTTATGGTACTTGGTATATGAACACACAAAAGAATTGGGGACTTGATTTGAAAAGTCTAAGTGGGCGTAAAAAAAATAGTCACACTCGGGACCTTCGGGTCAAAAATGATCGACCATCTACAAATCAGCCACGATGCAGAAAAAAAGCACACAACAGTGAAGGGGTGAATCTCTAAAACATCAAAAGTGCAAAACAGACACATACACTCTCACACACACATACTTATACACACAAAAACACACGCACACACAAATGAACGTGTGTCATTGCAAAAGCTAATTTTGGGAAATTTGTGAAATAAAAGCAATTATTCATCAATGTAAGGAATAAAAAGCACACAGCAATGAAAGCATGAGACTGTAAGCCATCAAGGTTGCAAAATAGACAACACACACACACACACACACACACACACACACACACACACACACACACAGACACCACACACACACACACACACACACTAACACACACTAACACACACAAACACACAAACACACACACACACACACACACACACACACACACACACACGCACACACACACACACACAGGGAAATATGAGACTGGTGAAACTGTAAAAGAGAAATGTGAGATTATGTGAAAAAAAATACAGTTACAGTTAGTTACAAATACAGTTAGTAAGTAAATAATATGTAAATATAGTTAGATAAATATACAAAGTGTTTTAAATATCATCCTAACTATATTTACATATTATGTGTATATTATTTATATATTCAATCAACATTAACTCTTATTCAAAAGGCAACAGCAATTATAAACAAAAAACTAAAATAACAGCAAAAGTATAATAATTGACAAAAAAATAGAGGAATAAAAAAGTGTTTTAAATATCATCCTATTTTCCATTTACTGTTTGATAATTATTATACTTTTGGTGTTATTTTAGTTTTTTGTTCATAATTGCTGTTGCCAATTTTGAATAAGAGTTACTGTTCATTGAATTGTAAAAAAACATAATTTTAATCCAACCAAAAAAACAAAAAACTTGACAGAAATAGTCTTTGTTAATCTCTTATTATATATTAAAATCCACAACCTGAAAAAAATAGGCAAATATGTGCAAAACAGCTAGAATTCAGAAGCCTTTCTATAGAGAGCTTCGTATCCGTCTAGTTGTTACAATATGATATTGCATGATAATTATGTTCACTACTTCCAACAGATGGCACCAATCTGATTTCAAAAAAATATTTCTATAGGCCTAGTCTCTATTTTAACCTGAAATACAGCATTAATTTAAAAAAATATATATATATATATATATATATATATATATATATATATATATATATATATATATATATATATATATATATATATATTATTTATATACATTTTCTATTATATTCAATGGGGACAAATGGATCATAATTATTGCATAAATATGAATTATTATCATAAAATTCTCATAAAACTTGACAAAATAGTCTTTGAGAATCTCTTATTATATATTAAAATCCACAACCTGAAAAAATAGGCAAATATGTGCAAAACAACTAGAATTCAGAAGCCTTTCTACAGAGAGCTGTAAATCCATCTAGTTGTTACAATATGATATTGCATGATAATTATGCTCACTATTTTCACCAGATGGCACTAATCTGAATTTAAAAAAAAAATCTATAAGCCTAGTCTCTAATTTAACCTGAAATACAGCATTAATAAAAAAAAAAAAAAAAAAAAAAATATATATATATATATATATATATATATATATATATATATTCTATTATATTCAGTGGGGAAAAATATATATATATTAATATATTTTATATTTATATATATATTAATAAATATTAATTATTATCATAAAATTCTCAAAAAACTTGACAAAAATAGAATCTCTTATTATATATTAAAATCCACAACCTGAAAAAAATAGGCAAATCTTTTCAAAACAACTAGAATTCACAAGCCTTTCTACAGAGAGCTGTAAATCCATCTAGTTGTTACAATATGATATTGCATGATAATTATGCTCACTACTTCGAACAGATGGCTCCAATCTGCTTTCAACCTTTTTTTTCTATAGGCCTAGTCTCTGATTTAACCTGAAATACAGCATTAATTAAACAATAATAAAAATTATATATATATATATATATATATATACACATTTTATATTATATTCAATAGGAGAAAATTGATCATAATTATTACATAGATATTAAGTATTATCATAGAATTCTCTCAAAACACCAAATAAAAAAATAAAAAATATTATTGAACAAAAATACATTTAATTGATTTTACTGGATTTTTTTATTTTAATTTTATTTTTATTTTAGGGGTCCGGTCACTTATGACTGTGAAGGTCCAATGTGTGACTGGAAAACGAAGAACCCCAGAGGGTTAAACAGCTAGTTAGTGTACCCAAAAATGAGCCATGTCAGTAACAACAGAAGCACATTACAATACTAGAACACAGAGCAGTTGCTGTTCTACCACTAGCATGCACCTTATATTTGCATCACACTTGAGCCCCAAACTTCTACCTAGGTATGTATACATTCAGCAGTCAGTTCACAAAGGTCTGGAGCAGTCCAAAGTTGTCCAGAGCTGTCTAGAGCATTCTAGAACAGCAGCACAGAAAATATGAAATTTCAATTGAGAATTGGATAGTGGAATTGTCCAAGTACTGGTGGAATTCATGACTAACATCTAGACTGAATTGTCAAAAATCTTAAGAGACTGCATGATATTTTCATCCTGCAAAACAAAAGTGGTATTATTATGCATCTGTTAAAAGTAATAAATGTTTCAATAAAGATAAAATGAGCCTTACTTTTTGGCAGCAGTCACTGAATTCATCAATAGTTATTACACCATCCTGGTTTATGTCCATTTTCTAAGGGGAGAAAAAAATGTAAAAGGCAGTCATTCAAATGCAGTTTTCTTTCTTATGTACAGTTGGGAGTAATCTAGTAATGCATATCAAAACGGACTTTTGATAGTGATTCTAATAAATATGTCTGCTGCATATCCAGCCTGATCTCAATAAAAAAGTGAATAATGAACAGATTAACGGAACCGGAAGTTACGATAGTCTTTTCTTCTCTATTTTGACATATATAAGAGTGAAATAATTTCTGAAACAAGAAAAAAATATTTAGGGCAGGACTTTGATTTCATTCTTTGGGAATTGATTGGATCATAGGAACTTAGGTATTGCAAACTAAGTGGAGGCAGATATGAATGCAGTCAGTTTGCAGTAAGTTGTGGAGGATATTCAGAACGTTTGGTGACATCTCGAGACAGATGGCAGCTAGAAAGGCGACACCTGGGCCAGCGCAGATGGCTAATCCTACACAGAGCTGAGCGGAGAGAAGCAGAAGGGAGAGGGCTAGGAAGTGGACTGCTTTTAAAAATAACATATTTGGACTAATTAAGCAGCTCCTTGGATAGAAACACAGTAGGCCCCTAGCCTACTAGCAGGATGAATTTGATCAACACCTTCATAATACTTTTAAAGACCAGAGACCAAGACCCAGGGCAGTCTGAGGTTGTGATAAGACCACCAAAGCCTAATGAGGGATTTTGCCTGAGGGGGGCATTCATAAAAGAAGTTCAGGATGTGCTGAGGAAAGAAAGTACACTGTAAAAAATTTACTGTAAAATTTACAGCAACTTACTGGCAATTTTGGTTTGCCGGTAAGCCTGTAAATTTTACAAGATTACCGTAAATCATAAACTACAATTAACTGTAAAAAATACAGCACACCTGTAAAAGCAGAAAAACAAGAGCAGCTGTGAATTTACAGTTCTTTATTGTATTATTTACAGTATGATTATTTGATAATTTGAGGAAACCGATTATCTTAAATTGGTCAGTTGACATTTCATATTTATACTGTGATTTTATTTCATTTGAGTCCACTAAAAAAATTAAATTAATTTAAATGAGTTAACAAAACATCTATTTAACTCAGTCCTCTTGCAGATAATTGTTAGTTAACAACAGCATACACCTGAATTGACGAACTTAACAAAAAGATCATCAATACATCAGCAACTACAATCACTGCCTTTAAATAAAGCAACACACAGCATAACATCGGTGTTTCTCTGCTCATCCTGAACTGAAGCACAGGCTCTACTCTTCAACACAATGGGTACACACAAAACGCAACAGAAACACTTTAAATCCCATCAGAACATTAAACACTAACAGATCTCCACTATATCATTATGTGCAAAAACACATAAAATCACACTTCATTTCAGCATTTACTCTCCTGAGCAGTCATTCCTATAAATATATATTCACATTTCACATTTATTGTCACATAAATACATGCACAGAAAATAACTTATTTTGTTTAGTAAATTTGACTTAGATTGTATAGTAAACTACTGACTTCCAGCCACAGCCATATATTTAATCAACTGAAAAGAAAAGAAGACAGTACATATCTAAAGATCTCAGCAGGGGAGGAGTAAATAACTCATTACCAGCATCACTTGTCAAGGTCTTTTAGAGAATTAACTGAGGTTTAGATGTTGATGATTTATGGTTTAGTTTGTAGTGACCATGATGGTGATAAGTGTTGGCTTTAGTTGGGCTGTTACCCTTGACATTGCAACATTAGTTTTTTTCTGGCTGCTTTACCTGTGTGTTTATAAGGCACAACAGTTATAGCAATAGAGCCAAGAGAAAAGAAATCTGGCGACTATGGCTGTGTATTGATGATGTCATCAAAAGAGCTTACAGATCGGTAGCACCTCAATTCACCCAGAGTTTAATGTCTTCTCAGTCATATGGTTCTTTCCATATAATTGATTAATATAGCGATTTTCCATAAGGCAATTTAACAGCATTATCATTTGAATGATTTTAAAAACAATATGGCATAGATAGTTTAAAAAAAACATTGCGTTATTAAGTCACACACAGACATCAACAATCAGCGTATGAATCTCAACAATGGTGACACTCAAATGAAACGCTTCATGTTGCAATGCATGCTGGGTATCACCTTAATACAGAACTCCCAGCATGCATTGCAGCATGCATAAATTATGCAGCTGAATTGTCTCATTTTCTTTTCTTCTTACCATGTGCTTTTATTTTTGTTGTTGTTTTTTGATGTGACTTTTTAGTAGCTTGATTTGTGATGTTCAGAGTTGATCTATCTATATTATTGTTAGAAATATCTTTCTCCTTCAGCATACAAAACAATAGTCTATGTATGATTTTTATACTAGGCAGCAAAACTGCCACGTCTGTACATTTTTCCTTTTGTGTTTAAGCTAAACATCTGGTATCCGTTAAGAGAGGACTACTCAGCCCCTCCTTTCTCAATGTTCGTTCCTTTCTATACATTGTGTGTTTGAAAAGCTCCTAGGATCCAAAGGATCCTGTGGAAATCTAACAGGATATTGCCCATATTAAGAAGCTGTTATATAACGTCTATATGATATCTATGATGTAATGTTTGATTTTATTGGTTAGACTTGTATTCTTTTGTTTAAGACTTTCACTATATAAACCCTAGACAAAGGATATTGGGTTGAGCTTCTACTCCAACCAGCGCTGGTTTATTGTATTATCTGTTCATAATAAAGGACCAAGAATTGGGGCACTTTTCGTTTGGACCATTTCATTTCCATTTCTAACAATTTGGGTTGCTCGTCCGGGATTTCTCCAGACAGGTAAGAATTACATTTTTTTTTACAAAAGAAAAGGTTGATTCTTCCTGTCTGCTGAGAAAATTTTACCTATAGTGCCGTGATTTTCACCATATTTGGTGAAATTTGTTTGTTTGTCCGTCGTATATGCGGGACGCCTGTCCGTCGTATATGCGGGACGCCTGTCCGTCGTATATGCGGGACGCCTGTCCGTCGTATATGCGGGACGATTTGTCCGTCGTATATGCGGGACGTTTGTCCGTCGCATAAATAAATGCGGGACGTTTGTCCGTCGTATAAATAAATGCGGGACGTTTGTCCGTCGTATAAATAAATACGGGACGTTATCCTCGTGTTTGTGTTTGAACGCGGGAAGATCGGAAGGAAAACTGATCACTTTCCTCTGTTTGGAAATATAGATTTGACACGAGATATTCGGTTTTTCTCTTGCAAATTATATTTCGATTTACCTTTGGTCTTGGTTATGGATAGATAATACATTATTTTATTTTATTATTATTATTTTTTTATTTTTTATTTATTTTTTTCTCTCTCTCTCTCTCAGTTTTTCTCTTCTCTTATTTCTCTCTTTATTGGCCAATTTACTAACACAATTAATTTTCTACTGCATGTTTTTTATTTTGCTTTCTATTTGGCCATACTTATTTGTTTAAGTTGCATCACGGAGAAATTTTTGTGTTGATAATGGGGAATAAAATTAGTCCACCGTTAAAAGATGAATCTCCGAAAGACTTTATGATTAGAAATAATCAAGCATTTTTTACGGAGCCATATTTGTCAAATTTAGCTGGCTGGTCAACTGGCAAAACACAATTAGATCCGTTTCCCCGTGACGGCTCATTCAAAGACGCGGATTTACGCGCAGCAAAAGATATGATTTTTGGAAATTGGGGCGACCCCGATTGGGATTATTCATACATGAAACAATCTTATAAAATTTGGAAGGACATGCAATGTTATTGGAACAAAGGTCCACAAAGAGTTGACAATACAGGCAATAATATGATTCCACAAACTGAATTGGCTGTGAGAGAGAGTGTAGTTTCTGCCGTCCTTTCTTCTCCGGCCGAGAGAGACAGAAATTCTCTGCTAGGGGAGGGGCTCTCGCAGCCTATGGAGGAAAAAAAAAAAGGCTCTCACAGTCTGTGGAACAGCAAGTTGTCCCGCAGCCTGTTGTAGCAAAAACCCCCCTACCTCCAAAATACGAGTGTATTCCGACTCTTTCTGAACCAACAAAAAATAGATTGTACCCCGATCTGACGACTGCGACTTTGTGTCCTTTTGTTGAAACTTCAGAAGGATTCAAAGTTCATCCGTTGCAAATTTCTGAAGTGATGGCAATTTCTAAGGAATTGCCAGACCCAGCACGGTCGCCACATCAATTTGTTTCGATGCTTAAACGCTTAACGGCGTACAGCCAACTTACTGGTCGTGATTATCGTTTTATTTTGACTAAAACGTTGCCTGCCGACATTACAGAGGAAGAATTAATTGCTGAGGTTGATTTGTTAGACCCAGTGAACGACTCACCACCCGTCCGGGGTATTGTGTTTAAAGATTCGGATCCTGTTGATTTGTCCGACCCCACAAGCGCATTTAGGATCGCTGATTACGGGGACTATAATCCCGACTGGATTTGGGCCAGTCCTGGTAAACTGAAACTATTTTTCAAACAACTGACTGCCTTTTTAGTGAAGTTGTCTTCTGCTAAACAGGACATTTCTCACGCAGCGAACACAAAGCAAAAGGTGGGAGAAAGTCCACTTGCATTTTTTAATCGATTTCGAAATGCTTGGATTCACGAATCTGCGATTCCTATTGATGAGGATAATTGTTTGTTGTTTGTGAACACGTTTTTGAATAACATGCACAACGAGACTGCACAAATGATTCGAATCACTACCACCAACATTAGTAACATTTCTGTTGATGAATTGGGAAGACGCTTGCGTGAACTTTCGTCTGCTGGGGCATTTGACCACTCCAGAGGAAAAGTTCCCGCAATGTTTCAAGTTAGTTCCGCTGTCCAAAATCGCCCGCCACCCAATGACAGAAGGGACATAATGTGTTTTTTCTGTGGGTGTCGCGGACACACGCAACGCTTTTGTAAGAAAAGAGCTGAGAGATTTCAGCGAAATAATGATAAACAGATGTTCAGGCGCTCTGATGGCCCGATGCCAAAACCCCCTCCCTTCATTCCTCCCTCTGAAAGACAGAGACCTGTTTATCCGAACGCATGGCAAAAGCAATGACTGTGCCGAGAAAAGGTGCTGCATTTTTCTGATAACTTTTCACAGATTTCAATGAGTTATGCAAACAAGTCAAATGTTTTGCCCTTTATTGAATTGAATGTTGACCACAAGCCATATGTTTTTTTAATTGACAGCGGCGCCTCCATCTCATCGCTGTCTTCTACTGTGTATGAGGGACCAATTACAGGAAAAAAACTAAATTCTATAGGAATAGACAATGTTCCTGTGGTTTGTAATTTGACACCAACTTTACCAGTTACCTCTAATGATGTACCATCATTATTCAAAATGCATGAGTTTGCAATAATTCCCGATTCTCCATTCTGCTTGTTAGGAAGAGATTTAATGCACAAGATGGGTGTTAAATTGGAATTTGACTCTGACTCTTTGCAACTCATGTTTCCAGCAGCCTTTTCTCTTACGACCGACACAGGAAGTGCTCCCTTCGAGGATGTGTCTGCAACTGAGCTCGGACAGGAAGTTGCTGGGGTAAACCCGAAACTGTGGGCGGCGCATAAGGATGACGTAGGCCTACTCGACATTCAACCTTATGTGGCTAATTTGACAACGAATAGGCCTGTGTTTCAAAAACAATACCCGCTTTCAAAGGAAAAAGAGGAGGGAATTCGACTTCTCATTGATCAGTTTCTGGCTCAAGGCATTCTGGTCCCCACTCATTCACCTTACAACACACCAATTAATCCAATCAGGAAAGCAAATGGTTCTTGGCGCTTAACGCAAGATTTGAGAAAAATTAATGAATTGATAAAACCACTTGCTCCCATTGTGCCAGATGTACAGACTATTATTAATTCTATTCCTTTGGAACATACATTTTTTTCTGTTATTGATTTATGCTCCGCCTTTTTCAGCATTCCTGTTGACCAACGAACACAGCCACTTTTTGCTTTCTGTTTTCAGAATTGCCAATACAGCTGGACTAGATTACCCCAGGGATTTAAGGACTCTCCGGCCGTTTTCTCCGCTGTAGTGCACGCAACGCTGAAGGATGTCAGACTCCCTCCTGACACCTGTCTGCTCCAATACGCTGATGACATTCTCGTCACTGGTGCTTCTGCGGACCTGTGTGCTGCTGCCACTACTATTGTCTGCAACGTTTTAGCAGAGGCTGGTTTCAAGGCATCTAAAGAGAAACTTCAGTGGGTGAAGAGGAAAGTCACTTACCTCGGCCATGAACTGTCACAAGGCCAAGTTCGCCTGTCGGCGGACAGAGTCAAAGCTATCGCTTCGTTCAAGCACCCATCAACACGAAAGCAAATGCAAAGCTTTCTGGGACTGGTCAATTACTGTCGATCATGGGTACCGAACTGTTCCATGTATGACAAAATCCTGCGAGATGCTACGCTGGATGACAAAGAGGACATTACATGGACAAGTGAAATGGACCAAGCGTTCAGACATTTAAAGTCCTCCCTGTTAAGGCCTCCTGCCCTCGGCCTTCCGTCCTATACCGACGATTTTCACCTGTACGTGCACGAAGGTGGGGGCACGGCCGCGGGAATCCTGGCCCAAGAGCATGGGGGTACCTTTCGTCCAGTAGCTTATTTGTCTAAAACTCTTGATCCAGTGGCTCGGGGACTCCCGGCCTGTTTACGTGCAGTGGCTGCTGCAGCGATCATGGTACAGGATGCTGAAAGGGTTGTTTTATCACATCCACTCACAGTTCACACATCACACCAAGTGGGAACAATTATGCGAAATATTTCTACTCAACACATGTCTGCTCAACGCCGTTCTGGCTATGAGGCTATATTATTAGCAACTGATAATTTAACATTTATTGAAAGTAACTTCTGTTATTCATGGCCCTACTGTACATCTGCACAGGTTGTTGACGGATGGTGAATTTGAGAGTGATGACCACGACTGCCTGACCAGACTCCAAACTTCGACTGCCTGCAGGCCAGATGTGTCTACATCTGTCCTGGAGGAGGGAGATAATTGGTATATAGACGGATCCTGTTTCAAGCCAAATGACAATTTATACTTGTGTGGATATGCTATTGTTGAATTACCTGATCGTGTAATTGAGGCATATTCGTTGCCATATAAATCAGCGCAAGTAGCAGAATTAATTGCTCTAACGAGAGCTTGTAAATTGGCAAAAGGTCAGTGCATCAATATATACACTGACTCCAAATATGCGTACGGCGTTGTCCATGATTTTGCTAAATTGTGGGAAGAAAGAAATTTCAAAACCTCCGACGGAAAACCAATTTCCCATCATAACATCGTGGCCGAGCTCATCAGTGCAGCACAGCAACCATCGAAACTTGCTGTTATTAAAGTACCTGGTCATAAAACAGGTGACTCAGATGAGGCTAAGGGAAACAGGTTTGCAGATGAAGTCGCGAAATGGGCTGCTAAAGAAGTAATACTTAGTCCATATGTAAATGAACAGAGCACCGAGGTGCCGATGATGAATTCGTCGCTAATTAATGATTTGGACATTAAAGTACTACAAGCTAACCCTACGCAAGCCGACCTAATTCATTGGGCCGCGAACGAAGTAAAACCAGATCAAGCTGGTATTTTAAGAGACAAGCAGGGTAGAATCGCTCTACCAGCATCCACCGTTGTAATGCTGTGCAGGCATTATCACGGGGTATCACACGTGTCAAAAGAAAAAGTGATCCAAAATTTGAATCAATCATACTGCATAGCAAATGTTCGAAAGAATACTTTGTTGATATTGGATGCTTGCTTGGTGTGTGCACAAACAAACAGACACAAGGCAACTCGCCATGACGCTTTACCGCATCCTGAGCTTCCTTTTCAATATTTACAGATCGATTTTACACATATGCCTCCATGTGGAAATAACAAATATTTGCTCGTGATTGTTGATCGATTTTCGAAGTGGCCAGAAGCTTTTCCGTGTGGTAAAGAAAACGCGCAGACGGTAGTAAAGGTTCTTGCAAAAGAAATTATACCGCGTTTCGGTATTCCAACCGTTATAGCAAGTGATAATGGAACTCCGTTTGCTTCAAAAGTCACACAATTATTAGCCAAAGAACTTAATATTAATTGGCACTTCCATATTCCCTATTCTCCGCAATCCTCAGGGAATGTGGAACGGACCAATAAGACGATAAAAGAACGTCTGAATAAGGCGTGTCTAGATACAGGCAGAAATTGGGTTGATTTGCTGCCTACCGTATTGACGGAAATGAGAATGTCTCCATCGGCAACCACAAAAATGTCTCCATTTGAAATTCTAATGGGTAGACCTTTCCCGACCCCTTGGGTCAGAGGTCGCGCTGGCAATCTCTCCACAGGTGACACGGAGGTGATCATTGCAGATTACGTGGATTCCCTAGTTAGAACGTTGAATGGCATAAATGGTGATGTCTCTCTCTCTCTCCCTCTTCCTTCAGAAAAGCCAACGCACCCGTTTGTTCCAGGACAGCAGGTGCTCATAAAGTGTTTGAAGCCCACGAAACTCGGTGAGCCGAACTACTTAGGACCATCCACTGTTATTGCTGTGACGAGGACAGGTGTTCTGACTGATCTCCAGCCCCAGTGGATCCATGCTAGCCGAGTGAAAGCAGCTCCATCCCAGGGGAACGCATAAGCCTATGCGGAAGCAGTGATCGAAACGAGAACGAGGAAGAGAAGTAGACGAAGAACGAGATTGCTGATTGAGATTAGCAATAATTATAACTGAATCCATTAAGATTCATCATGCTATGAATACTGTTGTATCCTCCCAATATGCTTTGATGAATAGAACTGTTAAGTATTAGTGATTTTGAAGGAAATGTTTGATTGAAGAATATCTCATGTATTATTGTACTAGAATGAGTATGCTGAAAAGTATGTGATACGATAATTCTATTATAATCATCTTATCAAAGTGGCCATTGTTAGAAATATCTTTCTCCTTCAGCATACAAAACAATAGTCTATGTATGATTTTTATACTAGGCAGCAAAACTGCCACGTCTGTACATTTTTCCTTTTGTGTTTAAGCTAAACATCTGGTATCCGTTAAGAGAGGACTACTCAGCCCCTCCTTTCTCAATGTTCGTTCCTTTCTATACATTGTGTGTTTGAAAAGCTCCTAGGATCCAAAGGATCCTGTGGAAATCTAACAGGATATTGCCCATATTAAGAAGCTGTTATATAACGTCTATATGATATCTATGATGTAATGTTTGATTTTATTGGTTAGACTTGTATTCTTTTGTTTAAGACTTTCACTATATAAACCCTAGACAAAGGATATTGGGTTGAGCTTCTACTCCAACCAGCGCTGGTTTATTGTATTATCTGTTCATAATAAAGGACCAAGAATTGGGGCACTTTTCGTTTGGACCATTTCATTTCCATTTCTAACAATTATGTTTGTCACCATAGTTGAGGTTCATATGCTGATTCTTGATACACGTGTGTTCCAGTTGCTTGAAGGGTTTTGTGAATCTTATATATGTCAAACACAACTTACCTGCTATAATCAAAACTGAACATCACCATGCTGTAGAATCACATACTATACCAATCAGTAAGGTGAAATCTATTACAACCTCACTTGCATAATCAGAACAAGTATTCTGATCAAGATCAGCCACTAGAAGTTGACTGATATTAATAGATGTCTATCAACACCTGAACATAATTTTGCTTGACTCTTATTGCCATATCAAATTTTTCTATTAAAAACATGGTTATAGCAGCCAAAGTAAAACTAATGTTCAACTTATCAAGAGTCAAGAGCCCAACTAAAGTAAACACTAATCACGATCATGGTAACTTCAAATGAAATATTTTCAATAAAACATCAACATCTAACCCTCAGCTATTTCTCAGTAAGTCTGATCATGACAGAAATAAAGTGAGTCTGGTTAGTAATAAGTGAAGCTGGTAATGCTGTTTGTGGATTTTTTTTAATCCTCCTCTGCTGAGATCTTCACAGATGTAATGTCTTCTTTTCTCTTCAGTTGATTTCCTCTAAGGCTGTGGCTGAAGTCAGTTGTTTCCTGACAAATCTCACAGTCAAATGTACTAAAAAAAAAGTAAAATTATGTGAATTACTTTATGTGATTTTATGTGTTTTTGCACATAATGATATAGTGGAGATCTGTTAGTGTTTAATCTGTTGGGATTTAAAGTGTTTCTGTTGAAATTTGTGTGTCACCATTGTGTTGAAGAGTAGAGCCTGTGCTTCAGTTCAGGAGGAGCAGAGAAACACTGAGGTTAAGCTGAATGTTGCTTTATTTAAAGGCAGTGACTGTGTATTTGCTGATGCATTAAAGTTATTCAACTCATTTATGTGTGCAGTTGTTGTGTAGTAGGATTTAGTTAAATGTATGTTTCTAGTTAACTCATAAAGTCTTTTTCTTAGTAGACTCAAATGAAATTAGCTCACGGTATAACTATTTAATGGCAAATTTCCTCAAATGAAATGAGTTGTCTCAGGTTTTAATTCAATGCATTATTAATAACAGTAACATACTGTAAATAATGCAGTAAAGAACTCTAAAATCACAGCTGGTCTTGTTTTGCTGTTTTTACAGGTGTGCTGTATTTTTTACAGTATAATTGTAGTTTATGATTTACAGTATTCTTGTAAAATGTACAGGCTTACTGGCAACCAAAATTGCCAGTAAGTTGCTGTAATTTTTACAGCAATTTGTTACAGTGTAAGGTCTAGGTCAGCTCCAGTCCTGGGGCATCATAAAAGGTGTACAAGCAGTGCCATAAGCTGTTACATCGGCTCTGGAATACTTTCAAGGTCATCTGGAGGAGAGAGGTAAAAAAGTACAGCAATGGCAGGTTGCAGAAAGATTGTAAATTCTTAAAGAGGAGAACACTTTAGGACCAGTTTGGAATAAAATATTTGCTTAGTGTTGATGGGAAGATTTTCTTCAGCATTTTAGCTAAGCGAATGGGTGATTTCTTCCTCAAGAATGGATATATTGCCACTTAGAGCACACAGGCATGGTCACAGAGCTACTCAGAGAAGCTAAGGAAAACAGGGGGTACTGTGGTGAGAACTGGCCAACAACTATGGCTCGATACACCACAAGCTGGTAGAGGAAACACTAGTAATAGCCTCATCCTAGACTACTACAGTAACTTTAGCCTGAAAGTCACTTCAGTATCAACAACATCAGAGTGGCATAGATTGGAGGTGGGTATCATTATGGGCTGTACCATCTCAGTGATCCTGTTTGCTCTGGCGATGAACGTTCTGGTGAAATCTGAAGAACCAGAGTGTAGGGCCCGAATCTAAGTCTGGGATTCGCCAACCAATAATTAATGCCTACATGGATGACTTAACAGTGACCACTGAGTCAGTGCCTGGATGCAGATGGGTCCTGAAGGGGCTAGAGAGGCTGATGGGATGGGCCAGAATGTCTTTCAAGTCAGCAAAATCATGATCCTTGGTGTTAAAGAAAGGTAGAGTAGTAAATACGTTCCGGTTCTCTATCTCAGAAGAACCAATCCCTACCCTCTCAGAGAAGCATGTGAAAAGTCTGGGGAAGATCTTTGACAGTAGCCTTGTGGATACAACATCCTTTAACCTGTTAAGCTTCAACCCCACATTTGAAAAATCCCCAGAAATGGCATACTAAAACATACAGTTCATGAACCCTTTGTACTAAAAGCAGAAGTATGATCTCATTTGAAAGCTGACACCTGGCCGTTTATTGTAAATGTAGAATTAATGATTTTCATAATGAAAAAATAGAAATATGAAATATCTTATTTCAGAAATATGAAATATCTTCATAAAAATAATATTGAAGTTGGCATTGTATCAATCTATGAATGCACTGCAGCTAATTCATTCAGCCCCATTTAGTCTCAGTCTCCCCTGCACACATTCACACCTCTCCGGCCTGGTTATGGCTCTAAATATGTTTTTCTTTTGTCTTCATTATAATTACTAACGACTGGTTATTCACACTGTTCACATTTGAAACTCTATCAAATGTTCTTCTTGAAAAAAGAAACATTTCAGTAAGCATTCTTATTTAGAAAAAATCATAAAAATAACAGCTAGGTGGCAGGTGCATCTGAGGGCTATGTAGCAAGTTAGCTTAGCACACCATCAATACATGACAATATTATGAGATTACAACTATGTTTGTTCTCCAAATTTACTTTATAGCGCAAGTCGAGTGTTTTAAATAACCTTCTGTGATCTGATTTGGCTTCAGTTAAAAAATCGGACAGAAAATATATTATTTAATAGTATTCTGCACAATGATAAAGTCTATATCGATTAGCATTACATTATAAATATAATCTATTATTATGAAAATACCTGACATGGCTCGAAGAACACAGGTAAATCAAATATCATTACAATCATGTTTATTGTCTTCAAAACGTCTTTATCTGCATGTTACAGCGATCTCTGGAAGCTTTGTTTTTGTGTCAGGACTTCCTGGGATGTCACATGATTATGGCTCTTCTTCGTGTGTTTCATATATGGACTGCATGTGCACACGGCACCCTCAGGCTGCCAGTAAGGATTGAAAACTCAGTACATCAGAGTATCCAGAGCTAATAATGATTACAACAGCCCATTTGGGTATAAATTCAATAAATATTATTCCTGTCTATATAAATCTGAAGTAAACCAATGAGAATCTATCAATATTTCTCCAAATCTGCACATTTTTGAGCTAAAAGCCCTGAGAGACGTTGTTTTGTCAAGCGCTGTCATGACGACCTCACAGGAGTTTTATTCTGAATGAGAGCGGCTGATGCTCATAATTCATATTAAAGGTATCGACTCATTTTTTGATTACATAACTCCTGACACAAATTAAGACACAACTGTCACTATAAGTTTCCTAGAATACAATAGTGGTCAAATACTGAAACTTGAGTCTTTTATCTTTTTAATGATGTATAGTTTGTCAAGGTAATAACTTAAAATCTGATAGTAACTTTGAACTATTTAAACAAAAAAAAACACTTCAGTGCGCCGGCGCTCTGCCATCGGTTAACAGGTTAAGTAGCATCGCTCTTAATGGAAATACTGTACCTGTGAACTGGGGCTCCCCATTAAATCTATTGAGGAGGACTTCAAGGTCCTGCGTGCAAGGGAGGTGTCACAGCTCAGAGAGTCAAGTGTCTCCAGAGAATAGGTAGCAGTTAAGACCAGCAGGAGGTAAAAAGCAGAGGGGGCAGTGGAGCATGCAGTCTCACGGCTATGCCATGGTGTCTTCGGGGGAGCAGTGGCCAGAGGAAGGCTGGATTAGAATAATTTGCAACCCCACATTATGACCAGGCTCAGGGAAAGGAGCACAGGCAACTGTTCCAGAATGATCTGAGAGCAATTGTTGAGGAGGAGCGGTCCAGCAGAGCAGTGGGAATGAGACAGCAATGTGCCTGGACTAGATGGAAGCAAGCTGTGGAGGGAAAGATCTTGTGGACAGACCTGTGGCAGTTATAGCCACACCGCATAAGGTTCCTAGTCCAGGCAGGCTATGATTTCCTTCCTAGCCTATCCAACCTGCACCACTGGGGCCTGGCTGATACAGCAGCCTGCTCCCTTTGCCAGAAAAAGGGGACACTGGAACATATGCTCAGCTGCTGCCCAATAGTGCAGGGGAATTGCCGGTGCTACTGGCAGCATGATTAAGGGCTCAAGACAGCATCAGAGCTGGAGAGAATCCAAGGACAACATCTCATGCAACAGCAGGGCTTCTCAACAACAGAGCAGGACTGGCAGCTGATAGTAGACTTGGACAGGCAACTCAGGAAACATCAGCATGTCGTGAAGACCACCCATAGATCTGCCATTATTCTAATGTCAGAAGCAATGAAGAACATTGTCATGCCCTCATCAGCGACTGCTACACACAAGCATGGAATGCAAGGTCCTTAGAGGTAGGGTGCAGAGGATCTTCAGGACAGTTCCTCTGTAGTGCTTATACTGAACTACAAAGCTGGGTTGCCTGAGGGTGTTTAATGTTCAGATGCTGTTTCAAGGGGAGGTTCAGGATTTTGATTAAATATTACAGGTGCACATGCATTTTGTGCATGGATAAATAATTTATAATAAACACTAATGTAACTATATATATATAATATTTGTTCAATTTGATTTATGGTGACTTTAATCGTCGCTGTCTCACTGCAGTTTCCAGGTTAAATATCCACAGAGTGGTGCCAAAAATATTATATTTGCCTTTTTCTTTATTATGGCTAACCCTTCACCTTAATTTTAAATTACAATATAATTCCAAAATTAAAGTATTTAAGGCACTCACAGTGCACTGATATATTATATTATGTTAAGACAGTAGATTAGGTCTATGCATGTTATTGTTGTTGCACATGCATCATTGCACTCATGGCTGTTCCTCTTTTTCTTACTCAACTCAAGTAGGTGGCAAGTGGCAGGTGGCAAGTGTGGTGTGCTTGTGGTGCTTTTAACATACATATTTATTATTAACTTTTTAGAAAATGGCCCTAAAATCGGTTTGAGGGCCATTTACATAGTTGCTATGCTCACTCAAATATACTTTTACTTAAAAATCAACTTGGTTATGGGAAGACAATCCTTATGAACACATTTCTCTATCCTTGTTGGTATCCAGCCGAGCGTAATGATAAAGGTGGCGTCAAAAGGCGACGAATGGCGACGAATTTAGCATTTGTATCTGCCTATTATTATCTGGAGATATACATCAATGCCAGAGCTTGATGCGGGAATACAGACCAAGGAATACGATGTCAAGTAGGCCCTCGGCATGTGCAAGGGTTTGCCCTAGACATCCAAACGCCGGGAACAAACTCCTATCCATGAGTGTCGCTGAAGGGATTGGAAACGTGCGTGGAGGTGCCGGGAGAAGTGGTGGAGATCCGGAGCTGGGAGACACGACAGTGATCCGGGAGCACGGTGCGGAGCAGGCTAGGAGATTGGATCCACAGGCCCCCGTGGAGCAGGCAATCTTGGAAGAGATGGAGGGTGTCTACAAAAAGATATCGAATGTGGATTCTTTCATGTCGGCGAGAGGACTACACCTGCTTCATCTCAAAGTCAGAAGCCTTCTCCCGAAAATCACAGAGATCCGACACCTCAGTAAAAACTGAAACGTGGGAATATTTTGTTTCACTGAGACATGGCTGGATGGCTCCATTACGGACACTGAAATTGAATTGGAGAACTATTTGGTAATTAGGAGAGATCGAAACCATGAAGGTGGAGGGCTGTGTATATATGTAAGAGCGGACATTGGTTTTAATCATAGAATGTACTTAAATAGTGACCAGGTTGAATCAGTCTGGTTGAATATTTTGGTACCGAAGAGTGAGTCCATACTAATTTGCGCATGTTACAGACCGCCAAACAGATCAAACACAGATCAAATACAGTTTTATGAACTTTTAGGGGATGTTTGCTCCAATTGCATGGACATGGTGAAATCTGAAGTTATCATGTTGGGGGATTTCAACATTGATTTTCAGAAAAGTGATGTTTCTGGGTATAAATCATTGATGAATTTCTGTCGCTCTTATAGTTTACATCAGCTGATTAATGAACCTACACGTGTGTGCTCTACCACCCAAACCACGATTGACCTTGTCCTAGTGTCAGACAAATCTAGGATAACTGAAAGCGGGTTATAAAATATGGGTTGAGTGACCATTCTATTATTGTCTGTACTAGAAAGATCAAGCAAGCAGTGCTCAACTGTCATACTTTTATAAAACCCCGGTCACTGAAAAAGTATAGCAAAGAAGCGCTGAATTGCTATTTAAATAAAATGAACTGGTCTAAGGTTTTGCTATGTAGTGATGTGGACAGAGCATGGTGCTTATTTAAAAGTATGTTTTACTGTGCGTTCACACCCGACGCAAATAGCGCGTCAAATTCGCGTCTAGTTTGACGCTTGACCACTTTGTGTTAATTCGCGCGACAAGAGTGAAACTGACGTGCTTAAATTTTGCTTCAAACTTTTGTTTTTATGCGCGTCAGGTTCACTCTTGTCGCGCAAATTAACACAAAGTGGTCAAGCGTCAAACTAGACGCAGTAGACGCGAATTTGACGCGCTATTCGCGTCCGGTGTGAACGCGCGTCAGAGGCAGAATTTTCAAAAGTTTCGAACCCCGTTGGCGGCCATCTTTTTACAAAATGTCTGTTGTTGATGGGTCTTTTATTGAGAGAGTCACCGCTCTGTATTTGTTCTGGAGAGCAGAACAGCGGCATAGGGATCATCATCGCCGTATTTGGGTCCACCAGACCCTTAGGAGGCGAACCCAGTTCAGCGAGTTTCACCATTTGCTCCAGGAGCTGCCTGGATGACGGCCGCTTTCAGCGGTACTTCCGCCTGTCCCGCGCCCAGTTCAATGACCTACTGTCCCGCATCGGAGCGAGGACCACCCTCGCCCTCGCCCTCACCCACCTAATCTGATATATTTTTGTTTTGATGATAAATGGAGCCAGCCTAGGTTACTACAAAGGTGATTAAACTGTCCTGTGTTTTTTTTTTCCTCACACAACACAGACACGGACTATGTTCTTGCACTAAAGTATGTTGGTTCTCTTTACATTAGAATAATAATAATGTTTCATATAATCTAGATTAGATATGGAATAAATAGCATACAAAATGAATGTCTCATATATTAAAATCAAGTTTTTATGTGGTAAAATATTTACTTCACCACGTGACATTAGCAAGCTGGCTCCTGATTGGTTAACGCGGCGCGAATTTCACGCAGAAGTTCAGATTTTTCAACTTGGGAGGCAGACGCGAATTTGCGTCAAACGTGTGAATGCACAAAAAGCACAAAATAAATCATTCGCGCGGAACGCGCCAGACGCTCAATTCGCGCTATTCGCGCCATTCGCGTGAACGACGCGCGAATGAGGTGAATTCGCGTCTACCGCGCCGCGTTCTACACCTCATTCGCGCCGCAGGAAATTGTTACGCGCGTAACGCATCTTTGTATCGACTTAACATTGAAATCACTCGCGCTAGACGTTCTATTCGCGTCCGGTGTGAACGCACCATTAGAAGCTATAGATAAAATAGCCACATATAAAGAAATTAGAATAAAGCAGAGAACAGAACCCTGGGTAAATGATGTTGTCCTTGAGGCAATTAGGCTAAGAAATAGGAAGTATGGGAAATTCAGAGAAAACAAGGATGAGCAGAGTTGGGCTGATTATAAAAAGGCAAGACATTAAATTAACAGATTAGTGGTCAATACTAAAAAGGCATATTTCAATGAAAAAAATGCTGAATACAGAATTGACTCAGGAAAGTTATGGAAATCCCTTAAGCAATTTGGCTACAGAATAAGGCTAAAAACAAAAAACACTAATATTACTCTAGATCTTGGCAACAATATTACATCAGAGAAGGAGATAGTGGCAGATAGCTTTAATAAGTATTTCTCATCAATTGCCAGGAAGCTTGTGGAAAAGTTACCTGGCCAAGACTGGTCAATATGGTGAAAGTCATGTGCAGGACTTTTACTTTCAGTTAGGCATCCAGATGGAGAATTTCTCTTTTGAAAAGGTGAGGGAGGCACTTGTTCTAGAGAAGCTGAAGAGGCTTGATGGCTCTAGAGCCACAGGATTGGATTCTATTCCATTTATATTGGTGAGGGATGCCGCTGAGATCATTTCTCTGAGCATTACTCATATTATAAACAGGTCGATAGAACAAGGATACTTTCCCAATGACCTCAAGATTGCCAGAGTGATTCCATTATATAAGAAAGGTAGCAAACTAGACCCTGGTAATTATAGACCTGTCTCAATTCTTGGTTGTCTGTCAAAGATCATTGAAAGGATCATTTTTGAACAGATCGATAATTACTTAAAATCACAAAACCTACTGTATGAGTTCCAGTCTGGCTTTTGTAAATCACATTCTACGGATTCCTGTTTACTGTTTCGAACTGACTATATAAAAAAGGAGGGAGATAATGGAAAGTTCTGTGGCATGGTCATGTTAGACTTACAAATATCCTTTGATACAGTCGACCATGATGTCTTAATGTCTAAATTGAAAGCCATGGGTTTTAGTGAATTAGCACTGAAATGGGTGGGCTCCTATCTGGAGAATAGAAAGCAAGTACTGGACATTGGGGGGAAAATGTCTCAACCAAAAGGCACGGACTGTGGTGTACCTCAAGGGAGCGTCTTGGGTCCCCTTTTCTTTCTACTATACAGTGAGGAAAATAAGTATTTGAACACCCTGCTATTTTGCAAGTTCTCCCACTTGGAAATCATGGAGGGGTCTGAAATTGTCATCGTAGGTGCATGTCCACTGTGAGAGACATAATCTAAAAAAAATATCCAGAAATCACAATGTATGATTTTTAACTATTTTTTTGTATGATAAAGCTGGAGTCCTTCTGCTTGCCTGTGAGTTTGGACTTTTACATCACTAGTCCATTAAGCTACGTTAAGCGTTGTACAGGTCCAGCAGGGGAATCCTGAAGTATTGAGGGAAACCCTAATAGCCTGCATGCAGCACATCGCCACAATATAAAGTTAAGGCAACTAAACAACCAAGAGAAATATATGTCAACCTCAAAAATTTAACATTGGATCTGTTTATCCGCATCGGGGAATAACATTATGATCTCGTTCACGGTAGAGAAATATGCATGTAGGCTACACAGGAAAAGTAACCGTGAAGGCACCGAATTTAACAAAAACAGCCGTCATAATAATCACAAATAAACTTACATTGCTGTAAATGAGTTTTATGAATGAATGACTTGCTCTAATTTTGCTGGTCTTCGTCAACAACAAGTGCTTGCACCCCCTGCTGGTGAGATCGACTAACAGCAGATGGAGAGTATGCTCGGCAATCTTCTGCTTTTCCTGCAGTTCCTGGACGTCAATGTTGAATTTACTGTCGAATTTGAACCACTGAATTTGTAGAAGCGAATTTGCAAAGCGAAATAAAATGGACCGAAAATTGCTTGTTGAATATTATAGGTTGTATTTTTAAACCGTTAGAATATTTTGGAAGTGAAATATGAATTGTGAATATGGATTATTGAATTTTTAATAATGAAAATGTGTTTGAAATGTTTTTAATTGAAATATTCACAGCTTAAATATTACCATGTTGAATTTCAGACCATAAAAATGCAAACCCTAAAAATACAATGAATTAAAATGCAAGCATGGTTAATGCAATGCCTATTTTTTTTCCAAGTAGTGCAATTCAACAGGCTTTTTATTTCAAAGACATTTGACATTATTTACTTCCATATTCCCCAACATGATCAAAGCTGAATTTTCAGCATCATTACTCCAGTCTTCATGATCCTTCATGATGAGAATTAATTTTAATATGCTGATTTGCTGCTCAAGAAACATTTCTTATTATTATCAATGTTGAAAACATTTTAATGTTTTTGTGGAAACCAAATCATTTTGCATTCAATTTTTCATGATGAACCAAGTTGAAAGAACAGCATTTATATGAAAAAGATTTTTTTTTTTAACAGTGTAAAACCCTTGACTGTCACTTTGGATCAATTTAATGCATCGATCCTTGTTGAATAAAAATATTAATTTCATTAAACAAATCATACTGACGTCAACATTTTGAACCGTTATGTAAACTTTTAATTTGTTTATTGCGAAATAACTCCCCATTGTTTCTCTGTCATCTAAGCAAGGCTTCGTTTCCCAAACGCACTGAGACAGAAGCACCAGCAGCAAACGCTCTCTGTGATTGATTGGTTTCGCCTTGTATCCAGATGACTAGGAGAAATAGTTCTACCCTACACAATTATTCGCTTATTTTTAAACTTAGAAGCTTTTTTACGCACTGAATTGCGTTCTAAATTGATAAAAATTACTGAAACACAACATCCTCAGTCACATATGCAATATATTTATATATAAATATAATTTTGGACACAAGAGGGCAGTATAGCCCTATTTATGATTTTTTGTTTAAACTATCACCCGAAGAGACAACCCGAAAACGAAAAAAATCCGTCAGCAATTTAGCATCCTCAATGTCTTGACTTCACGCTGACCGAGTTTGGTAACAATTGAATTAATTGCCTTGGAGGAGAAGTTAAAATTCTAGAGCAATCGTTTTGCAAACAACCCATAATAGCCGACTTCCTGTTGGGCTGGCGTAAAACTTGACCGAGGGAAAGTTGTTCGGCCCGATGAGATCTATATGATCTATATCTATACTGAGCCCCTGCACCACGCCTGTTTCTGAAACTTTGCACATGTCTACTGGCTAATAAATTTGATGTGTATGTTGAGTTTCATGCAATTTCAAGTATGCTAAGAGTCTCAAAAGCATCAAAAAAGAATCTTAAAGTTTGATGCGTTACCACGGCAACAGTATCTAAGATATCAATAATCCTTTCACAGGTCTAAATCTGCCGTGTGTTTACATTATACACATAAAGTTTTAAGCAAATCGGGTAAAAATAAGAGGGTGATTTAAAAGCATTTTGAAAGTGATACACTTCCTGCTGCCAGTTGGTGGCGCTATAACTTTGACTCACAATAGTCACATCCATGTGATCGGCCTCTTACAGTGAAAACACTGCTGAAGTTTCATCAAGATCAGTCAATGTATGCAGAGGTTATAACACACTTCCTGTTTCCATTATTCGCCATAAATTCGTTTCCTCGCCACGGCCAAACCGTTCGAGATATCAAAATCCATCCTTTCCATCCTCAATGTCTTGACTTCATGCACACCGAGTTTGGTGACGATCGGGTGAATTCCCAAGGAGAAGTGTTTCAAATTCCTGAGCATGAGTTTCCAAACAACCCATAATAGCCGACTTCCTGTTGGGCTGGCGTAAAAAGTAAGAGTACGAAGGATATATGAAACGATGAGATCTATATGTGTACCGATTTTCATATTAATTCATGCAAGCGTGTTTGATATATGGACATGTTTTCGAATCCCGTTCCAGGGGGCGCTGTCGAGCCCACCTGCCACGCCCGGGTACCATCTTCCGTCCGGCCCTGATGGCCGCGGGTTCTGACCCGTGTGCAAAGTTTCAAGAGTTTTTGAGCACGTTAAGGCCCCCAAAAGTGCCCAAAAGGCAGTAAAATAATAATAATAATAATAATAATAAATATAGCTGCGAGCAGCGATTGCGGGCCCAAGCCGGTGGCACCGCCACCCCGGTACCTTTACCTAAAGGCACCGGGGTGGCGGTGCCGCCAGCTTTGGCCCTTCATCGCTGCTCGCATCTATATTTATATATATATATACATGTATATGTATATATATATATATATATATATATATATATATATAAGAAGCCGCTGACACCGCCACCCCGGTGCCTTTAGGGTTATTGTGCACGACGTGCAAAAACGTAACCCCGCTTTGACTGTTGAAAAGAAGTGTGCTGTAGAGCTTGCATCAGTGTGGGCTCTGCAAAAGTGCGCATCGAGGGCACTTATCAACCACAAAGTATGCGTGAGCCAGAGATCAAGTCAAGTCTCAAGTCCCTACCATCAAGCAGAGGTGGAAAGTCCAGGGGTCAGAAAGTAAAAGTCCTTCCATATTTTTATTCCACCCATGAACTCACACAGCAAAAACTTCAGTGTTAAATCAACTTTCCTAAGAGTTCATTTGGCTCCATACTCAAGAGTGTTAAAGTGTTAAAATGAGTGTTAAATTAACACTCAATAGTGTTAAAGTTAATGAGATAATTAAGTGATTGATTGAGTGATGATTGACCACTATTGAAGACACCTGATGTTAACAAGCAGAATCACTGAAGGAGAAAATCACAAATTGTAAGCCAGCGTTGGGTGTGGGTGTATTCACAACACATAGCATACGATATAATATCTTAAGATTATTCATCATTATGTTGTCTCTGCCTTTTCTGTTTTAATGATATTCAGAACAGAAAAACTAAATGTTCCTTATAATTTTAATTAACACTAACTTTATTCTCATCTGAATTATAAATAATTGATTTCCGTATAAAATGATTTCAGCGCCTCTCTCTCTCTCTCTCTCTCTCTCTCTCTCTCTCTCTCACTCTCTCTCTCTCTCTCTCTCTCTCACAAACACACACACAGTTCTATCGCGCCAGCGCGCCTCTCTCGCGCGCACACACACACTCCAGTTTAAGAGAGAGGCGCGCGCCATCAAACTGTGTGTGTGTGTGTGTGTGTGTGTGTGAGAGAGAGAGAGAGAGAAGCGCGGGCGCGATCGAACTGTGTGTGTGTGTGTGCGCGCGTGTGAGAGAGAGAGGCGCGGGCGCGGGCGCGATCGAACTGTGTGTGTGTGTGTGAACAGTGGAAACATACTCCGCCATTTTTTTCATACAGGACATCATTCAGACTGCAAACTGTTTACTTACATTTGTGTACACTCGCTATAAAACACAACATCCTCAGTCACAGAGAGAGAGGCGTGCGCGATCGAACTGTGTGTGTGCGTGTGTGAGAGAGAGAGGCGCGGGCGCGATCGAACTGTGCGTGTGCGTGTGAGTGTGTGTGTGAGAGAGAGAGGCGCGGGCGCGATCGAACTGTGTGTGTGTGTGTGTGTGTGAGAGAGAGAGAGAGAAACGCGGGCGCAATCGAACTGTGTGTGTGTGCGCGTGTGAGAGAGAGAGGCGCGGGCGCGATCGAACTGTGTGTGTTTGTGAACAGTGGAAACATACTCCGTCATTTTTTTCATACAGGACATCATTCAGACTGCAAACTGTTTACTTATATTTGTGTACACTCGCTATAAAACACAACATCCTCAGTCACAGAGAGGGAGGCGTGCGCGATCGAACTGTGTGTGTGTGCGTGTGAGAGAGAGTATGGCGAGTGGATAGTGCCACAGATAACCTAACAAAGGAGACTGTCGTGTGACAGCTACGTGTGTGGATGTGCATAGGGTACTCCGTCAGTGCACAAAGTCGTCGATAAGCCCATCGCCGTCAGCCTTGATTTTTTTTTCTTTCTCAAACTTCGACTTCTTCTTCATTTTTATTGTCGGTTGGCAAACTAGCTGAGAGGTGCATTAGCGCCACCAACTGGACTGGAGTGTGTACAGGCCTACATGCTCCAGCCTTCATTAAAAGTGTTGCTGTAAAATTTAATTTTACATAGAAATTTAAAAGGACGGTAATCTAATGGATATTTATTCGAAGATATTAATGAGCTTAAATTTGTAAGTTATGTCAGCTGAGAAGTTTGTACTATTAAAAAAACACTAGGCTACTTTAGCTTTGTTGATATGATGTCTATGTCCAAATTTGTAAAAGGCTCTTTTGTAAATCAAACTAAAAGGAAGTGTGAAAATATTCTAGAAATATGACCACTGTTCAATGAACTCCTTGAGGCAAAACACTTTTACATAGTTTTAACCTCCCCTCTAGAGAGTAACCATCAAATCTTCTCTTTTTCATCTTTCCTATTTGCAGTTTGTATTTGTATGCGTTGTATGCATAGACTATATGTATTCCTGTATGTTGCATTGTTAATACTGTTATACTAATATAGAGGAAAAAAATATTTCCTATTTGTTCTCTTCAGTGGAGTGATTCAATATGTCTTGCTGTTTTGTTATTTCAAATAAGGGCAGGAGGAGTGATGGAGGGACTCATAAGGGCAGGTGGAGTGATGGAGGGACTCATAAGGGCAGGTGGAGTGATGGAGGGTCTGATAAGGGCAGGAGGAGTGATGGAGGTTCTCATAAGGGCAGGAGGAGTGATGGAGGGTCTCATAAGGGCAGGTGGAGTGATGGAGGGACTCATAAGGGCAGGAGGAGTGATGGAGGGTCTCATAAGGGCAGGAGGAGTGATGGAGGGACTCATAAGGGCAGGAGGAGTGATGGAGGGTCTCATAAGGGCAGGAGGAGTGATGGAGGGTCTCTTAAGGGCAGGAGGAGTGATGGAGGGTCTCATAAGGGCAGGAGGAGTGATGGAGGGTCTCATAAGGGCAGGAGGAGTGATGGAGGGACTCATAAGGGCAGGAGGAGTGATGGAGGGTCTCATAAGGGCAGGAGGAGTGATGGAGGGTCTCATAAGGGCAGGAGGAGTGATGGAGGGTCTCATAAGGGCAGGAGGAGTGATGGAGGGACTCATAAGGGCAGGAGGAGTGATGGAGGGACTCATAAGGGCAGGAGGAGTGATGGAGGGATGGAGGGACTCATAAGGCAGGTGGAGTGATGGAGGGACTCATAAGGGCAGGTGGAGTGATGGAGGGACTCATAAGGTAGGAATCCAAAGTAGGCATATTGGAACGCACTTAAGTCCGAATCTCGCGATAATTAGTACTTCACCCAGGTAATTCTCGCCTACTCTTTTGGATTCATACATACTTTTTTCGCTCGCCTACTCTTTTTCCCATACTATATAGTAGGGAAGTATGCGGTATTGAACGCAGCTTCTGAGTAACGTATTCTGAATAATTGGATTACTTCCACATTGAATTGAATTTTTTAAGTGTAGGAATGCGGAATGGTGATGCGGTGGTGGCGTTGTAGGGATGGCGCTGCAAATAAAACACCTAAAAGCTGTCACAAAGAACCTGCAAAAGTATAGCTATTGATTATGAATAGCCTATGTAAAATATAGCAAGGAGATATTTTAATTGTTTATTAATAAACAGTGTTTTCTGTCTGTGTCACTGTCGCCTGCAAAGATTAAGTTGATGATGCTGACTCGCGATCTTTGCAGTAGCCTAGGCTAAGCTAGTGAAGCTATGCGCATTTCATACGGATTACATAAGCAGAACGCAGTCTGTTTTGTTTCGTTTTGAATTGTTCTGTTTAAACGTAGACATGACTGTGAGGCAAGTAGCCTATAATAGGCCTATTACGCTATAGTCCAGTCATTTTAAGCCAAAATGGGGGTCAACCTTGAACCTTAACCTCTTAAATGAACCGAAACTTAGTAGTCCAGTCATTTTATGAAAAAAGGTTGAACAAATTGCAACAGAAGCAAACTCAACTGATTTTGTATCCTCAATATGTCCTGAGTAAGGGAAAAAAGCCCCGAAGAATAACTTGCAATAGCATAGATTATCCAAAATAAGTATACATTTGCTAATACAATTTCTAATAAAAAATTAAAAAACGTTTCATGAAAATGAGCAGCAGCAAATTGTTCAGCCAAATGGGAGCTATCACTGTTTCTGTTGGTCTGCTGTGAACTTGTACACACTATTTTTATAGGCTACACTAAAACTACACCACTCTCAGTGACACAAACCGTTGTGTTTACACTGCCATGCTCACATACACATCAAATGGTTAAAAACCCTCATCACAAGGCCTATTCAAAGACAATGGCACCATCTAGTGGATGAAAACTGCAATAGACGTTACAACAGAAACTTCAAAAACTCAATTAATTGTGGGGTTTACTTAATTAAATATTACATTGAGTGTGTTTTTACATTTATTCGTTAATAGACTATAGCTCTAACTTAAACTAAAAACTAGCTAAACAACAAGCTACATGTTTTATTTACATAAATGTTTTCCTCATATTTGATGCTGCCATAAATGTTTTGTTTTTCAATGGTAAATCATTTTAAAAACACAGCTTGAGAGGCAGTTTAATTGAGTGCTGCAAATTCAAACATGAGAACCAATCAAAAGCACCAGAACAGCAACAAACTTTACTAAACAACTGTGGCTGGAAATGGCAAAGGAAGACAATGTGCACATGAAATACACATAATGCAACAAAAAGAATATTATTCAATATATAGCCAAGCTTATTAAAGAAAATATTCATATGGCATCATTTAAACATTTTCATAAGAAATTGTGATTTAATTACATATTTTACCAGTAGGCCTAACTGTAACAGATAACACTTACATTTACAGTATGTTGTAATTAAATTATTTGACTAAATTGCATGTATGTAGTTAGCCTAATCCCCAACACTGCCTGTATGTTTGTCTACAGTTGAACATTAAATGGTGTTCTTCTAGGTATAGAATCATGGGAGCTTTATATTATGAGCATTAAGTGAGTCGGAAATTACGTTTGTATCATTGTATAATAGTATGCTGGTTTCTCTAAGTGTAGCATCCCGATGGAAAATGAAGAACTTCACTGAGGGTCTTAAGATTTTTAATTTGCTGTCTTGTACTTCAAGAACAATGTAATTGCTGAAAAAGTGCAGACATAAAGCAACATATATCTTATAACTCCTTTAGGATTACATTGATTAGTAACGCATTTGCATGATCAAAATAATCCAAATCATTATGCAGAAATATGCATGTAAAATACTTTGTTGCCAATAAAATAACCAGAGGCAAATGCCTATAACAAATAGCCTACAGTTAATAACAGAAATTGAATGAAACAGCTCTAATACTTTATTGATTAATTTTATAAGTAACTGTAGACCTAATACAACCATTTTCACATTGTGGGGAAGTGAAAGCATTATCTTCTGTTGGCACAGTGAATCCAAACAATCAAGCACAACACATGAACTGTGTTATGAACTGTAGGCTACTCCAGAGTTCCCAGTCGCCAGAGGAATAAAAGCATTTATAACAGGCTGTACAAGACATGACTTGAATTCACTCAATAAAGTTAAAATAAAGTTACACTGACAATGGGTACTGGTGGCGACGTACTTAGTGACGACGTGTGTGTCACACGGCTTTGAGGCGACGTACCTAGTTCAGACGTTGTTAGTAGGCGTTATTTTTTACTGGAATTCTAATATACGTCGCCGTGACGTCGCCACCGGAAGACGTTCCTCCTGTGACGTCGCCGCCAAGTCGCCGCTAAGTCGCCGCTGGTCTCCCGTCGGCAGTCCCAATCAATCCCATTCAAAAATCCACACGTTCTGGCGGCGACGGCAGGGTAGACTTCTCCTTCTCCTTCTCCTGGTAATCCATGATTTGGCACTAAATACTCGCCATAGAGAGAGAGGCGCGGGTGCGACTGAACTGTGTGTGTGTGTGAGTGTGCGTGTGTGAGAGAGAGAGGCGCGGGCGCGATCGAACTGTGTGTGTGTGTGTGTGTGTGTGTGTGTGTGTGAGAGAGAGAGAGAGAGAGAGAGAGAGAGAGAGAGAGAGAGAAGCGCGGGCGCGATCGAACTGTGTGTGTGTGCGCGCGTGTGAGAGAGAGAGGCGCGGGCGCGATCGAACTGTGTGTGTTTGTGAACAGTGGAAACATACTCCCTCATTTTTTTCATACAGGACATTCAGACTGCAAACTGTTTACTTATTTGTGTACACTCGCTATAAAACACAACATCCTCAGTCACATAAATAATATATTTATATATAAATACAATTTTGGACACAAGAGGGCAGTATAGCCCTATTTATAATTTTGTGTTTAGACTATCACTGGTAGAGACCCCCCCCCCCCCCCCCTTCCTTCTCACCCTCCCTACACAGACACACACACGCACTAACAGAGAATGGCAGGGAACACTCTCTCTGTCAGAGAGAGGGAGAAATAATGCTCAGAATCCACATTCAAACCAAAATATCTGACTTCATGTTGGTCAGAGCTAATAACTGTAAATTAGAAAGTTGTTCGGCTTGACGAGAACAATATACACGCCAGGTTTTGTAACTGTAGGTAAAATTATCTAAGTTATAACACACTTTATGTGTCCTTTTTTAGTCATAAATTCATTTGCTCGCCACGGCCAAACCGTTCGAGATATCAAAAATCCGTCCGCAATTTAGCATCCTCAATGTCGTGACTTCATGCTGACCGAGTTTCGTGGTGTTTGGATTAATTCTCTAGGAGAAGTATATAAAAAATAAAAGCATGCATTTTCCAAACAACCCATAATAGCTGACTTCCTGCTGGGCTGTCTTTAAACTTAGAGTGCGAAAGTTGTTTGGCCCGATGAGATCTAAATATGTACCGAGTTTCATATTATTACATGCTAGCATGTTTGATATATGGACAAGTGTTTGAATCCCATTCCAGGGGGCGCTGTCGAGCCCCCCAGCCACGCCCTACGTATTGCACACGTATTCGCCATAAATTCGTTTCCTCGCCACGGCCAAACCGTTCGAGATATCAAAAATCCCCTGGCAATTTTTCATCCTCAATGTCTTGACTTCATGCACACCGAGGTTGGTGACGATCGGGTGAATTCCCTAGGAGAAGTGTTTCAAATTCCTGAGCATGAGTTTCCAAACAACCCATAATAGCCGACTTCCTGTTGGGCTGGCGTAAAAAGTAAAAGTACGAAGGATATATGAACCAATGAGATCTATATGTGTACCGAGTTTCATAGTATTACATGCAAGCGTGTTTGATTTATGGACAAAGATTTTTTACCACTTCCAGGGGGCGCTGTCGAGCCCCCCTGCCACGCCCGGGTACCAGCTTCAGCCCAGCCCTGATGGCCGCGGGTTCTGACCCGTGTGCAAAGTTTCAAGAGTTTTCGAGCACGTTAAGGGCCCCAAAAGTGCCCAAAAGGTAGTAAAATAAGAATAATAATAATAATAATAATAATAATGATAAATATATATATAAATATAGCTGCTCGCAGCGATTACGGGCCCAAGCCGGTGGCACCGCAACCCCGGTGCCTTTAGTTACCTAAAGGCACCGGGGTGGCGGTACCACCGGCTTTGGCCCTTCATCGCTGCTCGCAGCTATATTTATATATATATATATATATATATATATATAAAAAGCCGGTGGCACCGCCACCCTGGTGCCTTTAGGGTTATTGTGCACGACGTGACACAAAATATCTGCTGGCTATCTACTGATGATGTTGTAGAAATAGTGCGCTCTGGTTGGTCTGGATTATTCGGGATCTTTTATTTTATACAGAAATAAGTTATTTATAATTCAGATGAGAATAAAGTTAGTGTTGATTAAAATGAAGGAAAACAAATATATTGATCTGAAATATAACACATTAATTTTAAATTTATTTAGGTTCAATTACCAAACATACAATCTTAATTTAATTTAAAGCAAACAATACATTTAAAAGATATGGGTTGTATGCACTTTTTTTTCATAAAAAAAGATATATATCCAAAAAACAAGGCCTTAAAGGGTTAAACTCTTGTCACTGTAACAGACACAATCTCTCTCTCTCTCACACACACACACACACACACACACACACACACACACACACACACACACACACACACACACACACACACACACACACACACACACACGTCAAGTCACTTCCATTTTAGATGCAATATTGAACAAGCAGAAAATTCGGATTTTCTGCTCTGAAAATATAAATAAGCATAAAAATTGAATAAGCACTTTTAATATTCTAAACAGAATAAGCACTAGTCGCTAATGAATAAGTACTAGTACTTAATGGAATAGATACTAGTATCTAAAAAATAAGTACTAGTAGCATGAAAACAGAGACTAGTAGGTTAAAATGATAAAATGTTAAAACGGCTTGCCATATTGGCTCAGAGAGAGAGAGAGAGAAAATGACCTTTTAGATACTAGTACCTATTAATAGATACTAGTATTTATTCAATAAATACTAGTACTAAGTCATTAGATACTAGTACCTATTAAATAGATACCAGTACTTATTCATTAGCTACTAATACGTATTCAAAAGAATATCTAAAGAATAAGCACTAGTATCTAAAGAATAGGCACTAGTACTAAAGAATAAGCACTAGTCGCTAATGAATAAGTACTAGTACTTAATGGAATAGATACTAGTATCTAAAAAATAAGTACTAGAAGCATGAAAATAGAGACTAGTAGGTTAAAATGATTAAATGTTAAAACGGCTTGCCATATTGGCTCAGAGAGAGAGAGAGAGAGAGAAAATGACCATATTCAAACCAAAATATCTGACTTCCTCTTGGTCTGAGCTAATGACAGTTAATTAGAAAGTTGTCCGGCTTGATCTGAACATTATGCGTACCGAGTTTTATGATTGTAGGTAAAACTATAAAACTAACCCCCCCACTTTTGTCAGTAGGTGCTACTGAGTCCCTGCACCACGCCCGTTTCTGAAACTTTGCACATGTCTACAGGCTAATAAATGTGATCTGTCTGTCGAGTTTCATGCAATTTTAAGCAATTTCAGGCATGCTAAGAGTCTCAAAAGCATCCAAAAAGAATATTAAAGTTTGATGCGTTGCCATGGCACCAGTATCTAAGATATCAATAATCCTTTCACAGGTCTACATCTGGCGTGTGTCTACATTATACACATAAAGTTTGAAGCAAATCGGGTAAAAATAAGAGGGTGATTTAAAAGCATTTTGAAAGTGACACACTTCCTGCTGCCAGTTGGTGGCGCTATAACTTTGACTCACAATAGTCACATCCATGTGATCGGCCTCTTACAACGAACACACTGCTGAAGTTTCATTAAGATCAGCTAATGTATGCTGAAGTTATAACACACTTCCTGTTTCACGTTTCTCGCCATAAATTCGTTTCCTCGCCACGGCCAAACCGTTCGAGATATCAAAAATCCCCTGGCAATTTTTCATCCTCAATGTCTTGACTTCATGCTGACCGAGTTCGTGGCATTTCTTTGAATTCTCTAGGAGAAGTACTTTAAATTCCATTGCATGCGTTTTACAAACAACCCTAAATAGCCGACTTCCTGTTGGGCTGGGGTAAAAAGTAAAAGTACAAAGGATATATAAACCGATGAGATCTATATGTGTACCGAGTTTCATATTATTACATGCAAGCGTGTTTGATTTATGGACCAAGTTTTCGGACCCCGTTCCAGGGGGCGCTGTCGAGCCCCCCTGCCACACCCGGGTACCATCTTCAGCCCGGCCCTGATGGCCGCGGGTTCTGACCTGTGTGCAAAGTTTCAAGAGTTTTCGTGCACGTTAAGAGCCCCAAAAGTGCCCGAATAGTCGTTAGAATAATAATAATAATAATAATAATAATAATAATAATAATAATAATAATAATAATAATCCTTAGGAAAACAATAGGGCCTTCGCCTTTTCAAGGCTTTGGCCCTAATAATAATAATAATCCTTAGGAAAACAACAGGGCCTTCGCCTTTTCAAGGCTTGGGCCCTAATAATAATCCTTAGGAAAACAATAGGGCCTTCGCCTTTTCAAGGCTTGGGCCCTAATAAATAATCCTTAGGAAAACAATAGGGCCTTCGCCATTTCAGGGCTTGGGCCCTAATAATAAATAATCCTTAGGAAAACAATAGGGCCTTCGCCCTTTCAGGGCTTGGGCCCTAATAATCCTTAGGAAAACAATAGGGCCTTCGCCCTTTCAGGGCTTGGGCCCTAATAAATAATCCTTAGGAAAACAATAGGGCCTTCGCCCTTTCAGGGCTTGGGCCCTAATAATCCTAAGGAAAACAATAGGGCCTTCGCCTTTTCAAGGCTTGGGCCCTAATTACCTAAAGGCACCGGGGTGGCGGTGCCGCCAGCTTTGGCCCTTCATCGCTGCTCGCAGCTATATTTATATATATATTTATAGGGTTTATATATGCCTTTAGGGTTATTGTGCACGACGTGCAAATACGCAACCCCCGCTTTGACTGTTGAAAAGAAGTGTGCTGTAGAGCTTGCATCTGTCATTGGTCACCATCTATTTCTGCACTACAGTCCCCAGAATCCTCTTTGGCGCACCTGCAATCACTTTCCCCTAAATTATCACCTACACCTGGTCACTATCAACAACCTCATTAACCAACACTTAAAACACTCACGATAGCTCCAGTCTATGTCAAGCCTCCAACAGGAACTGACCTTATCCCGTTGTATCC
This sequence comes from Siphateles boraxobius, assembly GCF_051911475.1. Classification (NCBI taxonomy): domain Eukaryota; kingdom Metazoa; phylum Chordata; class Actinopteri; order Cypriniformes; family Leuciscidae; genus Siphateles; species Siphateles boraxobius. The sequence continues at coordinate 8,796,678 of NW_027508777.1, read as the reverse complement.
TGAACCATTGCTTCCCCTGAGTTTTCCCTGATGTAACGTATACCCTTTTGAGAATCACTAACCTTTGTGATTTTGTGTTGCTGTCTCCAGATCTGATCTTTTGACGTCTGTGATCCAGTGTTCTCCTGAGTTTCATATTCACATCGAAGCCGTTTGACTCTGATCATATCTGATTGTAAGAAGATAAGGATTAACGGACTGAGACTGTGTTGTTTCAACTTTCCTCAAGTTATCTGGCTTACCTGCTGTTTCCCCCGCACCGAGAGATCTTCACAGAAGCTGTATCTGAATTCACAGTATTCACCTTGCACGTTTGTCACCTATAAATAAAGTTGTGAAGATTCACTTACCTCGATCTCCGTGTCTGAATCCTGACAGAAGGCTTGACCTAACCGACATAAGATGAATCACGAACTCTGTGTTCCACAAGATGGCCGGTCTCTAGAAGACTACGCAGGGATTTATCTCCATCTTTTTCAGGACCTCAATTGGAATGAGGAAACTCTCACATGTGAGTTCTGGAGTGGGCTGGACGATACTCTCGCCCAGATGCTGCTGTTGGGAGATCTCCACCTCCCTTTGGTCAAATTCATTGACCGTACGCTGTGGGTGTGTGGTTCCTCACTCTCTGTGGGAGACATTCAGCCCGAAATCCACGTCAGTCTTCCCCAGTCTGCACGTCTCGGCAACCATCAACCCAGCTCACTCTCTATTCACCACGCCGCCCGTCATCATCCGGAGTTCAGTCGCCGACCCGCCAGAGCCAGCCCCAAGGGTTCCTCGCTTCCCCGCTGTTCAGCCTGAGACTCCCGTGTGGCCCCGAGCCAGGAAGCTGGTTTCTAATAGTAGGGACCTGCCAGGAAGCTGGTTTCTAATAGTAGGGACCTGGGGGCAAAAATGGCAGATCCAGCGCTCAAATCCGTGCGATCAGCACTAAAATCAGCTTCCTTTCTCCGGTCCTCAGTCCCAGGTCTTACCTCCTCCTCCAGCCCAGAGTTTCCTTCGCTGCTGACCCCGTCCAGTTCCGGGTCCCATGAAGTGCTGGTCCCGTCCAGTTCCGAGTCCCATGATGTGCTGGCCCCGTCCAGTTCCGAGCCTCATGATGTGCTGGCCCCGTCCAGTTCCGAGTCCCATGATGTGCTGGCCCCGTCCAGTTCCGAGTCCCATGATGTGCTGGCCGCGTCCAGTTCCGAGTCCCATGATGTGCTGGCCCCGTCCAGTTCCGAATCCCATGATGTGCTGGCCCCGTCCAGTTCCGAGTCCCATGATGTGCTGGCCCCTACCAGTTCCGAGTCCCATGATGTGCTGGCCCCGTCCAGTTCCGAGTCCCATGATGTGCTGGTCCCGTCCAGTTCTGAGTCCCAGGGAGAGCCAGTCTTCGAGCAAGAGCCAGAGCCAGTCTTCGAGCAAGAGCCAGAGCCAGTCTTCGAGCAAGAGCCAGAGCCAGTCTTCGAGCAAGAGCCAGAGCCAGTCTTCGAGCAAGAGCCAGAGCCAGTCTTCGAGCAAGCGCCAGAGCCCGCTGATCCTGCGCCAGAGCCCGCTGATCCTGCGCCAGAGCCCGCTGATCCTGCGCCAGAGCCCGCTGATCCTGCGCCAGAGCCCGCTGATCCTGCGCCAGAGCCCGCTGATCCTGCGCCAGAGCCCGCTGATCCTGCGCCAGAGCCCGCTGATCCTGCGCCAGAGCCCGCTGATCCTGCACCAGAGCCCACTGATCCTCCGCTGGTCCTGCCCAGCCCAAGACCCTCTTTGCTGCCGGATCCCCCCTTTCCTGTCAATTTCCCCATTAAAATTTTGGGGGGGCGCCCACCCGAAGGGTCCTCACCGCCATGGCCACCCGAAGGGTCCTCACCGCCATGGCCACCCGAAGGGTCCTCACCGCCATGGCCACCCGAAGGGTCAGCTCCACCATGGACGCCCGAGGGTCCGACAGCTCCTCCCTGGTCGCCCGAGGGTCCGACAGCTCGGCCCTGGACGCCCGAGGGTCCCACAGCTCTGCCCTGGAAGCCCGAAGGTCCGACAGCTCCACCTTGGTCACGCCCACAGCCTGCTCCGCCGTGGCCACGCTCACAGTCTGTTCCATCACGGCCATGCCCACAGCTTGCTCCACCTAGGCCACACCCACAGCCTGCTCCGCCGTGGCCACATCCGCAGACGTTTCCACCCTGGTCCCACGAGCTGCCAGCTCCGCCCTGGAGGCTTCCTGTCCTGTGCAACCACGCCCTCGTCAGCCTCCAGGGCGCCCACCCTCCCACCCCTTTGGATGTTATACGGCGCGAGGACGCGCCTTCGGAGAGGGGGGGGTACTGTCATGGGTCACCATCTATTTCTGCACTACAGTCCCCAGAATCCTCTTTGGCGCACCTGCAATCACTTTCCCCTAAATTATCACCTACACCTGGTCACTATCAACAACCTCATTAACCAACACTTAAAACACTCACGATAGCTCCAGTCTATGTCAAGCCTCCAACAGGAACTGACCTTATCCCGTTGTATCCTGAACCATTGCTTCCCCTGAGTTTTCCCTGATGTAACGTATACCCTTTTGAGAATCACTAACCTTTGTGATTTTGTGTTGCTGTCTCCAGATCTGATCTTTTGACGTCTGTGATCCAGTGTTCTCCTGAGTTTCATATTCACATCGAAGCAGTTTGACTCCGATCATATCTGATTGTAAGAAGATAAGGATTAACGGACTGAGACTGTGTTGTTTCAACTTTCCTCAAGTTATCTGGCTTACCTGCTGTTTCCCCCGCACCGAGAGATCTTCACAGAAGCTGTATCTGAATTCACAGTATTCACCTTGCACGTTTGTCACCTATAAATAAAGTTGTGAAGATTCACTTACCTCGATCTCCGTGTCTGAATCCTGACAGCATCAGTGTGGGCTCTGCAAAAGTGTGCATCGAGGGCACATATCAACCACAAAGTATGCGTAAGGAACCTTCTGAAACCTAAAATGAAAAATGAGACAGCCTACGGTCTCATGGATTTAACGGACACATGAAATAAGTACACAAGACCGAAAATTCATATGAAGTGTGCCATTTGGGGACAGGGCCTATGATCGTGAACCACAATAGCCACATATATGAGATCATTTAAATTTACAGTAATTTTTAGGTCAATATGTTTTGCAGCACTTAAGGCGAGACACGGCAGGCAAAACATCGTTTTTTTTTCACTGGTCAATTTTGAGATTTTGGGATATTTGTCTTCAATAACATGTCTTCTTTCAGACTTGTGGTGAAAAAAAGTCCAAAATACACATTTAGGTCTTTATTTTACTACACTTTGTCTGTCTGCGTCTGTAGATTTCTCATAAATCATCAAAAGTTGTCGTTATAAATCATCCCTCTGCTCCGCGATCGCGATCTGCACCCTGTCATCACACACACCGTTAGAATGCTCTCTCTCTTCTGAACAATGCTGTCGGATCCAAATATGGTCATTTCCTTTTTATCAGCAACCAATCGTGAAAGTAAAAGGGGGGATTTTACTCTAAATGCGCAATCTCATTGGCTGATGCTAAATCTTTAAAGCCCGTTTTCTCAAAATGACTTTTCTCTCATACTACAAGTCCGAAATCTCCAGTTCAGTAGCACCTATATACACCAAACTTTCCAGTCTTGTACCTAGTTATATTATGAAGACATTTACAGAGGGATTTGTAAATATATTATTCCTAGCCTGATTTATATAACATTTTATTCCAAAAAACATGGCGAAAATCATTTTTTTAAGGCTATTGCCAGTATATTCGGATTTACAGGATAACAGAAGTAGATATCCATAAATCCCTCTGTAATTTTTTCCCCATCTAATATGTAAACACAATGAAAAAATAATTTTTAACCTGGCTTTGTCCAATACTCAGATTTCTTTTTTTAAATATATGCAAAATAGCGCATATTTAATTAGACAATGCCTAATTTGCATATTTAAACATTAAATTACAGAAAACTTGTAATACATTTTTTTCTAATCTTAATGTAGGTAATCAACTGGCAAAGTTTCATGGAAATATCTGATAGTTAAAAAAAATACCCTATTCACCTGTAGTGTCTCGCCTTAAATGTGTAAATCCAGAAGCCCAGTATTTATCTGGAGGTATTTGTCCTTTGCCTGTCAACCTGGTTTGTCTCTGCCATTTCTGTTCTGCCCTGTTTGCCATTGTTCACCCTGCCTGTCTTGACCATTCTTAATAAAGAAGCTGCAAATGGTTTCCCCTGGCCTGACCCTGCCTCGATACAACACATATGCTGCATCTGCTCGCTATCTGGCTCTGGTAGTTCCGCTTCAGCACTGATGATGTTGTAGGAATAGTGCGCTCTGGTTGGTCTGGATTATTCTAGAATTTTTATTTTATACAGAAATAAGTTATTTATAATTCAGATGATATATATATATATATATATATATATATATATATATATATATATATATATATATATATATATATATATATACAGACACAGAGAATATTACTTGCCTTTCCTGATTAGAACAATGAAAAAATAAATTAAAAAATAACTAGGGAATCACTAACCAAGAGAATTATTCTGATTTGATGATACACTAAAAATATTACACAAGCAATCCTTTAAATTTAATGATATACAGAAGAGAACAAGAATTTTAAAAAACTATAAACAAGTAATGTGAAGCGAAAGTGAAAGTAAGTGGTGTTGGGCTCTGTTTCAACATTTGCGATGTATTTGGATGCTAAACTATTCTTTATTATAGGCTTTGTACTTGACTCACGTTCCAATATGTGTGTGTGTGTGTGTGTGTGTGTGTGCGTGTGAGAGAGAAAGAGAGAGGCGCGGGCGCGATCGAACTGTGTGCGTGTGTGTGTGTGAGAGAGAGAGAGAGAGAGAGAGGCGCGGGCGCGATCGAACTGTGTGTGTGTGTGTGTGTGTGTGTGTGTGTGTGTGTGTGTGTGTGTGTGTGTGTGTGTGTGTGTGTGTGTGTGTGTGTGCTTGTGTGGGAGAGAGAGAGGCGCGGGCGCCATCACTGTGTGTGTGTGTGTGTGTGTGTGTGTGTGTGTGTGTGTGTGTGCGTGTGTGGGAGAGAGAGAGGCGCGGGCACCATCTAACTGTGTGTGTGTGTGCTTGTGAGAGAGAGAGGTGCGGGCGCGATCGAACTGTGTGTGTGTGTGTGTGCGCGTGAGTGAGAGAGAGAGGGGCGCGATCGAACTGTGTGTGTGTGAGAGAGAGAGAGAGAGAGAGAGAGAGAGAGAGAGAGAGAGAGAGAGAGAGAGAGAGAGAGAGACGCGGGCGCGATCGAACTGTGTGTGTGTTTATGTGTGTGTGAGAGAGAGAGAGGCGTGGGCTGATCGAACTGTGTGTGTGCGTGAGACAGAGAGAGAGGCGCGGGCGCGATCGAACTGTGTGTGTGTGTGTGTGTGTGTGTGTGAGAGAGAGAGAGACTCGGGCGCGATCGAACTGTGTGTGTGTGTGTGTGTTTGTGTGTGAGAGAGAGAGAGGCGCAGGCGCAATCAAACTGTGTGTGTGTGTGTGTGTGTGAGAGAGAGAAAGAGAGAGGCGTGGGCGCGATCGAACTGTGTGTGTGTGTGCGTAATACATGTAATAAATAAATAAAAGTGCGTATAAATATAATTTGACACAAGAGGGCAGTATAGCCCTATTTATGATTTTGTGTTTAAACTATCACTGGAAGAGACCACCCCACGCCCCCCCTTTCCTTCTCACCCTCCCTACACACACACACACACACACACACACACACACACACACACACACACACACACACACACACAGACAGAGAATGGCAGGGAACACTCTCTCTGTCAGAGAGAGGGAGAGAAAATTCTCAGAATCCAAATTCAAACCACAATATCTGACTTTCTGTTGGTCGGAACTAATAACTGTCAATTATAAAGTTGTTCGGCTTGAAGATAACAATATACACGCCAAGTTTTGTAACTGTAGGTAAAACTAACTAAGTTATAACACACTCTATGTGTCCTTTTTTAAGTCATAAATTCATTTCCTCGCCACGGCCAAACCGTTCGAGATATCAAAAATCCGCTGGCAATTATCATCCTCAATGTCTTGACTTCATGCTGACCGAGTTTCGTGGTGTTTGGATTAATTCTCTAGGAGAAGTATATAAAAAATAAAAGCATGCATTTTCCAAACAACCCATAATAGCTGACTTCCTGTTGAGCTGTCGTTAAACTTAGAGCACGAAAGTTGTTCGGCCCGATGAGATCTAAATATGTACCGAGTTTCATAATATTACATGCAAGCATGTTTGATATATGGACAAGTGTTCGAATCGCATTCCAGGGGGCGCTGTCGAGCCTCCCTGCCACGCCCGGGTACCAGCTTCAGCCCGGCCCTGATGGCCGCGGGTTCTGACCTGTGTGCAAAGTTTCAAGAGTTTTCGAGCACGTTAAGGGCCCCAAAACCTTGAAAAACAAAAATAAAAGCATTCTCACTCAGCAGACAAATTCCCCTCCCCCCAAACACACGGAGAGACGTAGGGTCAGAGAGAGAGGAAGAGAAAATTCTCCAAAACATCCACATTCAAACCAAAATATCTGACTTTTCATTGGTCTGAGCTAATAACTGTAAATTAGAAAGTTGTCCAGCTCGATATGAACAATATACATACTGAGTTTTAAGATTGTAGATAAAAGTATAGACCTAACTCCCCCTCTTTTGTCAAAAGGTGGCGCTACTGAGCCCCTGCACCACACCCGTTTCTGAAACTTTGCACATGTCTACTGGCTAATAAATGTGATGTGTCTGTCGAGTTTCATGCAATTTCAAGTATGCTAAGAGTCTCAAAAGCATCAAAAAAGAATCTTAAAGTTTGATGCATTACTACGGCAACAGTATCTAAGATATCAATAATCCTTTCACAGGTCTACATCTGCCGTGTGTTTACATTATACACATAAAGTTTTAAGCAAATCGGGTAAAAATAAGAGGGTGATTTAAAAGCATTTTGAAAGTGACACACTTCCTGCTGCCAGTTGGTGGCGCTATAACTTTGACTCACAATAGTCACATCCATGTGATCGGCCTCTTACAGCGAACACACTGCTGAAGTTTCATCAAGATCAGTCAATGTATGCAGAAGTTATAACACACTTCCTGTTTCCATTATTCGCCATAAATTCGTTTCCTAGCCACGGCCAAACCGTTCGAGATATCAAAAATCCCCTGGCAATTTTCCATCCTCAATGTCTTGACTTCATGCACACCGAGTTTGGCGACGATCGGGTGAATTCCCTAGGAGAAGTGTTTCAAATTCCTGAGCATGAGTTTCCAAACAACCCATAATAGCCGACTTCCAGTTGGGCTGGCGTAAAAAGTAAGAGTACGAAGGATATATGAAACGATGAGATCCATATGTGTACCGATTTTCATATTAATTCATGCAAGCGTGTTTGATATATGGACATGTTTTCAAATCCCGTTCCAGGGGGCGCTAATAATAATCTAATAATCCTTATAATCCTTAGGAAAACATTAGGGCTCTGCGCCCTTTCAGGGCTTGGGCCCTAATAATAAAAAGAAGAAGAAGAATAATCCTTAGGAAAACAATAGGGCCTTCGCCTTTTCAAGGCTTGGGCCCTAATAATAATCCTTAGGAAAACAATAGGGCCTTCGCCTTTTCAAGGCTTGGGCCCTAATAATAATAAAAAGAAGAAGAAGAAGAAGAAGAAGAAGAAGAAGAAGAAGAAGAAGAAGAAGAAGAAGAAGAAGAATCCTTAGGAAAACAATAGGGCTCTGCGCCCTTTCAGGGCTTGGGCCCTAATAAGTCTTTGGGCTTTATTGTGTCATCCCTGACTATTTATGTATTTTTAATGTATGACACAGAGTACTGTTCCATATTGTTTTTATATTTAAGTGGTTAAATAAACTCAATCAATCAATCAATCAGTCTGTGCTTTACTTTTCATTATTAAAATTGAGATTTATGCATCATAACAAACATACATGTTGCAATAAAATCACAATTCATTAGTTGTAAACAGTTGTTGTAAATTATTTTAATGGATTTGTAGAGTCATACATTTTATTTTACTAGTCAGATGGACCACTAAATATTTACCTGAACTTCAGATTCAAGTTTATTAAAACTTCACATTTTAATTTTACTGTGTGATGGACAATTAAGAATCAAATTACTGAGCATCTGAAATTAGTGAGGGTTCTCTAATAAAGTGCAGATGTATGTGTAAGCAACGGCTACACCATAACAAGAAAAGTTGTTATGCACAGTGAGACTTGTGAGTTTATTTACAAGTCATTACTTTTACAAATTGAAATGGAATATAAAAAATATATTGATCTAGAGCAGGGGTCTGCAACACGTCGCTCACGAGCTACCAGTAGCTCGGTCTGATTGGAGGTAGCTCGCCAATGGGCCGTTCACATATCGCGTCTTTTGCGCGCTCAAGTTCGTTATTTCAAATGTAGGAAGCTCATAATTTAAGCGACGCACTTATTTTTTCCAGGCACAGCGAGATGAAAAAAAATCTCAACTTTTCAGAATGCCGCAAACGCACCGCAGGTCATGTGACAATAACCAACCAATCAGCTTAACCCTTTCCGTAACAACATTGAAAGCTCAGTCAACATGAAGGATGGGGCTGCACGCCAAACACTATGGATGTTTTTCTCTTCTCCGTAAATAAATCTTGTAGCAGAGCTACAGCAAGCGTTTTTCGGTGGTGGAAATCCATTAGCTACTAAAACTTCTTTGTCATTGTGGAGAGCGCAGAGCATGGTTGCATAGCAACGACAGACGCCACAGGAAAATCGCACCGAATTTTACTATTAACAAAGCAGGTCTACGGAAAGCCTGGGCACTCCCTATTAAGCCCTATTGTACCGAATTTTGGTTGTAGTTCCACCAGAGTTCCACTGGGGGGCGATCGTCCGAGTGCAAAATGAATGGGAGTCTATGGGGCTAGACGGCTAAATTTGTCTCTTTCACCCGATTACCATTGAGAAATCTCAGATTTGATTGTAGGTTTTGTAAGTTCAACATGGGTTAGAGGTTGAAAGTTGAATGAACGAGTTCTTATGTCCTTTTGATTTCTTACAGGTTGAGTTGTTGTTGCCCATTAAACGCTAGCATTCTGCTAATGAACGCTGATTGGTCAGTGAAGGACTGATTACCTCCAGAGATACCACTTGATGGCATCCGAAGCGGGACCAGAATGTTAAGGCGGACTTTTTCGCCCAATTTTTATTTCAATGCAGCAAATTTTTTGTTTTGGTTGGTGGCACATTTATCTGCCTATAGTTATGTATGAACTGTGAAATTAACACAGAAAATAAATTGAATTGGAGTACTTGTGTTATTCTTGTGTTAGGAAATACAGGATAAATACGGTATAGTATTGCCACCTTAAAAAACAACAACAACCAATGTCCCGCTCAATAATGGCAATGATCAATAAACATTGAAAAAGGAGAAAAATGCCTCGCAGGTGTGCAATGATAAATTGTTCTAATAGTGGGAAAGGGTTGTCCTATTTCTCATTTCCCAAGGACGAAAAAAGATAAGTGTGCTCCTGTGTTGTCAAAGCCTACCTGAATTTACGGTGGTTCCGTGGGAGGGAAAGTTGGCCAAATGCCAAGTTGGCTAATGTACAAAATCGGCCAGTTGCAAGGGCTATCACAGATCGTAACGATACGTGTTGGGAGGAGGGGCTCTTCCCTTACTAGCTTGCTACACAAATTGTTTCGTTAATATTTGAACTACTTCACTGAATCACCCTCTACAGACTGAATGTTTTTTTTAGGAGTTACCTATTAGTCTGTGTGTGTGTGTGTGTGTGTGTGTGTGTGTGTGTGTGTGTGTGTGTGTGTGTGTGTGTGTGTGTGTGTGTGTGTGTGTGTGTGTGTGTGTGTGTGTGTGTGTGTGTGTGTCTGTGTATTTTTGGCATGGTCTTTTAAAACAACAAAACAAAAACTCTTCTAGCACGTGTATTTACCTGTGTCAGCGGTGTTGTCGATGCCTCGAGAGAAAAGAAAGTGCAGATCGCAAAAGCATCAAAGTGACTGAAGGATTGCCGTAAAGCAGTTCCAGTTCTCTGGTCGTACGATGTGTATGACGTCATTGACATTTTAAAAGACTTTAACGCAAATAAGTGATTCTAAAAAATCTAACAACCAGAAACCTGTAATTTCTTTGCATCTCCGTTCGAAAACAACATTCAAATTACTAGACAATAAATTATATCCTGAGAAAAGTGAATTTTTAGGGGTATATCTCCATAGACCACCATTCATTCTGCACTCGTCCTGTGAGCGCCCTCATATGGAACCAGAGTGGAACTGCAACCAGTTCAGGACCCTGAAGTTTTTTGCGAGTGAAACTTCTCCCCATATTAGACATTCTCTGCTATTAATAATAAAAGATAAGCTTATGTGCATTGTAAACGGCAGTAATTTATAAAATGTCTAAATCATTGCCTTCTATCTTTTTTTAAAATGATTTAAAGGCTGAAATATGCGAGGTTTCTTTTAATAAAACCTTTTTTGTCAAAACTTTATTTTAACTACTAATTAGTAGATAACATGTTGCAAGGCACTCCTATATATTTTAAAGGTTACACTTTATTTCGATAGTCATTTTAGATATTCTACTAACTATAAGTAACTTTCCAACTATATGTCAACTAACTGTCATTAGAGTATTAGTAGAGTGTGGTAGACTGTCAGTAGACTGTTAGGTTATGGTTAGGTGTTAGGGTTGAGGTTAGGAGAACAAGCTGACTTATAGTTGCTAAGTTACTTATAGTCAGTAGAATGACTTTTTTTTTTCCTCCACCCCCCTCTTCGGAGGACAACTTTATTTATTTTTATTTATATTTTTTTTATTATTATTATTTTTTATATCACAGAAACGTCTCGGTTACGTATGTAACCCTCGTTCCCTGAGTAGGGAACGGAGACGTTACGTCGGATGACGACGAATGGGGTTTCGCTTAGAAAGCCTATCAACTTTGAGTATTACAAAACGAGCCAATGGCAAAGAAATGCCATGGGTCTGCGGAATTTGCATAGCGTAACTCCGCCCCACCTCGTGGGTATAAAAGGAGGAAGCCGGCAACATGCAGATATGTTTCTTCGCTGAGGAGCCAAGACTGAGCTTAGGCGATCCCCGCGGTACAGCGGAAAGTGGCAGGCAGACGTAACGTCTCCGTTCCCTACTCAGGGAACGAGGGTTACATACGTAACGAAGACGTTCCCTTTCGTTGTCACTCCGAGTTACGTCGGATGACGACGAATGGGGTTACCAGTCTAATCACGCCACCTTCTCGGCTGTCTTCCAGTGCCCTGCATAAATCTGAGATCCTTGTCGTGAGATTGGCACGGACGAAGGACTCCTATCTAGCACAGGAATACCAAGGTACACTGGGGAGCATATCCCATAGTTTAGAGGAAATATGCAAAATATTGCCAGCCCAACGGGGGGGACTTAGAGAATACACATATGACCCGAAGGCTGCATATGGAGAACACTGGGGTGTCCAGCCGCAGGTGGAATATTTCAACCCCAGGGGTGGCCAGGTGGCTTGCCAAGGGAAAGACACATGGTCAGAGAGGCTTACAGTGGAAATACCCATGTGGGGGTCGCTCAGAGGAGGGACCATGCACACGGGAGGCACCTAGCCGACGCGCAGGCAATAGACACTGGCGCCGACGTCAGGAGTGCTGGAGGAACTCAGGGCTTTCGGAGAAGCTCACCTGAGGAGAATATCGCACGTATCCAGTCCGTGGAGTGGAATGGCGAGCAAGCGAAGACACCTGAGCGGATCCAGTACTAGCTGATTGAAGCGAGTACATGAGAGGACTCTGGTTCCACTCGGAGATTGTAGAATCTGGCGAATGTGTTAGGTGTCGCCCAGCCTGCAGCTCTGCAGACGTCTGTTAGCGAGGCGCCATGCGCTAGAGCCCAAGAGGATGCCACACTCCGTGTGGAGTGGGCAGTCACACCATGGGGGCACGGTCGACATTGCTGCTGGTATGCTAAGGCAATGGCGTCCACTATCCAGTGAGACAACCTTTGCTTGGAGAGAGCCTTTCCCTTTAGCTTCCCACCATAACAGACAAAGAGCCCTGTCTGAGGTCCTGAAACACTGCGTCCTGTCTACATAGGCACGGAGAGCGCGTACTGGACAGAGCAGTGCCAAGGCTGGGTCTGCCTCCTCCAGGGGCAGCGGTTGCAGGTTCACCACCTGGTCCCGGAAGGGAGTGGTAGGAACCTTGGGCACATATCCGAGCCGGGGTCTCCGGATCACGTGAGAGTAAGCCGGCCCGAATTCCAGGCACGCTTCGTCAACGGAGAATGTGTGCAGGTCCCCTACCCTCTTGATGGAGGCCAATGCAACCAGGAGCGCTGTCTTCATAGACAGGAACTTAAGCTCCACTGATTGCAGAGGCTCAAAGGGAGCACTCTGCAGGGCAGTTAGAACCACTGAGAGGTCCCAAGAGGGAACGAGAGGAGGGCGAGGAGGATTCAGTCTCCTCGCTCCTCTCAGGAACCTGACGATCAGGTCGTGCTTCCCAACAGACTTACCTTCGACCGGGTCATGGTGTGCGGAAATAGCAGCAACATAGACTTTCAGGGTGGAGGGAGACAGCCTTCGCTCCAACCCATCTTGAAGGAAGGAAAGCACGACACTAATCAAACATCTCCGGGGGTCTTCTCGGGTGAGAAGAGCACCAGCTGACGAAGAGGTTCAACTTCAACGCATAGATGTGTCTAGTGAAGTGAAGATGTGTCTAGTGAAGCGGGGAGGAGACCGCGCGAACTGAATCGCGTAGCCGAGCCTGATCGTCCGCACGACCCAGCGGGACAGGAGGGGAAGCTTTAGCTAGGCTCCCAAGAACTGTACCAGCAGGGTCATACGAACCACAGACTTCCCACCGGTGGTGCAGCAGGGCGGAATGACTGGCCCAGACGTGGACGGCACAGCGGCCCGGTGTGGGGGCACAGTCATTAACCGCGCCCTGACAGAGGAGACCAGGGAAGGATGAACGTTCCACGGGGGTCTGCTCTGCCAGGGGGCTGGCGACAGAGGCGGATGAGAGCGGCACGGTTCGGGGACGGCGCGCACTGTCAACCGGCTCTGGAACAGAAGGGGAAGGGGTGCACGGCTCGGGGGCGGCGCACCATGTCGTCCGAGAACTCTGTGTGCTCAGGGATGGAAATGTCACTTTCTTTAACCACATTAGGGTGCTGCCCACCCGTGGGTGAACAGCGGGGAGTGGAGAACAAAAGATTCTCCCCCGGCCCTCCACCGGGGGAAGGAGTGGTCCTGCTACCATCTCCTGTGAAGTAACTTTCAACATCCCTGAGCAGCCCGTCTCAGGAGCGCCGCTTGGCGCGGCGTTTAGCGGGGGGCGGGGCTGGACAGGGCTGGGGCGCCTTCTTACGGCTTCCTCCGCGACCGGGCCCGGGTGGAGGCTGCTGCTTGGGCTGGGCGGGAGGGGCGGGAGCCGCAGGAGGGCGCCCTCGGCGGCGAACAGACTGAGGGTTCTGCCCGGTTGGCTGGGCCGTCGGGGCAGAATATGCTTAATGGCCTCAGTCTGTTTCTGGGCGGTGAAGAACTGTTGGGCAAAATCCTCCACCGCACCGCCGAATAGGCCGGCCTGGGACATGGGGGTGTCGAGCAGGCGGGAACGCTCAGCATCCCGCATGTCAGCCAGGTTCAGCCATAGATGTGTCTCCTGGACCACAGCTGTGGACATCACCAGACCCAGGGAGCGTGCGGTCACCTTCGTCGCCCGGAGGGCGAGGTCGGTGGCGGCGCGCAGCTCATCAAAGAGCCCTGGGTCCGTCCTACCCTTGTGCGTGTCCCTTAGCATCTGGGCCTGATAGACCTGCAGAGTGGCCATGGCATGCAAAGTGGCAGCCGCCTGTCCCGCCGCTCTGTAGGACTTCGCCACTAGGGTAGACAAGAACCTACAGGCTTTGGATGGGTGCTTAGGCTCGCCGCGAGAAGAAGCACTCTGAGGACACAGCTGCATCGCAACAGAGCGCTCAACCAGGGGGAGCCCAGTGTACCCACGGGCAGCTGCCCCATCGGGGGGAGGAAAGGCGGATGAAACCAGCGAGCGGTCGCGGGAAGACATGGGAGTCTTCCAGGACTTCGAGATTTCATCATGCACGTCCTGGAAGAAAGGTATTGGGGCAGGCTGAGAACGGGAAGCCGCAGCTGCACCAAAAAACCAATCGTCCAGCCGCGAGCGCTCAGGACAGGGTGGAGGGGTCCACTCGAAACCAATGCTCACGGCCGCCCGGGAAAGCATGGCCGTCATCTCTGGATCAGACTGAGCCACAGCCGTATTCACACCCGAAGGTGGCAGCTGTGACGAGTCGTCACTTCCAGATGAATCAGATCCGCCTTGTGGTGCTACGATTGACATCACGTCTTCCTCTGGAGCGCCAAAGGAAACCCGCGGGACCTCAAACGACAGTCCATCGGGAATCCCCTGAATGCTCGCGGATTGCAACACTGGTGAAGGTGCTGTGGGGCACGGAAAAATAGTCGGCGCTTTGTTCCACACAGTCACCCTCAGATCACCCTGGCCACCAGCCGAAGTAGAGCCTCTCGAGGAGGCGCTAGATCGGGGTGTGGATGAGGGGACTCTCACTCTTGCGAGATCATTGAGTCTCGATCTAAGTGTTGCGATGGTCATGTTCCCACAGAGAGAACATGACTCATCCACGAGCGCTGCTCTAGCGTGATTAATGCCCAAACATACCAGACAGCGCTCGTGCCCATCAGAGTCAGACACAAGCCGACCGCAACCAGAAGTGCACGGGCGAGGCATCTTTAAAAAGACGTGCCGCGTGCAAGCTTTTTTTGTGAGAGAAACTCAGTGCTGAAGCGCCCGCGGAGAACACACTCGCTGGCAAACCACGCTCAGATAGGCAGGAAGTGTGCACTCGCCGGGAGATCGCCGCCACACCAACACTGGAGAGTTGCTCGTCTCGTAAGAAGCTGACAATCAGAGATAGCTTAGGGAGTGAACAATTACACTTGGCTCCGAAGCGAAAACATATCTGCATGTTGCCTGCTTCCTCCTTTTATACCCACGAGGTGGGGCGGAGTTACGCTATGCAAATTCCGCAGACCCATGGCATTTCTTTGCCATTGGCTCGTTTTGTAATACTCGAAGTTGATAGGCTTTCTAAGCGAAACCCCATTCGTCGTCATCCGACGTAACTCGGAGTGACAACGAAAGGGAACTGTTATATCTTATTTTAAGTACATACACAATATGTTATATTCGGATTACATTTATAATCAGTACCTTTAACTGTTGTCCTACCATAACCTTTCACCATGTTTTGGTAAGATCCTAGATCCTTATAAGGGCATGGGGAGTTAAAGTACCATATACAAATTGATACACATAACACTTCTTTTTCTTCTTTTCCCAAAAGTGCTGCTCTAGCTTGAACATGACCTGGAATCGCGATTGCCTAGACATAGACTGATAACAGGCTTGTGCTAACTGTAGACCACTGGGTTAGACCACAGACTGATAACGGGATTGTGCTGACTGCAGGCTCCTGGACTGGTCTACAGGCTGGTGACGGGCTTGTGTTAGTTGCAGACTGATAAGCCGGGACACAGTCTAGTAACAAGTTTGTGCTGACTGCAGATCACTGGGCTGGTCCACAGACTGGTAACGGGAATGTGCTGACTGCAAACTGCTGGGCTGGGACACAGACTGGGAGCTGGTTTATGCTGACTGCAGGCCACTAGACTGGTCCACAGACTAGTAACAGGTTTGCGCTAAACGCAGACCACTGAGATCTGGTCCACAAACTGTGAGCTGGCTTAAGCTGGTTGTTGAATGCCAGACTGGTCCACAGCTTGTAAGTTGGCTTGGGCTAGTTGTTGGATGCCAGACTGGACCACATATTATGAGCTGACTTGGGCTGGTTGTTGGATACTAGAATGGTCTGCCGATTATGAGCTGGCATAAACTGGTTGTTAAATGCCAGACTGGTCCACAGACCGTGAGCTGACTTGGGCTGGTTGTTGGATGCCAGACTAGTCCACAGATTGTGAACTGACTTAGGCTGGTTGTTGAATGCTAGACTGGTCCACAGACCGTGCGCTGACTTGGGCTGGTTGTTAGATGCCAGACTGGTCAACAGATTGTGAGCTTATTTTGAGTTATTTGCTGGTTTTCAACATAAAACATTCATACTTTGCAGTCACGTGACTGCCATGGATACCAGGCGGGCAACAAACGCTGACAAAATGGCCAATACTACAATCAATTATATAGTGAGGCTATTTTGTTTCCATAGCACATTAACAAAACGTTTAATGACACTAATAACACCAAAAACAATACAATTGCTAAATATGAATAATATCACTAAAATGATATAGGCCTAAAAACAGTCTTTAGTTCACGAACAGCACTGCCATCTGTGAAAATCAAAAGCAGCTTCAAAAACTTGTTTAAAAATAAATATTCTTCAAATTTTTTACTGTCATTAATGTAGGTCCACAAGAGAAATATTAAACCAGTAAATTAAGATAGCCGTTAAATCCATCGTCGTATCTGAGAGAACGTGGCGTTAATGCAGCGAAAGATGCTGAAAGCTCAGTCCGTTTTTACTTTCACTTTCGGGGAATGAGCGCATTTACATGCACGTTCTTAACCCGATTATGCTGAATAAAAGTGCATCCAATCGCACAACAACTATCTGGAATGTCGTTTACACCTCAAAACACCAACTTTTGTATATTAAAACTGGCGACGTCCTGGCAAGATCCTTGATTAGTTTACTGGGTTTCGTTGCTAGAGAACGACGTTCTTGCCCGCCAGCCAGTACTTGTGACGTACAAAAAGTAGCCCTCAAATGAAAAAAGGTTGGAGACCCCTGATCAAGAGATATATTTTTCTATTACTCTATTCAACTGCATTTACATTGCACGTATCTACTTGGACATGCCATATTTTTGTCCCGTGCCAGTTATCATTATGTCAATTGCCATTTCCAGAGTGAATCCCGACTTCTCATAATAAATCTCTAACTTATATTGTCTTTGTTTGTTAATGAGAGGATTCACGAGCATGCAGAACTCAGCACTGAACAAAAACTCTAGCGTCTCGTTTTGAGTGATGAGCAGATTCTGACTTAATTAAACACCTCTTATTGGCCATGCAATCACTGCACCTGACCAGTTGTCTGAGTTGTACCTGTTATTACCTAAGACTCAAGACGAAACTTGTTCCATGCGTAGATTATAATATCTAGCAAAGATGTTGGGTGTAGCCCAGTCCGCATCTCTACAGATCTCTGCTAATGAAGCACCTTTCACTAAAGCCGATGTGGCCGTGATACCCCTTGTGGAGTGAGCTCTCACTTCCAATGGGCACGGTATGCCTTGGGCCTCATAGGCCTGGAGAATAGATTCCACAATCCAGTGGGCCAATCTCTGTTTGGAGACAGACCCATCTGCTAACCTACAAACCAGACAAAGAGCTGCTCAGATCATCTGAACCTCTTTATGTGGTCCAGGTATATGCACAAAGTGTGCACTAGGCACAAAGACAGGGCTGGGTCTTCCTTGTGAGGAGGGATCGCTTGCAAGTTCACCACTTGGTACCTGTAGGGAGTAGTGGGAACTTTGGGCACATATCCGAATTCCGGGTAAATTCAGTAACAGAGAAGCCTTGTAGGTACCCCACCCTGTTGACGGAGGTGAGAGCAATCAGGAGGGCCATTTTCATAGAGAGGGCACTATTCCTGACTGATTGTAAGATCTCAAATGGACCTTTCTGTAAGTCCTGTAAGACCAAAGAAAGATCCCAAGAGGGGATGAGATAAGGTCTTGAAGAATTCAACCTTCGTGCACCTCTCAGGAACCTGATGATCAGGTTGTGCTTCCCCAAAGGCCACCCACAGCGTTGTGGTTTTCCGCTATCGCAGCTTCATACTCTTTTAAGGTGGAAGCGGACAGGCACCTCTCAAGGCTCTGCTGGAGAAAGGAAAGGAAGGACCCGACGCCACATCTTTGTGGGTCTTCACCTCGGGAAAAACACCATGTAGTGTATAGGTGCCACTTCAAGTTATACAGCTGCCTAGTACAGGAGGCTCTTTCCTGAGTAATCGTGTCTATCACCGTTGGTGATAGGCCTCTGAATCCCTCCTAGTCCGGTGCAGGGACCAGATGTGGAGGTTCTAGAGGTCTGGGTGCGGGTACCAGATTGTGCCCTGCCCCTGAGAAATAAGGTCCCTCCTCAAGGGAATTCGCCAGGGAGGGGCCGACAACATCAGTGTGAACTCTGAAAACCAAGTCTAGTTTGACTAGTACGGCACAACCATTAGAACTTGTTACTCTTCCTCCCTGACAGTTTATGTGCAATGAGGCCCACTGAGGGAAACGCTCAGCCCACAGGCTGCGTGCCCGTTGAATCGTGTGCCCCAGCCTGTCTTGGAAGTGTCTGTTCATGTATTAGGAATTTTTTTATGACGGGATAAAATAATCCAATATTCAAACAGGATTAAAGGTGCAGTCTGTAAGAATGACAGCTAGCGGTCAAAATAGGTACTGCAGTCCAAATTAGGTGTGGGCGATATGGCAAAAATATCATATCACGAATATCGTATCTGAATTAAGAATTCAGGAGCCCCTGGGCACAATGTCTGAAAATATGAAAATTACAATACTTTTGTCCTAATTTCTTCAAATTGCAAGAAATAAACCCTTGAGCTTTTATTTTGGAGAAAACACCAGATCGTCTATATAGCCTATACAGGCTACTTAATTAAAGTATTGTGCTGTGTTATAAAGGCACAAAGCCATATCACGGTTTCGATTTTAGTTCGTTGGCAAAATATAACGCTAGAGACCTTTATTTTAGGCTATACATTTTACATCTCATTTGTGTTGGGAAAAGGGAGAAGAGCGAGTTCGACAAAAGGTGGATTCAAACTCAGTCGAACGTGTCAAAAGCTACATTCAAGCACCTCACGCCCTACGACCTATGCCACTGTAGAGATTTAGTGGTGGGTGTCTTTTTGCCAAAAAAACAGGCATTTAGTGCAAATATACACTCCATATCAAAAATTTAAAAAAAAGATTGATTTTTTTTCTTTCTTTTTTTCTTCCACTCGCTTGGGCCCCATAATGCCCATTGGATAATCCGGCCCTGGGTGCCCCGCTATTGGCTGGTGCCCCAGGGCACTCGCCCAAACCAACTGTGTTTATGTAAACCTTGTGTGTATTTGACAGTATAAGCTCAATAAGACTCGAAAGATAACGCAGTCCAGTCTTTTCTGTGTGCTTCGGGTGTACGCACTCAGAAAAGTGCATGTTAGAACAGCACATCAGCACGTGAATGAAATGTTTAACCGGAAGGCTTCAAAGCACATGCAAATAATGAACTTTTGTGAATTGCAGTATCCCGTGAGTGTAACCTCTGCCTTAAAGGGTTAGTTCACCCAAAAATGAAAATTAAGTCATTAATTACTCACCCCCATGCTGTACCAACCCCGTAAGACCTTCGTTCATCTTCGGAACACAAATGAAGATATTTTTGATTAAATCTGAGAGGTGGATCACTGCTACATAGGCTGCCAGAGGGAATGAAACTTGACGGCCCAGAAAGTCATTAAAGAACATGTTTAAATATTCCATGTACCTACATTGGCTCAACTATAAGTTTATCAAGCGACGAGACCACTTTTTTTCCGAAAAAACCCCCATAAATAACGACTTTATTCGACTATTCCTTTTCTTCCTTGTGGGCCTGAGACGAGAGTTCAAGAGATTTCCACGACGCATGCGCGAGAACTGAGAAGAGGACGTTCTTCTTCTAATACTTCTTGTTCAGTTCTCGCGCATGCGTCGTGGAAATCTCTTGAACTCTCGTCTCAGGCCCACAAGGAAGAAAAGGAATAGTCGAATAAAGTCGTTATTTATGGGGTTTTTTTCGGAAAAAAAGTAGTCTCGTCGCTTGATAAACTTATAGTTGAGCCCCTGTAGGCACATGGAATATTTAAACATGTTCTTTAATGACTTTCTGGGCCGTCAAGTTTCATTCCCTCTGGCAGCCTATGTAGCAGTGATCCACTTCTCAGATTTAATCAAAAATATCTTCATTTGTGTTCCGAAGATGAATGAAGGTCTTACGGGGTTGGTACAGCATTGGGGTGAGTAGTTAATGACTTAATTTTCATTTTTGGGTGAACTAACCCTTTAACATGTGAAGTGAATGTACGTCGCATTGTATGTTGAGACGGAGGTGCCAGAACTGCAACTGATAGAATGCACTGAAGCAAGATACTATGATATTTCTTCAAAAGTAGATTGTGGAGACATTTTTATCGTCCACGATCAAAAATTGTGATGTCGCACACTCCTTGTCCAAATTCAAAACATCGGAGATCGTTGTTTCCCCCACCCCCTCTTCCTCAGACTCAACACTCAAGCGGGTTGCCAGTTTTAGGACACGCAACACGAACGAGCGCAATTGACAATGAAAGCAGGGGACACTTACACACTGTAAGTTGATGAGTTGATTCACCCGCGTTTAATATGCTCTCGTTTGTAGAGATTTTTAGTGGATACTGAGGCTTTTTAGTTCGGGTAGAATCTGCAATCTCTGACCCAGTTTGTTTGCTGGCTGCAAAACGCTGTGTTCCCTGCCAGCTGGTATCCCAGGGTGTCGAAATACTATTGGGTCGAAAACGAGACGAGACGCAACAGAAATGCTGGTCATGTGATGATGACTATAATTAATTGTATAATCCAATATTGTTGACGAATAAAAACGAGACTAAATGTGGTTTACAAAATAAAATCTATGCAAAAATGTCTCTCCATTTTCGTTGACCAAAATGAGACAAGACGAAATATTATAACGTTATTTAGTCTCATTTAGTCGCGTTGTTATTATTATTTTGCAGTATTTCTGTTTCCTGTGTCTCACTTAAGGGGCTGCATCAGGTCGCACTGCGCAGACGCAGGCGACATCACTTCCTCAAGCGCCACTCACGGCAGCTGCGTTAAGTTAGCGTAAACGACAACAAACAAAGTTAAGTCTGACAGAGAAAGGGACCGATGGCAGGCCTTCTGGGATTCGTCTTTGGGAGAAAAAGACGAAACGACATTTGGAAAAACTTTCATTTCATCATGTGTGTACTTCTAACATGTTTGGTTGGTAAAATAAATATGTTGTAAATTCAAATCAGAGCGTCCGTGTATGGAATGGATGTATTCTTGAGTCTATAAGGTAACAATAATATAATAAGATAACCTTGTTTGAAATGGGTTTGGCTAAAAGAAATTTGGTTTTGTCTATACAAATAGGTACTTATACTATATTGACTGGTTTAAATAGAATTGCATTACTAAAAAGAGACTAAAATACTAGACTAAATGTCATCAGTTTTTGTCGACTAAAACTAGACAAAAATAACTATGGATAATTCTGACTAAAATAAGACTAAAATGCTCAGACTTTTAGCCGAGTGAACCTTGACTAGACTAAAGAGAGTATGAACACGACTAAAACTAAAAACTAAAATGACAGCTTGACACAAAGACTAGAATAAAACTAAAATTAAAACAGGCCGGCAAAAACAACATTACTGTGCTTCATCTGGTGGGTTTGGGTTAGGGTTAGGCTTGCTCTTTTACAGGTTGACCCGAAGTGAAGTATTGTTAGTACTGTATTGACAACTGGAGGTTATCTGAATTGTCAGGAGTGGAAATCAGATTAGTTTTCGTAAAGTGTATTAGGAATTTCCATGACAAGGGTAAAATAGCACAAGTTCAAATGTCCTGAGGACATTTCATCTGGAAACTGCTATACAAAGCAAAATTGCACATATTTTCCAAAAATATTTGCATAGTTACATTTTTCCACTATAATATTGTAAAATAGCAGTACTTGGAAGAAAGTTCTGACGTGTTGCCTCACTGTCTCCTCTTTGAGCCGTGGATGGATAGATTTCCCCATCAAATCATAAATAGACTTCAAAATATCCAACATTTCCTGAAACAAAAAGATTAGGTGCATTCAGTACATCACAGACAAAACCTCACAAGGTGTTTAGTCCTTGACATTAAAGTGTTCAGACCTCTTTAGTAATCTGTCCATCTTTGTTGATGTCATATAGATTGAAAGCCCAATTCAGTTTATCTTCAGTAGTGCCTCTCAACAAAACAGAGAGATCACAGACTAACTCCTTTAAAAGCAAAACAAAAAAAGCAGAAATTTCAAAGCCTCCTTTCATGCTTCCATTTAAACGCTTATGAACACATTAAAGCTGCAGCAGACTTAAATAATAGACATAATAAAGTGGCTGTACATTCTATCTAATCGTTTATCCAGTGTAAAAGATTTAAACATTTGAAAACATTGAAAACATCATCTATTGCAAAAATCTGAATCAAATTAATGTCAAATATAAAGGAAAATCAATAGTGATACTGTATCCAAACTATTAAAGCCATTCAAAACATTGACTTTTTCATATGCATAATTTTTTCCACATAAATGTTTGTCCTGATCTACAAAAACAATTTAGTTAAAAATCCTTACCTCAAAACTAAGAGACCCATTCTTATCTTTATCAAATGCATTGAAGAGAAATTGAGCATACTTTGATGAATCTGAGAAAATAATAAATATAATTATATTACTGCAAGAAAAATGTGATGCTTTAGATTTTTAGGTTTCTATAACATATGTATAGATCTAAACATTTTTCAAATAAATAGTATTATAATGGCATGGCAGCCAGTTTTGCTTTTATTATATATTTATTTGAATTGGTTTGGCCTGTGCAATAGCTTAATGTGAATGAATCTGGTCATAAAATGGCACACTTCATAATTATTTTTCAAGGGGATAAAAAGTTATACTGGTTTAATCATATTATATTGTAACTTTAAGAGTTGTAACTTTCTGTTAAAATTGTGTGAAAAATCTTACATCAGACCACAAGGAGGAGACACTGACTGCAGTGTGTAGAAAAAGATCTCGGTCAGATTACTAAGTAATTTCATGTGATTTGCACATATTTTTAAATACAGCAATTTACTTATAGACTTTAATGCCTGCAACATAGATCTTCAACACTTGATCACTTGATTTCATAGAGAATTTGCATTTTAGTTTCCTATTAAGAACTATATCAAAGGTGGCATTATATATATATATATATATATATATATATATATATATATATATATATATATATATATAAAATCACACTTTTTTTTGGCTAAACATGATTAATAATATAAACTTTAAGTGGACCAACCTCCCAGTTGGAAGAACACAGCATAGATGTTTTTAAATGTGTCCTCATTCACAACTCCACTTGGACATTCCTAGTAAAAAACAGGATCAGACAAGAAAGCAATATTTAAGGGACTGGGATTTCTCCAAAGAGAGCAGAAGCCTAAAAA
The DNA here is from genome assembly GCF_051911475.1 of Siphateles boraxobius. Lineage (NCBI taxonomy): Eukaryota > Metazoa > Chordata > Actinopteri > Cypriniformes > Leuciscidae > Siphateles > Siphateles boraxobius. The sequence goes on along the minus strand of NW_027508777.1, from coordinate 8,773,217 downwards.
TGACAACATCATGTTTAATTTCTACACCCAGCAGGTGGGGTTTAACTGAACTCTCACATTCTTGAATCCTCTATAGAGTAACTGCAGCTCTTGTCTGGAGAAGTGGGTCTGCGACTGCAGATGCTCCAGATTTTCCGGGTGATACCGCACCGTTGTGCTCTCTTGATCTTCGTCCTCATTATCTACAACATAGCACACCCAGCTTCCATTATTATTTTATGGGCAATACAGCTTCTGTATCAAAGAAAGAATAAGTATGTTTTACTGTTATATGCAGGTGTTCAGACACACCCTTGTTCACAATCTGTCCAATGACACCTAGAGCTTTATCTTTAATTAAGAATCGTGGCACTAGCAGGTCCTATGACACTAATTACACAAACACTTGCCTTTTTGATGAATAATGTAAAGAGAGTGACATGTATTGATGGCTTTTTCAAGCCCAGGTTTTATTTTACACGTTGCCTTTGATTTGAGAAACTACATTAGGATCAAAACAGATTTTGTGTCTTTACTTCAATAATGGATCATAATAAAATGTGTTTAGGGATAATGCAAGTATTTAGTTTATTGAGCAGTACTGTATATTTTTATTTTTATTGCTTTTTGAATAATTTTTTTTATAACTCTGTTTTGATATTTAAAGCTGCTCATGAAATACTTAACCATTTAGTGGCATAAACTGCTTAATGGGTCTGCTGTCCTGTTTTCATGAATTTTATTAAATATTCACCACTGTGCCTTAGCAGGTCAGGTAACTAGTGGTGTCTCCTTTAGGACATCCATAATACCTCTGTCCCAGTTTCTCATGAAGAATGTCCTGGTGCATAGGTTGATACTTGTAGTCCTAAAGAAGCAATGGTTTTCACAAGATATAGTCCCTGTGCTTAAAAAAAATTTCTACTTCTAGCCTATATACTTGTCCAAGCATGAGAAATAGCCTATACCATTTTTGAGGAAATACAGAAGAAGAAAAAAGGCAGTGATAATTGTATAAAACAATGATAATTTCATAAAACCTTTATAAAAATATCCAGTCTTATTTTAACTATATTGCTATTTACTATTTGAAGGTCAACATGTTCTTGTTTAAAAACTGTTTTTGTATGAGGGGATTAATATATTGGGGTACATTGGGACTAATAAACTGGGGTACAAGAATGACCCATTTAAAGACTGGTCAATATTTTACAAACTGCTTCTAAAACATAATCAATCAAGTAACAACACCCACCACTTCACTGTTCACATTTCACTGGAGAGGTGGTGTGCTACAAATAACCAGAGCAGATTTGAGAGTCTAGTTCTGGATCTGCAATTTGTTTAAAGGGAAACCTTTAAGCAGAAAACTTCAATCACGTGTGTAGACATAATATAAATTTACCCATAGGGTCTCTCCGTGTCAATTCAACCAAATTTCAGAAACTTCCCTGGCTTTTTCATTTTGTTAATATTTTTTCTTAAGAAAGACAAACATAAATAGTGATTAAAGCCAAACTATTAAATTTCATGGATGAATATTTACTGAGTAATCCAATATTTTGTCGAGGGGGGTCAGAAGGACCATTTTCACTGGAGATTTGGGGCCAAATTAAAGAATATTTCACTCTATTTTAGGACTGAGAATACAGTTGTGAGGAAACTTAAAATTAATCATTGCACTCACAAGAAACAGAGACTAAACAGCATTATTAACAAACAAACAAAAAAATGATTTGGCTCAGATGAAAGAGCAAATCGAATGGTGTCTGATAGAAGAAAACATTTTCTATACAAATAGTTCCCTTTCCAAAGGGAACTCGCACTGCGTCGATGACGCTTTGGGGAACGCCTCAGGCGTGACAGGTGTCTGATATCAGTATAAAATCACGGCAATCACATTGACCGGCGACAGCCCGTGAATCATTAGCGTGAATGATTAACGTGCAACCTGGAAGTATAAAAGGGCGCCTTGCAAACATGACAATTAATCTTATCGTCTTCAGGGACTCTCTTTTTGAATACGCTACTCAAAGAAACGGTAAGAGAAAAAATGAAATGTACAGCGAAGGCAGATTGCTTTTAGAAATGTGCCGACCCGTGCCCGAGGTTTCTGACGCCGGGCGACACACACGAGCTGTGCGTTTCCTGCCTGGGAGAAGAGCGCGCACGGGAGGTTCTCGAGGGAGCCCTCTGTGCGAACTGTGAGCGTTTTTTTCTTAAAACGCTCCGCTCTCGTCTGGCCCTCTTCTCTAGTGAAGGGGGTTCAACGTCAGTTCCTCATGGTCCAGGTCCCGCTCGTGCTGAGGCAGAGCGGCGTCTTGCATCATGGGCTCCCAGATAGAGCTCGTCGTTCACCATGAGATGGCTGTAAACCTCTCAGAGGATTCGACGGCTAACGAGGGCGAACTGCAGGTCGATGATGAGGATTTTTCACTGACGGTTTCCTGCAGTTTCTGCTCTTCAGGACAAGCAGGAGATGGCTGAGGAGGTTTGTAATCAGGTAGATCCTGAACCCCCTCATCCACCCTGCCCCGTGTATGCAGAGCTGATGGACGTTATGGAGCGCGCCACCGGCAGGCTGCAGCTGCCATGGCATAGGCTCAATGATCAGTTTCTCCACGGCCATACACCACCAGCTCAGGTGAGCCTTCCATATCTTCCAGGCCTTCACACTGAGGTCGAGAGGGCATGGAAGAACCCATACTCAGCCTGTATCCACCGACATCAGCGGGTTAGTTTCGCTGATGTTGAGGGGATCGCAGAGCATGGGTATGTGTCGATGCCGCCGATTTGACGAGTCGTTTGCGAACTATCTCGTGTCTGGGTTGGCGTCGACACTGAGAGCTCCAACCCTGCCATCCAAACCGCTAAAGACAACAGCGCGTTTGAATGGCAAAGCATACACGGCAGCGGTTCAGGCTGGTGCTTCTCTGCACACTATGGCGGTGCTGCAGGCATACCAGGCCGACCTGCTGCAGGATCCAGGGGGCAGGGATGTCATCTGAGGCGGTTACTGAGCTGCGCCGAACCAAGGATCTTGCGCTCCAGGCCACCAAACAAACTGCTGCCGTGATCGGTCGGTCGATGGCAGCAATGGTGGCCACGGAGAGACATCTGTGGTTAAACCTGGCCGACGTCGGGGAGAAAGAGAAGGCCTTTCTCCTCGATTCGCCGGTTTCACCCTCTGAACTCTTCGGAAAGTTCAGGGAGGCGAAGGCACGCTCAGCTGCTTTTAGGATCTGCATACAGCTGAGATCCGGTTCCATGCCCAGGCAGGCGGGAGGGCCTGGCCCTTCACGGTCCGAGGACCGTAGACAGGGCCAGAGAGCCAGTGTCGCCTCTCATGCCCCATAGAGGAACAGGGCGCAGAAGAGGCGTGACTCCCGCAAGAAGAGGGATCCGAGGGAGGTTATCCAGCACAAGCGCACATAACATCGCTGATGGATAATATCCCCCGAGGGCTTCATTACATCACAGCTCTCTCCTCTCTTCTGACTCCCCAGACATTCATTACATCAGGCCTGAGGCTGGGCCTATGATAAGAACGATGTTCCAATGGGCCGCCTCGGCTTGGTTAGTAGAAATGCCTCTTTCAGGCATGTAAAGTGGTGTACCCCAGGTTCATAAAGAACTATCTGGCGAGTCTTCACAATTTTGAATCAAAATTCCGAAATGTATCCCTCTACAGACCTCGTTCCCTGTATAGAGCTATGGGGTCATGTCAAGGTAATAAGGTAAGAGAAGTTTCCTGGATTATTAGGGCCCTGAAGTTCCCCGTTAGGTGGCCAGAACGATAACTATGTTAGCTTTCGGGCTGTTAGCCACCTCAGTGTAGTGTAGTTGGTCTCTCTCTCTTAGAATTTTTTTATTAAGAGTGTTGACTGATGCTAGAGGTTCAGATAGATCTTATGTCCGGCCCACGGGACCGGTTGACTTCTTCCTGAGTATTTCGCCCCTTGAGCTCTGTTTGGGTTTTCATTAGGCTGAGCGATTCTGCATCCCCTTGTATGGAATAATACAGACTATATTCTTTAGTAAGGCTATGGCTCCTCCGAGCCCTCAGATAGATCTATGCTTGCAGGCTGGCCCTCACCAGGGCCGCCTCTGTAGCTGGCCTAGGCTGTGCCAGGGATAATGGATGCGCTCTGCTAAAAATAGCATTTCTTCCTCTTACCCTTCACTTTGTGAATGTAGGTTTCTAGCATCCCTGTATAAACAGCCTCCTCCCATGGGAGTCGTTAGGCCAAGGCCCGCCCCCTTCTCTGCATAAAGGACGTTAGGCCTCACACTGGCCTTGGTGGTATATATGTCTTTATTGAGCAGGGTTAGGCCGTCTTTCGATTCATGAAGAAGACTAGGTCTGTCTGCCCGACCCTGCTGTGCAGAACTGCCATACGGATTAGGCCTCCAGTATAGGCTTCACTCACCTCGCTGAGCTACTGCTCGAGCGCTGGGTTGTAGGTGGTTGGCTTTCATTCAAGCCCCACTCCCCTAGGTTGGGCACAGATACATTTCTGTCACTCCTAGAGCCGCTGGCAGGCCTGCACCCTGGTATCCTCAGGGTGAGGTGTGAGTATTCCCCTGAATCCAGGCAACCTGATACAGGGTAGGTCTGAGCACTTGACTCCCAGTTCTGTATTATCCTACCTTGCACCACTATGGCTCAGGTCGAGTAGGAAGTAAGCCTTCACTCCTTCTTTGGTCGAAGTACGCTCCCCTGAAGCCGGAGCATTGCCCTGAGCTGACGCCCATGCATAGATGGTAGGCCCCTGACTAACTGTGGCCTCTGTTGAGGCAGAGTGGCGTATGTTGTACTCCCCTTGTTTTAAGGGTGCTAGCTTTCTTGCGGAGTACACAGCCATGGGCAATGTGATTAGGCACCAGGATGCTGTAGGCGCTGTGTAAACAGCTTGTCTGCCAACGAAGGCTGCGCCATTAGGTAGTAGGCCTCACCAGGCCTCCTTGATTGGACTGCCCCCAAGAGGGCGCTGTAGGCCAGCTCACTTTACGTGGTTGGCCTTGGTGGTTCGGGCAGTTGACTCACTGATGGGTGGTAGGCCTTAAACAGGCCTCCTCGGAGGTGAGTCCCAACATTGTGGGACATACTTTATAGCGCTACTGGAAGCCCAATAGTAAAATATGCTTGTGTTGTATGGTTCCCAACAGTGTATGTTATAGCAGAATATGACTTGCTATTAGCTAGTAGGCCCAGTAGCTCGCTCAAGACTACTGTAGCTTTGGTTGTGCCAAACACCTCTCAGACTTCCCAAGTGCCTTTGGGCCCAGACAGATGAGTGCTTTTTTTTTCTTAAAGTGTATGGGATTGATCTGTGATTGACTGGATTTTTAATTTTTTTCTTAAAGTGTATGGGATTGATCTGTGATTGACTGGATCACCAGTCCTCCCTGATAGGCGAGTCCCCAGCCAGCTGGCCTTAGCAGACCACCTTGTACTATCACCCGGACTCAGGGCTCATAGCTACCAGTGTGTATCAGGTAGTAGGCCACTCAGGCCTCCCTGAAGGTGAATTCCCACTTAAGATGGTTATCGGGTAGTAGGCCTCACCCAGCTGCCCTAAAGGCAATTCCCACTTACGTTGGCTATCAGGTAGTAGGCCTCTATGGGCCTCCCTGAATGTTAGCTCCCAAATATTGTGGCTGTCAGGTAGTAGGCCTCTCTGGGCCTACCTGAATATGGACTTCCAAATTTTTGGCTGTCAGGTAGTAGGCCTCACCAGGCCTCCCTGAAGGTGAGTTCCCACATGCTGTGATTATCAGGTAGTAGGTTCCACCAGGCCTCCTTGAATGAGAACACTCAGGTAGTAGGCCTCACCAGGCCTCCCTGAAGGCGAGTTCCCACAGATTGTGGTTATCAGGTAGTAGGCCTCACCAGGCCTCCCTGAAGGTGAGTTCCCACAGAGTGTGGTTATCAGGTAGTAGGCCCTACCATGTCTCCCTGAATGGGAATGATCTAGTAGTAGGCCTCGCCAGGCCTCATTGAAGAAGAGTTCCCACAGAATGTGGTTATCAGGTAGTAGGCCTCACCAGGCCTCCCTGAGGGTGAGTTCCCCACATACTGTGGTCATCAGTTAGTAGGCCTCACCAGGCCTCCCTAAAGGTGAGTTCCCCACATACTGTGGTAATCAGGTTGTAGGCCTCACCAGGCCTCCCTGTGAATGGTTTCCTAGTGGTGCTGGGTTTAGGAAGCTAGTGCCCTCTTGCTATAATTTTCAGCTAGCTTAGTAGGCAGCTGCTGAAGGCGAGCTTGCGCCCTGGCTCGCTTAAGTGTTCATTCTCTGCAACTGGTTCCCTCCCGGAACCATTTTCCTGTCTACAGCCTGGTTTTGCGTATCAGGCGGACCTTGTGCTCCCCTCACCGAGGGTCACTATGAGCATGCAGCCTCTTGAGTCTGGTCAGACGGTCATAGGCCTCTTGTGAGGCCTCACAGTTAGATCAGCCCTTAGGCCTTCACAGGCATCCTAAGTGTTTTGAAACACAGACACTGGGTAGATCCGTGGATCGAGTAGAGAAACTCCCCTCACTAGCAAGGGTTGGAAAGCACTATGCTGAGTCATACTCTCCGGGATATCCCGTCTCTGAGATCTGGGCCCAGTGGTTTACTGCCAGCTTCGCAGTGCCTCGGGGTTGGATGCCTTACCTAAGGTAACTGTCCAGAGGCTCTGTCTTCCGACAGACAGGAAGTGGCCAGACTAGGTGTCTATGTACTGACGCCAGGTCAGGCCGTCCTGGTGGCATTTCGGGGTGAGTACGTTCCCCTGAATAGTGATTGGCTGGGGTTCCTTCAGGTTCCCTAGCCACATTCCCTAGAAGGGACCCCTTCTAATTGGAGGCTGTGGTTCCAGGCTCGGAGCAGGCCCAGTTAGGCCTTTCATTTAACCATGTTTATGAAGGTTTTCCTGCGAGGCTTATAGCTTGGGCTATGACCGTAGGGAATGCTGTCACTGACAGCCCAGTGCGACCTGAGGGTGAGTGGTTCTAGCGTTTCATTTGAAGTTGCTGGTTCTGACAGTTGTCACTGCCACATGGCATGCACTCCCCTTAGCATGGCGGCGTGGATATATCGTTCCCCAAAGCGTCATCAACGCATTGCGAATTCGCTTTCGAAAGGGAACGTCTCAGGTTACGACTGTAACCTATGTTCCCTGAGAACAGGGAACGAGACACTGCGTCTCCCTGCCATGCCTCAGGGCTTGCCTACCGTACAGTTCCTTCAGACGATAAGGTGATTTGTCATGTTTGCAAGGCGCCATTATATACTTCCAGGTCGCACGTTAATCATTCACGCTAATGATTCACGGGCTGTCGCCGGTCAATGTGATTGCCGTGATTTGATAGTGATTTCAGACACCTGTCACGCCTGAGGCGTTCCCCAAAGCATCAACAACGCAGTGTCTCATTCCCTGTTCTCAGGGAACATAGGTTACAGTCGTAACTAGGGCTGGGTAAAAATATCGATTCATCAATGCATTGCAATTATTTGTTTCTCATTTCAATATCGATTCATCAAATCCTATGAATCGATTGAGCCCACCGGCCAGTGGCGGCGCTGTGGGCAACACTCTAGTGAGAGCGTTCAGCGTTGTACAAGACGCGCTTTACCAAAACAGCAAGATGACGGACAGTAGCTGCACTCCGTTCAAGCCTGCACGACCAACCAGGGACGTCGTTAGGCCTATTTTAGGGGGGCTGAAGCTACCCCAAAATGTTCCTAAGCCCCCCTAAATGATAATAAGAACAACAATAAGTCTCCAGGAGTGTCCCGCATATTGATAGAGGCTCCCTGATGTCTGCAGATTAGTTCAAATCTCCTGAAATCTAGAGCTCGCGAGCTCCGAAACCGCGTAGTGCGCGCACGACAGAGAGAAAGAGAGCGAGAGTCTGTGCGTGTGTGTTTGCGAACTCCTCCGTGCGTGTGTGTGCGAATGTGCGCGCGTGTGCCTCACGAAGCGCATTTTATTTTAGGAGTATGCACATTTTGTGTTTCTGTTTACATTTCTTTTATAACTTGAATGTATAGGAAGAAAGAAATATACTTTCTATCAGTTACATGCACTTTAGAGGTGTGTTAATAAAGCACCTGTTTGTTACAGTTGTGGTTGTATTCAACACATGTACAATATTGTACAGTTTGTTCTGCGGAATAAACCATGACAGGAAACATGCTGGGGTCAATTTGTTCTTAAACATTGGTTATACTGCACACATTATTTAAAAATATACTCAGGTACTTAATTACTTGTGTATTTACTAATTATTGAATCGATATCGAAGCTAATAAATCAATATCGAATCGAAATCGAATCCTCAAGAATCGAAATTGAATCAAATTGTGAAATTCCTTACAATACCCAGCCCCTGAGATACTCTTTGGAACATTTATATAAAAATGACACATTTTTCTCCATATTCATAAGTTAACCATATTTGTTAATTTCAAGAGCATAATTTGAATGTAATTTCATTAATATTCCACTCATTACCATAGTGTGTTGTAAGGAGTGTGGTAATCATTCTTTCCTTGCTGAGTGGCAACATGACACAGTATAACTTTCATAAATGTCTGCTTTGAGCTGTTTTTGAAATAGAAAGGGAAAAATGATTGAATGGTTTGTAGCTATTTTTGTCTCATGATGCTTTTAAAGCATAAATACGGACTGAGCAGTGAATCCCCAGTGGGAAACCAATCAACTGGATTAAATGAATCAAACACTAAATGTAAGTATCCATCCAGAATGCATGCATTTCAAATAAGAAGGTACTTCTCAACTTCTCAAATGCAGAAAAAATGAAGCAGAAATGTGGCGGATAAAATTACCTGAAAAAGATACTGGTGTCTCCAATACTTAATTAATGGCATTATTAAGGGATCATCAGTGTCTTATGGTTGGCTATGGAATGATGGATTGTGTAATTATATTTAGTCCCACAAGGATATTAAGCACAGCCCAGGGGGAAATTTAATTAATTAGAACTCTCATCCACAAAGTTAAGACCATTAATGATTAGCACTGTAATTTCAGTAATAAACCACATAGGGTGGGGTAAGAACTATATATTTTTTTTTTTTATTGCATTTATTGATAGACAGTTATGACTGAATACAAACAAAATACACAACAAAATCTAATTTACTATTTGTCAATAAATAAATAAAAAATTATGTAAGAACAGTGTATATTAAAACCTTAATTGACACTATGGTGGATTTATATTATTATGTTGTACACGTCTGTGCTATTTTCAGACTAAAAGATATAAGAGACAGCGAACCTCTATAGAAGTTAAATATGGCTCTGTATTACCTTGGCAAGGTATTTGATCTACAACTCTGCCATTAAATATTAAGTATTTCAGTAAAATGTATAATTACACCCTTCAAGAGTCAAGGGAGAAAAAGATGTGTAAGGCATGAACTTACAAGTAGCATGGAAAGAGTTTAAACACCTATTGACCTTTCTATTAGCATAAGTGTTGTAATGTGATACGTATTAATGTTTATGTATTAATGTTGGAAATTTCATTTAGATTGACATATAGTAACACATGTAGAACTTCCCCAGAAGTTTTATTAATTTGTTCAATAGTTAATAACATAAAAAAAATAAAAAAACTTGCACTGAGAGTTTGAGTAGAAAAGTTTAAAAAATGTTCCTTGCTATTATTTTGATGCCATTTTATTCATTCCTCATCAATACTTTTGTAGTTAGATTGGTCTTGGATCTGTGTCATTCTAATAAACGTTTAATTGAGCTAATGTAATTTAAGTGTATAATGTTGTTTTTCGTGGGCATTTCTAGTTTGGTGCGGTTACTTCTTGCCTGATGTCGGTTTTTGAAAATGAAATATGAAATCGTTGTTGTGGAAAAATGACATAATATGGTAAACTAAGGAGGGGTGTACAGCAAACAATTTCTTATGGTGGGGTATTTTTGAAAGTCGGTTTAAACACATGCCTGGAAGTCTTACATGTAAATAGAAAACCCTGTTGAGCATTTCCACTGTTATAGGACAAGCAAAAATACACGTATATTCACAATGAAACCATGCTGTTGATACACGCTGATTTTATTACATTTCCCTTTTTTTTAAAGGACATCTGTATTAGAATATTGCAGGCTATGGTTGTCAGACAAATGGAAAAAGTAAAACAATTGGATTGACCAAAATTAATTATTATTTAATTATTTATTTAATTAATCTGCAACAGATGTATTGTTTTGCTCAAACACAGAGCATTGACAAGGTCATGGGTTTGACTTATAATATAGACTATACATTCAATGCAATGTTGCTTTGGATAAAACCAGCAAATGTAAATGACAACTGCCCCTGGTCTGTTTGACTGGTGTGTGCTGGTGTGTACAACTTTGATTTTACAAATTTGTAAATAAAACCGATTACTGGAGTAAATTTTACAAGAAAATACAATTTCAGTTCCCTTTCATTCGCTCACGTTCAACGTTACGTCGACGTGACAACGTAATTGGGATCGCCTTGAGAGACTAATCTACTTCGAGTGAATTAAAACGAGCCAATGCACATTGGCATGCGATAATTGCATCAGCTGCTCTGCTTGCAGCGCAAGCATATAACGAGCAGCAGGTGCGTCGCATATTTGTCTTTCGCTTCGAAGCCGACCAGTTGTACTGTTTCTGCTCTACAATCTTCTGACAGTGTTAAACTTCAAAAGAAGGAAATGAGTCTGCTTCTTCACTAGAACGCCTCTTCAAAGCTGGTGTTGGTGTTAAATCGCAGACAGCAAAACAGCTGTTTTCACAGCTCAGAATATTGTGCCTTCAATAAGAATGTGAGTGCTCACATCAGGCTTGCACTATCGTCCTGTTTGTGTAGCCACGGTCATCCCTGCGTGCTTCAGCAACAGAGAGAGCAGTTTTTCCTGCAGTTATGCCTTGCCACCCTCTGCCCCCTCTTGCTTCGCCAGCTGTAGCCTGGTGTGCTCGAGGCCACGTCTATGCCATCTCACACTCAGACCCCACTTTGGGCCGCTACGCCGTCCGAGTCAGGTCCCTGCATTCCGCCACGCTGCCCCTCCGTGGGTACATCTGTGGTGCCATTGGTCGCGCTTGTATGGTTCCTTGGAGCCTGGCTAGCGCTTCCCAGCCCATCTTGCTGGCTCATCCGTACCATCAGACTCGCCTATGCAATTCAGATTGCTCGGCGTACCCCGGGCAGAGATCGCAGTCCTACTGGCGAAGGACCTGATCGAGCCGGTCCCTCTAGCCCAGTGGTTCTCAACTCCAGTCTTCGGGACCCACTGTTCTGCACATTTTTTATGTCTCCTTATTTAACACACCTGATTCAGATCGCCAGCTCGTTAGGAGAGACTCCTTGAACTGAACTGAGTGTGTCAGATAAGAGAGACATACAAAATGTGCAGAGCAGCGGGTCCCGAGGACTGGAGTTGAGAACCACTGCTCTAGCCAATATGAAGACCGGCTTCTACTACAGCCCGTACTTCATTGCACCCAAGAAAGGCAGTGGGTTACGATCAATCTTGGACCTGCGTGTCCTCAACCGATCTCTTCACAGGCTGCTGTTCATAAATCCTGTCCAGCCAGCAACAGTCTGACTCAGGCGCACAATGTTGAGGTTTTTCTTTTTATTCGAGAAGGAATGGCGGAAGGCGGTGACCATGTTCGGGAGATTTTTCAGCCTTTTAAGAGGACCAAATCTGAGGTGTGGTCCTATTTCGTCTTTTACAAAAGTTCTGAGAAAAACTTAATCGAGCATGGTCACTCTGTCTGCAGAACATGCACAAAAAAAGTGTCACGGTTTTTGAATCGGCTCTCTCACGCTGATGTGTCTGCGTGAGTGTATTGTGTGGGTGTGGTTACTCATTGTGCTGATTAAGTGTCACCAGCTGTCTTCCATTCCAGTTCCCTTTATATACCCAGCAATTCTCTCCCTTGTTGTCAGATCGTTGTGGTTGTTCCCCGGTGTGTTTCCTGTGCTCGTGCCTCGTCTGCTGTTCCTCGCCTGCTGTTCCTCGTCTGCTGTTCCCCGTCTGGAGTTTCGTCTGTTCGTCGTGTCATCTGGATGTTCACTTTCCCTGGGATTCACTCGAGCACGTCATCACCTGTTTTCCACCGGATCGCCATCTCGTCCCTGCTTCACTGTCCATCTGAGTGTTGTCCCCGACTTGTGCCTGCTTCATTGTTTCCGTCTGTATATCCATTAAACTGAGTTTTACTTGCATACTGCATCCTGCTGTTTATTCCCTCACAGAACGATCTGACCAACCATGGATGCAGCAAGTTCATCACAGCTCAACGATTTCATCGCTCACAGTATCTCACATATGGACCAACAAGCAGAGAATATCTCGGGCACAGGTCGTGCGGTGCAAGCACTCGTGAAGCAGGTGTCTGAGCTCACCCAACAGGTACAACTTTTACAGACTCCCACTGCGCCCCCCACACCGTCCGTTTCCCCCCCCACCGATGCCTGCAGCAGTTGAGAGACCAGAGCCACGCCTACCCACACCAGAGGGATATTCCGGTGAACCGGAGTATTGCAGAGCATTCCTCACAAGATGTTCTATGCATTTTGCCTTACAGCCACGCACTTTCCAGAGCGAACAGACCAAAGTAGCCTTCGTGCTAACCCTGCTGTCAGGGAGAGCAGCACTTTGGGGAACGGCGGTGTGGGAGAACGGAGACGACTGCTGCACCTCGTTCCAGGCACTCTCCGAGGAGATGAAGAGGGTTTTCGACCGTGCAGTGGCGGGTAAGGAGGCGGCCAGATTACTCGCCGAACTGCGACAGGGAGAAGGCTCGGTGGCGGACTACTCTATTCGGTTCCGCACCCTGGCCGCAGAGTGCCGTTGGAACGAGGAGGCGCAGTGGGATATGTTCCTGCATGGGTTGGCTGACCGCGTTCAGAGGGAGATATACGCGATGGACTTACCCGAGACACTGAACGGACTGGTGGAACTTGCGCTGAGAGTGGACTCGCGCCTGAATCGTGTGACCAGACTGACGCGCCCCAGCCGTTTCCAGTCCAGCCCGGAAGACCACCAGCCCGGTGGCGCGAGCGCGGTCAGCCCCGCATTCGACCACGAACCCATGCAGGTGGGGAGAGCTCGGCTTTCCCGGGAGGAGAGGGAGAGGCGGAGATCCCAGGGACTCTGTCTCTACTGTGGCCGGGCAGGTCACTTCATCCACTCCTGCCCGGTAAAAGAGCAAGCCCGGTAGTAAGTATGAGGCTACTATCGGGTGGGATCTCCGCCGAGAAGACCTCATCACCATCATCAACCCTCCTCCCGGTAAGACTGAGATGGCGACAGTCGACGCACTGCACCAACGCACTACTGGATTCGGGAGCGGAGGGTAATTTCATGGACTTCAAACTTGCACTTAAGCTTCAGATTCCCGTCACTCCTCTTTCGCACCGGATTACAGTCAACGCACTCAATGGTCAAGAACTTCCTCTTATTACACATGCTACTGAAGACATTACCCTAATCACTTCTGGAAATCACACAGAACTCATTTCATTTTTTCTCATGGACTCACCACTTGCACCAGTGGTTTTGGGACACCCGTGGCTTTCCAGGCACAACCCCCGGATCGATTGGTGCACTAACACTGTTTCCACATGGAGTAACCACTGTCATGAGTCTTGTTTAGTGTCTGCCTGTCCTTCTGTGTCTGGTTCTATGTTTCAGAGTGAGGCAGCGGATTTGTCTAACGTGCCCGCGGAGTACCAAGACCTGAAGGAGGTGTTCAGTAAGTCTCGCGCTGCTTCTCTTCCTCCGCATCGTTCCTATGACTGTGCGATAGATCTACTGCCAGGTAAATCTCCGCCTAAGGGCAAACTTTACTCTCTTTCTGTTCCCGAGAGGGAGGCCATGGAGAAATATATTTCTGATTCTCTGGCCTCTGGGTTCATCCAACCTTCCTCTTCTCCTGCGGGGGCGGGGTTCTTTTTCGTTGGGAAGAAGGATGGTTCTCTGCGACCTTGCATTGATTACCGAGAGCTGAATAACATCACGGTAAAGAACTCTTACCCTTTGCCGTTGATGTCTTCAGCTTTCGAGAGGTTGCAGGGAGCATCCATTTTCACGAAACTGGACTTACGTAATGCATATCATTTGGTTCGCATCAGGAAGGGGGATGAATGGAAAACCGCTTTTAATACCCCTAGGGGGCACTTTGAATATTTGGTTATGCCGTTCGGGCTTTCCAACTCCCCAGCGGTTTTTCAAGCACTCGTGAATGACGTGTTGAGAGACATGGTAGATCAGTTCATATATGTTTACCTGGATGACATATTGATTTTTTCTTCGTCTCTCCAGGAACACGTTCAACACGTCAGGCGAGTGCTCCAGAGGTTGTTAGAGAATGGGCTTTTTGTCAAGGCGGAGAAATGCTCGTTTCATGCACAGTCTGTTCCCTTCTTAGGGTACATCATCTCTTCTGAGGGAGTGCGCATGGATCCTGACAAGGTTAAGGCTGTGGTAGATTGGCCAAGTCCAGATTCCCGTAAGGCCCTACAGCGGTTTCTGGGATTCGCCAATTTTTACCGACGTTTCATTCGTAATTTCAGCCAACTAGTCGCACCTCTGACTGCCTTGACCTCCCCCCGAACGACGTTCAGGTGGTCGAACACTACCGAGGCAGTGTTCAACAACCTCAAGAGTCGCTTCGTTTCGGCTCCCATTCTCGTCACCCCTGATCCCACACGTCAGTTCGTGGTGGAGGTCGACGCGTCAGAGGTGGGAGTAGGAGCAGTGCTTTCACAACGCGCTTCCTCAGACGACAAGATGCATCCCTGCGCGTTTCTTTCTCATCGACTATCGTCTGCCGAACGTAATTATGACATTGGTAATAGAGAGTTGTTGGCAGTCAAACTAGCGTTGGAGGAGTGGCGTCATTGGTTAGAGGGTTCGGGGGTTCCCTTTATCGTTTGGACCGACCATAAGAATCTTGAATATATCAGATCTGCTAAAAGACTCAACTCCAGGCAGGCTCGGTGGGCTCTTTTTTTCGGTCGTTTTGATTTTGTTCTCTCGTACCGCCCCGGGTCCAAGAACATCAAACCCGACTCTTTATCTCGTATTTTTGATCCATCCGAACGCCCGGTGACTCCCGAGTGTATTTTACCTGAGAAAGTTGTCATCTCCACTCTGGTATGGGAGGTCGAGTCGAAGGTCAAGACAGCCTTAGAAGGGGTAACGCCTCCGCCTGGTTGTCCACCGAGCCGATTATTTGTTCCGGAGGGGTTACGGTCCGACGTTATTAGATGGGGTCATTGCTCCAACGTGGCTTGTCATCCAGGAGTGACTCGCACCAGATTTCTAGTTAAACAACGATTTTGGTGGCCATTGATGGCTCGCGACATTCACGATTTTGTTTTGGCTTGCTCAGTCTGTGCCACTAGTAAGACATCTAACCAACCCCCAGACGGGTTACTTCGACCGCTGTCTGTCCCTTCGAGACCCTGGTCCCACATCGCTCTAGATTTTGTCACCGCCCTCCCGCCTTCCAATGGCATGACGGTTGTTTTAACCGTAGTGGACCGGTTCTCGAAGGCGGCACATTTCATTCCCTTGCCCAAATTACCTTCAGCCAAGGAGACAGCGGTCACTGTCATAGATCACGTTTTTCGGTTACATGGCCTCCCGATGGACGTGGTCTCTGACAGGGGTTCCCAATTCGTATCCAGATTTTGGCAGGAATTTTGTAAATTGCTGGGGGCCACGGTCAGTCTGTCCTCGGGCTATCATCCCCAGAGTAATGGCCAGTCTGAGCGAGCCAATCAGGACCTCGAGAGAATGTTGCGATGTTTGGTTGCCAAAAATCCGTCGTCCTGGAGCCAACAGCTTTCTATGGTGGAGTACGCCCACAATTCATTACCAGTGTCATCCACGGGCCTCTCGCCATTTAAGTGTAGTTTAGGTTACCAGCCACCAATTTTTCCGAGTCTGGAATCCGAGGTCGCGGTCCCCTCCGCTCACGCATTCGTCCAGAGGTGCCACCGTACTTGGACTAGAGCCCGTGAGACTCTACTCCAAACAGGGAGGCGCATGAAGGCCAAGGCCGATAGCCACCGGTCAAAGCCTCCCGTTTACGTCGTGGGTCAAAAGGTGTGGCTTTCTACCAAGAATATTCCTCTCCGCTCCGTGTCTAACAAGTTAGCTCCTAAATTTATTGGCCCGTTTCCTGTCACCAAGATTATTAGTCCGGTGACAGTCCGACTCAAACTCCCTCCTGCGTACAGGAGAATTCACCCCGCCTTCCATGTGTCTAAAATCAAACCCGTGTTTCATTCTCACATTAATCCGCCTGCCCCGGTTCCCCCCCCGCCGCGACTCGTAGATGGGGAACCCACATATTCGGTTAACCGCATTCTGGACTCGAGACGGAGGGGACGAGGATTTCAGTACTTGGTGGACTGGGAGGGTTACGGTCCGGAGGAGAGAAGTTGGGTACCAGCTAGAGACATCCTGGATCACTCCCTTATCGATGATTACAATCGACAGGTAAGGGAGTCTGAGAACGCCAGGAGGCGTTCTTAGGAGGAGGGGTACTGTCACGGTTTTTGAATCGGCTCTCTCACGCTGATGTGTCTGCGTGAGTGTATTGTGTGGGTGTGGTTACTCATTGTGCTGATTAAGTGTCACCAGCTGTCTTCCATTCCAGTTCCCTTTATATACCCAGCAATTCTCTCCCTTGTTGTCAGATCGTTGTGGTTGTTCCCCGGTGTGTTTCCTGTGCTCGTGCCTCGTCTGCTGTTCCTCGCCTGCTGTTCCTCGTCTGCTGTTCCCCGTCTGGAGTTTCGTCTGTTCGTCGTGTCATCTGGATGTTCACTTTCCCTGGGATTCACTCGAGCACGTCATCACCTGTTTTCCACCGGATCGCCATCTCGTCCCTGCTTCACTGTCCATCTGAGTGTTGTCCCCGACTTGTGCCTGCTTCATTGTTTCCGTCTGTATATCCATTAAACTGAGTTTTACTTGCATACTGCATCCTGCTGTTTATTCCCTCACAAAAAGTCGCTGTGATAGGGGTAAACACTTCAAATCTGCCGAGCCTTCCTGCGTGATCATCATCCACTTTTGTAGCGAAAGCAAGGCAAGTTAACTTTGATCTCAATACTAAAACTACGTCTGGGAAATAATTGGGCACAAAAGGTTGTTTTGAGTTGAAATATTTTATCTCACTCACTTGAAATAGACTTGAAGCTTCCGCGAAAAAAAGTTCACAGCAATAAGTGGCTTTGAGCCAAAGACGAACGAACAAGTTCAAACAAGACTATTAAAAGTGACATTTAAGAGATAATAATGTATATTCATTGTACCATTATTACACCGATTTTTTTTAAGTCCGGTCACCCGTCATTATAAGGAAGGAAATGCCACAGAATAGAATCTTGTTTTAAAAAGTGCATAGAACTGCTCTTTTTATTTGTTGTTTGTTGATTCTCAAATATAAAACTTGTTGAAATGTTTTCAGTGTGAGCATCAGTTCTTTTTTAACACTTTCATCTTGTTTTAACAAAACCGTGATGATATTGATAATCACGATAATTTCGGTCACTATAATCGTGATATGAAATTTTCATACCGTCCCATCCCTAGTGCTCAGTCACCTCAGCCACCTAGGGCTTCGGGTCAACTGGGAAAAGAGCAAACACACCTGCAGAGGATCTCTTTTCTCAGTATGGAGCTGGACTCATTCAACATGACAGCGCACCTCATGGAGGCACGCGTCCAGTCAGTGTTGGACTGCGTGAGCTTGCTCAGACGCAGGACAGCGGCACCACTGAAACTATTTCAGAGGCCCCTGGGGCATATGGCATCTGCAGCCACGGTGACGCCGATCGGATTGCTTGCCGCTTCAACACTGGCTCCACGGTCGAGTCCCGAGATGGGTGTGGCAGCGCAGCTTGTGTTTTTCTCCCCTAGAACAAGTGTCCAGGCATGTTGTGGTTAACACGGATGCAGCTGCCACCAGCTAGGGGGCCGCGTACAACGGGCATTTAGCTTCAGGACTGTGGACGGGGCCTCAACTGCATTGGCACATCTACTACAATGAGTTGCCCCTCCCTAGCCCATTCCTTTGAGAGAGGACCTTCTCTCTCAGAGACGGGGCACCTTGTGGCACCCGCATCCAGACCTCTGGAAACTGGTCCCTGGACGGGACGCGGAGGTTCTAGGTGACCATGTGTATTCTTCCACTATCAGCTCCCTGCAGTGAGCCCGTGTCTTTCCCTGGGCAGAGTCCGCTCTGCTGTCACTGACCGGTGTAGTCTCCCCCTTTTCAGGCTGGAGCCACCCCAGTGACACCCCATATGTTGTACTGCTCCCAACCGGCCAGTCCATTTGTGTTGTAGCAAATTAGCTCTAAAGTAATATTAATAATCAATCATAACTTTTTGAGTCTCAATCGATTTCTTCGGCATTGACTGAAGAATTGGTGATAAACTTGCGTGGTTGGTTTGACTCTGTTCCCATGGCTGGAGTGTAGATTGTGGGGGACCATAGATTCCAGAGTGAGTTTTAAAGATTATTTGTTAAATATAACAAATAATTGTGTTCTGATTTGTCTCAGTCGTGACAGTGTATTCTCCACATGTTACCTCCCTTCGGGCAGGATGTGGCTTCCACAGCATCCCTCTCCTCTGGAAAGGCACGCTTTCCCAGTGTTATCCAAGAGTTTCACTGTGTGGATTATAACGGGACAGCAGTTCAAACTCCCTCTACGCAGGCCTTCCGCCCCAGTCAGTTGGAGGTCTGAGAGTCTTGCGTAGAGCGGGGATGTGGCAGCAACCGTGGCGTTTTCCATTGGGATCCCAATTACGTCGTCACGTCGTCAGTCAGAGACTGAAAGGGAACGTCTTGGTTACGTATGTAACCCTCATTCCCTGAAGGAGGGAATGGGAGACGTTATGTCCCGTTGCTGACCATCGCTGTATAACTGAACACGTCTCGGCTCCTCAGCGTAAAACAAATATGCAACACACCTGCTGCTCGTTATATGCTCACGCTGCAAGCAGAGCATCTGATGCGATTATCACATGCTAATGTGCATTGGCTCGTTTTAATACACTCGAAGTAGATTGGTCTCCAAAGGCGATCTCAATCATGTCATTACGTCGGTCGACGTAACGTCTCCCGTTCGCTCCTTCAGGGAACAAGGGTTACATACATAACCGAGACGTTTTTCTACTACAAGATTTCATTTTTAATTCAGTGTTGCCATATGTGTGTTTGTTTGAATTTACTAACGATTTCTGAGTCAAAAGTGTTTCTACTAAAATGTATTTTCATTGTAGACCTATGTCAAAATGTCTAATGTCTTTGTTCTTTTACAAAATGTTTGTTACTTTTTTAATGTTTACATTTTTGTAGCTATATTATGTAATGCAAAACAGATAATTTGTTAAAGTAAATTTAAATAGGAAAGTCATGAACGTCAATTGTACATTTTCATAAACAGTAGTCATATTAGAATATTCATGAACTACTGATCTGTAATTAATCAATAAATTAAATTTATTTTAAAGTAGTATATTACCCGATTTCTAATGTAGGCCTATGAAATCATTTAACTGGTAAAGTAATTATTTAGCAGTTAATGTTAACAATTTTGGAACAAAAGCTGATAGACTAAGTTCAGAACAACAAAGCGACAGAACGATGCAAACTTTTTAGTCTCGGTGCAATCAAGGCCGGCGCTATGGGCGGGCCTTAGGGGGCCGGGCCCGCCTAGAGAGCTCCTGTGCCCCCCCTCCATCCAATTTGTAGTTAATAAATTATTTTAATAATAATAATAATAATTTACGTGCAGTATTTATATATGTATTTATGTATATTTAAGTGCAATGTTTGACTCATAGGCTAATCTTATTTAAAAAAAACTCCCGGAAGTTTGACTGATTGTTTACAAAAAAGGGGTTTCCCGCTGAGCCGCTCTGACCGCAGCATCTCGGTAAAGTTATAGCGACGCGACCATAGGACGCGACGTGCTCGGTTTTGCCTATTCAGAAACGAATGGAAACAGAAACTCATGAGGAGATTCCAATCCCAAAAACGTCGACTTCAGCTGTATTAAGAACGTGAGTAGGCCAGTTGCTTTTATTACTCTTCGTAAGTTGCACCAGACGTGGTGTAAATTATGCATTTGACACTGATATGCAATATGTGTGTGAGTGTGTCGTAGTTGATTATGCATGGTTGATTTAATACTTAACTTGAGATTTGTGACTATTTGGCTGTTATTATAGGAAGTTGGCTTATAGCTGTGTTCACCGAACAACAGACAAGGTTTATTAACATTAGTTAATGACGATACATTTGCGATACATTTGATACAGCGATACATTTGTTACTGTAGGCTATTTGTTAATGTTAGTTAATAGAAAATACAGCTGTTCATTGTTTGTTCATGTTAGTTCACAGACTATAGGCTGTAATGATATCTCATGATAGCCGAAATATGATTGGGCAATAGGCTAATTATAGTTAGGATATTGAAATCGCTGTGAAACTGTTGTAGCTAGTGTTGCCACCCGCCCCGGTTTTTCCGGGATTGTTCTTCTTTTTAACAACCTGTCCCGGGAAATTTATAAACTCTCCCTGATATACAAAAGGCTCATAAAAATTATGATATACAAAAGGCTCAAAAAAATTTCAAAAGGCTATGTGAATATGTCCCGGTTTTCGAAAGGCTACGAAGAATATGTTCCGGTTTTCGGAAGTCTACGTGAATATACGTTCAAACAGCGCGCACGGCAGAGAGGTAGAGAGCGCGAGACCTTGCGTGCATGAAGTTGGACCCCCCCCCCCCCCCCCCACCCCACACAATTTATTTGTTTGTCATAATTAGGCCCCCCCAAGAATATTAAATGCCCGTCCATTGATTTGTTTCTGCCGCCGGCTCTGGGTGCAATGCGATAAATTATATCCAGAAAAATATTGTTACAAACTGGTTACCTGAGTTCAGAGTTCCTGTAATTAAGTGAGCAATATGCTGGGTAAACTTGATCAACTGACGCTTGCATCGTCGCCGTCGGCTGCTCATTTTCAGAGAAGGAATGGAAGCAAAACTGAGTTCTCCGATTTATTCCAATGTGCTATCAGGTTGGATTTCACTGGTTTCAGTTCCCTATCAGGTAGGCTAAAAGGATGGACAGTGACGCTGAAAGATGCGCGTCATCGTTAAAAACACCTCATAGCGAATCAATTTCATTTCTCTCTCTCTCTCTCTCTCTCTCTCTCTCTCTCTCTCTCTCTCTCTCTCTCTCTCTCTCCCTCTCTCTCTCACTCACTCACGCACACACACACACGCACGCACACATCATGTTGGGTTTTCTTCATTTCATGACAGATCACCATTATTTTGGTGTAGCCTACTGTCTCTCTACATCAGACCATTTGTAATTATTATAGCCTACTTAAGTTTTTCTTTTTTTTTTTTTTTTACAAATAAGAAAAATAAAAATGAATATGTCAATAGAAATAATAAATAAAATAAAAGCTCATAAAGTCAACAAAACCTTTGCTTTCTGCCTATGTAGTTCCAATGAAAATCATGCATTTTCTCGGTAAGTGAGAAAACTTAATTTTAAAGGAGTGACTGTAGTACCTAGAGTCTAGAAGCAACAAGGAGGCAGTTCTGAATTTGAGTATCCTCTGGCAAAGGCACACTCTGTGTTTTACAACTCCCTCTGGTGGACAAGCTCATGTAATGTGATCACAAAGGCATTATTCTGCCTCTTCAGTTATGCAATATACATCATTAGAAAAACAAGGTTGTGTTACATTAATTTACTATATACATAATATAGTACATAGAGAGGGTCGTGTGACAACACATTGGTTGATAAAGCGGTAGTGAAGCCTCTCGTAAAGTAGCCTAGTAAGTAGGCTACAATGACAGCATATCTTAAAACTTTACAAAAGCTGGTTTGAGACTTCCCACATCAATAAAGAATACTGATGTGCTGATTCAACTGATATATTGCATAATAATTTTATTATAATAACTTTGGTTGTGGTTGAAGCTGGAACTATATTTTTTTATATATAAAATGAGGCTGCACAACTCATGCAAAAGCTTAAGGAATGAGTCAATAACTGAGGGTAATTTTACTCAGTACTGTTCTTCCCCAGCTAACAGGGAACGTTCCCGTATATCTTTCACTAATGTTCTTTAAAAGTTTTGTAAATGTTAGGACAAATCATTCTTAAAATAATGTTTATGGAATTTTTTTATAATGTGGTTAATAGTTAATTTACGTTCACGTAATGTCGAGAGAAAATGTTCTTAGAATAACATTCTCAAAACATCATTATGTTATTTTTAATGTTATCATAAAATTTTCTGAGTACAAAGCTCATGGAACATCCATATGATGTAATTTGCACTTGCTGAATGTTCTCTTATTGCAGAGAGAAAATGTGAGAACAAAGTTCATGGGACGTGTTTACAATGTTATTTTTAGGCTTATACTTGAACATTCTCGTAACATTGAGAAAAAATGTCTTAGAACATTCTCGGAACGTCGTTATAATGTTATTAATATTTACTAAATATTTTTGGAATGTTTGCATAAAATGTTGTGAGAACAATTTTAATGAAACGTCCTTTATTTGCCAAACTCTAAGTAATTTTTTGTATAGGCTTAGTGCTTTTCCACAAAGTCATGATGTTATAATGTTTATAATATCTTAAAATTGTCATGCCTTGTAGTCGCATTTAGCAGATTCCCAGCTCAGGGAACGTTCTCAGAACTCAGACTCAAACGTTAATAGAACATTTATTCAAAGTTATCAAAAATTCTTAAAATGCTACAGGCCGCTAGCACAAAAACGTTATTTATGTATGGTTCATGGAACATATTTTTTGGAATGGTTAGGTCGGACGTTCATCTAACATTTTTTAAAGGTTACTACTTGTTTGATCATTAAAGAAAAGAGAAGAGAACATAAAGTCACAATACATGCATAAGGAACAAACAATGAGTGCAAGTTGTATAAATATACAGACAAGCAGGAATAATACACTGACTTCCTCCCAGCTAAAATAGTTCTTAGAATATTTTGCTAACCCTGGTGAAAAAAAAATGCTAAGTATACTTGCAGCCAGACTATCAGTATACTTCAAGTGTGTTAAAGATTAGTTAACTTGAAGTGTGCTATTTTGAAACAACTAATTTTGTACTAAGTATATTTTAGTAGTAATTAAATTGTAGTAAAGCACAAGTGTATTTAATATACTTTTGTGTACTAAATTGGAACAACTTTAAGTATGCTTAGTATAATTTGAGTATATGCCAGTGTAGGGACTAATTAAATGCTTAGTGATATTAAAGAGTACTTTATTTGTGTTACAAGTACATTACACATTCATTATGATTGTCTTTGTCACGATTAGCCACGCACTTCCTGGGTTAACTTGGACTACATTTCCCATCATGCACTTCCCTGGACTGATTACACCAAACACCGAGGCTGCATTCCAGTCCAAAATTGACATGCCCTTCATTCGCTAACTTCCCTCCGTCTCGTTCACTCGGATGTGCGTCATTGCTTACGTTGCACGAGTGTCCACATTTGGCGGAAAAAACTGCAATGGGCTGAACTGGAACGTCCTAAGCCCTTGATCACTTGTAATCAGCTATGGAGTTGATTTATTATTTACAATTTTTTTCCCTTTAAGAATTTGTTTAATGCAGCATGCAAATATATATAGGTGTGTTTGTGTTGTTTTATAAAAAAATTCTAATTTATATATCATGGAGTTGTTTGTGGTGATGGTGATTAGACGAGATCGGCGGTGACGTCACAATCGTGTTGCATTGTGGTATTTGGAACTGCCTGAAGGGTACATATGAAGTAGACTCGCTCCCTCTGTCAAAATCGAGGAAACGAGTGTCTGTCCATAAACTTCCCTCGTCCACTTCACGAAGTGGAACGCACTTCAAAATGGCGGCAGGGATTCCACCGAGGGGAAGTGCTTAGGGAAGTTCGCAAGTGCATATGTCTAAAAGTGGACTGGAACGCAACACCATACACCTGCACTGCGCTGATTACACACACCTGCATCTCATTCACACACACACACATATAAACCACTTCCACGCACCACACCAGTGCAAAGTCTTGACTTTCCTGATGTCATTTCTGAGCGTTATTTTCCCGAGTTCGATTCCTGTGTTTGACCTTTGGATTGTTTATAGTTGTTGACCCTTCTCTGCCTGCCCTGACCCTGGACTGTTTACTGGACTCTGATTCTCTCTGCCTGCCTCGACCCTTTGCCTGTCTACCTGGTTTGTCTCAGCCTTGCCTTCTCTGTTCTGTTTGCAACTGTCTGACCCTGCCTGTCTTGGCCATTCTAAGAAATGCTGCGAATGGATCCCCTTGAGTCTGCTGATTCGTTACTGTCTTTGAAACATACAAGCAATATAACCAGGTGAAAAATAAATTGTACTACACTAAGTGTGTATTAAATGTATTATTTTGAAACAACTTCAAGTATATTAAATGTATTTCAAGATATGCTTAAGATCAATTTTAAGCTATTTGCACTATTTTAATATATTAATTTGTGCTAAAATGGAACCACTTCAAGTACATTTCGTGCATTTAAGTGTATTTCTGTATAGTTAATTAAAAGTATACTTTCATGTCTTAAACTACAGTTATTATATATTTGAAGCTTAATTTTAATGTACTTCAAGAACATTTAAATAGCATTTCAGCTCATTAAAAATGTATTAGCATTACACTAATAGTTTATTATAAAGCTGTTTTATTCAGTATTCAAAATGGTATATTAAAAGTGCAAAAATAATTAAATGAATGTTAAGACATAGACAGACTTTGAAATAAAGAAAACTTTAATATAGTATCTTGTGTACATTGCAAAATAAATACATAAAAAAGTACAGCAGCATATATAATCTCTTGAACAAAATACATTATAAAAAAGATCAGTGAAATGCTATGGCAGAACTACATTTATTAAAAACAATGTGTAGAAAATTGTAGCTATTGTCAGGAACCAATCAGACTCAGCATCCCTCACCACACAACGATCACTCTCCACAGAATACTAATCACCCGCACCTGTTCACAATCAGCAAGTCCCATAAGAACACTCACCACAGCCTCAGTCTTTGTCAAGCCTCCAACGGGAACAGACCATTACTCACCGTCCTCTGAAATCTCTGATGCAACCAGTACCCGCTAAGTAAACGTATACTCACATGTGAATTACTAACCTCTGTATCTTTGTTCTGCTGTCTTCAGAAATCCAGTCTGAATCCATGTTTCCTGAGACCCGGTGTTCATCTAAACTTCCTGTATTCACGCTGAGTTTACTAGCTTGAGACTGCACCTGAAAGAGAAGAGACAAGTATTAATGAACTGTGACTGCTTGACATCAACTAACCTGAAGAGAACCTGCTCACCTGTAATCTGCCCCGCACGTTGTGATCTTCACCGAATCTGCACCTGAACTTTGAATACTCATCTCTGCACTTGTGTCACATTTAATAAAACTGTGTTTGGATTCACTTACCTCTGTCTCCGTGCCTGTATCCTGACAGTTATACCTTACTGAAAAGTACACTATGTATATAACATCAGTAAATAAGCATCAAAATCCAATTTTCTGGAAAAAAATAATAATAATAAAAGTTACGGAAAATAATGTGCAGAAGTGAATAATGCATTATTTACAAACTTAGGCCAACAAATGGGTGAACCAAAGAAACAGAATATTTTGAATGTCACATCTTCATGTCCAAGTGGACGGTCACTTTGAGTACGACTCATTTTCTGCAACTGAGGGCTTGTGGTTCAGACACTGTAGTATTTGAAGACTGCTTTATCACAGGATCTGTGAAAGGGAAAAATAATTTATATAAAATTAACCAATGATTAACATTTTTGTATCCATGTTTGAATATATGTATAATAATTTGAATAGAAATGCATTCAAATTCCTTTGACTTCTCAGTATACCACTGATATAGTTATTTGTCGCAATAAAGCAACCTGTGAGTATTAGAGGGTATTTTGTATATTGATAATTGTGGTTTATTAAAAAACACTAGGGTATTTCCCATGAACGTGTCTATTGAGGTCATGCTAACATGCACTCTCTTCACCTCTGTTGCAAAGATTTAAGGGAATTAGAGTTTGTGCAAAATATTGTATGCCAGGACAACTAGAACAAGTGACTTGCAGCTTTACCAAAAAAACTATTAAATAAACAGACATTCATTTTTACATGAATGACTCAAAGGCAGCACAAATTAGACACCTGAAATGGACACGTTGCTAACCTTTTCCTAACTGTCAATCACCTTTCAATAGGTCTGATTCAAAAATCTCTATAACAGAGGTGCTATGAGATTAAACCATACTTACCACTCTCTTCTTCCCTTGTCTCTGCACTCAGATTTCAGTTTTTCTTCTATAGCAGCTGGTCTGAAAAACAAATATTAATATGAAAAAAAGAGATTTGTATATATGAGGCAGGCAAATTATGATGAATGATTTGTTTCAGTACGCTGAGTACAATGTACTTGGTGGGTAATATAATAAAAACCCTTCACAGACTCAGCAGTTTCAAATGTATGCTCTCTTATAAGCATCCCTTTAAACAATGTAATTTTTGTTCTTATTTGTAATTAGAAATATAAATTAGAAAGTAATCAAAAAGGCAATAAGGTGGTCAAGCTTGAACAAATATAAACGCCAAACATCAACACTAACTAATTTTGGTTTTTGCAGATGTATTGGACAATGTTTTATAGTTGTTTTAAGACAGACAAATGTCTCGACATAGATTTTAAACAGATTTATCAAATACTTTAGACTCTGACTATATACCCAGTGCTGAAGATCGCAATAAAGTTGGTTTTATATTGGACATTCGTTTGACATTCGGAATATCCTTAACTTTACTTGAATAAACACGCTCGAAGTGACCATCTCTACGTTGTTGTGTATAGATTTAATGGTATTACGAGATAGTGATATCGTATTATGCTCTTTCTTGTTAAAACGCCTTTTAAATGTATGAAGCCTAAATTAGTTATATACACCTATTGAACAAGTAAGGGAGTGTGGCAAAAATGCAACACGTCTGATAGACTTTCGTATTTTCCTAATTTATTTTACTAATTTGAAGACTTTAATTATACTAATTTATACGATATACTATCTATATATCTATCTATCTATCTATCTATCTATCTATATATATATATATATATATATAGGCCTATATAAATAATAATATATATTTGAGACAAATGCTGTTCTTTTGAACTTTCTATTCATCAAATAATCCTGATATTTTTCAACACTGTTAATAATCATACATATTTCTTGAGCAGCAAATCACCATTTTAGAATGATTTCTAAAGAATCATGTGACACTGAAGACTGGACTGAAGACTGGAGTAATGATGCTGAAAATTCAGCTTTACCAACCCATAAATAAATTGCATTTTAAAATATATTCAAATTGAAAACGGTTATTTTACATTGTACAAATATTTCATTTTTTGCTGTATTTTGGGTCAAAATAAAGGAACCCTTAGTGAGCAGAAGAAACATAAAACACAGTAGGTGTGGTGGAATTGCATCAGTTTTCCCTGGTGTTAATCTTGCTTGTCATTTCTTAGTACATTCGTCAAGGTGAGAAGATCAATTCCCTTGTCATCAACTGTTACTGCTGAAGGAATACAACTTTGTCAAATGTTTAATTTAGTTTCATATATAAACTGAGAAAGTTCTGTAACTTGAATTTAGCATTCAGCTGTGGAGCACGAAACTCCTGTCTTATTCTGTGTCTCTATATACAGCTGTCAGACGGGTTTTCTTTGTATTGTAAGTTAAATGAAACATGTTAATGAAACTCTTGGAGACTCTCGCAAGCTTTTGTCTTAGCAAGAGAGAGTCCTGTCACTCCTGTTCTGGAGTCTCAGGGTTTGAATACGTTTTTCCCTCTCTCTTTTAATACAGGTTCCTAAACTGGTATACGAGTTTCCACCATCACAATGTAATCCCTCCCTCTTATAATGTATATATATTACAATGTTTGACTCAAGAAGTCAGACTTGATTGAGATGACTACAGCGACAAAATAAAGAACTTATACCTCAACAATCTCCTGGTCTGCAACTCTATCTTTTCTACACTTGAGAAGAAAAAGTTCACAACAGATGGTGCCGTGACCCGGATGGAGAAACTGAAACTCAACAAAGAATGAACTTTTCTAGACTGATTTGAAACTTCAAAGCTCAAAGATCTCAACAAAGCTAACTGAGTTCCAGAACTGAAGGTCAACAAAGATCTCAACAAAGATCTCAACATCTGACTTTCCAGTTCCAGACTGAATCTTTTGAATCCAGATTGAGCTCAACAAAGATCTGACTTTCCAGTTCCAGACTGAATCTTGAAACTTCAAACTCAACAAAGAAAGAACTTTCTGACTGAGTTTCCAGACGGAACCTTTCCGTACAGCGAACGATTTGGTGAGTTTCACTCTATTCAAAGAACCACTGAAGACCAGTACAAATTTGTCATTCCTATGCGCCGCCAGAGAAGAAGTTAACAGACAGCTGTAGAGTTTGTTAACTAAAGTTATCCTCTAAACTTGCTTTTAGAGATGAAATGTATCCTCTGCTTTTCAGGCAGGGAAGATTAACGTACATGTTAATATTGCTTATCCTCTAAAGTTGCTTTTAGAGATGAAATGTATCCTCTGTTTTTCAGGCAGGGAAGATTAACGTACATGTTAATATTGCTTATCCTCTAAAGTTTCTGTTAGAGATGAAAGAGATCCTCTGTTGTCAGGCAGGGAAGAATTTAGCATTACGTGTTATTATTTGGTGATCCTCTGTTTCAGGCAGGGAAGTTTAGCATTACGTGCTAGTTATTTTGTTTTTGTTTTTTGGTGATCCTCTGTCCACAGAGTAGAATCCCATACAGAAATTTAATATATGTCAATATATGTAAATTACATATATAATGTCAGTGCCCCTGTATGTCTGCTGCCTATATGAGAATATATGCAAAAATTCATATATATAAAACACATAGACATATATGAAACATATATTTCAAAATATAGCAAAAATGGCCGTTTTCATGTAAGTGCCATATATTTTCCAGTATATGCACATAAATGTTAAATATATGTAAGACGCATATATGTTTATATGCATATATGTACTTATTTCAATGCATCAGTATCATATGCATGTATGTTTACATACATGTATTAAATATGTGGGAAACAAATATGTATGTCACATATTTTTACTTAATGTTGTCCATATATGCGAGAAAACAATACTATACTGTAATATATGCAGATATATGGTATCATATATGGATGAACTCAAACATTTTCTTCACATGTTTGGACACATAAATGTTCATATATGTTGCAGCCATATATTGTGTTCTCAGGTAAGTCAAATATATGTAAAGATATATGTCATGCTATTTAAATTATAAGTACATATATGGCCATATATTACATTTTTGTATGGGATTAGCATTATGTGCTAGTTATTTGTTTTTTTGTTGTTCATCCTCTGTTCACAGAGAAGGTTAGCATTACTTGCTAATATTTGCTATCCTCTGTTTTCAGCAGAGAAGAATTGTTTTTATCCTCTGTAAAGTTAGGGAAGACTTATCCTCTGCTTTACCAGGGAAGGTGATACATCCTCTGTGTAGTCATAGAAGATTAATCCTCTGTTCAACAAGGGACGTTTAACAACAGTTACAACAGTTAACAGTTTAAACTGTTAACAGTAGTTTGTCCTCTACTTTGCTTAAGAAGGTTCATCCTCTGTTTAATCAGGAAAATTTAACAACTGTTAAAAGTGTGTTAGCAAAGTGGTTTACCCTCTGCTTTGCCAGGGAAGTGTTTTATCCTCTATAAAGTTAGGGAAGATTAGCATCAAGTGCTAATATATTGTACCCTCTGTTTTCAGGCAGGGAAGATTAAAGTACATGTTAATATTGTTTTATCCTCTGCTTTGCCAGGGAAGTGGAAAACGTTTTTTTCAGGCAGGGAAGATTTTAGTTTTTTTAAATTCCTAGTAATTTGTGTATCCTTTGCTTTAGGCAGAGAAGGTTAGCATTAACAACAGTAATCTGTGTTATCGAGTGTAGCCTCTTTTGATCAGAGAAGATTTAGTGTTTTTGTTTGTTTTATCCTCTAAAAGTTAAGGTGAAAGATCCTTTTGCATTTTTCTTTTAGGGAAGATTAGCGTAACATACTAATAGTTTGTGATCTGTTGGTAACAAGGAAGTTTAACAATAGTTGATTTGTGTTAACAAGCGTACCCTCTGTGATCAGAGAAGTTTAGTGTTTGTTTTTGTGGTAACAAAGAAATCCACAAAATGATTAAGAAAAGTGCTAAACTAATCTCCACAACTAAAAAAGGTGGTCTTGCCACTCCTTTGTGGTCAGATAGCGAATTTAAAACACTGTTAGGAGAACAGATGGAGTCCATAGTGACTGAGTCAGTCAGATTGGATTTGAGAAAGAAATTTGGTATTCACAAAGAAAAAGTATGGTCTATTGAAGAATGCAAGAAGGTATTGGGTGCATGTATCAGGAAGAGAAACATAAAAGGCATTATTTTCTGTCACATGGAATTTAGCTTATCCATTGCACAAGAACAATCTAGGTGTATAGCTAAATTAAAAGAACAGAACAAACAAATACACACTAAGGTGGGCCATAACAAGGCCTCAACCAAATGTGACTCAGAAGACCAACAGTCAGATGAAACTTATCCTGACTTACAAGCATTCTTTGAAACAGATGTAGACATCCAATCAGTAACTGATAACCCTGTAGATTCAGTAAAGGTATGTGTTGCAAGAAAATCTCAGGGAATTGAGGGAACTGAAAGTGTTCCTCCCAACTCTTCTGTTGTCCAAAACCAAACTGTTGCCAAAGCACTCGGACCTAGAGACATAGAAAGACTATCCCAAAGCTTACCTTCAGTACGCACAGATTTTTCTGAATTTAGAAGGGCATTGATCAGTAAAATGCGTCTTTACGACATGTCGTTGGCAGAAGTCACACAGCTGATGTCACAAATTCTAACTGAATCTGAATTCAACAGTTTTGAGTCTACTGTTACTTCTGAACTACAACATGCCAGAAAAGATAAACTGAGAGAGGGAGTTCTGAAAGCGTTGAAAAACATTGTTGGACCAAACATGGACTGGTCGAAGATCACTAGTTGTTTACAGAAGAAGGGTGAAACTGTTAGTGAGTACACTCAAAGATTTTGCCAGTCAGCAGCAGCATATAGTGGTATAGCTGACACTTCAGAGAAGGTGCTAGAAGATAATGGTCCCCTAGTTCGCACATGGTTTGATGGTCTGTTGTCAGATCATAGAAAAGCATTGCCTTTCTTAGACTTAACATGGTCCACTAGAACCATACAAAACAACTTGGAGAGGTTAAATACTTGGGAAAGAAACTCTGATGTCAAGGCAAGAGTGAAAATTGCAGCAGCATCCTTTAAGGTCAACGCAGAGAAGCAACAGAAACGCAAATGTCTTAAGAGAGAGGGCAGCAGTTGTTATTATTGTGGTAAACATGGACATTGGGGAAAAGAGTGTAGAAAAAACAAAAAGAATGTTAGAGAAACTAACAATGTAACTCAGCTTCTGCTCAGCCTGCTGGCTGCTCTGAAGCAGCCCCTCCCCTCGTCATTAAGCTCGTTGGGCAGCTGTTTTAGTTGTTAACCAGTTGGGCTGTGAGTGCTTTATTTCCCCACTAACTTGCAACAGAGATAAAAGACTTCTGTTTTGTTTAATAGAACAAAAGGAAAGTGACTATCTCAGTTTTTCCTTTGGGGGACACTGGTTAAAGTAGACTCACAGCCTTAAATGCTATTTTACAGCACAGGCCTTTCATCATTAATAGTGTTAGGTCAGACTGTAAACGTAAAAAAAGCCCTCATGCAGTGTCCACAATAATGCCGAATATTGTCTTACAACGTGCACCTGTCACGAATCCGTCCTCATGTATGATGTCTTCTATGACTGAAGTTTTGTTAGAGGATGAAGGAGAAATGATATACGATTGTGTTACGCTTACATATACACCTATGAGTGAAGTAAAAGAAACTCCCACAGAGAATTCAGAATTTGAGTTGTTTGTTGACGGTTCAGCTCAAGTAATTGAAGGTAACAGACGAGCAGGTTATGCAGTAACGTCCACCACGGAAGTGTTAGCTTCAGGACGTCTTCCAGATCATTTTTCAGCTCAAGCAGCAGAACTAGTAGCCCTAACAAGAGCATGCACGCTAGCTTCAGGATCAGTTGCTAATATCTACACAGATTCCAGATATGCTTTTGGGGTAATTCATGATTTTGGTGTCATTTGGCAAACCAGACAGTTTCTAACTTCTGCTGGATCCCCCATTAAGCATGCTGAATTAGTGAAAGATCTAATGTTTTCCATGAAACTTCCAAAGAAATTAGCAGTGATCAAAGTGAAAGCACATCTCACAACTAATACTACGGAAGCTAAAGGTAATGCTCTTGCTGATATGGCAGCTAAACAGGCTTGTTTCTATGCAACTGTACAAGTGTGTTCAGGTAGTGCAGCACAGAAGAAAATGATGCCTCCTGAATCAATAATTGATCTGTACAAAGACGTTTCCTCCATTAGAACCAAAGTGACATGGGCCACATCAAGTGATGTTGATTACAGCAGCTGCAGTATTGTGTCAGGGAAGGAAAACCTGGACTCATGTGTCACACTGTAAGGTTGTTCCTGCTCCAACAGGGATAGGATAGGACACGAACCAGTGAGGAGCCGGGGGAAGAACCGATTGCAACAGGAGTCGGGGGCCAACCCTTCGGTGAAGATTCCCTCATAGGCCCTATCCTAGTCCATCCTTACCTCACTGTTCCTTAGGTGTCAAAGGTTTAAGAAATAGGGAAAGATGGAACAACAATAGCAGACTCGGAAAATTTACCACCCTAGTGTTTGAACCAATACTGCTCTACTGTCGAGCAGACTCAGAAAAGTACAACCCTAGAACAAATACTGCTCTCCTGTCTTTTGTTTTCATTCTTACTCTGTGCAGATACCACTGATGACTTCCCAAGACCCATACGCACTGACCTCGTCATCTGCGTATGAAGCCACAAGAAAACCTCAAGAAACAACTTGACCCACTTCCGAGCCAACTATCACAAAAGGATAAAGAAAAGAAAAAGAAAAAAATACACAACGCAGAGACTCACATACGAAACCTTCAGTCATCCTTCAACATGATCAAGATTGTCGTACCAGTAACATGACAGACACTCTCGCTTCGCACAAGATAATGATCTTACAGAACAGAGTGGCCTTTGATTCAAAACAAGGAGGAGCCTGCACCATCATCGGACCTGAGTGCTGCACCAGGTTAATGGATCCAACAGAGAACTTGAACAAAATCCAACAAGACATTCTTGATCTTTCAGCAAAATTACACCAGATGACTGAAGAAAATTCTTCATGGTTCAGAAACTTGATTGGGAAACCCTGGCTGTGGATAAAGGAAATAGTAATTATGTTGTTGTTTGTTCTACTGGCGCACTATCTATGCGTCCACAGTATCAAGTGTTTCATTCAACATATGAATCACGCCTCTCACAAGAAAATCACAGTTCCTATCAGAATAGACTATTACCCGTAGGAACGTCATGGACCCTAAAATTGCATGTTTGTTTCTGTGTCAGCATGCAATTGCAGAAAAGCAAACATAGAACACGCATTATGTGCCTGTAACGATCACAAGTTACAAGAATGAACTTTTAAGTCTTTAAATTTGTATATAGTGTGGGAGTTATTTAGAACTCCCAAAGGGGGAATTGAAGGAATACAACTTTGTCAAATGTTTAATTTAGTTTCATATATAAACTGAGAAAGTTATGTAACTTGAATTTAGCATTCAGCTGTGGAGCACGAAACTCCTGTCTTATTCTGTGTCTCTATATACAGCTGTCAGACGGGTTTTCTTTCTATTGTAAGTTAAATGAAACATGTTAATGAAACTCTTGGAGACTCTCGCGAGCTTTTGTCTTAGCAAGAGAGAGTCCTGTCACTCCTGTTCTGGAGTCTCAGGGTTTGAATACGTTTTTCCCTCTCTCTTTTAATACAGGTTCCTAAACTGGTATACGAGTTTCCACCATCACAATGTAATCCCTCCCTCTTATAATGTATATATATTACAATGTTTGACTCAAGAAGTCAGACTTGATTGAGATGACTACAGCGACAAAATAAAGAACTTATACCTCAACAATCTCCTGGTCTGCAACTCTATCTTTTCTACACTTGAGAAGAAAAAGTTCACAACACGGCAACCTTGAAACAATTCAAAGTAATTTTTTTATTATATTGTTTTTCTTTCTTTAAATATTGTAATTGCTTTTTTTTTTTTTTTAATGTAGGTGCTGAGGGGGTGTTAGATCATTGACAGGGGGAGCTGCGAAATATAAATGAGCAAAAGTTGGCCACTCAATATTTAATATTTAATTATTTTTAAGTCTTCCCTTTAAGTCTAAGCCAGGCTTCGAGAGACCGTACCAGCGAGCCCATGAAGACCACTGGCGTACCCGCGGAGGGGCAGCGAGGTGGAAGGCAGGGACCGGACTCCGGAGGCATAACTGTGGCCGAGAGAGGGGTCTGGGTGTGCGGGGTAACACCTACCTGCTTCCACTGGGGGGCAGGCAGCAGATTAGGCCTGGAGGCGTTCGGCTGCTGGCTGTCCCAAGGCGAAGGAAGGAGGGGGAAACGAGGAGCGAGGCCCGAGGGCGTCGACTTCTGGTTTCCGCACCTCTTTGCCCAGCGGGAGAGGAGAGTGACGGGGCCGTAGCGGCGTCACTGACATCTGAGCACTGGGGTGAGGGGAATGAGAGTGGCGAGGCAACGTGGCGGCGCACACTGTCATTCTGACCCTCTTGGATGGGGGAGACTGGGAGTGGCGAAGCAATTGAGCGTCGACCTTGGCTACCAGTCTCGACCGTGAGTGACCCAGAGGAAGTAGAAACTGCTCTTTTGTT
The DNA here is from genome assembly GCF_051911475.1 of Siphateles boraxobius. NCBI lineage: Eukaryota > Metazoa > Chordata > Actinopteri > Cypriniformes > Leuciscidae > Siphateles > Siphateles boraxobius. The sequence goes on along the minus strand of NW_027508777.1, from coordinate 8,738,127 downwards.
GAAAGTTTGAGTACCAGAAGTTTGGGTAACAGAAAGAAGAGGCAAACAAAGATTCTCCACCCACCCTCCTCTGGGGGAGGGAGAGGAACAAAGGTCCTCTTCCCGGGGGGTTTAGACCACTCCCGAGCGGGCTGGGCAGCTCTTTTGCGGCCGGCAGGAGGGTGCCCTAGGCGACGAGCAGCCGGAGGCGCAGCCGACTGGGACGGGGCAGCAGCAGGCCGTCTCCGGGGCATAATGTTCTTGATAACCTCCGACTGCTTCTGGGTGGCGGAGAACTGTTGGGCGTAGCTCTCCACCACGTCGCCGAAGAAGCCACCCTGGGATAGGGGGGAGTTCAGGAACCTACTTTTGTCCGACTCGCGTATATAGGCCAGGGTGAGCCGAAGATGTTGCTCCTGGACCACAAGAGTGGACATCGCCCGGCCCAGGGAATGTGCGGTGACTTTTGTCACCCGGAGGGTGAGGTCCGTCGTCGTACACAGCTCTTGGAGCACCCCTGTGTTGGTACCACCCTCCTGCATGTCAGAGAGCGCCTTGGCCTGATGGACCTGGAGGAGCACCATGGCATACAGGGTAGAAGCAGCTTCTCCACACGCACTGTAAGCCTTTCCAGTCAGACTGGAAGAGAACCTACATGCGCGGGAGGGGAGTGTGGGGTTACCCCGCCAGGTGGACGCAGTCTTAGGACACAACTGCATCGCTACCGACCGTTCCACTGGGGGGATGCCCAAATATCCCTTCATTGCCCCGCCATCGAGAGTGGTGAGGGAGGAGGAGGGAATCGATTTGTGTCTGGCCGCCAGAGGGGCCGTCCACGATCTCGTCACCTCATCATGCACTTCCGGAAAGAAAGGAACCGGGCCGGGGCGCTGAGAACCAGCACGTGCCGCGCCGAGAAACCAATCGTCGAGCCGCGAGGGTTCGGGACACGGTGGAGGATCCCACACGAGCCCGACACTCGTGGCGGCCCGGGAAAGCATAGGGGCCATTTCCGGATCCGGCTCGCCTAACGTTGCCACACCCAAAAAGGGGCAATGCAGTCGAGTCGTCATCTGCAGAAGATGACCGCTCTCCCTCCGCTGCATCGATCGACATCTGATCCTCCGGCGGGGCCCGAAGGAAAGGACTGGGACCACACGAGATGGCCCAGCGCGCTCCACCAGAGGCCCCAATGGCAGCGATGCCGAGGAGTGAGGAGTCTGCGGGGGTCTTTCATCAGGCGGATCATTCCTCACTGTAACCCTCAGACCACCAATGGGATTAGACGAAGTAGCCTTTTTCTGAAGTGAACCAGAAGAAGAAATAGATCGGGGAATCACCAAAGGGACTCCCCCTCGAGTGAGGGTTCTCAGTCCCGATCTCAGCACCGCGACGGTCATGTTCCCGCAGTGAGAACATGACTCGTTCACGAACGCTGCCTCAGCATGCGCGAGGCCCAAGCATGAGAGGCAACGATCATGACTATCAACCGGAGGCAGAATTTGACCGCATCCAGAAACACACGGATGAAACGTCATCCTGAAAAGGACGCGGTCTTCACCCGTGTTGCTCTTTTAGAGAATGCTCTCTTATTGCGCTGAAGCATGCAGGGATCAACGTGGCAACACAGCGGGGAAATAGCAAGCCCGTTGTTTGCCCTCAACTGAATACCAGCTGTGAAAATGTTCCGCTCTGCGTGATTGCGTCGTGAAGCACGTGTATAATCAGTCCAATGGAAGAGCGAGACGTCATAGGCGGGTGACGTCATAGACCCGGAAGCTATAAAGCACACCAGAAAACAGACCGCGACAGCTTCTGTGCCTTCAGCAAGCGATCTGTGTATACTGTCCTTGTCATATTTATTGTTGTCTGTCAAGTTGCAATACATATATATTATGGCAAAAGAGAGTAAGCAGCTTTGTGTTGTTCCCTGCCCACGTTATATCACAGGTGGTGACACACACATCAGCTTTTTGTTACTATTTGGGAGTGCAGCATGCCACAGTCAGTTCTCGAGTGGGCTGACTGTGAGCATTGCGAGAAGCTGTCCGTGAGGACGCTCCGCTCCCGCCGGGCGCTCTTCGAGGAGAACGGTTCGGTTCGCGCTCCCGGCGTGGGTCCCGCGGTTGCCGAGGCACGCCGGCGACTCGCATTTTGGGACGGATCTGACAGTTTTATTTTTAGTTTTATTTATTCATTTATTTGACATGGACATTGCAATTAAACATAGTACAAAACAAGTCTGTGACTGATGCTATGCAAAAAGAGTTTATAGCTATTGCTAATTTTCAACTCCAGTCCATGGTTGGGCCTTTACACTACAACAATTACTATTTCATCTTAAAAACATATCTATAAACACACTATATAAATCACTTACATACACAAACCAGCTATCTACAAATGGGTACATTCCTGTTTCGATTTCATCCAAGACTTAACTCGAGAAGTAAACATTCTAAGCTCAGTCATGGTTTTAAATTCAGCGGGTAATGAATTCCACAACTTTGCACTTTTATATGAAAAAGCAGACTGACCAAATGAAGTCTTACGGTATGGAACTATACAGTTGTTATTGATAGAGCCTCTGGTGACTCTATTGATGCTTTGTCTCTGCACAAATTAACTAAGTGGCTCAGGTGCTATATTATTGAGACATTTGAAAGTTAGTTTGAGAAAACATAAATCACTAAAGCTTTCAAAGCTTAGCAATCTATACTTCTGGAGAATATTGCAATGATGGTAGCGAATTGGCTTCTTATCCATAGTCTTTATAGTTTGATTATATAATGACCTGATATGTTTAGTTGCTGCAAGCGTGGCCTGTCCCCATGCTGTCATGCAGTATGATATATGAGAGAATATCATAGCATGCATGTACAGGAGGGCGGCCTGGTTTGGAATATAATCTAATTAGTTTGAAACAGTTTAGATTACTTTGTATAGTTTTTGAAATTTTCTTAAGATGTTTGTCAAATTTTAATTGGGGGTCAAGGATCAATCCAAGGTATTTAAAATCTGTTACCAATTTTATCGTTGTATCTTGCAGATGAATCTGAAAATTTTGTTCCACATCTTGTCTTTTAATAGAAAAACACATTGCTACAGTTTTAGTTGAATTTAGCACCAACTGATTGTGAATGAGCCATTTACTGACCTCTTCCATACAAGCGGTCAACACCTCCGCTGACTGTTCCGGTGACTTAGCGGGTCCATAGAAAACAGCATCATCCGCATAAAGTTGGCAATTTACATCCGAGCAGATTTTCGGCAGATCATTTATAAAAAGACATCAAAGGTCCCAGCATAGAGCCCTGTGGTATACCCCTTTGAATGCGTAAGAGTGGTGACTTATCCTGACCAACTTTAACACACTGATATCTATCCTGAAGATAAGATGTAAACCAGCTAACTGTCTCAACAGAAAACTTAAAGGATGTCATCTTGGATAGCAGTAGGCTGTGATTGACCGTTTCGAAAGCCTTTGTTAGATCTAAAAACACCGCTCCTACCACCTGAGTCCTATCCATGGATTGTTTTAGATTTTCAATCAAACAGCAGTTTGCAATTTCGGTTGAATAACCTGGTCTAAAATCAAACCGCTGTGGGTGGAGGAGCTGATTGGTTTCCAAATGGTCAATCAATTGTGCAGCTACTACTTTCTCAAGTACCTTTGATAAAATAGGCAAAATGGATATAGGCCGATAATTACACATACTGTCCAAACTTCCTGCTTTGAATATTGGTGTGATGACGGACTTTTTCCAATCTGAGGGAAATTTACACGTTCTAATTGACAGATTGACTAAATGTGTCAATGGTCTTATCAGGACACTGCTGTATTTTTTAAGAAAGCAACAATCAATATTAAAAATGTCATTTGATTTAGAATTGAATAATCTTGAAATAATTGATGTCACTTCTGCTTCATCAACTGTTTGGATGTAAAAACAATCTGCTGAAGCAGAAGGAGCTGGACGATTTAAGTTTTCAGTTGTTGCAAAATCTTTACACAAGTCTTCTACTGATTGCACAAAATATGAGTTAAATTCGTTTGCCATTATGGCAGCGTCAGTCACATTTTTCCCGAATTCCTTTGTGTTTAGTTGTTTTATTAATCAAATTATTTAAATGTTTCCAGAGAGAGTTATTGTTTCCCTTTGCATTTCCTATACGTTTAGTATAATAAGATACTTTCGCTTTTCGTAATTCATAGACCACTTTATTTCTTAAACTTTTATAAGTAAAGATATCGATATTAAGCTTTGAGCTTAAAGATTTCTTTAGGGCCATATCTCTCATCTTCATTAACTTTTTCATGTCATTATTCAGCCACGGAAGGGTATTATTATTTAGTTTGTATTTGTTTTTCTTTCTAAATTTTTCTATTAACCCTGAGATAGCTGCTGTCATAGAATTGCAACATTCATCCACATCCTCCATGGCCATAATTTGTTCCCAATTACAGTTCTTTAGTTCCCTTTCAAACTGCACAGTTTTTGATTTAGGTATAACTAATCTTATATTATTATTTTCAGATTTACCAAAGTATTGCAGTCTCTTTTTAGTGAGTTTTCTAACTGTCAGGGTCATATTATGGTCTGAGAGTCCAGTTATCAGATTATAGATCCTAGTAATACGCTCTGGTCTATTAGTAAAGGTCATGTCGATGAGCGTTTTAGTTTGCCGAGTAATCCTCTCGGGCCCTTTAATCATTTGTTCATAGTTAAATTTAGTCATTATAGTTTTTAATTTTAGTCTACAAACCTTATCAGACCAATTTATATTGAAATCACCATACCATATTGTCTCTCTATGAACCCCGAGCTGTTTCGCTGTCTTTTTCAACTCATCATAAAAAGACACATTGTGAGAAGGTGGGTTATAGAGGACTACAATAATAAAGTTCATTGATGTTGATAAAGTTACTTTAAGAGCAAGGCATTCGAGGGGGGTGTTAAATTCTACTACGTGACATTTAAATATATCTCTAATGTAGATTAACACACCTCCCCCCTTCCCAGAGTTTCTGTCCTTTCTGTAGCATTGATATCCCGGAACGTCAATCATATTTGTTAAAATATTATTGTGCAAACAGGTTTCCGTCAAACAAATGTAGTCCAAGTTGGAGTCCAGGAGAAGTGCTGAGATCTGATCCCTTTTGGGGATTAGACTGCGAATGTTTAATTGTCCTCCTAGTATTCCTTTTGGTTTGCTCATAGGTTCCCAGAGCACTCGAGCATGATTGACCGTTTGAAAGAAAAGATGTTCTTTTTGCTTTTGCATAGCACAACTGGCCATACTGGAGCGCGTTTGTAGCGTTTTACACGCCCCACCATTAGCACGCCTTGCTGCCCCATTGTTTACCGATTGAGAGTCATCCCACGAGGTTTTACATCCAGCTAAGACCGTAACCGACGCGGTCTGCATTATCTCAGCACCCACGCATGATTCTATCAAAGAGAATGACTCACCGGTCAGGCTGCGATCCATTATACACAGGCAGCTAGGATCAATCGCGGTGCGCTCCTCGTCTTGACACTGCTCCTGTAGTTCAGGGCTCAAAGCCAACAGCTGAGCGGTCCAGGGCTCTGCTCCGCGGGGTTCCAGTGTATGCAGGGGCGGTGCCTCCACGTATCCACCAGCACCTAGCCCCACCTGCTCCACAGGGCTAGCCTGCTTCTCCAGCGAGCCTGGGCCAGGATTTAGATGTATATCCCCAGCTAAAAGCATGAGCATCAGTAGTATTTTAGATGCCTGTGCTTTACCCTGCTGAGATGTTGTCTTGTTGCCCCTGTTGTCCTTACTCCTGTTGCTCTTCCACCAGAATGACGACCAAATGGAATACAGAGTGTTGTATCCATACCCAAACATACAGAGCTTAGTTTGTTTACCATAAGATAAGCCTTTTGAGATACCCTCATAAGATGAAAACTTTGTACTCCAAACACACGACAACAGTAATAAAAGTGATAAAATACAAAAGGCTTGAGTGGATCCCAACAAACCACCCCTGCCTTCGGCAGCCATTTGGGGGTTGGGACGGGCTCCGCCCTATCTCAGCTTTCACCTGTCAGATCCAGTGCTGGCAATTTCCAGTTCCGAGGAATTGGTATCGTTAGTGTTTTTTTTTAGAAAAAAGAGAACAAAACAAATAAAGATATTAAGAAAAAGGCAGATGTTTGAGTTTTCAATAAATAATTAAATAAGTCAGCTCATAACTCTGTTGAATAAAGAGGAGCTTTACAAAGGAGGTTTATCTAGTGCTCTTGCTAGTTAAATATTTACTGGCCAGCTGAACATTATGAGAGTGAAAATATAAAGAGTTTCTTAGATGAAATATATCTAAAAACAGAAAAACTCTGTATCCCAGCCTCCTCGTCGGGGACTGCTGTTTTTTCCTATCTCCACACTGAGGTGTCGAGATCGTGGAATAAGCCGGTTTCTATTTTATGTGTTTAATGCCCAAACGTCTAACTATAGTAATGCTTTAGGTATTAAGTATCATGGTATGACAGTGCCTCGGGTTAAAGAGATGCTTGCGAGCTTTCTCTCTCCCGAGTCGGCGTCATCATTTATAACCCCGACGTTATCCACCAGCCATCTTAAATAAATACATTTTATTAGGCAGCGCTGGTGGGTAAAGTATAAGGACATGGATTAATGTGAGGATGTCAGCACTGACGCTACTCGAGAATTGCGTCGTGCAAAAACAGATAAACTATACGGGGGAGGGACGGTTTCGAAAAATCGCTTCTCCTCTGCATCTTCGGGGGGGGGGGGGGGGTGGACGACTCTCTGAGGAGGGCCGCAGCACGGCCAGTTCGGTTGTTTTCCTGCTGGTGGCCACGGAGTGAAAATAAAGAAAAATAAAATAAATGACGTCTGTTCTTCTGGACGCTCCGCTTTAAAAAAAAAACTAAGAAATAAACCATTCAGTGGCGTTCCAGAGGTTTCTTCCTCACCAAACTAATGTGCCCGAGACTGCTGGGCGGGAGCAGTCTCGGTCTACTAAGCTCCTCGCAGCTCAAGAGTGCAAAACGAGCATCACCATTTGGGCTCCTCCACAATCGAGGGGGACCTGAGTGGCGGTAGCAGTCTAGCTAGTTAGAGATATGCAAGATCTGAGGACTGTTTTATCTCTAAAATAGCTTGGACAAAGAGGAAGCTCTGATGCCGAGGCTATCAGGCTTCTAAGGGTTGTCCCCTCCTGGGTAGGGATGGTTTTGAGAAATCGTTTCTCCTCGGCGCCCTCTGGGGTGCGACTCTCTGAGGACGGTCGCAGCGCTGCCAGTTCGGTTTCCCGCCGGTTCACCTTTCAGGGCACCAAGGTGTCAGTGTCCCCAAACGATCCTCCGAGGGGGGTCGTAGAGCAGTCAGTTCGGTTTCCCTGCCGGTTCGCCGTTTCAGGGTGCCGAGGTGCCTGCTTTTTCCAATGATCCTCCGAGGATGTAACCCTGTATGTAACCCTGGTTCCCTGAGAGGGAACGAGACGCTGCGTTCTCCTGCCATACTTCCTGCATGCCCTGATCGACTTGCTTCAGGCTTTTTCAGAAGCTGTCGCGGTCTGTTTTCTGGTGTGCTTTATAGCTTCCTGGTCTATGACGTCACCCGCCTATGACGTCTCGCTCTTCCATTGGACTGATTATACATGTGCTTCACGACGCAATCACAGAGCGTTCCCACCGCGTCTCAACGCAGCGTCTCGTTCCCTCTCAGAGAACCAGGGTTACATACGTAACCTGAGACGTTTCGTTGGGTTTACGTTTTCTTTAGTTTTCTGCAGAAATTCAATGAAAAAAGACCCATCTCAGAGTGCTTTATAGCAGTGGTTCCCAAACCTGTCCTGGCGACCCACCAACACTGCACGTTTTCTCTGTCTCCCTAATCAAACACACCTGATTCAACTCATCAGCTCATAATCACATGGGTTAATGAGCTGATGAGTTGAATCAGGTGTGTTTGATTAGGGAGACGGAGAAAACGTGCAGTGTTGGTGGGTCGCCAGGACAGGTTTGGGAACCACTGCTTTATAGAATGTATGGTTACTGTAATGAAAAAAACGAAGACAGACACAGAATTGCTGCAATGAATAAAATAAATAAAAATAAATATATACAGGTCCTTCTCAAAAAATTAGCATATTGTGATAAAGTTCATTATTTTCCATAATGTAATGATAAAAATTAAACTTTCATATATATTTAGATTCATTGCACACCAATTGAAATATTTCAGGTCTTTAATTGTTTTAATACTGATGATTTTGGCATACAGCTCATGAAAACCCCAAATTCCTATCTCATGAAAAGGGTCTCTAAACGAGCTATTAACCTAATCATCTGAATCAACTAATTAACTCTAAACACCTGCAAAAGATTCATGAGGCTTTTAAAAAGTCCCAGCCTGTTTCATTACTCAAAACCGCAATCATGGGTAAGACTGCCGACCTGACTGCTGTCCAGAAGGCCATCATTGACACCCTCAAGCAAGAGGGTAAGACACAGAAAGAAATTTCTGAGCAAATAGGCTGTTCCCAGAGTGCTGTATCAAGGCACCTCCGTGGGAAGTCTGTGGGAAGGAAAAAGTGTGGCAAAAAACGCTGCACCACGAGAAGAGGTGACCGGACCCTGAGGAAGATTGTGGAGATGGACCGATTCCAGACCTTGGGGGACCTGCGGAAGCAGTGGACTGAGTCTGGAGTAGAAACATCCAGAGCCACCGTGCACAGGCGTGTGCATGAAATGGGCTACAGGTGCCGCATTCCCCAGGTCAAGCCACTTTTGAACCAGAAACAGCGACAGAAGCGCCTGACCTGGGCTACAGAGAAGCAGCACTGGACTGTTGCTCAGTGGTCCAAAGTACTTTTTTCGGATGAAAGCAAATTTTGCATGTCATTCGGAAATCAAGGTGCCAGAGTCTGGAGGAAGACTGGGGAGAAGGAAATGCCAAAATGCCTGAAGTCCAGTGTCAAGTACCCACAGTCAGTGATGGTCTGGGGTGCCATGTCAGCTGCTGGTGTTGGTCCACTGTGTTTGATCAAGGGCAGGGTCAATGCAGCTAGCTATCAGGAGATTTTGGAGCACTTCATGCTTCCATCTGCTGAAAATCTTTATGGAGATGAAGATTTCATTTTTCAGCACGACCTGGCACCTGCTCACAGTGCCAAAACCACTGGTAAATGGTTTACTGACCATGGTATTACTGTGCTCAATTGGCCTGCCACCTCTCCTGACCTGAACCCCATAGAGAATCTGTGGGATATTGTGAAGAGAAAGTTGAGAGACGCAAGACCCAACACTCTGGATGAGCTTACGGCCGCTATCGACGCATCCTGGTCCTCCATAACACCTCAGCAGTGCCACAGGCTGATTGCCTCCATGCCACGCCACATTGAAGCAGTCATTTCTGCAAAAGGATTCCCGACCAAGTATTGAGTGTATAACTGACAGAAGTATTTGAAGGTTGACTTTTTTTGTATTAAAAACACTTATTTTATTGGTCGGATGAAATATGCTAATCCGAACGCGGTGTTTACATGGACGACACAAAAAGTAATCGGGTTGATGTGCGCGTTTACATGTCACAAACTTTCAATCTGATTCAATCTTTACACATGCGCAGTTATGCGCAGTGCACTTGACGATTCCCGTGGTTCCACGATGCGCACAGCAATCACCCTCTTACCATTGCTTCTTTTTTTTTGTTTTAAATCTCAGAATTAACGTTAGTCTATTTCAGCTGCTAATTAGGAGACGACGAGCGCGTGGTGTTTTGTGCCGTGCTGCTTGTATTTATCAAGCCATTAAAATGCCCATGCCAGAGCCCAGAACACGGCGTTTGTGGATGAAAGTCCGAAGCAAGGACTGGTGGGACAACGTTGTCTTACACCACTTCACGGACGAGGAGTGGAAGGAAAATTTTAGGATGACACGACAATCATTTATGACCTTATGTTTAATGGTATAGGGGTACATGGCACCCGATGAAGTTACGGTGAGGGCACCAATACCCTTAACAATGCGAGTTGCAATCGTCCTATACAAACTCAGCAGCTGTGCGGAATACCGTGTCATCTCGAATCAATTTGGCGTCCATAAAAGCACTGGAAGAGGCTTGTGACCTCAATGCCATCTATCCTCAACCTAACCACTCAGTAAATATGGAGTGCAATGCTACTGGTAGCAATACAAGAATAGCTCTGACCAATTACATGTCCACCCACTTTCCCCTTCGAACAGGACACTTCCACTAAATGCAGCCTTTAAAAAACATGAGATAAAAAAAATATTTTAATGAGAAACAGTTTGACAATACAAGGTAGCTATTAAAAGTACCAGTGCAATACTAGTGCAATTGGAATAGTTTCAACAAAAACGTTAATGTTAACAAGTGCAATAAAGTGAAGTTGCAGATACAATTTTTTTAAACTTAAACACTTCACTGAAGTGACATACAAAAAAAACTGTCAAACTCTAAAACACATTACTTTGTTTACAACTAGCTTAAACAACTGTCTCTACACAACTAGAGCGTCTTTGTTTTATTTAGTGCTGTCAAATAAATTAATCACATGTAACATAAGTTTGTTAATGTGCGATATATATATATATATATATATAGTCACCTTTATTTATATATATATTTATTTATATAGCGCTTTTTTACAATACAGATTGTATCTGTATATATGTGTATATATATATATATATATATATATATATATGGGGGGTATATATATAAATATCAATAAATATTGAGGGTCTCTCTCCTGAGACCCTCAATATTTGTCCTAACAGACGTTCAGTTGAGCGAGTGCTTTCTTCCAGAAACCTTGAGAGTAACGTCTCGTCACGTTGTTGATTTCTTTCTTGGAGTGTTTCAATTCTATCCAAGAAGGATCTTTGTTCAGCTGACCAAACGTGCATTAGTTTGGCATAACCAGATGAGGTCTTTCGTCCTAAATGAACAGAAAGATATGCATTATTTACATTCAACCTAATGTGAAAGTTACATTACTTTAAAGACCTAAGTTATCAGATTTAAAAAAAAATGAGAGTAAGCAGAGATAAACAAACATGTAGATGTTTTTACTGTACAATCATAACAAAAATGTTCCACAAACCCCAAATTAAAGACGTTACTTGTGATTGTGTGAGTGTGTGTTCTTCTTTAAACAAAACTTGTGTAAAACTTTAGTTAACATGCAAGTTTAGTTAAAAAAACGTCTGCCAGTCTATTAAACACTTAAAAACAAAACAAGGATGTTCACATATTTCCAAATGTGTTACTAAAACATGCCTGTTGTTCGGTTACTAAATGCATGGTTCTAGCAATGCCAAAGGTTATGGGTTTGATTGCTGGCAAACACCGGAATTAATAATGCAATAATAAAAGCATTAGTCGAGGCATAAACTCAAATCCATATAATTAAAGTCAGTTAAATGCACTGCAGTCAAGTTATGTTCCCTTTCAAGGGAACTCGAGCTGCGTCAAACGCTGTGGGAACGCCCCTGCGTTGTGCGTCATGAAGCACGTATGGAATCAGCCCAATGGAGAGATGGAACGTCATAGGCGGGTGACGTCATCGACCAGGAAACTATAAAGCACCCCATAAACACAAGCGCAACAGCTTTCTGTGCCTTCAGTCGCGCTATATGTGAATCTGTCCCTGTGTGAATATTGTCTGTCTTTACATACTCTGCACCACACAAACAATTTCTGAGTGAACGCTGGCGTGACTGTCGCCGCTACTCACCGGTAGAACTTTGGCATACATTTTGACAATACCAGCGAATTTTCAGACAGATATTGCTTCAATCTGATCAAATTGAATCGCTACATCGCCTGCACAACATTGGTTGCTGCTTACGACCAGTAACTGTTGGATTAACGCTCTTCTGTGATCCCGACTGCGTCCTAACATCTTCACCGCTGCTGCTTACCTGGGGATCTCCGGCCCCCCGGCCTCTCTCTTTATCTCCTGTGCAGGATGGCGTGGATCCACCGGTCGGCTTTCTGGTTTATGCTTGGCTGGCTTCTGGTGTCTCTTGCCCACCTGCAGGTCGACGCTCTGTTCCAGTACTCTGTTGCTGAGCTTCTGAAGCTCCGACGCCATGTTGATGTCCTCCAGCCCCCATCTGGTTGCTCCATTCCGTCGGACATCTTTTTCCAGCCGAACCGGAGATATATCCACCGTGGACTGCGCGGTAAGCGCTTTTATAAGAACTCTTATTCTTCCATACCAACTTGGTTTACCACCCGCCGTCGTTCTCGTAACGCTAGCCGAGGAGCTAATCACAGTAGTCTGGCTAGTCTGCCTAAAGTGGCCAGCTCTGCCTGTAAAAGTAGCTCTGCCACCGTCAACTTTGGTCTCCTGAACATTCGCTCTCTCAACAACAAGGGTCCACTAATCAGGGATGTCATTATGGACTATAATCTTGACTTTTTATGTTTGACTGAGACCTGGCAGCTGACTAATGATTTTATTCCCCTTAACGCGTCTGCCCCGCCGGGGTTTGTTTACAATTGCCAGCCCCGTGCTTCTGGACGTGGCGGAGGTCTCGCATTGGTTCATCGCGAGACCTGGAAAGTTTTGCCGATTCCTGTTTCTCCTCTATTTTCATCGTTTGAGTACTCTGCCTCACTGTTGCCCGGACCCTCGCCCACAGTCGTGGTCACGGTTTACCGTCCCCCAAAATATAACAAAGATTTTCTGAATGACTTTTCTCAGCTTTTCACTCATCTTTCAACTCTATCCCATAACTTAATCATCCTGGGTGATTTTAATATTCATATGGATAATATCAGTTCTCCGCTCTCCAGAGATTTTTCATCTTGCCTGGAAAGCCTCGGTCTGCACCTATATATCGACTCTCCAACTCATTGTGGGGGGCATATACTGGACTTAGTCTGTTGTTCTGGTGTCATCCCCTCTGCCTGTAAAACTCACTCTGTTGCCTTTTCAGATCATATGCTTATTACTTTTAACATCACCCTCCCGCTATCTAAACTGACCCTCCCTCGTACCATTTCCTTCAGGAATATCAAGGACATTAACACTGCCACCTTTGCATCTGATATCAATAATTTTCCAAGTGTACCTGCTTGTTGCTCACCTGATGAATTAGTTTCTTACTATAACAAAAATCTTCACACTCTCTTGGACACCCATGCTCCTATGAAACTCAGATCAGTCTCCTTCACCCGCTCAGCACCCTGGTTCACTCCCGCCTTACGCCTTCTGAAATCTCAGGGCCGTCAGCTGGAGCGTCTTGCTAATAGAACTGGACTCACCATTCATAAAAATATGTACATGGAACATGTCAATTTGTATAAGGATTCCCTCTCTTCAGCTAAATCTGCATATTACTCTCACTTAATCCACTCTAATCATCATAATTCTAAAACCCTATTCTCCCTCCTCACCTCCATTACAAAACCTCCTGACTCTCTTCCCTACCTTATGCAATCCCAAGAGTTTTGCAATAAACTTACGTCTTTTTTTGTTTCCAAAATTACAGACATCCATAAACACCTGACCTCCTCTGGAGCTGCAGCTTCTGGAGGCAACTATAACACCCCTTATCCATCCCCAACTACTACTTTTTCAAGTTTTGACCTTCCCTCTGTTCAAGCCATTTCGGACATTATTCATAAATCTAAACCCTCTACATGTCAGCTCGATCCACTTCCCTCCACCCTGGTTAAATTCTGCTGCTCTTCACTTGCCCCTCTCATCACTGAGATTATCCACTCCTCCCTAAGCTCCGGTTCAGTCCCCCCTTCACTCAAAATTGCCTCGGTCACACCTATTTTGAAAAAACCTGGTCTGGACCCCACTAATTTTAGCAATCTCCGTCCTATACCTAACTTACCCTTCATATCCAAAATTCTGGAAAAAACAGTCGCTTCTCAACTTCATAATCACCTCATGTCGAATAGCATCTACGAGCAGTTTCAATCTGGCTTCCGTCCCCTTCATAGCACTGAAACCGCACTCATTAAAATTTCAGATGACCTTCTCATGGCTTCTGATTCTGGGTTACTTTCAATTCTCATTCTTCTGGACCTCACAGCAGCTTTTGATACTATTTCTCATCCCACCCTCCTCAGTCGATTATCATCTATTGGTATCACCCACACTCCCATAGCCTGGTTCACTTCATACATTTCTGATCGCACACAGTTCATACAACTAAAAACCCAGAAATCCGTTACCTTCCCCGTTTCCACTGGAGTGCCCCAAGGGTCTGTATTGGGGCCTCTCCTTTTTATTATATACATCCTCCCTCTTGGTCACATCCTCCGTAAACATAACATTAAATTTCATTGCTACGCGGACGACACCCAGCTCTACCTCTCTACTAAACCATCCTCTTTACTCCCACCAACCTCTCTTACCCTCTGTCTCCAAGAAATTCACTCTTGGTTTTCATCAAACTTTCTCAAACTGAACAGTTCAAAAACCAAAGTCCTCTTGGTGGGCACACCTCACACCCTCTCCAAAGCTAATAAAGTTTCCATTACCATTGATAACTCAACTGTCCTTCCCTCCCCTCAGGTTAAGAGTCTGGGTGTCGTCCTTGACAGCACATTATCTTTCCACTCTCACATTAATAGCATCACCCGGTCAGCCTATTTCCACCTGCGTAACATTTCCCGCCTCCGTCCCTCTCTTACTCCCAAAACCACCGCCATCCTGGTTCACAGCCTCATCACATCTCGGTTAGATTACTGCAACTCACTCCTGTTTGGCCTCCCTAATAAGTCGCTCCAGAAGCTGCAGCTCCTACAGAACTCTGCTGCACGCCTGATTACTCAGACCCCCATTTTTCATCATATCACTCCCATCTTGCAACAACTTCACTGGCTTCCTGTCAAACAGAGGATCATCTTTAAAATACTTCTCATTACCTTCAAAGCAGTTCATAACATGGCTCCTCCATACATCTCAGATCTTCTCCATTTAAACATCCCTACTCGTTCACTCCGATCCTCTCACACCTGCCAGCTTTCTGTTCCCCCTGCTCGTCTTGTCACAATGGGGAGCAGGGCGTTTAGTCGCTCTGCACCACATCTTTGGAATTCTCTCCCTCCAGATCTTCGTACCATGGACTCATTTAATCTTTTCAAATCCAAACTCAAAACTCTGTTGTTTAGACAATCATATTCCACCTGACCCATATCACCTTAATGTTGTCTTGCCAATTTTATTGATTACT
Source organism: Siphateles boraxobius (assembly GCF_051911475.1). NCBI lineage: Eukaryota > Metazoa > Chordata > Actinopteri > Cypriniformes > Leuciscidae > Siphateles > Siphateles boraxobius. The sequence goes on along the minus strand of NW_027508777.1, from coordinate 8,722,924 downwards.
GTTTTAATGGTTCTTTTTTATCTGCTTTGTACAGTGTCCTTGGGTGTCCTGATAAGGCGCTTTAAATAAAATGTATTATTATTATTATTATATATATATATATATATATATATATATATATATATATATATATATATATATTAAGAGAGATATGGCGAACGAACAGCAGTTTAGGAAGTGTGTCCCTCCCTGTTCGCGTTATTTTACGAGTGGGGATACACACGTTCTTTGTGTTGTTTGTTTGGGAGTGCAGCATGCCCAGTCAGCTCTCGAGGGAGCTGATTGTGAGCATTGCGAGCGTCTGCCATTAAGGACGCTCCGCTCCCGCCGGGCGCTCTTCGAGGAGAGTGGTTCGGTGCGCGCTCCCTGCGGTTCGGGTCCCGCTCTTGCCGAGGCTTGCTGGGGATCGCAGATGGATCTCTCAGCGGGGTTAGAGACGGGCTCTGCCTTATCTCTCCCTTCACCTGTGAGATCCAGTGCCTCAGTCCCGTGTTCGGAAGCACGCGCTGCGGTTTCTTCCGCTCGGGCTGAGGCACCAGTTATAAATGAGGGAGATGTGGAGGATTCGCCACCTTACACTCCCGAAAGTGATGAGCTAGTGGAGGTATTAACAAGAGCTGTAGAAAAACTCAGCATTGTATGGCCAGTGACTAGACAGGAGTCTGTTTCTAAATCAAAATTAGATGAGAGATTTTTGCCGTCACAAGTGCAACCTCCACGCCGGTGCTTGCCGTTTTTTCCCGATCTCCATACTGAGGTGTCGAAATCGTGGAAAAAAACGGTGTCATATAGAGTGTTTAGTCCCCAGACTTCAACATATTCTAATATTGTGGGGGCAAAATCATATGGTTATTCGGCTATGCCTCACGTGGAAGAGACGCTTGCGAGTTTTCTCTCCCTCGAGGCTGCGTCATCTGTTAAGGCACCGGCATTACCCACCAAGCCTCTTAGAAATATTTCGGTTTTTGTGAGTAAAGCGTATTCGGCGGCGGGTCAGGCTGCGTCATGTCTGCATACTATGTCTATTATGCAGGCATACCAGGCTGACCTGCTGAGGGACGTGAGTGAGAGTGAGGAGGTCAGTGCTGACGTGGTTCGCGAACTGGGTCAGGCTGCTGATTTATCCCTGCGCGCAACCAGAGAGTCGGCCAAGCTAGTGGGTCGATCTATGGCAGCTCTGGTGGCCGCAGAAAGACATCTGTGGTTAAATCAGACAAATATAAAAGAAAAAGAAAAAGCTTTCCTTTTAGACACTCCTCTCTCCCCCCTGGGTTTATTTGGCGATGCTGTAAATTCTGTCATCGATAAATTCCAGGAGAAGGAAAAGCAAACAACAGCTTTTAAGAAATTTCTTCCTTTAAAAATTCATGTCCCTGGGGCTGCTGAGCGGGAGCAGCCCCGGCCGTCTGCGAGCTCATCATATAGGGCGCTGAAGCAGAGTGTCGCGTCTCGTGCTCCCCCTGCTGGACAGTGGGCTCAGCCGCGGCACTCTCAGCTGAAATCTCCCAGTAATAGAACTGATCTGAGGACAGTTATATTAGCTAAGAAGGCTTCGGCTAAGAAGAAGTCCTGGCGCCACGGCGCGCAGGACACTGAGGGTGGTCCCTACCGAGGCGGAAAGGTGTTCACCTCTTTCTACGGTGCCCATTCTTCCTCGGTGCCCTCAGGGGCCCGTTCTGCCAACCCCGCCTTCATTTCGGGGCGCAGACGGTCCCAGCGAGCGATTTCCCGAGGGACGCTCGCTCCCTCTGAGGAGGGTTTCAGAGCGGTTAGACCAGTTGTTCCCTGCCGGTGTGCCGTTACAGGGCGCTGCGTTTGCTGCTCAAGTTACACCAGAGGCCAGTCTCGAGAGACTGGTACCCTTAGTATAATTTCTGGCAGAGTGGAAAAGCCTTCCAAAAATATCTCATTGGGTCCTGCAGACAATAGAAAGGGATTATGCTATCCAATTCAGGTGTCGTCCACCAAGATTCAGAGGGGTTCTGCCTACAGTGGTGGGCCCCGAGCAGGCTCTGGTTATGGAACAAGAGGTGAAAGCACTCCTTCAAAAGGAGGCTATAGAACGGGTTCCTCCTCCCAGTGTGGAGTCAGGCTATTACAGCCGATATTTCATCGTTCCAAAATAGGATCGGGGGTTGCGTCCAATTTTAGACCTGCGCCTATTGAATCGCTCGGTAGGGAAGCCAAAATGTAAGATGCTCTCTATCAAGCAGATCGTGTCACAAATCAGATCCGAGGACTGGTCTGTCACGATAGATCTAAGGGACGCGTACTTCACATTCCCATCCTTTCACAACACAAGAAGTTCCTGAGATTCGCCTTCGGAGGCGAGGTGTACCAGCACAGGGTTCTTCCGTTTGGCCTAGTTTTATCTCCCCGCACTTTCACGAAATGCATGGACGCAGCACTAGTGCCCCTGAGGCTTCAGGGTGTTCGTGTCCTCAATTACATCAACGATTGGTTGATTTTAGCTCAGACAGAGCAGATGGCGGTTCGACATTGAGATGTCGTTCTCGTTCATATCAGGAAGTTGGGGTTGAGGCTGAACGCAAAGAAAAGTGTATTATCTCCTCAGAAGACCACTTTTCTGGGTGTCGTTTGGGTTTCGGTTTCGATGCAGGCGCGACTCGCTCCGACCCGCATCGTTTTGATTCTCTCAGCTGTGAAACAAGTAAAGCTAGGCCAGGTACTTACTGTAACACAGTTTTAGAGACTGTCGGGTCTGATGGCATTAGCGTCCGACGTTATACCATGCGTCCTGTTGTACATGAGATCGCTACAGTGGTGGCTCAGGACCAAGGGATTCTCCCCGAGGGGAAATCCGCTCCGCACGGTCAAAGTCACGCGGCGCTGTCTTCGTGCTCTGGTCATGTGGAAAGAAACTTGGTTCCTATTCAAAGGGCCTGTGTTGGGGGCTCTTTGTCGTCGCGTAACGTTAACGACGGATGCTTCCCTCACAGGGTGGGGGGCGGTCACGAGTGGTCGTCCAGCCCAAGGGCTGTCGCAGGACCATCATCTATCACGGCTTATAAATTGTCTAGAGATGTTGGCGGTGTTCCAGGCTCTGAAACACTTCCTAGCAGACCTGAGAGGTCATCATGTGTTAGTTCAGTCAGACAACACGTCGGTGGTCTGTTATATAAATCATCAGGGGGGCCTGCGGTTTCGCCGGCTTTACAAGTTGGCCCGTCAGATCCTCCTGTGGTCCCAAGGGAGGTTACTATTTTTGAGAGCAATGTATCTTCCTGGGTATTTGAATGTGGTAGCAGACTCCCTGTCGAGACAGGGGCCGAGGCCGGGGGATTGGAGACTCCATCCCGAGGTGGTGGAGCTCCTTTGGTTGAGTTTCGGTCGCGCCGAGGTGGACCTATTCGCTTCCAAGGAGACCACGCATTGTCATCTGTGGTTTTCCATCAGCCATCCAGCCCCTCTGGGGTTGGACGCTATGGTGCAGCCGTGGCCGAGGTCACGTCTGTTCGCCTTTCCCCCGATTGCTCTGCTACCTGGAGTTCTGGAGAGGGTTCGCCGGGACAGGGTCAGCCTACTATTAGTAGCCCCGTTCTGGCCGGCCCGAGTATGGTTTGCGGACCTGATTACTCTCCTGGACGGCTCTCCCTTGGAGCTCCCGGTCAGGAGGGATCTACTCTCTCAGGCGGGCAGCATGATATTTCACCCCCGCCCAGTATTGTGGGCTTGGCCTCTGAGGGGGCCCAGCTCATGAACTCTGGTCTCTCAACCGAGGTTGTTGAGACCATTCTTCACTCCAGAGCTCCATCCACGAGGAAGCTTTATGCCTTGAAGTGGAAACTCTTCACTTATTGGTGTGGAGAGCACCTGCAGGACCCAGTTAACTGCCCAGTGGGTGCAGTGCTGGAATTCCTGCAGGAGCGCTTCTCCACAGGGCTATCCCCCTCCACACTAAAGGTGTATGTGGCGGCACTGGCTGCTTACCACGTCCCTTTCAGTGGAGTTTCTCTTGGGAGACACCCGCTTATAACTCGTTTCCTTCGTGGGACACTGAGGCTGAGGCCAGCAGTTTGTACGAGGGTGCCGGCCTGGGATCTGGCCATCGTATTAGAAGGTATTTCCCTAGCTCCTCTTGAACCTATCGAAGAAGTTCCTGAGAAGTTTCTCACGTTTAAGACTGTCTTTCTTCTTGCTATCTCCTCACTAAAGAGAATCGGAGATTTGCAGGCTCTGTCGGTTTCACCCTCGTGCCTGGAATTTTCGCCTGGCATGGTTAAGGCTTTTCTGCATCCTAGACCAGGTTACGTTCCCAAGGTCCCTACTAATGTTGTTAGACCTACAGTTCTGCAGGCCTTTTGTCCTCCTCCATTTCTGTCGTCTGACCAGGAGAAACTTAATTTACTCTGCCCTGTTAGGGCGTTAGACGCTATGTCCACAGAACTGCCCTGTGGAGGAAGTCAGAACAACTATTTGTGTGCATTGGGCCACCCAAGTAGGGGTGTCCCGCGTCTAAACAGAGAATGAGCAAGTGGGTGGTCGAGGCTATCTCACTTGCCTATGAGTCGGCTGGTCAGCCTTCACCTTTGTCTGTACGAGCCCACTCTACCAGGAGTATGGCGGCTTCTAAAGCCTTACTGTCAGGAGTTTCCCTAAGTGACGTTTGTGATGCGGCTGGATGGTCTTCACCGCATACTGTCATTAAGTTCTACGACCAAGACTTAAGTTCTACCCCTGGGGCACAGGTGCTCTCGTCCTCTGTGCGCTAGTTCTCACATGGCGGTCACTTGGTCCTATGGCGACGTGGGTATTAGCGTTCCCACAGCGTTTGACGCAGCTCGAGTTCCCTTGAAAGGGAACATCTCGGTTACGTATGTAACCCTAGTTCCCTGATAGGGAACGAGACGCTGCGTCATTCCACCATACTCCCGGCATTCCCGCTAGCGCTTCCTTCAGGCCTATCAGAAGCTGTTGCGCTTGTGTTTATGGGGTGCTTTATAGTTTCCTGGTCGATGACGTCACCCGCCTATGACGTTCCATCTCTCCATTGGGCTGATTCCATACGTGCTTCATGACGCACAACGCTGGGGCGTTCCCACAGCGTTTGACGCAGCGTCTCGTTCCCTATCAGGGAACTAGGGTTACATACGTAACCGAGACGTTTTATCATAATGAATGAGTTGGCATGAAACTTACTTTTTTTTGCAGCGCTTGGTAGAGCATGGGTCCGATTGCCTTCAGCTGTCTCCTCTTCTCGGTGTACAGAGCTGCTCATTCCCGCTTCCTCAAAGTTGCTCTCATTATCTACATCTACATATATAAAAATCATTATGAATAAAAGCTAACTCTATGACCAATTAGTGTACATGAAATGTTAGTGTGTACATCTATGCATGTGTTACGCGGCTGCGGTGAAATCAAAACTTACCAGACTCGTCCGGGACTGTAGAAGCACTCGCATCAAAGGAATCTTCTTCTGGGAACCCGATATCCACACCATGTGCTGTGAAGTTTACCAGTGGTCTTTCTCCAAGTAGTTCATCCATAATGGTATAGAATGGAAAATTAGCCGGAGATTCGCCATTTTTGTTGTTTTGGGATTTCGCCTTATAGTACCCACTTTTAAGCCCTTTCCAGCGGGTTTTTATTTGCTCGACTGACCTGTTAAATACGGCTTGTTGCATTTTTTCAAAAACCTGCTTGAACAAGTAATTATTGCGTGACTTACGTCCGTCTAGTCTTTCAACAATTTTTTCTTCATTCAAAATATTCAGCAACAACGTGGTTTCTGCTACAGACCAATTTTGCTTACCGCACGCCATCTTCCCGTCAACAACAACCGCGCGTCTTGCGTCATTACGACATTCGACGTCATTGCACATGCGCATTCCTATCAGATTTGGTTTTCAGTCCGATTAAGTCTTTACATGTTCTCTCGATCGGATTAGAAAAGGTTTAAACCACCCCTTTCAATCCGATCTAAATTTCAATCAGATTGAGCTCAATTGGATCAATTAAGGTGTTTACATGAAGGTTTTTAATCAGATTGAGACTTAAATCCGATTAAAAGGGTCCATGTAAACGCAGCTAGTGAAAGAAAAAGTTTGCGCATTTGAAGAAATATCAATTTAGTTTTCAAACTATTTTGTCATACAGAATACATAAAGTAATCCATTTCCCCCGGAATTATGCGATTTGAAGAGCTGAAAGAGCATGCACATGAGGATGCGTCTGTTTCTCTTCATGGTTTGCGTTAGTTAGGACGTTGTTTACGGTCTGTTTAGAGCGCTCATTAGAGGTTTACAGCTGTCAATATCTTAGTCCTGGCTGAAGACAATTTGCTGTCTGATCAGCGGGTCAACTACCTGCAGTGTTTGTGGTGAGAAGAAAATGTGAAATATATATTTTTAATTATAGTTATAGTTAAATTATTTCCTATGTTTTTGGTTTCTTACATTGGTCAGTTTCTAACCATAACACGGTGTCCTTACCAGGTGATTCTCCTGACAATAGGCTACACTGGATAAAGGTAAGTCATTTTCAATAAATTGGTTTATTGTAGTGAGGAAACTGGGGGTAAAGTTATAATAACTCAGTTAGCTCATGGGCCAGACAGATTGACTTAAATGCTCGATGGCCTGCCCTGTTTGAGTTTTCCCAAATTCCCACGTATGTAGAATATTTTAATACTTTTCTAATTACCTTTGTAATACCAAGTAGCCTACTTTGTCTGACAAGGTTGCAGTAGTGTGGAATTTGCTGAAACTAAGCTGCTAATTTAACTAAACTCAAACCGTGCACTTAAATTAACTCTTATCCGGTGCAGCATCCCTTTCCAGACATCAGACCACCTAAATGTCATTCTTAGTGTATTTCTCAGGGATTGTGGTGAATGCAGTTCATAAAGTGGATGACACCGTGGGGAAGGAGGACATCTAGTGGACACCTGGGGAACACAAACCCAACACTGTGACATAACCCTCCCTCTACAGAGCGGCTACCAGACGCTCCAAGACAAAACACACAACACAAGAGTTCAGGAGGGAGGTGGAATGGTGGAGGATCAGGGGGAGGGATTGGGGGCCAGGTCCATGAAAGGGAACAGAAACAGGGGGTGATGGTTTAGCCGGGGGCCAGGGCGAAGCAGACAGTCCATCGGGCGGCCAGGGCGAAGCAGACAGTCCATCGGGCGGCCAGGGCGGTGAAGACCCCTCGGGCGGCCAGGGCGGTGAAGACCCCTCGGGCGGCCAGGGCGGTGAAGACCCCTCGGGCGGCCAGGGCGGTGAAGACCCATCGGGCGGCCAGGGCGGTGAAGACCCATCGGGCGCCCAGGGTGGTGAAGACCCCTCGGGCGCCCAGGGCGGTGAAGACCCCTCGGGCGGCCAGGGCGGTGAAGACCCCTCGGGCGGCGAAGACCCCTCGGGCGGCGAAGACCCCTCGGGCGGCGAAGACCCCTCGGGCGGCGAAGACCCCTCGGGCGGCGAAGACCCCTCGGGCGGCCAGGGCTGTGAAGACCCTTCGGGTGGCCAGGGCTGTGACGAACAGGGCGAGGGCGACCATGGCACAGGAACAGCAACAGACACCGGCTCATGAACAGACACCGGCTCATGCACTGGCTTTGGAACAGACATTGGCTCCAGCTCTGGAACAGGCACTGGCTCTGCCTCCGGCTCTGGAACAGGCATTGGCTCTGCCTCCGGCTCTGGAACAGACACTGGCTCTGGAACAGGCACTGGCTCTGTCTCCGGCTCTGGAACAGGCACTGCCTCTGGAGCAGCAGCCACCGGCTCAGGAACTGCAAACACCGGCTCAGGAACAATCACTAGAACAGAAATGGTCACAAGGACAGACACAAACACAGAAACAAACACTGGCTTTGGCGCTGGAACAGGCGCTGGCTCAGGAACTGCAAACACCGGCTCAGGAACAATCACTAGAACAGAAATGGTCACAAGGACAGACACAAACACAGAAACAAACACTGGCTTTGGCGCTGGAACAGGCGCTGGCTCTGGAACAGACATTGGCTCCAGCTCTGGAACAGGCCTTGGCTCTGCCTCCGGCTCTGGAACAGGCACTGGCTCTGCCTCTTGCTCTGGAACAGGCACTGGCCCTGCCTCCGGCTTTGGAACAGCAGACACTGGCTCCGGCTCTGGAACGGGCACAGGCTCTGCCTCCGTCTCTGGAACGGGCACAGGCTCTGCCTCCGGCTCTGGAACGGGCACAGGCTCTGCCTCCGGCTGGAACGGGCACAGGCTCTGCCTCCGGCTCTGGAACGGGCACAGGCTCTGCCTCCGGCTCTGGAACGGGCACAGGCTCTGCCTCCGGCTCTGGAACGGGCACAGGCTCTGCCTCCGGCTCTGGAACGGGCACAGGCTCTGCCTCCGGCTCTGGAACGGGCACAGGCTCTGCCTCCGGCTCTGGAACGGGCACTGGCTCTGCCTCCGGCTCTGGAACGGGCACAGGCTCTGCCTCCGGCTCTGGAACGGGCACTGGCTCTGCCTCCGGCTCTGGAACGGGCACTGGCTCTGCCTCCGGCTCTTGAACAGCAGACACTGGCTCCGGCTCTGGAACGGGCACAGGCTCTGCCTCCGGCTCTGGAACGGGCACAGGCTCTGCCTCCGGCTCTGGAACGGGCACAGGCTCTGCCTCCGGCTCTGGAACGGGCACAGGCTCTGCCTCCGGCTCTGGAACGGGCACTGGCACTGGCTCTGCCTCCGGCTCTGGAACAGCAGACACTGGCTCCGGCTCTGGAACGGGCACAGGCTCTGCCTCCGGCTCTGGAACGGGCACAGGCTCTGCCTCCGGCTCTAGAACGGGCACAGGCTCTGCCTCCGGCTCTGGAACGGGCACAGGCTCTGCCTCCGGCTCTGGAACGGGCACAGGCTCTGCCTCCGGCTCTGGAACGGGCACAGGCTCTGCCTCCGGCTCTGGAACGGGCACAGGCTCTGCCTCCGGCTCTGGAACGGGCACAGGCTCTGCCTCCGGCTCTGGAACGGGCAAAGGCTCTGCCTCCGGCTCTGGAACGGGCAGAGGCTCTGCCTCCGGCTCTGGAACGGGCACAGGCTCTGCCCCCGGCTCTGAAACGGACACTGGCTCCGGCCCTGGAACGGACACTGGTTCCGGCCCTGGAACAGGAGAAACTGGCTCCGACCCTGGAACAGGAGACACTGGCTCCGGCTCTGGAACAGCAAACACGGGCATGTCCAGGATCCGAGCCAGACGCTTCAGATAGTCCAGGTCCATGAAGGCAGACGGCACTGGCTCTGCCTCAGTCTCTGGAACAGGTACTGGCTCTGGCTCTAGAACGGGCACTGGCTCTGCCTCTGGCTCTGGAACGGGCATTGGCTCTGCCTCCGGCTCTGGAACAGGCATTGGCTCTGCCTCCGGCTCTGGAACAGGCATTGGCTCTGCCTCCGGCTCTGGAACAGGCATTGGCTCTGCCTCCGGCTCTGGAACGGACAATGGCTCTGCCTCCGGCTCTGGAACGGACAATGGCTCTGCCTCCGGCTATGGAACGGCAGACACGGGCATGTCCAGGACCCGAGCCAGACGCTCCAGATAGTCCAGGTTCATGAAGGCAGACGGAACGTGAACAGTCTCTGACTGGGCAGACGGAACATGAACATTCTCTGACTGGGCAGACGGAACGTGAACATTCTCTGACTGGGCAGACGGAACGTGAACATTCTCTGACTGGGCAGACGGAACGTGAACATTCTCTGACTGGGCAGACGGAACGTGAACATTCTCTGACTGGGCAGACGGAACGTGAACATTCTCTGACTGGGCAGACGGAACGTGAACATTCTCTGACTGGGCAGACGGGACGTGAACAGTCTCTGACTGGGCAGACGGGACGTGAACAGTCTCTGACTGGGCAGACGGGACGTGAACAGTCTCTGACTGGGCAGACGGGACGTGAACAGTCTCTCGCTGTGCAGACGTGACGTGAACAATCTCTCGCTGGGCAGACGTGACGTGAACAGTCTCTGACTGGGCAGATGCAGCGTGAACAGTGTCTGAATCGGCAGAAGTGACGGTAGACGTCTTTTTCTTCCTCCTCCTCCGCCTTCGGACCACCGGACTCGGGATCCCCGGACTCGGGACCAACGGACTCTGGACCACCGGACTCGGGACCACCGGAACTGGGACCACCGGACTCGTGACGGCGTCGGCATGGCGAGGCTCCAATACATCCCACTGACTCCGATGCTCAAGGTATGTGGTAAAACTCCAAAAGTCCAAGACTTCCAGACCCTTCATTTCCCACCCCGGCAATGGGTCATCAAGACAGGTATTAAAAATGTGTATCACTGTATCCCATTCCCCTCGAAAGCGTCCAAAATGACTGGGCTATGCAACCCACCGGCAGGCATTGCTGACGAAAGCTCATCAAATTTTGGACACGGCCCATCCTCTCTTTCTCCGTGGTAGGAGGGAGGATACAGAACCCCATCATGCTGGATCTCTTTGTGACGGAGTCCTTCTGTCACGATGCACACATGGGAAACAGAGATCCAATTGCAGTTTTATTTAAAGGGTAATCCGTACTCACAAACTAGTCCAGGCAAAGGTCAAATCCAAAAGGCAATCCAAAAAGCAAGAAAACAAACAAGAACAGGCAAAAACAGGCTACCAGAAGTGGTATGACAATATACAAGGACTCTGTAACAAACACTAAACAGGCAGGGTACATATAACACAGAACTAACAATGATAATGGGGAACAGCTGAGTGCAATGATGATGGGGAACAGCTGAGTGCAATGATGCAGTGATGGGTACAGACAAGGATTGTGGGGAATGCAGTTCATAAAGTGGATGACACCGTGGGGAAGGCGGACATCCAGTGGACACCTGGGGAACACAAACCCAACACTGTGACAACTACAGTCCACATTCTTTGGGAAGTTGGACGAATATACGCCTAAATTGTTGAGACTCTACAGGAGGACGGTGGGGCTGTTGGGAAGAAACTTGATGAGACCCTTGAAATCATAAATGAGGCATGTACTTTTAAAATTGTTCAGTTCCTTTAATGTTATAGCATTCCGATATCTGTACTTAAATGGTCGTACATAAAATTTCTGTCATTGATTTCTTAATTTCTTAACGACCCTCATGTCGTTCCAAAACTGTAAGACCTTTCTTCATCTTCGGAACACAAATTAAGATATTTTTGATACACTGAGAGCTTTCTGACCCCTCATAGACCGCAACGTCACTGCAACTTTCAAGGTCCAAAAAGGCGGTAAAGACATCATTAAATTAGTCCATGTGACTCCAGTGGCTCAACCTTAATTCAATGACGGCGAGAATACTTTTTGTGCACACAAAAAACACAAAAATAAAGATTTTATTCAACTATTTCTTCTCTTCCATGTCAGTCTCCTATGCTGTTCACGTAGTAAACACAGCGTTGCCTTTCCGTGTTCTACTTCAAAACGCCGGCTCAGTATTGGCCTCTGGTTGGCCAGCTTCTGCATCAGCATCACATGCATGCATCATTGTGCTTACGTGAACAGCGTCTAACAGTAGTTCAACTCTGCTTTACTACATAAACAGCGTAGGAGACTGACACAGAAGAGACAAAATTGTTAAATAAAGTTTTCTTTTTGTTTGTTTTTTTGCACAAAAAAAAAATTCTTGCAGTTTCATCACATTAAGGTTGAGCCACTGGAGTCACATTAACTATTTTAATGATGTCTTTACTTCCTTTCTGGGCCTTGAAAGTGGTCATGATGTTGCTCTCTACGAAGGAGTGACACAGCTCTCAGATTTCATCAAAAATATCTTAATCTGTGTTCCAAAGGGGAACGAAAGTCTTACGGGTTTAGAACGACATGAGGATGAGTAATTACTCACAGAATATTCATTTCCGGGTGAACTAACCCTTTAAGATAATCCCATATTTTATATATTTGTAGAACAACAGCATGAGTCCAGAAGAGAGTCAGAGGCCTCATTCTCTACCTTGGTGAAAAAAGAGGAATTATTCAAGGACTACCAGGTAAAGAAATTATATTTCTGCATATGGAACTAAACTATCTAAAAAACTTGAAATACACCTTTGAGGTATTTCAGAAGATCTTCCTGGAGCTGGATGTTAACAAAAACATGTCCTCCAAAATCCACGATCTGAAGATCAGCTTACTGGCCTAAAAGCGATACAGCCATTGTTGAAGTTGGAGGGTTTGAGGGTCTGTTTGTGAGTCTATTAATGTTGAAAGAGGGAGGACAGTTAAGAAGTCAGAAATGTTACTCATGGAAACTACATTGCACAATATTGTTCAATAGAAACCCAAAGAAACTGAAATGTAGGTTTATTAGAAGATCGTCTCGGTTACGTATGTAACCCACGTTCCCTGAGTAGGGAACGGAGACGTTACGTCGGATGACGACGAATGGGGTTTCGCTTAGAACGCCTATCGACTTCGAGTATTACAAAACGAGCCAATGGCAAAGAAATGACATGGGTCTGCGGAATTTGCATAGCATATCTCCACCTTACCTCGTGGGTATAAAAGGAGGACGCCGGCAACAGGCAGATATGTTTCTTCGCTGAGGAGCCAAGACTGAGCTCAGGCGATCCCCGCGGTACAGCGGAAAGTGGCAGGAAGACGTAACGTCTCCGTTCCCTACTCAGGGAACGAGGGTTACATACTTAACCGAGACGTTCCCTTTCGTTGTCACTCCGAGTTACGTCGGATGACGACGAATGGGGTTACCAGTCTAATCACGCCACCTTCTCAGCTGTCTTCCAGTGCCCTGCGTAAATCTGAGATCCCTGTCGTGAGACTGGCACGGACGAAGGACTCCTATTTAGCACAGGAATACCAAGGTACACTGGGGAGCATATCCCAAAGTTTAGGGGAAATATGCAATTACTGCCAACCCAGAGGGGGGGACTTAGAGAATACACATATGACCCGAAGGAGACATATGGAGAAAACTGGGGTGTCCAACCGCAGGTGGAAAATTTCAACCCCAGGGGTGGCAAGGTGGCTTGCCAAGGGAAAGACACATGCTCAAAGAGGCTTACAGTGGAAATACACATGTGGGGGTCGCTCAGAGGAGGGACCATGCACACGGGAGGCACCTAGCCGACGCGCAGGCAATAGACACTGCCGCCGACGTCAGGAGTGCTGGAGGAGCTCAGGGCTTTTGGGGAAGCTCACCTGAGGAGAATATCGCACGTATCCAGTCCGTGGAGTGGAATGGCGAGCAAGCGAAGACACCTGAGCGGGTCCGGTACTAGCTTGTTGAAGCGAGTACAAGAGAGGACACTGGCTCCACTCGGAGATTATAGAATCTGGCGAATGTGTTAGGTGTCGCCCAGCCTGCAGCTCTGCAGATGTCTGTTAGCGAGGCGCCATGCGCTAGAGCCCAAGTGGATGCCACACTCCGGGTGGAGTGGGCAGTCACACCAAGGGGGCACGGTCGACCTTGCTGCTGGTATGCCAAAGCAATGGCGTCCACTATCCAGTGAGACAACCTTTGCTTTGAGAGAGCCTTTCCCTTCAGCTTCCCACCATAACAGACAAAGAGCTGGTCTGAGGTCCTGAAACACTGCGTCCTGTCTACATAGGCACGGAGAGCGCGTACTGGACAGAGCAGTGCAAGGCTGGGTCTGCCTCCTCCAGGGGCAGCGCTTGCAGGTTCACCACCTGGTCCCGGAAGGGAGTGGTAGGAACCTTGGGCACGTATCCAGGCCGGGGTCTCAGGATCACGTGAGAGTAAGCCGGCCCGAACTCCAGGCACGCTTCGTCAACGGAGAATGCGTGCAGGTCCCCTACCCTCTTGATGGAGGCCAGTGCAACCAGGAGCGCTGTCTTCATAGACCGGAATTTAAGCTCGACTGATTGCAGGGGCTCAAATGGAGCACTCTTCAGGGCAGTTAGAACCACTGAGAGGTCCGAAGAGGGAACGAGAGGAGGGCGAGGCGGATTTAGTCTCCTCGCTCCTCTCAGGAACCTGATAACCAGGTCGTGCTTCCCCACCGACTTACCTTCGATGAGGTCATGGTGTGCGGCAATAGCGGCAACGTAGACCTTCAGGGTGGAGGGAGACAGCCTTCGCTCCAGCCCCGTTGAAGGAAGGAAGGCACAACGCTGATCGAGCATCTCCGGGGGTCTTCTCGGTGAGAAGAGCACCAGCTGACGAAGAGGTTCCACTTCAACGCATAGACGTGTCACGTGGACGACGCCCTAGCGGAAGTGATGGTAGCCACCACCGCTGGTGGTAGGGTACTCAAACCTGCCTCGTCCCATCGAGGAGCCACACGTGGAGGTTCCAGAGATCGGGACGAGGGTGCCATAGGTGGCCCCGTCCCTGAGGAAGAAGGTTCTTCCTCAGAGGGATCGGCCAGGGAGGTGCTGTCGCGAGGAGTACTAGTTCGGAGAACCAGGTCCGGGCGGGCCAGTACGGCGCGACCAGAATGACCTGCTTCTCGTCCTCCATGACCTTGCGCAAGGTCTGCGCAAGAAGGCTCACTGGGGGAAACGCATACTTGCGGCCCTGCGGCCAGCTGTGCGCCAGAGCATCTGTGCCGAGCGTGCCCTCGGTCAGGGAATAAAACTGGGCGCAATGGGTCGAGTCGTGGGAGGCAAACAGATCTATCTGTGCGTCCCCGAACTGGTCCCAAATCAGCTGGACCGCCTGGGGATGGAATCGCCATTCTCCAGGGAGTGGTTGAAGCCGTGAGAGCTCGTAGGCTGCACCGTTCAGAGCTCCGGGGATATAAATGGCATGAAGCGACCTCAGATGCTTCTGACTCCATATGGCGAGGTGGCGAGCGAGTTGCGACATACGGCGGGAGCGTAGACCACCTTGATGGTTGATGTACGCTACAGTGGCGGTATTGTCTGAGCGGACTAGTACTTGTTGGTTCTTGAGCACGGCCCGGAAGCGGCGCAAAGCAAGACGTACGGCCAGCAACTCGAGGCAATTGACATGCCAGAGGCGACGGGGTCCTGTCCAGGAGCCCGCGGCAGCACGTCCATTGCACATGGCACCCCAGCCCCTGGAGGAGGCATCTGTCGTTACAACAACATGCCGCGAAGCTCGTTCCAGGGGCACTCCGGCCCGTAGAAAACTGTGGTTCGACCACGGGGTGAAGGTCTGACGGCAGGTCGGAGTAACTGTTACTCGGAGGGTGCCGTGTTGCCATGCCCACCTCGGGACTCGGTGGCGAAGCCAAAGCTGAAGAGGTCTCATATGAAGCAATCCGAGCGGCGTTGCCGCGGCTGCAGAAGCCATATGCCCCAGGAGCCTCTGAAAAAGTTTCAGTGGAACCGCACTCTTGCCCTCGAACTGTCTCAGGCAAGTCAGCAGTGACTGCGCGCGCGCTAGCTGTAAGCTGCGCGGACATGGCGACCGAGTCGATATCCATACCGAGAAAAGAGATCCTCTGCACGGGGCAAAGTTTGCTCTTCTCCCAGTTGACCCGAAGGCCCAGACGAGCTAGGTGCCGAAGCACTAGGTCCCTGTGTTCGCAACCTGAACTCGAGAGTGAGCTATGATCAGCCAGTTGTCGATATAACTCAGGATGTGAACCCTGTGTTCCCGAAGGGGAACAAGGGCAGCCTCGACGACCTTCGTGAAGATGCAAGGAGACAGGGCTAGCCCGAAAGGGAAAACCGCGTACTGGATGCCTGCCCCTCGAAAGAAAACCGAAGGAAGGGTCTGTGTCAAGGAGAATAGAGATATGAAGTAGGCGTTCTTCAGGTCGATCGCTGCAAACCAATCCTGGGCCGTATGCATTCGAAAATGCGTTTGAGCATCTTGAACGGCATCCTGTGAAGGGAGCGGTTCAGCACGCGCAAGTCCAGGATTGGCCGTAACCCACCGGTTTTCTTGGGGACAATGAAGTAGGGGCTGTAGAAGCCGGACCTCATCTCGGCTGGAGGGACAGTCTCGATTGCACCCTTCGCCAGCAGGGTGGCAATCTCTGCTCTCCTGATGGGGGCATAGCCACCGACAAAAGTGGAGCGGACTCCCCAAGCGGGGAGGAGACCGTGCGAACTGAATCGCATAGCCGAGCCTGATGGTCCGCGCGACCCAGCGGGAGAGACGGGGAAGCTCTAACCAGGCTCCCAGGAACTGAACCAGCGGGATCATGCGAACCACAGGCGTCCCCCCGGAGGGGCAGCGAAGCGGAGTAACTGGCCCAGACGTGGACGGCATAGCGGCCCGATGTGGGGTCACAGTTAGCAACCGCGCCCTGGCAGAGGGGGCCAGGGGAGGACCAGGCTGGTCGTCCCGCGGGGGCCTGCTCTGCCAGGGGTCTGGCGACAGAGGGGGACAGGGGCGAAGCGGTCCGTGGACGCCACGCCGTGTCAACCACCTCTGGGACAGAGGGGGACGAGGAGAGCACGGCTTGTGGGCGGCGCTCTGTGACGTCCGAGAACTCTGTGCTCAGAGACGGGAGAGTCAGCTCTTTAAGGAAGAAGGAGAATAAGGATTCTTCCCCGGCCCTCCCCCGGGGAAAGGAGTGGTCCTGCTACCAACTCCTGGAAAGAACTGAGTCCCATCTCTGAGGAGCCCATCTCAAGAGCGCCGCTTAACCCGGCGTGTAGCGGGGTGCGGGGCTGGAGAGGACTGTAGCGTCCGATCGCGGCCTCCAGAGCCGACCCGGGTGAACGGGCGGGGTGGGAGCTGCGGGGGGGCGCCCTCGGCGGTGGGCAGACCGAGGGATCTGAGCGGACGGCGGGGCTACGGGACAGAATCAACCTCAGTCTGCTCCATCGCCGAGGAGCCCGTCTCACGAGCGCCGCTTAACCCGGCGTGTAGCGGGGGGGGCGGGGCTGGAGAGGGCTGTGGCGTCCGCCCGCGGCCCCCAGAGCCGGCCGAGAACGGGCGGGGTGGGAGCCGCGGGAGGGCGCCTTCGGCGGTGGGCAGACCGAGGGATCTGAGCGGACGGCGGGGCCGTCGGGACAGAATCAACCTCAGTCTGCTCATGGGCGGCTGAGAGCTGTTGGGCAAGCCCTCAACCGCACCGCCGAAGAGGCCGACCTGGGATATGGGAATGTCGGACAGACGGGTCCGCGCGAAATCCAGCACATCAGACAGGTTCAGCCACAGAATGGTGAGCATCACCTGACCCAGGGAGCGTACGGCCACTTTCGTCGCTCAGAGAGCAAGGTCAGTGGCGGCGCGAAGCTCGGTGAAGAGCCCTGGGTCAGTCCCGCCCTCGTGCAGGTCCACGAGCATGTGGGTCAGGTGGCTGCTGGTCCACCTGACCCAGATGCTCGTGGACCTGCACCATGACCATGGCATGCAGTGAGGCGGCTGCCAGTCCCGTGGCGCTATAGGATCTCGCCACAAGCGTAGACGAAAAACTACAGGCCACGGGCGGGTGCTTAGGATTGCGCCGAGAAGAAGCACTCTGAGGACACATAGCATCGCAACAGAGCGTTCAGCCGGGGGGACCCCAGTGTACCCATGGGCAGCGGCCCCATCGAGGGGAGGAAAGGCGGATGAGATCAGCGAGCGGTCCCGAGTAGACAAGGGGGTCTTCTTGGACTTCGAGATCTCATCATGCACGTCCGGGAAGAGAGGTATTGGGGTTTGCCGTGGACGAGGGTCGGCGGCCTTACCCAAAACCCATCGTCCCAGGAAAGCATGGTCGTCATCTCCGGATCAGACTCAGGCACAGCCGTATGCACACCGCAAGGTGGCAGCTGTGACGAGCCCTCACTTCCAGAAGACTCAAACCCACCTTGTGATGCTGCAACAGACATGGCATCTTCCTCTGTAGCTTCAACTGAAACACGCGGGCCACCAGAGGGTAGACTCGCGGGAATCAGCAGTTCACTAGCGGGCACCGTCATTGAAGAGGGGGGCTGGGGTCGCGGACACATAGTCGGCGCCTTGATCCAGACCGTAACCCTCAGGTCACCCTGGCCACCAGCCGAAGATCGGGGGGTGGATGAGGGGACTCTCACTCTTGCGAGTTCACAGAGTCTCGACCTATATATGACGCGATGATCACGTTCCCAGCGAGAACATGAGTCACCCACGAGCGCTGTTCATGCATTATCAAAGCCCAAACACACTAGACAGCGCTCGTGCCCATCAGAGTCCGATACCAGTCAGCTGCAACCAGAAATGCACGGGCGAGCCGTCTTTAAAAAGACGTGCCGCGTGCGAGCTCTTTTATGAGAGGAGAAAAAAAAAAACTCCGCGATGTTGAAGCACACAGGGAGACACACACACACACTGGCAGATCACTGCACAGATCAGCAGGCACTGTGAGCTCGCTGCAGATCACCGTCACACCAACACCGGAGAGAGAAGCACGTCTCGTAGAGCGAAGTCAGAGATGTCTGTGGAGTGAAGAAATACTCTTGGCTCCGAAGCGAAAACATATCTGCCTGTTGCCGGTGTCCTCCTTTTATACCCACGAGGTAAGGCGGAGATACGCTATGCAAATTCCGCAGACCCATGGCATTTCTTTGCCATTGGCTCGTTTTGTAATACCCGAAGTCGATAGGCGTTCTAAGCGAAACCCCATTTGTCGTCATCCGACGTAACTCGGAGTGACAACGAAAGGGAACTCCATTTTCATGCAGGATCATATTTGTGAGCTTGTTGTTTTAAAGTCTTACAGTATGTTACTGAACAGGACTGAAAAACACAATTGTATAGAAAATAATCTGTAAATGTCTTTTTTTTTATTATTGAAAAGTCCTTACTGAAAGTGTTGAAATAGAGTTAAACATCCGGTTGGTAGGTTGAGACTGACAGATTTCATATTACGGTCAACCCTGGGCCACAGCATGAATATCTTGAGATGTATTGAGTGGATTAAGGGGAAGTTTTGTGACCATATTCCTGAAGACAATAAAGCCTGCCAACTTAATGATTTTGCTCTAGCACCACCATGCTTCAATTTTCTATTGTACACATTGTCTCAACCTGTGAGGTGAATATATTTTATTATACTTTTTTTTTTAATACTGACCTTGTCAATTTGTACTATCAAATGGCCAAAATGTCAGCTTTATGTAATGTAATAACTAGATTTCCATATTTGATGAGTACATTCTACTAGCATTCTGTTTACAAGAACCAGTGTTGAACTAGTAAATAGTAGTAAAAAATGAACTATTTGCATTTATACTTTCAGTAGAAATACTCAATTGCTAATTGGAAAATTTGAGTACTTGTAACTTTAAAATACACTAACAAATTTTGAAAAACAAAGTAGATCCCACTTGAAATTTGTAATATGGAAATTAAAAAATTAAGTTGGATTCAATCAAAAATACAGATTTAGAACTCTTAAAGTTATGTAGATCACACACACACACACACAAATGACTAGAGCAATACTAACATTAAGTTAACTTTATGTGCAAATTTTATTTCAACAAACAGAACAATTAAGTAGCTTGTACAAATATTAGTCTTGTTGGATCTACGTAATAAAATTATGCAAAAAAAATCATCATATTTTTAAAGTAAATCCAGCAGAGAATTTTTTTCAGTGTTGTTATCCTCGTTTTGTAATTATTACCATATTAGTTTCACCTGTTGTTCATTTTTAGCCTCCCTTTATAACCCCCTTGTGTTTCTCTGTCCTCTGTCTATCATTGATCATCGTGTGTCTATCTTTATAGTACACTTCTGTGAGTACTTTGTCTAGTATTCAGTTTAATGTATTGTGAGTTTTTATTATTAGTTCCTGCCTAGTCAAGTTCTAGTCAAGTCTTTATTTATCATCTAGTCTTAGTCTTGCTTGTTCCCTCTAGTCTTGTTTTGCCCCCTCGTGGGTTTTGTTTTCTCTGTTTTGTCTTCAATAAATTGTTTGTAGAGCATTCAGTCTGCTTTTGGGTTCATCTATCTGCGTCCCCATGACAGTAGAACGTTCACCGAATTCTGATTAGTCGAGAGGATTTATCGCATTTAGGCAAAACATAGTTTGGCGCTTATCGCTGTTTGGAAAGAAACTGCATCTTGCAGTACATTTTAAACAAGGAAATATAGCGATTTGGCATGAAACGTTGATGGAGCAGTGAATAGGTGCAGTCAATAGGTTTTTCCTTAAGTCATCCTGGCAATCCATCTTTTAAGTCTTGCTATCCACCCGAGGGTCGCCACCCAGGGTTTGAAAACTTTGAAAACACCCCCAAGAAAGACGAAAAACACCCCTATAGCACCCCCAAAAATAATTTCTGGAAGCAATTATATTCAGACTGTATATTCTATGGAAGCCCTGAACCTCATGGTGAAGAAAAAAAAAGATATATTATTTCGATATAATATCTCATTATTTCGACATTCGTTATTTAAACGCCTTGTGTTGATATTCTGGGCTCATCGGATTTTTTTTTAAATTTTTCTACATTTTTTACATGATTGTAGTGGCATAATGATTAATAAATGCATGCACAATTATCCGAGAACTTAATAAAAGTTGCAGATATGTTTTACTATGCACAAACAAATGCCTTTCAACTTAATGTGTGCAAAATTCAGAATTAAATGAACGTGCAGATTGTACAAATAGATTGTCTGTAGGCCTACTATATGTGTTGTAATCATTAAATAAATGCATTTAGTTTCATATTTGTTAAAATATTATAATTTAATTTGTTTCCCTTCTTTGTTGATTATGAAAAGTTAACAGCATGAATAAGATGGGATGCACAATATATCGGGAGACATGGAGTGGGTGATTTTGACCACTTCATTAAAATTCTTACAATCGGTTGGTTAACCAGTTAATTAGCATTCCTGTAGCCTGTAGCTAGATTGAAAGAGTGTAGAATCAACTTTGCGTTGCGATCGCGTGAAGGATCAGCTACTGCACGTGCATGATCAAAAGCGGTTGTTAAGAAAGGTGCTGAGCTAAATTTTTGTGCCAGTTGTGCACAACAGTGTTTTAAATATGAATAAAGTCAAATGCACCTTTGGCCCCATTGTATTCTGTATGCTTGGCTTAAGAATAGGCCTATGGGTCGCGTCAATAAAAAATAAAATAAAAAGGTCGCTCTTGAAAAAGTTTGAAAACCATTGTGCAGCTCGACCCTCCCTAGCAATGCCCATGGCCCTAATAAACAAGGGGCTACCGATGGAGAGACAGGTGGAGCATCTGAGCCAATAATCACCAAACACCAGACGTCATTTGGACGTTGTTTTTTAGGGCTAAACGTCCAAATGACGTCTGGTGTTTGGTAAGATGGGCACAAGGAAACACACATGACAAGCCATGTGCTCATAACAAACATGACTAAAACAAGCAAGGCTTGTGATTGCTCTTAGACAAAACGAGACATGAACACAACCATGAAAAAACTCATATGCCGCGTGTTCACAAAAAGCACGAATGCAAGCAGGCAGTGAAAAAAATCCAGCTGCCTGCTATACTGCACAAGACAAAAACACAACATGAAAGAAAACAAAAAAAAACTCGTGGTACACAAAACAACAACATTTTGGACTCTTGGCCTGGCCAATAAAAACAAACCTAAGCGCTCACAAAAGACAAGAAAAATGTGGGCAAAATATGGACCAAACCCAAATGTTGGTTTAAAATGTAATTTACAATTGTAACTCAACTGTTGGGTTTGTCCATATTTTACACAATTTTTGATTGAACCAACTCAGCATTTATACCGTAAGATGCGTAATGGTGACGGGGTGAGCGTAACCCGTTGCCACTTTTTAGTATTCTTGCCGGTATTGCAATAACCATTACCTGAAATAGGCTACACACAATTGCCTCACCTGCTCCAAATCTTTTCAAAATTTAGGCCGTGTTTATAAATGTGCCACAACTAGTTTTTAAGTTTTATTGAGAAAGTCAACCATTAAACAGTCTAATTTCTATAATCATGGCAAAAACGAAAAGGGGGGGAAGGGGCTGTCAGAAAAGACATATGGACGGCAGCTGGAGGTAAAGAGGTAATGGCTAAGTTTTTCAAGACGGCAAACATGAATCAGCAAGACACAAAACAAAATGCACTGATCTGGCATACACTATCCACTAACATATTTGGTCAAAACATGCAAAACAACAGACAATGGCTTTATGTTGTGTGGAGATACAACAGGAGGAACATTAGAGAAATTATTCAAAAGGAAGATATGTCTGCTGATTCTACTAACTGGCATTCACGAGCAGTTATTCAGGATTATCAGACGAAGGGTCAGACAAGGCCTGAGAGAGTGAAACCTATGGAGTGTGAAACTGACATGCCTCTTCCCAGTGAGCTGAGTGATCAAAGTGAAGCTGATGATGACGTGCCTCTTCCCAGTGAGCTGAGTGTTCAAAGTGAAGCTGATGATAACGTGCCTCTTCCCATTGGAGCTGATGATGTGCATCCCCCAAGCGAGTTTCAAAGTGATGAAAATAAAGTTTTACAATGTACAAAGGATGGATATGCGCGCAATTTTCAAGTTGACCCATTTGGGGCCCACCTTTACACTGAAACGGGCATGACTATTTTAGCACATTGCTTAAAAAAATCCCTAGTAACTCTATTTAGACACAACAGGCAGTGTAATCTCCAGTCTCCCCAAACAAAAAAAGGGAATACTGTACTATGCTCTGACCTTACCAGGAAGAGGAAGAGATGCCCCACCTTTGCCAGTAAGAGAGATGATTTCTTCAGAGCATTCTGTCCCGCCTATAATTGTCACAGTCTTCGTCTGCACCTGTCTGTCTTAGTCTTCACTACACTTCCCAGAATCCTCCTTGTCTCCACACCTGAACTCACTCCCTCACTTACCAGCCTGTTCCTCGTTATCATCATCTGTGTCACCTGTCTTCACATCATTATGGTTCATTTGTCTCTGTATTTAGTTTCTTCTGTTCAGTCTGTCTTTGTCGGTTCTCGTCTATGTTAACTGGTGTTTGCATCCGCTCTGTCTGCCTGTACCTGTTTGTTGTTTTGATTTATAGTAAAGTTATTGTTTATTTGAATTCCTGGTCTCCTCGTGCTTCCTGCCATACACCACCCGTGACAGAAGAACCGACCACAAAAAGAGTTATAGTATCGTCTTCAGTCTGTTTTCTTTTTGTTTGTTTTTTCCTTTTTGTTATCATGGATTTCCCTGCAGTCAAGCTCATCTGCCTTGAGCAGGGAGTCAGCTCTCTCGAGGAACACCTGGAAGTGTTCCTGGATCTGGTGCCTCAGACCGATTTCCCGGACGACTGCCTCTGCACGTTTCTACGTGTGGAACTGAACAACACCACTCGAGCGCAGTTGTCCGGGGAACCTCCTCGAGGGAGCTTCGCAGACTATGTGGAGTGGGTGCTGGTATCCTGCGGTTCATCCTTCACCGTCGACGAAGTCACCAGCCCCACTCCAACCCCACCGTTCAGCCCAGGGCCTTCACCGCTGGTCCCGTCCAGCATAGAGCCCGAGACCGTCCAGCCCGAGACCGTCCAGCCCGAGACCGTCCAGCCCGAGACCGTCCAGCCCGAGACCGTCCAGCCGGAGACCCTCCAGCCCGAGACCGTCCAGCCAGCTCTGGAAGATACAGTGCTGATTACGGCGGTGTGTGGGCTACACACACAACGATCATGGCTCATTCGTCCAGTCCAAAGCCCTCTTCGCCGCTGGTTCCGCCCAGCTCAAAGCCCTCTTCGCCGCTGGTTCCGCCCAGCTCAAAGCCCTCTTCGCCGCTGGTTCCGCCCAGCTCAAAGCCCTCTTCGCCGCTGGTTCCGCCCAGCTCAAAGCCCTCTTCGCCGCTGGTTCCGCCCAGCTCAAAGCCCTCTTCGCCGCTGGTTCCGCCCAGCTCAAAGCCCTCTTCGCCGCTGGTTCCGCACAGCCCAGCCGAGCCTTCACCGCTGGTGCCCGTCAGCCACACAGAGACTGTTCACGTCAGCCACGTCCAGCCAGAGCTTCACGTCAGCCACGTCCAGCCAGAGCTTCACGTCAGCCACGTCCAGCCAGAGCTTCACGTCAGCCACGTCCAGCCAGAGCTTCACGTCAGCCACGTCCAGCCAGAGCTTCACGTCAGCCACGTCCAGCCAGAGCTTCACGTCAGCCACGTCCAGCCAGAGCTTCACGTCAGCCACGTCCAGCCAGAGCTTCACGTCAGCCACGTCCAGCCAGAGCTTCACGTCAGCCACGTCCAGCCAGAGCTTCACGTCCTGTCCCCGACTCTATTCTGGAGTCGGGGTCGAAATCTGTCACGCTCTCCAGTAATTTTTTGGGGGGGGGGCCCAAAGGTCCTCGCCATGGCCACCCGAAGGGTCTTCACCGCCATGGCCACCCGAAGGGTCCTCACCGCCGTGGACGCCCGAGGGTCCAACAGCTCCGCCGTGGTCACGCCCACAGCCTGCTCCGCCCTGGACGCCCGAGGGTCTAACAGCTCCGCCCTGGACGCCCGAGGGTTTGTCTGCTCAGCCCTGGCCACGCCCACGTCCTGCTCCGCCATGGCCACGCCCACGTCCTGCCACGCCCACATCCTGCTCCACCCTGGCCACGCCCACGTACTGCTCCGCCGTGGTCACGCCCACAGCCTGCTCTGCCCTGGACGCCCGAGGGTTCGTCTGCTCTGCCCTGGCCACGTCATGCTCCGCCCTGGCCACGCCCATGTCCTGCTCCGCCCTGGATGCTTCCTGCTCCAGATCGGCCTCCCCCTCGTCAGCCTCCAGGGCGCCCACCCCCCCACCCCATTGATGTTCTACGGCGCGAGGTCGCGCCTTGTTGAAGGGGGGCTTTCTGTCACAGTCTTCGTCTGCACCTGTCTGTCTTAGTCTTCACTACACTTCCCAGAATCCTCCTTGTCTCCACACCTGAACTCACTCCCTCACTTACCAGCCTGTTCCTCGTTATCATCATCTGTGTCACCTGTCTTCATATCATTATGGTTCATTTGTCTCTGTATTTAGTTTCTTCTGTTCAGTCTGTCTTTGTCGGTTCTCGTCTATGTTAACTGGTGTTTGCATCCGCTCTGTCTGCCTGTACCTGTTTGTTGTTTTGATTTATAGTAAAGTTATTGTTTATTTGAATTCCTCGTCTCCTCGTGCTTCCTGCCATACACCACCCGTGACAATAATATTCTGGCTCATGCAATTTTTGCTGAAATTGTCCGCCGTGAAAAATACACCATGTTGAGACGGACTACAGCTGGTCACTAATGCAAGCGTTTTTTCTATCTTTCAACAAAGAATCAGTGCTTGCATACCTTGAAAGTGTGCATGTGATCTGCCAAAAGCAGAAAAAAATGGTCAAAAATCAGATCTAAGACCATTTTGCATTCTGCTTTTTACAAAAAGACCAGCAATAAAGACTTGGCAATATTTGGCACATTTGTATTTGCGAGGTTGCAAAACACGGTGTGTGTTGATGATGGGTTGCAAATTTTCAAGGACCTGTGTGTTGTGCTGCTTTCAAGATATGTCACCGACAGTGTTTCAAGCAGTGTAGCATTCTTGCAGAAGGTAATACATCAAGAAGTACCCTTGCAAGAAACAATAGAAGAGTCCCCAAATTGGGAAGTTGATGAAAAAACGTCTCGGTTACGTATGTAACCCTAGTTCCCTGATAGGGAACGAGACGCTGCGTCAAACGCTGCGGGAACGCCCCTGCGTTGTGCGTCATGAAGCACGTATGGAATCAGCCCAATGGAGAGATGAAACGTCATAGGCGGGTGACGTCATCGACCAGGAAACTATAAAGCACCCCAAAAACACAAGCGCATTAGCTTCTGATAGGCTTGAAGGAAGCGCTAACGGGAGTGCCGGGAGTATGGCGGAGCGACGCAGCGTCTCGTTCCCTATCAGGGAACTAGGGTTACATACGTAACCGAGACGTTCCCTTTCAAGGGAACTTCGAGCTGCGTCAAACGCTGCGGGAACGCGAATACCCACGTCGCCATAGGACCAAATGACCGTCATGTGAGACTAGCGCACAGAGGACGAGAGCACCTGTGCCCCAGGGGTAGAGCTTAAGTCTAGGTCATAGAACTTAATAAAAGTATGCGGTGAAGACCATCCAGCCGCATCACAAACATCACTCAGGGAAACCCCCGACAAAAGAGCTTTAGAAGCAGCCATACTCCTGGTAGAGTGAGCTCGGACAACCAAAGGTGAAGGCTGGCCAGCCGACTCATAAGCAAGTGAGATAGCCTCAACCACCCACTTGCTCATTCTCTGTTTAGACGCCGGACACCCTTTCCTGGGTGGCCCGAAACATACAAAAAGTTGTTCTGATTTCCTCCACAGGGCAGCTCTGTGGACATAAGCGTCTAATGCCCTAACAGGGCAGAGTGAATTAAGTTTCTCCTGGTCCGATGACATAAATGGAGGAGGACAGAAAGCCTGCAGAACCGTAGGTCTAACAATATTAGTAGGAACCTTAGGAACGTAACCTGGTCTAGGATGCAGAAAAGCTTTAACCATGCCAGGTGCAAATTCCAGGCACGAGGGTGAAACCGACAGAGCCTGCAAATCTCCGATTCTTTTTAGTGAAGAGATAGCAAGCAAAAAGATAGTCTTAAAAGTGAGAAACTTCTCGGGAACTTCTTCGATAGGTTCAAAAGGAGCTAGGGAAAGACCTTCTAATACAATGGCCAGATCCCAAGTCGGCACCCTCGTACGAACTGCTGGCCTCAGCCTCAAAGTGCCACGGAGGAAACGAGTTATAAGCGGGTGTCTCCCAAGAGAAACTCCACTGAAAGGGACGTGGTAAGCAGCTAGTGCCGCCACATACACCTTTAGTGTGGAGGGGGATAACCCTGTGGAGAAGCGCTCCTGCAGGAATTCCAGCACTGCACCCACTGGGCAGTTAACTGGGTCCTGCAGGTGTTCTCCACACCAAGAAGTGAAAAGTTTCCACTTCAAGGCATAAAGCTTCCTCGTGGATGGAGCTCTGGAGTAAGAATGGTCTCAACAACCTCGGTTGAGAGACCGGAGTCTATGAGCTGGGCCCCCTCAGAGGCCAAGCCCACAGTTTCCACAATTCTGGGCGGGGGTGAAGTATCGTGCCCCCCGCCTGGGAGAGTAGATCCCTCCTGACCGGGAGCTCCAAAGGAGAACCGTCCAGGAGAGAAATCAGGTCCGCAAACCATACTCGGGCCGGCCAGAACGGGGCTACTAGTAGTAGACTGACCCCGTCCCGGCGGACCCTCTCCAGAACTCCTGGTAACAGAGCAATCGGGGGAAAGGCGTACAGACGTGACCTCGGCCACGGCTGCACCATAGCATCCAACCCCAGGGGGGCTGGAAGAGTGATGGAGAACCACCGATGACAATGAGTGGTCTCCTTGGAAGCGAATAGGTCCACCTCGGCGCGACCGAAACTCAACCAAAGGAGCTCCACCACCTCGGGGTGGAGTCTCCATTCCCCTGGCCTCGGCCCCTGCCTCGACAGGGAGTCTGCTACCACATTCAAATACCCAGGGAGATACATTGCTCTCAGAGATAGTAGCTTCCCTTGGGACCACAGGAGGATCTGACGGGCCAACTTGTAAAGCCGGCGAGACCGCAGGCCCCCCTGATGATTTATATAAGAGACCACCGACGTGTTGTCTGATTGAACTAACACATGATGGCCTCTCAGGTCTGTTAGGAAGTGTTTCAGAGCCTGAAACACAGCCAACATCTCTAGACAATTTATGTGCCACGAAAGATGATGATCCTGCCACAGACCTTGGGCTGGGCGACCACTCATGACCGCCCCCCACCCTGTGAGGGAAGCATCCGTCGTTAGCGTTATGCGACGACAAAGAGCCCCCAGCACAGGACCTTTGGATAGGAACCAAGTTTCTCTCCACATGACCAGAGCACGAAGGCAGCGCCGCGTGACTTTGAACGTGCGGAGCGGATTTCCCCTCGGGGAGAATCCCTTGGTCCTGAGCCACCACTGTAGCGGTCTCATGTACAACAGGCCGCAAGGTATAACGTTGGACGCTGCTGCCATCAGACCCAACAGTCTCTGAAACTGCTTGACAGTGAGTAGCTGGCCTAGCTTCACTTGTTTCACAGCTGAGAGAATCGAAGCGATGCGGGTCGGAGAGAGTCGCGCCCGCATCGATACCGAATCCCAAACGACACCCAGAAAAGTGGTCTTCTGTTTTTTCTTCTTTTTTTTTTTTTTTTTTCTTTTTTCTTCTTTTTTTTGGAAGGAGATAATACACTTTTCTTTGCGTTCAGCCTCAACCCCAACTTTCTGATATGAGCGAGGACGACATCTCGATGCCGAACCGCCATCTGCTCGGTCTGAGCTAAAATCAACCAATCGTCGATGTAATTGAGAATACGAATGCCCTGAAGCCTCAGAGGCACTAGTGCTGCATCCATGCATTTCGTGAAAGTGCGGGGAGATAAAGCTAGGCCAAACGGAAGAACCCTGTACTGGTACGCCTCGCCCCCGAAGGCGAACCTCAGGAACTTCCTGTGTTGTGGAAGGATGGACACATGGAAGTATGCGTCCTTCAGATCTATCGTGACAAACCAGTCCTCGGACCTGATTTGAGACACGATCTGCTTGATAGTGAGCATCTTGAATTTTAGCTTCCCTACCGAGCGATTCAATATGCGCAGGTCTAAAATTGGACGCAACCCCCCATCCTTCTTTGGAACGATGAAATATCGGCTGTAATAACCTGACTCCAAACTGGGAGGAGGAACCCGTTCTATAGCCTCTTTTTGAAGGAGCGTTTTCACCTCTTGTTCCAATACCAGAGCCTGCTCGGGGCCCACCACTGTGTGCAGAACCCCTCTGAATTTTGGTGGACGACACCTGAACTGGATAGCATAACCCTTTTCTACTGTCTGCAGGACCCAATGAGATATTTTTGGAAGGCTTTTCCACTCTGCCAGAAATTCTACTAAGGGTACCAGCCTCTCGAGACTGGCCTCTGGTGTAACTTGAGCAGCAGACGCAGCGCCCTGTAACGGCGCACCGGCAGGGAACAACTGGTCTGACCGCTCTGAGACCCTCCTCAGAGGGAGCGAGCGTCCCTCGGGAAAGCGCTCGCTGGGATCGTCTGTGCCCCGGCATAAAGGCGGGGTTGGCAGAACGAGCCCCTGAGGGCACCGAGGAGGAATGGGCACCGTAAAAAGAGGTGAACACCTTTCCGCCTCGGTGGGGACCACCCTCAGCATCCTGAACGGCTTGGCGTCAGGACTTCTTCTTAGCCGAAGCCTTCTTAGCCAATATAACTGTCCTCAGATCAGTTCTACTGGGAGAAGGCTTCGGCTGAGAGTGTCGCGGCTGAGCCCACTGTCCAGCAGGGGGAGCACGAGACGCGACACTCTGCCTCTGCTGCGCTCTATGTGATGAGCTCGAAGACGGCCGGGGCTGCTCCCGCCCAGCAGCCCCAGGGACATGAACTTTAAGGGGAAGAAACTTTTTAAAAGCTGCAGTTTGTTTCTTTTCTTCTTGGAATTTATCGATAACTGAATTCACAGCATCACCAAACAACCCCATGGGAGAAAGAGGAGCATCTAAAAGAAAAGCTTTTTCTCTCTCTTTAATATTAGTCTGATTTAACCACAAATGTCTTTCTGCGGCCACCAGAGCTGCCATAGAACGACCCATTAATTTGGCCGATTCTCTGGTGGCACGCAGGGATAAATCAGCAGCCTGACGCAGTTCGCGAACTACGTCAGTACTGACCTCCTCACTCTCACTCATGTCCCTTAGCAGATCAGCCTGGTATGCCTGCAAGATTGACATAATATTAGCGTATGTTGAAGTCTGGGGACTAAACACTCTATATGACACCGGTTTTCTCCATGATTTCGACACCTCGGTGTGGAGATCATGGAAAAACGGCAGGCACCGGCGTGGAGGCTGCACACGTGACGGCAAAAATCTCTCATCCAACTTTGATTTAGAAACAGACTCCTGTCTAGTCACTGGCCATTCAATATTAAGTTTTTCAACAGCTCTTGTTAACACCTCCATAAGCTCATCACTCTCAGGAGTGTGGGGTGGCGAATCCTCCACATCTCCCTCAACACTAACAACATCAAGTTCCTCAGAACTGGATAGCATTGGTGCCTCAGCCCGAGCGGAAGAAACCGCAGCGCGTGCTTCCGAACCCGGGACTGAGGCACTGGATCTCACAGGTGAAGGGAGAGATAAGGCAGAGCCCGTCTCAAACCCCGCTGTGAGATCCATCTGCGATCCCCACGATAAGCGCCGCCGCTCTGCCTCGGCAGAAGCGGGACCCGAACCGCGGGGAGCGCGCACCGAACCGCTCTCCTCAAAGAGCGACCGGCGGGAGCGGAGCGTCCTTAACGGCAAACGCTCGCAATGCTCACAGTCTGCTCCCTCGAGAGCAAACTGGGCATGCTGAACTCCCAAACAAACAACACAAAGATCATGTGTATCCCCGCTCGTTAAATAACGCGAGCAGGGAGGAACACACTTTCTAAACTGCTGTTCGTCCGCCATAATCTCTCAATATATATATATATAGGGATAAATTGTTTGTGTGGTGCAGGGTATGTAAGACAGACAATATCACACAGGGACAGATTCACATGTAGCGCGACTGAAAGCACAGAAGCTAATGCGCTTGTGTTTTTGGGGTGCTTTATAGTTTCCTGGTCGATGACGTCACCCGCCTATGACGTTTCATCTCTCCATTGGGCTGATTCCATACGTGCTTCATGACGCACAACGCAGGGGCGTTCCCGCAGCGTTTGACGCAGCTCGAAGTTCCCTTGAAAGGGAACATCTAGTACAGTCACTGGTGGTTCTCCATACAGTAAACACTTCCGAAGCATCTTCGAAGGGGTACTGAACACTCTGGTAGAGGAAAAGCACGAGGAATGTGAACCAAACCCTTATTACTGCCCAGGTATTGTCACATTCCTTTTGGAGAATTACATACCTATCTTCCCCATTTGGAGCGGCATACTCTTGGGTGACCTAAAAAGGTATTCTTTTGATTTTGCTGTGGCACTGCCTGTTTTTAATTTGAAAAGGTTAATTTTGAAAGCTTTGATGGAGCTGTTTCATTTGTGAATGTACGAAAACAACCACTGGATGTTTGTGGTAAGTGAAGAAACTTCATGTTTTTATTTGTATCTGTACATTTAGGCCCTATCTAAATTGAGTAAAATGTAAGCATTTAGTAGCCTAATGTTCTGTGACCCAAAACAAAGACAGAATCAAAAAACAAAAACAATCGGCTCTGGACAAATCGTCTCAGGTTACGTATGTAACCCTGGTTCCCTGAGAGGGAACGAGACGCTGCGTTGAGACGCGGTGGGAACGCTCTGCGTGATTGCGTCGTGAAGCACGTGTATAATCAGTCCAATGGAAGAGCGAGACGTCATAGGCGGTGACGTCATAGACCAGGAAGCTATAAAGCACACCAGAAAACAGACCGCGACAGCTTCTGAAAAAGCCTGAGGCAAGTCGATCAGGGCATGCAGGAAGTATATGCAGGAGAACGCAGCGTCTCGTTCCCTCTCAGGGAACCAGGGTTACATACGTAACCTGAGACGTTCCCTTTCAAGGGAACTCGAGCTGCGTTGAGACGCGGTGGGAACCCCCTACCCACTACGCCATAAGACAAATGCCCGTTCTGTGTGAAGTCCTTGCGCACACTAGAAGCAAGAAACCTAGCCCCGGGAGTGGAGAGGTGTAGGCATAAAATCTGACAAATGTATGAGGTGAGGACCAGCCTGCCGCATTACAAATTTCCTGAAGGGAAACACCCGAAATTAAAGCCTAGAGGCAGCCATACTCCTTGTAGAATGGGCCTGAACAGCCACAGGTGAACGCTGTCCGGCCGCTTCATAAGCAAGTGAGATAGCCTCAACTACCCACTTGCTCATTATCTGTTTGGATGCAGGGCAACCTATCTTAGGTTACCCGAAGCAGACAAATAATTGTTCTGATAAACGCCACTGAGCAGCTCTGTGGACCTAAGCATCCAAAGCCCGGACAGGGCATAACAGATTTAAGATTTTCCTGATCTGGGGTATTAAAGGTGGAGGACAGAAGGCCTGGAGCACAAATGACCCGCACATTTAGTAGGGACCTAGAAATACAACCCGATCTGGGGTGAAGAAATACTACCACCACCAGGTGCAAATCCAAGTACGTGCAGGCCTCAGCCTCATGTACCACGGAGAAGACGAAATTAAGGATCTCTCCTCAGAGATAGCCCAGCAAAGAAACATTCATTACAGAAATCAAGTACTGTACCAACAGGGCAGAAACGAGAATAGAAGGCGTTCTCTGCACCAGGCAGAGAACAGCATATTAGTCTTCTCGTGGAGGGAGCTCTAGACTGGAGTATGGTCTCCACGACCTCGGTCGAGAAACCTGAATCTATGAGCTGGGCCCCCTCAGAGGCCGAGCCCACATTATCCACAACTCCAGAGCTCCCAGGAGCAAAGATATCGGGAAAAGCGTATAGGTGTAGTGGCAACCACACCTATTACATTACATCCAGTCCAAGCGGAGCTGGATGCGTGAGGGAGAACCACAAGGGCAATGCATTGTACAAGCGATGCGAAAGGTCGACTTGTAGTTTGACCGAAGTTCTCCCTAAGAAGCTCCACCACCTCGGGGTGAAGTCTCCATTCCCCGGGCCACAGCCCCTGCCTCAACAGGATATCTGCTCTGATATACGAGACCATCAGTGTGTTGTCCGGACCCTTCGCCGACCAACCACTCATGATTGCCCCCGACTTGTGAGGGAAACATCCGTCGATAGCATTATGCGTCGACAAGAAGCCCCCAACACTGGGCCTGGGCGAGGAATCAAGGTTCTTCCACATGACCGAGGCACGAAGGCATAGCCGCGTGACCTTGATCATGCGAAAACGGATTTCCCCTAGGAGAAAACCCCTTGGTCCCGAGCCACCACTGCAGGGGTCTCATGTACAGAAGGCCAAAAGTAACTACGTTGGACGCAACTGCCATGAGCCCCAGCCAAAGACCTTTCACCGAGCGGCCACTCATGACCGCCCCCCATCCTGTGAGGGAAGCATCCGTCGATAGCGTGACGCGTCGACAAGAAGCACCCAGCACTGTTTTTTTATTGTTTTTTACTCAGAAAATTGAGAAGATCAGAAGTGAAATAGTACCTGTACATTCCTGTTCATTAATTAATCCTGCGCTGTCTAATGTTTTTTCTAACTTTGAACCAGTTTCACCAGCGCAGCTGGCAGATATTGTCTCTAAAATGAACGGAGGTAGCTGCAGACTGGATGTTCTACCTACTCATCTTTTTAAAGATGTTTTTCCTACTGTGAGTTCTAGCCTAACAGCTATAATTAACAGTTCTCTAATGAACGGAGTGGTACCCAATAGTTTTAAACATGCAATTCTTCATCCCTTGTTAAAAAAACCTAACTTGGATCATACAGTATATCACAACTATAGGCCAATTTCTAAATTACCTTTTATTTCGAAAATTTTAGAGAAAGTGGTCTATTCACAATTATATTCATATCTGAATACTTATAATATTTTAGATACATTCCAGTCAGGCTTTAGGACCTGTCATAGTACAGAATCGGCACTGCTCAAGGTCACTAATGATGTATTATTATCGTTGGACTCTGGATCACATGTTGCTCTGGTTTTATTGGATCTGAGCGCTGCCTTCGATACAATAGATCATGAAATTCTTCTCAATCGCCTGGAGTGTTGGGTTGGTGTGCAGGGTATAGCTCTTCAGTGGTTTGCTTCGTATTTAAAAGGCAGGACAGTTGCTGTGAATCTGGGAGACTTTTCTTCCACATTGGCCCCTTTAGTTTGTGGTGTCCCTCAGGGGTCGATTTTGGGACCGTTGCTGTTTTCGCTCTACATGCTTCCTTTAAGCAGTGTTTTTCGAAAGTATAGCATTTCATATCATTGCTATGCAGACGATCTCCAATTTTACTTTCCTGTGAGCTTAGATAAAACCTGTTCGTTGGACAAAGCACAGGAATGTTACAGTGACATTAAACTCTGGCTATCTAGCAACTTTCTCCAATTAAATGAGAGTAAAACTGAGGTTTTGTTTTTAGGCTCTCCCATCTCTTCTTGCTTTCCTGATCATTTGGGTTCTTTATCCCTAAAGACTAGGAATCATGTAAAGAGTTTAGGGGTGATCATGGACTCATCACTTAACTTTAAGAAACAGATTGGTGCTGTTGTCAAAGGAAGCTTTTTTAACCTGAGATCAATTGCTAAAGTAAAGCATTTTTTATCTAGTGAGGATTTAGAAATTGTAGTTCATTCTTTTATTACATCTAAGCTTGACTACTGCAAATTCTTTATATATCGGTCTCCCCCAGACTCTTCTTGTCCGCCTACAGTTAGTGCAGAATGCAGCGGCAAGGCTTTTAATGGGGGTGCGAAAGAGAGAACATATTACTCCGGTACTGCAATCCCTACATTGGCTACCGGTCAAATTTAGGATTGATTTTAAAATTCTCTTGTTTGTTTACAAGGCATTGTCAGGCCTTGCCCCCCAGTACATCAGTGATCTTATAGTTCCTTACTCTCCTTTTAGAGTTCTCAGGTCCTCCGATCAACGACTTTTAAAGGTACCTCGTTGTAATTTAAAATCAAAAGGAGATCGTGCTTTTTCCGTGGTAGGTCCCAAACTTTGGAATAGTCTCCCATTCCATGTGAGGTCAGCTCCATCGATTACAACTTTTAAGTCTTATTTAAAAACGTATTTATTTTCTTTAGCTTTTGAATAAAGTATGTCTGTTTTGTTGTATGACTTCCATGTTATTATTCTGTAAAGCACTTTGGGGCAACGTCTGTGGTTTAAAAAATGTGCTATATAAATAAAGTTGCTTGCTTGCTTGCTAGCACTGGGCCCTGGGCGAGGAACCAAGGTTTCTTCCACATGACCGAGGCACGAAGGCATAGCCGCGTGACCTTGATCATGCGAAAACGGATTTCCCCTCGGAGAAAACCCCTTGGTCCCGAGCCACCACTGCAGGGGTCTCATGTACAGAAGGCCAAAAGTAACTACGTTGGACGCAACTGCCATGAGCCCCAGCCAAAGACCTTTCACCGAGCGGCCACTCATGACCGCCCCCCATCCTGTGAGGGAAGCATCCGTCGATAGCGTGACGCGTCGACAAGAAGCACCCAGCACTGGGCCCTGGGCGAGGAACCAAGGTTTCTTCCACATGACCGAGGCACGAAGGCATAGCCGCGTGACCTTGATCATGCGAAAACGGATTTCCCCTCGGAGAAAACCCCTTGGTCCCGAGCCACCACTGCAGGGGTCTCATGTACAGAAGGCCAAAAGTAACTACGTTAGACGCAACTACCATGAGCCCCAACAGTCTCAGAGACTGTTTGCAGTGAGTGACTGACCTAGTTGTACATTCTTTAAGGCTGTGAGAATCGCAGACATACGTGCAGGAGACAGACGTGCTTGCATTGTTGTCGAATCCCATAATACACCTAGAAAGTGGTCCTCTGAGCTGGGAGGAGTACACTCTTTTTGGTGTTGAGCCGCAACCCCAACCTCCTTATGTGGGACAGAACGACATCTCGATGTTGAACTGCCAAAAGCTCGGACTGAGCTAAAATCAACCAATCGTCGATATAATTTAATACGCGAATGCCCTGGAATCTCAGAGGAGCCAGAGCTGCATCCACGCATATTGTAAAAGGTGTGGAAATCTCTTTCTTACTTTACAGTACTACTCAGAGCGGTAACACTTTAGAATACGGTTCCTTCGTTAATGAATAACTACACAAGAACCAATGAGTAACACAATATTAACAATCTAGTAACTATTATTAACTAACAAGAAAATCTGATTAACGAACTAGTAAGTTATAGCGCACAGATGTAAGTGGTAGTTCACTATTAACTAATCAATAACTATTATTTTTTAATGCTTCCCAGAGAACTACTGAAAAAGTTTATTAAAAATCTAGTAACTACTATTAACTAAAAAGAAACTCTGATTAATAAATTAGGAAGTAATAGTGCACACATGAAAGGGGTACTTCAATAACTACTATATTTTTATGCTTCCCAGAGAACTACTGAAAAATTTCATAATTCATACAAAACTAATCAATAACCAATGCAGGATAAATGACTAGCACTACATTAACATTTGAACTGCTACTGTAAACAAATACACAAGGTTGTTTATATTATCAATATGTAATAGCACAGCAGACTGTTAATAATTGGCCTATGCTGTCATGATCGCGGGATGAACGACAGGAAGCAGATGCAAGTTACTCTTTTAATGAAGATAAGTAGAAGATGACACACAGTAGAGCCGATGGTGAAGTGACGCAGGGGCTTCGGTGGCCAGGACTCGTGAAGACGTGCAGTGAAGACGTGACGACAACGAAAACCCCAATCCACTTGAACACGACGACGAACGGGAACACCAGGCTGAACAGGAACACAGGAACACCAACACCGAGGACCAGAGACAACGTACTGACAAGGATGCAGAAACAGAGGTAAGAATATATATGGTTGAGAGATTGCGTGCAGCTGGTGAGATGATGATGATCAGCTGGAGCGGATCCGGAGTGCCAATCATTCACGCCCACACGCACGTGCACTCATACAACAACATAAACACGAGACAAGAAGAGACCAGAGAATACGTATACCGTGACATATGCTGTCTATTTATCAACTGACTAATTTTAAAGAAATGGATTTTTAAATACAGTAGTCTGGACCTTACTTGTCCTGTGGCCAATTTTCCGGCATTCCTCTGGACTGACATTGAATCACTAGAGTCACTGTGACGACTGGAACATATTGAGTCATCAGCCATCCAAATACCATATAGAGTGAATTTATTATTTAACTTACCTCACAAAAAAATATGTTTTTATGTATGTCTCCTAGCTCATATATATATATATATATATATATATATATATATATATATATATATATATATGCATATATATATATGTGTGTGTGTGTGTGTGTGTGTGTGTGTGTGTGTGTGTGTGTGTGTGTGTGTGTGTGTGTGTGTGTGTGTGTGTGTGTGTGTGTCTTGTGAGTGAGAAGATTCTACACTTTATTGGCTTTTCATTAGTAACTACTGTAAGAATCATGGGATCAAACTAGTAATGACTCAAGTGTTACTACATACTTCTATGGGAATTACTAATTATTTGGATCCGTATTCTAAAGTGAAGATCATGGGAACTAACTTGTAATGACTCAAGTGTTACTATACTTCTAAAGAAATTTTCTAAAAGTATACTAAAGTTCACCAAAAATCTCAAACGCTTGAAATGACTTTTGTGTTTGTGTTTGCACAAATCATGAGTAGATCATGTAGTAACACTTGAGTCATTACTAGTTAGTTCCCATGATCTTCACTTTAGAATACGGATCCGAATAATTAGTAATTCCCATAGAAGTATGAAGTACCACTTTCATCTGTGCACTATTACTTCCTAATTCGTTAATGAGAGTTTATTTTTAGTTAATAGTAGTTACTAGATTGTTAATCAACTTTTTCAGTAGTTCTCTGGGAAGCATTAAAAAAATAGTTGTTTATTGATTAGTTAATAGTGAACTACCACTTTCATCTGTGCGCTATTACTTACTAGTTCGTTAATCAGAGTTTCTTGATAGTTAATAATAGTTACTAGATTGTTAATATTGTGTTACTCATTGGTTCTTGTGTAGTTATTCATTAACGAAGGAACCGTATTCTAAAGTGTTACCCAG
The DNA here is from genome assembly GCF_051911475.1 of Siphateles boraxobius. Taxonomy (NCBI): domain Eukaryota; kingdom Metazoa; phylum Chordata; class Actinopteri; order Cypriniformes; family Leuciscidae; genus Siphateles; species Siphateles boraxobius. The sequence continues at coordinate 8,685,341 of NW_027508777.1, read as the reverse complement.
TCTTGATACACTTTATTTTACGTAGCTTATACCTGTGTAATATTCTGTAGTGGCAATGTAATTAGGTTAGCTAATGCATGTATTTAAGCGGTGAACTAGAGGGTTAATTCAAACTAAGGTACATATGGATAGGGTATGTAGATACACATGAAGTAAACTTAAGTACAGTCTTGATACACTTTATTTTACGTAGCTTATACCTGTTTAATATTCTGTAGTTGCAATGTAATTAGGAAGCTAATGCATGTATTTAAGCTGTAAACTAGAGAGTTAATTCAAACTAAGGTACATATGGATAAGGTATGTAGATACACATGAAGTACACTTAAGTACAGTCTTGATACACTTTATTTTACGTAGCTTATACCTGTGTAATATTCTGTAGTGGCAATGTAATTAGGAAGCTAATGCATGTATTTAAGCGGTGAACTAGAGAGTTAATTCAAACTAAGGTACATATGGATAAGGTATGTAGATACACATGTAGTACACTTAAGTACAATCTTGATACACTATATTTTACGTAGCTTATACCTGTGTAATATGCTGTAGTTGCAATGTAATTGGGAAGCTAATGCATGTATTTAAGCTGTAAACTAGAGAGTTAATTAAAACTAAGGTACATATGGATAAGGTATGTAGATACACATGAAGTACACTTAAGTACAGTCTTGATACACTTTATTTTACGTAGCTTATACCTGTGTAATATTCTGTAGTTGCAATGTAATTGGGAAGCTACTGCATGTTGTTACATCCAGTCAGGAACGAAACGGAGAGTGAATCCAATCGCAAGCTTTTTTAATAACATACACAGGTAATCCAGGGAACTCAGAACAGGACAGAGATAGTTACAGGAACCAAGTAACATTAAACAACAGCCGACAGCCAACAACTGAAACACAGGGGTTTAAATACACAGACAAACAAGCTAAACAGGATAACAAGGGGGCGTGGTTAATAAGAAACACTTGGGGAGACTAATAAACATAGACGAGGAACACCTGGGGACACTGAGCAACAACAAACAAAAGACAAGACACATGGCAGGATCACATGACAAACAAGGAATCACGTGATATACAAGACACAACAAAAACCCACACGTAACATAGCACCCCCCCCCCCCCCCCTCCCCCATGGGCGGCTCCCGACGCCCCTAGTGTAACACCAAAACAAAACAAACAAAAAAATTCAGGAGGTTGGTGAAGCAGAGGCGGTCTTGGGGGAGGGAAGAAGGGGCAGGTCTGCACAGGGAATGAGGCCAGGGCCATGGAACGTGGGCAGAGCAGGACGTGCAGGCGGTGGGCAGGGCGGAGCAGGCAGTGCGGGCGGCCAGGGCGGTGAAGACCCCTCGGGCGGCCACGGCGGCGAAGACACTTCGGGAACAGACAACACACTCACTGGTTGGGTAACAGACAACACACACACTGGTTGGGGAACAGACAACACACACACTGGCTCGGGAACAGACAACACACACTCTGGCTCGGGAACAGACAACACACACACTGGCTCGGGAACAGACAACACACACACTGGCTCGGGAACAGGCAACACAGACACTGGCTCCGGCTCAGGAACAGACAATGGCTCCGGCTCAGGAACAGACACTGGCTCCGGCTCAGGAACAGACACTGGCTCCGGCTCAGGAACAGACACTGGCTCCGGCTCAGGAACAGACACTGGCTCCGGCTCAGGAACAGACACTGGCTCCGGCTCAGGAACAGACACTGGCTCCGGCTCAGGAACAGACACTGGCTCCGGCTCTGTTACAGACACCAGAACAGAAACAGCCACAAGGACAAACGTAAACACAGAAACAAACATAGAGCGATCAGGTTCAGGCGTGACTTGAACAGTCTCTGGATCGGCAGACGTGACTTGAACAGTCTCTGGATCGGCAGACGTGACTTGAACCGTCTCTGGATCGGCAGACGTGACTTGAACAGTCTCTGGATCGGCAGACGTGACTTGAACAGTCTCTGGATCGGCAGACGTGACTTGAACAGTCTCCGGATCGGCAGACGTGACTTGAACAGTCTCTGGATCGGCAGACGTGACTTGAACAGTCTCTGGATCGGCAGACGTGACTTGAACCGTCTCTGGATCGGCAGACGTGACTTGAACAGTCTCTGGATCGGACGGGACCAGCGGCGAGGACTCTGGGCTGACAGGAAGTACAGGGAGGACTTCAAGGCATTGCGGGACGCGGGAAGTCCTCTTCCTCCTCCGTCTCCGAGAGCGAGAGGGCGCTGGGCTGGACGGAACCAGCGGTGAGGGCGCTGTGCTGGACGGGACCAGCGGTGAGGGCGCTGGGCTGGACGGAACCAGCGGTGAGGGCGCTGTGCTGGACGGGACCAGCGGTGAGGGCGCTGTGCTGGACGGGACCAGCGATGAAGGCTCTGTGCTGGACGGGACCAGCGGTGAAGGCTCTGTCCTGGACGGGACCAGCGGTGAAGGCTCTGTGCTGGACGGGACCAGCGGTGAAGGCTCTGTGCTGGACGTGGCTGACGTGAAGCTCTGGCTGGACGTGGCTGACGTGAAGCTCTGGCTGGACGTGGCTGACGTGAAGCTCTGGCTGGACGTGGCTGACGTGAAGCTCTGGCTGGACGTGGCTGACGTGAAGCTCTGGCTGGACGTGGCTGACGTGAAGCTCTGGCTGGACGTGGCTGATGTGAAGCTCTGGCTGGACGTGGCTGACGTGAAGCTCTGGCTGGACATGGCTGACGGGAAGCTCTGGCTGGACGTGGCTGACGTGATGAGGATTGGGCTGGACGCAGAGATGTTGACTCTGAGAAAGTTGTCTGGACCCATATCCTCCCCTGTGACCTCCACGGAACCCCCGGAAAATCGCTTTGCGGGTTCCCACAAAGGCCTGTTTGTTGAACTCCATGCTCATGCTGGGAAGATCAGGCGAGATTCGTACTGCTGGATTCATTTGAGGTCGGTTGTTCTGTTACATCCAGTCAGGAATGAAACGGAGAGTGAATCCAATCGCAAGCACATTTAATTAAACAAATACAAAAACAGGAAATCCAGGGAACTCAGAACAGGACAGGAGTAACATAAAACAACAACCGACAGCCAACAACTGAAACACAGGGGTTTAAATACACAGACAAACAAGCTAAACAAGATAACAAGGGGGCGTGGTTAATAAGAAACACCTGGGGAGACTAATAAACATAGATGAGGAACACCTGTGGACACTGAGCAACAACAAACAAAAGACAAGACATGGCAGGATCACATGACAAACAAGGGATAACGTGATATACAAGACACAACAAAAACCCACACGTAACACACATGAAGGACAGATTGTTGAACCAACAATACTTTTGAATATTCGCAATCCAAATGCGATATGGTATTAAACCAGTGCGCAAAGGGGGGAGTAAGGTAAGGAAATTAAAATGAAGGCAAAAGCAATTAAGATTAAGGAAATTAAATTAAAATGAAGTTAAAATTAAAAACAAATTAAATGAAAAGGCATTTTTGCAAAGTTTTGTGAAATCTGTGGCAAAAACAAAGTTAAGAAAAGAACAGCGACAAAAATAGGCCATATATCAGTATACCAGAAGAACTATTAAAACACTTGGTAATGGATTATGTGGACATGATATAGATGGGTTAAAGCAATGAAATCAACAGAGGAGGGGCAGGAACAGAAATTAACTCTCTGACAGAGAAGTAATCCGTAGATTGGAAGTCTATCAGAAATAAGGTCAGATAATGGGTCAACTAAACGTTGAAGTATTGAAGATTGAAAATAAATTGCATACGAATACAAGGAAGTTTTAATAATAATTAAGTTATAATGCTAATGGTTTAAAAGGTTGATAGAAAAACTTTTAGATTGTTAGATATACAGAAAAAGAAATGTACATATAAGGAATATGTAAGAGTGCAAAAAGTTATTTGCTAGAGTTATTTTTCTAATTGTGTAATGAGTTTATTGAATGACTTTTGTGAGATAAATGTAACATTGCTCTGAAGCTTTCTTAGTTGGAGTGATTACATGAGACATAATTAGTTTATTCATGATAGATTATTTAGAAATTAGTAGAAATGAAGAAAATGTATTCAGTTTAGTCTTGAACTGAGGAGCTACAATGAGAATGAGAAGCAACACGCGAGATTAAAAAGGTCAAAATGGAATTTATTGTTTAAATTTGGTAATAAAATAGACAGTAAGTGCAATGTATTGCAATTTATTAGATAGGTGTAAAGTGTTCTGTTCACTAAAATTGACTGACTAAAAGATAGATTCTTCGAATTTAAGAAATGATATTCTCTCAAAAGAAGTGATAAAAATGAGAGAGTAATGTTTACCCAGCCATATTTTGAATTATTAGTCATATGGATCAAGTAGAACAATAATGCATAGTGAATCAATTAGACTACTATAATAAGCAGATATTTATTATAATGCTTTGTCTGCATTAGGAGAAAAACAATTATATGAAAAAAGTAGAATGACTTATGTTTGGTGATCAGTGTTGCACTTTTACTAAATAATATTGTGCAGGGAAGAAAATTTAGTAATTACGATTGAGTCAAGAAAAACTTAAGAGCAGAAGTTAAGGAAAACTTAATGAAAAGTTTGGAAAATTAAGGTTTGCTCAATTAGGGATATTGAAAGTGGGTTATTATTCTGTTGTATACTTTACATATTGAGATCACTAGTTGGAAAACCACGTTAAACGAATGGAAATGCGGAAAAAATATAATGAAAACTAATTTGAGAGGGCAACCAAATTGATATTAACAAACCCTGGATGTTGATTAAATGAGGAATTGAGGACGAAGAAGATGATTGATGAGCCAGACCCTAGGGGATATCTACACCGCAAGAAAACTTTCAATAGTATAAGAGACTTTTATGTTTGACATACACTACATAACTGGGACAATAACATGCAATGCAAGAACAAATGTATACACACACTTATAACAATGTTTAAGTTTGTCTGATTAGGGAGAACTCGAGTCTTTCACTTTTTCCATTAAACAAAAAAGAAAGAACAACTAAAGAAATAAAAATGTATGGAAGAAGATGTTTGGCTCGAGTGCTCCTCCGGAGTGTGGTGGCTTAATCCAGTAATTGGAAAGGAGAATGGGTGACTCAAATTGAGTCACTAGGTAGCATAACTGAAGGAGCTGAATTTTGAAACTACACTCTGGAAAAGGATAGTGAATGTGGGGCTTAGATAAGCCCCAGAGTAGGGAATGTTGAAGATTTTATTATTTACAAAACAAGTAATTTAGCCTTATAAGAATACACAATTATTTCTCTGTCTAGGTGACTTTGAAAGCTGCAAGACCTTCTGTGTGTAAAAAGATCCTGAATGTCAGTTCTATTCTGAGAGGTCACATGGTATCAGCTATTTACCCAAAACTATCTATAGGGTGTGTGACCTTCTATGGAAGAAGATGTATGTATATAACTCTGAACCAAAATATACTCGGGAGCGCGCTGGAAGGCCAGAGGGCCAGTGGGCCGGAGGGCCAGATCGTTAGGACAGAGCGTTCTATGGAACGGAACGGCGTTCGAAAATAAAGTCTAATTATTTCTGGCATCAAAGATCTCTGCGAAGTCATTTTCCACAAAGACTGAAAACCACTTCAAAACTAGTGAGTTAATTCAAACTAAGGTACATATGGACAAGATTACCTTATAGCTGTGTAATTTTATGTAATTTTAATGTAAGAAAGAAGCTAATGCATGTAATTTAGCAGTGAACTAGTGAGTTATTTAATATGGATAAGGTATGTAGATACACATGAATTGCACTCAAGTATAATCTTGATACACTTTATTTTATGTTACATACATGTAATGCTACAAAACGTACACATTTGCCATGTGTAACTGCAGACCTTAGTAGCCTAATATATTTAAGTACTTCTTGTTACATTGTGTGGTACTAAGTACTTTCTTACATAACTACAGTGTACCAAGTTTGTAACACGTAGGTAACAGACTCGGCTTGTTACATATGTGTAACAGTGGCTGCCTATTACATGTGTGTAATTACAATCTGTAACTACAGGCTGTACAATAACTTAGTTACATGTTAATTACATTTTGGTACAGGTAATTACAACGTTTATTACTAAGTAATTAACTAAGTAATTACTCTGTATCAAGGACACCATAAAATAAAGTGTTATGTTTTAAAGATGGCAAAAGAAACGATAAAACAGTTTCCTGATCTTCCTAAAATATATGACATTGATCTGTAGAGAGACAATATTGAACAACTAAGAAAGAAATTGGCAGTGGAAATTTTCCTTGCATTAGGTTAGTCACTCCAAACTGTGAACCATTTTTGTGTAAGGGCAAGAAAGTGCAAATTTCAGTGAAACTGTTAGCACAGTTAAATTATTTCCAACTATCCATTTTAGAATCAAAAGAGGACTATTGTTCCATCTGTGCAATGAAAGACCTCACTCAAAGGACAAGCACAGACATCATGGACTGGGTAATTAGGGCCCGAGCACCGATGGTGTGAGGACCCTCTTGGAGTTGCTGTAACTCAGGCAAACAATGTTCAATCTGCCCCAAACTTCACACGTTTGATAAGAGCTCTGTCCTGAACACATGACCATGCTCATATTCAGTTATAGTCATAGCGCAACCTACTGGCAACAGGAGTCACATACTAAATGGTGTGCTAAACATTCTAGAAACTTACTAAACATGCCAGCAACACTTAGCTGAGTGATAAAACCTGCTGTTATCAACATAATAAAGGACATTTTTGTTACTGACTTTGGCATACTCCTCCTATATTTACCAACTTAAATGCACATTGCCCACCGTGCTCGGTCCTAAAGCCACCAGGTGGCGGTGGCACGGGTGCGAGGGCCCTTTCATCGCTGCTTGCAGCTTTAATTTTCCTGTATTTTTCTGCTTACTAATTGATGATTTCTTATTTGTTGAATTAGAATAGGCCTAAACCATGACTCATATGCATCAGCATGTGGGATAATCATTCTAAACTGAAATAAAATATATACTTCATTAACAACTAAAAAGAGCACACAGTTTTTCTGTCCATCAGAGGCGCATGAAAGGCATATACATTTCTGCCTAAATTGTTCTCAATTTTTTGTCCTCTTGATTGTTCTCAAGAGGAACTCAACGAGAAACTCTGACAAGGTGAAGCTCTCCTTGCAAGAGACAGAGACTGAACTAAAAGAAAGAGACGCTAAAGCCAAGGCCTGCAAAAAACACCTGCACGCAGCCCGAGCTGGAATCCACAAGCTTACTCAGCAGAGACACGATCTCAAAAACGAACTTGACATTGTTCACAAAGAGTTGAAACACTCTTATAGACTGCAGAATGACCGGGAAGGGGAAACGCACACCGCAAAGTTTCCCCTGACCAGCAGGTCCGTACCTTTCAGCCACGAACTCAGAGCTGAAAGGGGGGTTGAAAGCCCATTGCTCAAGATGTCACCAGCCAGCTTCCAGAAAACCCCTGCCGCTAACCACGGCATGGCCCCCAAAGAACTCGACAAGCTGGCCAGAATCATCCCTACGTTAACTCCGAGCCCTCCAAGGCCACGACGTGCATGCCTACCTGCAAGACATTGACTTTCATTTACAGACTGTCACCAATGTAACTACTTGGGACTTGGGATTTTACCTGCTAAGAATTACGTCTAGCCTTGACGGGCGCAGCTTCCTAGACCGTCAACCAGAGACTGTCAAAACTGACTACCAACAGCTGCGATAAGCTTTCATGGGAAGCTCATCACCGCCATGGACCTCAAGCAGATAAGACTTGAAACCCCACAGACCTACTACGGCCGACTCCGACAAGCCTATTTCGGAGCACGGAACGAGCCAGGTATGGAAGAGGATTTCAACTTCAGAACTCTGTTTCTCCGAAATCTGCATCCCACAGTGAGTCATCACATCGGCATCCTGGCCTGTCCACGTAGCATGTTTACACAACAGCTATGAGACTTGGCCCACAAAGCTTATGTCAAGCAAAATACTGTGTCCGAAAAGACTGTGAAAAACCACACAATCTTCCCTGTCTCCGAACCCTATTCAGAGCTGACTCTAGAGGGCGCCCCACAACACCACAGACCTTTGCACAGCCGAGAGTAAAGACAGCTCCAAGCCAGTAGAGGGCAGCACAGCCGTGAGGGTGCTCATCCAGAGCACCGGAGCGAGGGCTCCAAAAGATTATGGGACCGGCCAGGCCCACCCAACAACCCGAGGGGTGGAGCCACCTGGGAAGCCAGCCCGGCGTCTAAGGAATAGCCGATCCCCATCGTCCGGAGCTCCATGCCCAGAAAGCCAGCATCGGAACCCCTCTCAACGTGCCACTGGTAAACCCAAGTCTGAGCCCACATAAGATCAAAACAGTGCAGCCGCGTCAGAGAGGGCAGAGATCCTGAAGGTGCTGAGAGAGATTCTTCACATGAAATCTCACAAGGAAGACAAAAGGGACGAGCCAGACATTCTATGTCTGAGCATAAGACCAAGCACCCAGAACACTGCTCCTCAGCCACAGACCACAGAGCTAACTGTCACGTCACAAAGTGACAGCATCACCCAGCCACCACAGCTGACAGCTGCACAGCCTGAGCAAGACAGCACAATTTCCTACAACTGGGACCAAAATCTCAAAGGACCAGGAAATGCTGTCCTGGCTATCAGCCTCCGCAGCGAACCACACAAGACCGGCCTTAACCGCCCATCGATCACCACACCAGCCCCGACGCCAAGACTCCTGGGGAACCTGGTCGAAAAAGGGGGGGCCCGGAAACTCTACCTAGACAGGACTTTGGAAAATGTGGTGAGCCTCGAAGCCCTGCTAGGCACTGGCTCAGACCTTACTTTAATGTCAGCTCAACTCTTTGAAAGACTCAGTGCTAAAGCTAAGAGACAAAATCGAACTCTGACATCTCAAACGTGTGAGCTGAATGTGCAGTCGTACAGTCAGAACGACATCCGGCTCAAACAGGTAGCTCCCATTCACCTGACAATTGGTTCTATGAGTCTGATCCACCCAGTGTACATCTCAAAAATGAACACTTACCCACTTCTAATTGGCAAAGACCTGCTACATCGCTTTGAACCTTTACTGGACTTCAAACAATTGAAAGTTTGGGCTCAAGTGCGGGAACCCCTCCCCCTCCAGTCACACAGGCCACCCAAGCCAGACTGTCAGGTCACAAAGGTCACGAGAATTCCCGCAGAGCCAGACTGTCAGGTCACAGAGTTCACGGGAACTCTCACAGCCAGCCACGGGGACACAGTTCCAGCACCAGACCAAGATTCAAGTTCACTAATCTGCACATTTCAGCTCACCAAAGACTCTGATTCCTTCTGCCCCAAGGTCACAACTGACCTGCAGTTGAATGATGTAACCACTACTGACATTGTACTTGCACTATGGGCAGACAACTCAGCCATCAGTGTCTCACTATTCAGTGCTCTCATTGAAGACACACCGGACCTTCCTCCTGCCACCAAGCGCACCCGTTTTCCTTTAAACACGTGCCCATCAACCATGATGACGGCCAAAGGTGTCTGCGCTTTTAACCTGAACTGGAACCACCGGTGTCTGACCCATTCTTTCAACCTTCACCTGAATGTGTTGAACTTGGACTCACGCTAGAAGCCACACCCCTTACTGAAGTGTCATCTCATGCAGTCTACATCCTTTTCAACAACTGCATGGCGATGGACATCACCAGTCCAAAAGCCTATTGGGTGGGGTGGCTAGTGAGCCACCACTTTCCTGATTTTGAAACCACATTACCAATCATTGGGCCCATCCCATCTTCAATGATGCCCGAAGGGAACACAGACAACACAGTGTTCACAACACCCTTCAAACTCATCTCCATCACTTCGGTCATGCCAATGGACAAAGACCAGGTATGCAGAACAGAACTGACAGAGGACCAACACCTTGCAGTATACACGGTCTCCAAACAGCCTGCCTGCGAGACTGACGACACTGCTGCACCTCTGCCTGCCAACACGACAGACGACACACCAACAGAGGAGCCGTACCCAGGATTTGAGTTCCAAGTTCAGCAAATTCTAAAAGACGCTGATGCAATTAAAGACGATGCAGATATACAAAGACTCAGACAAGTCCTTTACAAGTACAAAGCATTCTTTGCCAAATACTCTTTAGATTGTGGTCTCACCCATCTCCACACTGTGCGCATCCCAATGCACCCTAATGCTCCTCCCACTTTTGTCAGGCAGTACAAGATCCCCATCGCTTCACACAAACCGGTGCAAGAGATCATCGAATCCATGCTTGAAAAAGGTGTCATCCATCCATGCAACAGCACCTATTCTGCCCCCATCTGGCCCATCCTCAAACCAAACGGCAAGTGGCGACCCACCATTTACTACAGGAAACTGAATCAACAACTGCATCCAGAAAATCAGCACAAGCTAGCCTTCACGTTCGGCAACAGACAATTCACTTTCACCAGGTGCCCGTTCGGCTATGCCAACTCACCTGCTGAGTTCAACATCTTCCTGAGCAAAGCATGCCCAGATTCCAGAATGAGAGGTAACCTTATATACGTTGATGATGTTCTCATGAAAAGCACAACAGTGGCTGACCACCTGAAAGAGATAGACTATGTTTTGAACAAATTATCCACTGCCAGCGCCAAGATCGCCCCCCACAAAGGACAGTGGTGTCGAACCAAAGTCAACTATGTGGGCCTACTTATCGGATCACGGGGCATCGAACCGCAGTTCAGCCGTATTCAAGCTGTTCAAAACATCAAGCCACCCACCAACATCTCAGAGCTGCGAAGCTTTCAAGGGGTGTGCAATTACTCACGGCAGTTCATCGAAAGCTATTCAGACATTGCGAAACCTCTAACTGCCCTTCTGAAAAAAGACTGCCCATTTGTATGGACAGAAGTTCAAGGAAATACCATGAATGAGCTAAAACGACACCTATGCACAGCTCCATGTCTGGCTGACCCTGACCCACAAAAAGAGTTCTATCTAGAAGCTGGGTTCTCCAACCACTGTCTCAGTGCTGGCCTGTACCAAAGGCATGATCAAGACAAAAGAGTCGTTACATATGCCAGCAAGCAGGGTGGGAATTATGTAATTTTAGGGGCAAGGTCATTTGGCCTCCACCTTTTATTTTTTTGGGGGGCACCAAGGCCATATGACAGGGCACAAAGGCCATTGAGTACAATTCGATGGTTTTCCCATTCAGATTGATACCATAACATGGTAATTCCCTGTGCATCATGGTGAGCCTGACTGGCCTTACTGCAATAGATTCAGAGAAATCAAATTGTGAAATTTACAAAAACACAATTGCATCAGGAAATGCACATGTGCTGATCTGCAATGTATTGTCTATGGAGGCCTATACGATTGTACAAATAAGAAAATTCAGCTTGAGATAAGGGCTTGTCAAATTCAGCAACCCTTGAATGTATTGAAAGAGGTCTCTATTTCCAACTACAACCTGTTAAGCTGCAACCCCACTTTTGAAAAATCCCCAGAAATGGCATACCCAAACGGAAACAGATACAGTTCATGAACCCTTTGTACTAAAAGCACAAGTATGATCTCATTTGAAAGCTGTCACCTGGTAGTTTATTGTAAATGTAGAATTAATTATTGTCATAAGGAAAAAAATAGTTATAAATAGATTTAAAAAAATAAAGTTATGAGAATTTTTTTTATGAAACATCTTCATGAAAATAAAATTAAAGTTGGCATTGTATAAATCTAGAAATGCACTGCAGCTAAAGCCACATGTCTGACCATGTTATACTTAAAATCTGAAGATGATATGTCTAAAACTCTGTATTTAGGTAAATGTTTTTCAAGATCATGTCATATGACTTTATTTATTAGCTTAGCACACCATCAATACACGACAATTTATGAGATTAAAACCATGTTTGTGCTCCAAACTTACTTTATAACTCAAGTCGAGTGTTCTAAATAACCTTCTGTGATCTGATTTGGCTTCAGATAAAAAAAAAATCAGACAATATAATATTTTATGTATAATTCAACGATGATAAAATCTATCGATTAGCATAACATTATATATATATTATTATGAAAATGCCTGACATGGCTCGAAGAACACAGGTAAGTCAAATATCATTGCAAAAATTTTTATTGTCTTCAAAACGACATAATCTGCATGTTACAGCGATCTGTTAGCTCTGTTTGTGGTCGGGGATTTGGGATTTCCTGCTTTGTTGAATGCTCTTCTTCATGTGTTTCAAATATGGACTATAATGTTCAGTAGAGTGCCCTCAGGCTGCTGGTATGAATTGAAAACACAGCACATCAGTATACAGCGCTAATAATGATTACATCGATGCATTGGCGCTTTATACCTGATGTACTCGTTACATCATAAGAAGAATGGCATCTACGCTAATTTTAGTGTCTTTTTTTATCCCGAGGTTTTCCCGCAGCCTGCTGGATCCAGGCCGTTTCCAGATCTGACGAAGTACTTTCGCCTGGACCTGATGACAATGCAGTGCTGAAGTGCCATAGCCTCTCCCTATGGAGGATCCCTATACCACTCGACAGATAAAGCGTTGTGGAATTTTTCGGTTCGCGTACCTACCCAAAGTGATAAGATAAAATAAAAATTCTGCATCAAAATTTATAGACAAGTACTTTGATAGGCATGGTTTGTTAGGAACAGTGTTGTGCAAGTTACTTCCAAACTGTAATACATTATATATTACTTGTTACTTTTATTTAAAAGTAATTCATTACCTTACAATATTACTGTCTCAGAATTGTAATGCGTTACATTACTCCTGTATTACTTTTGAGTTACTTTCACAAAAATAACTATACAGAAGTAGAACTTAACATTCTAAAATGACTAGGGCTGTAACGATATGCGATATGAAACCGAAAATCGCGACACTCAGATCCACGAACCTGCAGAATGGCGCCACACCCCTTCCAACTCCCAGCGTTATCCATACCGTCCAGATCCAATGCTACCACATCTTTAAATTACTATTAGTATTATTTGAAGTTAACTTAACATTATAAAATATGTAGACCTACACCACAAAACTAGTTGAGGATAAATTATTTAAAATTTGGAAATTCCAGCATTATGGACATGACATTTGCAGACTTGTAGTCAAAACTTATATAATTATATAAATTCTCAGAAAGTGCATTAATACCAAAATATTGAAACGTCTGTTTATCCATAGGCTCCTCCCAGAAAGGAGTCCAGACATTAGAAAAATATCAGTCTACACATGCGTTTTATATTTAATATTAGGGAAATCGACAGTCATGTGTGACAAAAAAAAAATCTTTAACTTTTAGGAGGCAACGATTTTTTTGTTGTAATTCTGTGAATTACACAGCGCAAATCTAATGAAGAAGGGTTGGCTCTCCACAGAACATAAAATATTCATTTTATTTTATTTTTCGTGTTCGCATTTATGAGGAAAAAACAATGTTACAGACGTGACAGTTCTCCGTTACGGACGCGACCGCTCTGAAGCGGCACTAAAAGACTGCTTTAAAACTTTCACAGACACCTTACACAGAAGACACGAAGCCTTTCTTTAAAGTGAATTTCGTTTTGTATTAATTGTACGGACCTGAAAAATATATCTATATTGAAATGTCTACTTGTAAACAGAACAATTCAAAACGAAAGAAAACAGACTGCTCTCTGCTTATGAAATGAAATGTGCATTTCTCTCTGGTGCATTCAATACTGCGAAGATCGCGAGTCAGCATCGTCAACTTCATCTCGACTTTATTAATAAACATGTCTCCTTGCTATATTTGACATTTTCAAAATCTTTTGCCGGTTCTTTGTGACAGCTTTTAGGTGCTTTATCGGCAGCGCCGCCGCCCTTACATGAACGCGTCACCACGGCATCAAAAACATGATTGCGTGATGAAAACATGAAAAATACCACATAAACATAGCCTAACTGTTTAGAAAGAAAAGAAAGAACGAATAGCCTAATGCGCATACGTCCATCTCGCGAATGTAGTCTTCTTCATGCCATCTTCACCATTAGGCGCTTTTCCTCTGGCCAGCGTGAGCACAGAGGCCGAAATTATACCTCACGGCACTCCTGTAAAAAAATAAATCGCTATACAAATATATCAGACGCTGCCATTTAGTCTTTAATTACAGACTTGGACATCACACGCGGCTATTGACTGACCACGAACAGGTAATTTAGCCTACTTGCATCTTTCATTCGTTAATGTCTGGCGGTCTTGCTGTATTTTTTGTTTTGTTTGTTTGTTTGTTTTACAATTAAAACTAAAAGTCTGTTGTAACGCAAGCCTTACCGAACATGTACCGAGTAAAATATTACTGAAAATTGATTAGTAATGCCTTACACTACTGCGTTACAGCAAAACCAACCTGATCTCACAGAATTCCGTGAAATGAACACGGACCCTTCAAAATCCGTGGAAGTTTCACGGAATCGCCGAAAATTCCGTGATGTGCCCACGGAAGTGATGCCTATGTAAGTCAATGACAGGCAGCATCCGTGGTCCACACACGGACAGTTACAACACACGCGCTCCCCCAATTGACGTCGTTTTATAATTTGTAAATGTATCGCTTTAAATATTCTGAGTTTACTTAAAGTACTTTACTTTAAATATTTAGTTTTAAAGTGATTTTAACTTGATATTGCATTGTTCTGCCGTCGTTTGATCGCTAGGATAACGTCTGGTCACCCTGAATTCCGTGACCGTACCACGGAATATTCAGTGGTCGCCACAGGTTTTTTCACCTTCACTGGACGAGATTGCCTATTGCTGATTTTGACACTTTCAGTAGGCTATTCAAGTTGTCTGTGTTTGTGATGCATGTAGCCTAATTAAACTGTGAACCTCTTATCTCCCCTGACCCGTTTCTATAGCCTTTTGCTTATTGACAAATTCTGTGATGGCACCACGGAATTCTTCCGTGACCGTACCACGGAATATTCAGTGGTCGCCACAGATTGTTTCACCTTCACTGGACGATATAGCCTATTGCTGATTTTGACACTTTAGGCTATTAAGTTGTCTGTGTTTGCGATGTTGCCTAATTAAACTGTGAACATATTATCTCCCCCGATCAGTTTGTAACAGTTTTCCTTATTGTCAAATTCTGTGACGGGACCACGGAATTCTTCCGTGGCGGGACCACGGAATATTCAGTCGTCGCCACAGATTTTTTTCACCTTCACTGGACGAGATTGCCTATTGCTGATTTTGACACTTTCAGTAGGCTATTCAAGTTGTCTGTTTTTGCATGCATGTAGCCTAATTAAACTGTGAACATATTATCTCCCCTGACCAGTTTCTATAGCCTTTTGCTTATTGACAAATCCTCAGATGGCACCACGGATTCTTCCGTGACGGGACACACGGATAACCGGATAACTAGAGACAGGCTTGATCAATCAAACTCCCCATCCATCGTCTTGTGTAAATAATATTTGGACTAATTTACAATTTTTTTTATGTTTACTCAATTGAAAGATAGGCATATACAGACAACGAAAAAAAAAATGATAAAGACTAATTATAAATTAATGTTAAATCGGACGAGTCTGTTGCCATGACGGCGACCCCACTTTCGCGGTTTTTCCGTCATTGCGAGGATCCCCTCTACAAATCGGTATGTATCTCAGACCTGCTACTTATTTACTATCTATAAATGTTGAATTAAACGTTTTAATGCGTTTTAGATGGCTTGTATTGTTGATTGCTAAATAGTTGACATGATATCGTGTCTGTAACGTTAGTGGTTTTTCTCTAAAAAAAGTATGCATTTTTACATTACAAATATTTAATGTTTTCTCAAAATGAGTTTATTTTTTTTCATCCATCCAGTAACGTTACCAACATCTCATCCTATGTAGCACCATCATGTACACCAAAAAATATAGAGGAAATCGATTTTTTTTCTCCAGTATTATTTCCTAAGTAATGAAAGCATATAGCTAGGCCCTATCCTGAAATCCGTCTGATATTGTTTCAAATCATCTTGTGTGTAAACAAAATGAAAAAAATAATTTTATCATATGCATATGTTCAGATTTTTGTTACCGAAAATATATATGCAAAATTGCGCTTATTTAATGAGATAATGCCTACTTTGCATAATTAAACATACACATTTCAAAAACTTATAATACACTGTTTTTATATACTTAATTGTGTAATTAATCAACTGAGGAAGTTTACTGGTGATATCTATTATTTTAAAAGTTTACCCTATTCACCTATAGTGTCTCGCATTAATGTGGACATTATATTTTTTTCTCAGAGATACTGTATATCTAATTATGCTTTCTTGTCTGTTCTACAGATTATTTGCTTTTTACATATTATCTCCATTGCTCTATCTCTATCGTTTAAAAAAACAAAGGCACTTTTAAGAGCCACTCTTTCAATCTCTCTCGCTCACTCTGTTTCTCTCTTAAGTCTCTCACACTTTCTGTCTCTCTCTCTCTCTCTCTCTCTCTCTCTCTCTCTCTCTCTCTCTCTCTCTCTCTCTCTCTCTCTCTCTCTCTCTCACTCACTCACACACACACACACACACACACACACACACACACACACACACACACACACACACACACACACACACACACACACACACACTCATCTTCATAACTGTATAGTGTGTCTATTGTCTGTATTTTTGTATCGTATAACCATGTCAGAAAACCACCCAGGAGTCTTTGAAGATCCCAATGAGGCCAGGGTGAGAAATTTTGATAACTTTACACCCATATCTATGTCAAATAACTTTTGGTATTACATATTGTTTGTTTGTTGTTGTTGCTGTTGAGGTATGATGTTCTAGACATTTAATGTATATTGAAATAGTGTAGTATTTTATATCTTGTAGTTTTTGATTTGTGTTTTTTATTGTTACTTACTAAAAAAGCGTCCATCAAACATAACCATAAGTTAGCCATCAAAGTCTGATATTCAGATGTTTGGAGTAAATCCAGTGTCTTACTAAAACTGTATTATAACTGAACCAGGACGAAGTCATGTTTGTGACATACATTATGCCTTCTGTCTGGTTTACAGCATCAAAACATGTCAAAAGGTGGAGGGCTCAAGAAGACATGCCCAGCGTGCAAAAATAAAATTTTTAATGGCTTCAAGAAGTGCCTTATGTGCAAGGCCCCACAGCCTAAAAATGTGCGCCTAAACAAAAAGATTGAAAAATTCAAATCTCAAATAAACAATAAGAAAAAAAAAGATATGGGTTGCCAACACAAAAAAAAATCAGGTGACCTCACATTTGTGGGACGATGCCATCATTTTGGTAAGTAACTTTTGTTGTCCTGTCACCATAGTCCAGTTATTTTTGGGTACTGGGGAGACTTTCTGGTTTTGACTGAGACAAGATAATGCATTAACATATTTATGAAAGCTATTTATTCAATAGCTTTAGCATCTTAACTGTACTCTACTGTCATTGAAAAACGTTGCAAACAGACCAAAGACTCTCAGGATCACTTAGCCTGCAGTACTTTAAGATACATTAAGCAACAACCCACAAAGGGCTTCTGGGATCCTCTGAGATCTTGAATACAGCTATTCCTTGTGATGTTCCAAAAGTCTGCTTCTACCCTAAGTATTTCTTGTTGACCTGCATTTGTGTCCCAGCTTTGTGATAAGCAGACAAAGATCCATACACAGCCACACCAAAGCACTTGTAATTGTTTTTAATGTTTTTTTTTAAATGTATTTTTTAAATCTTTAGATAGAGAAGCTGCACGCAGTCGGCTGGAGGCCTTTGCTCCTGGTGGAATATCCACACAAGAAGGCCAAAATGATCTTGCCTAAAGATAAAGTGTTGGGCAAAAGTGCACAGACCTGTGTGGAAAACATTTATGAAATTTTTAAAATGATGGTTGAAGGTAAGACTATATTTATATACTATAAACTTTATATATTTATTTTTTTATATATATTATTATTTAGGGGTAGATGGTGTTAAGCAATGATTGGAAATAGTAAGGGCAACTGTGCTTCTCTGATTATATGAGGCATGTGGATTTTGTATTATTTTGCCTTAGCTTTCACATTTTGACTTAATTGCGTATAGTAAATTTTTTGTGTTTGTATTCTTCTAGTGAATACAGAACAGGCAACAGACAGTAGCCATGAGCCTGAGGAGGCTACTGTCACTCTAAATTTTGAGATAACCCCATTAAGAGAACAAGGTGCGTTCGGCCCAGATTTGGTGCCTTCACTTTATTGTGTTCTCTGAGATTTTTGTGAAAATATGCTTTAGCAGCAGATGTCTTTTCACTACACCTATTTAAACTTTTATAAGACACAATGTCACCATCTCTCCACTCATCCTCAGATTCAGTAGCCACAATATCCGTGGACCAGGGGGCTGGGACTGTGGCTGATTTTAACAAACCTCCTACTGGACAAGGTCTTAAGCTCTTCAGGTTTATTTATGTTCTTTCACAAAATTCACAAAGAATTTCATTTTAGCACAAAATAATTCCTAAATGATGTTAAAATTTCCTCATTAGGGCTTAGCGCAAATTTTTTTCTCCTAAAATGTTGAGATACTTTCATCCCTAAGATTCTTTGTGAATACAGACCCTAATTGTACTGTATATTATGTAATCTGTGTATACACTTTAGAGAGACAACATCTTCTTTGCACTCATTCTCATTCTCATCCTCAGATTTGACAAGCGGCATGAGTTTGGACCAGGGGGCTGGGACTGAGGATGGTCCAGAATGGTTGCTTAGCCCTCCTCCTACAGTACAAGGTTTTACAGTGTCCTGAGTACTTCCAACCATAGCCCTGTTATTTGAGCTCACTGTATGCTGTCAGTGGGAACAAGAACGAGAGAATTTGGTACAACATAGACCAAACAGAGAACATGAACTTTATTTTGAATGGTACCATGAGAAATTAAACTAAAAGTGAGCTCATGGTCTCAGATGGTTTGCTATGTAGTCTATGCTGTACCAAATTCTCTTGTTCTTCTTCCTACCAACAGCACTTGGGAAGCTCAAACAACAGGGCTATGGTTGGATGTACTCTGTAGTATTGCTTTAAGCTCTTTTTTTTCAGGTCTCTGTTATGACCTAATTGTATATTATGATGGACAATGCTATCTCTTCACTCATTTTAGATTCAGTAGCCGCAGTATCTGTGGACCAGGGGGCTGGGACTGTGGCTGTGGCTGATCAACCTGCTACTGGACAAGGTCTTAAACTTCTCAGCTTTATTTCTGTTCTTTATCTTTAAAACAGTGCTATGGTTGGATGTACTCTGTAGTATTGCTTTAAGCTCTTTTTTTCAGGTCTCTGTTATGACCTAATTGTATATTATGATAGACAATGATATCTCTTCACTCATTTTAGATTCAGTAGCTGCAGTATCTGTGGACCAGGGGGCTGGGACTGTGGCTGTGGCTGATCAACCTGCTACTGGACAAGGTCTTAAACTTTTCAACTTTTCTGTTCTTTATCTTTAAAAGAATATGCTTAAGCTTCAAATATCTGTACTGTACTGAACCAAGTCTATTTGTTTATATAGGGAAAAGACGAAATCAGAGGAAGAGAGGTCTGAAATCTGACATCTGATATTCTGTCATCTTTTACATTATCAACACAAAAGTATTAATGGAATTGTTGTGCAGGTCTTCCTGATATAATTGGTTTAATTAATTTCCATATGAATTGTATGCATAGTGTTCATACTGTAGATACGCAAGTTTTCAAGTATTAAGTATTTTCTAAGGCTACATTTGCATTTGGATTATCATCTATCATTCACTACTCTATGTTCTTATGTTGTACAGTGAGAACAAAAGATTGCCCCCACAACAATCGGGATGTGCACCCATACCGTGGGATAATACGGACAAGGCAGAGAAAGGTAGGATTGGAGAGGTAGTTAGATTGTGTTATCTGATATGATGTCTTCCCTACAGAAAATACATCTTGGCTAGTCTAAGCATGTTTTGAAACTGGTTTGATCAGCCATTTTTTTTTACCAGTTCATGTTTTTGCATGAGATTTGATGGTTAAGTTCGTTTGACCATCTTATGATTGCCATTCTTAGCCTGATACACCAAACGCTTTCACATTATTTCACTTTGTGAAAAGCACCTGGGACCTCATTTATAACCGTTGTGTACGTACAAAACAGGCCCTGAAAGAGGCGTACGCCACTTCCGACGCATAAATTGTGATTTATAAAAACAAACTTGATGGGAAAATGTGCGCACCTGCACACAAACTCTGACCCATGCATACGAACGTTTTGGAGACGGAGCAGTTTGGCGACACCGATGGTGAGATGGAGTTATATTTTTTTTGTTAATTTTAGAGAGAAAATCTAAAGAAAATTATACATATACAGAAAGATAATACAAATATAATTTCACTCACAAAGCCTGTCACTTGAAGCAAATATCCACACCTTAAATGAGCGCCAGCGAAAGCGTTGGGCCGTTTAGTTAAACTGACGCATATCTAATGGCGGATGAAGTAAAACAGTAAATCTTCATTATGAGCCCCAATCATACAGTGCATGTTCACAATAGCATTTTAAATAAAATGATTTAAACTGTTTTACTTCTGATACAAACATTTTGATTAAATATGTCATTCTCATTAATGGATTTAAACACATAAACTACATGAAATTTACTGAGGAGTTCAAACATTTTTTATATTCAATAAATATAAATATTTGTCGTGGATGTAATGCTTTTGAAAATTTTTCCTCATGCTATATATGGCATGCTATCTTTTAATGTTTTAACTACAGAGAGAATTGCTTACCATGATACTAGCAGAATGTGCAAATATAGCCTAATGCACAACATGGTCTATCTGTTTCCATTAAAAATATAAATCAATTAAAATACTATTTGGCCAGTGGAAAAGATTGAAAAAAACTTTCTCTGAAATTTATTTTACACTATTTGATTTATTTATTCAAAAACAAGGCAAGGATAGGCTACTAAATGGTTTTTATTAATGTAATGTGACAGCACATCCGTATTTCATATTTTCCTGATGTCTTGTACCGTTAAACATGTTATCACATGGATGAATAATCATATGCAAATGGTATGCAGATGAGGATATGCATAGTAAAACTAGGCGTTGTAAGCTCATTTATGGTTATTTCGGGGAGGAGACGCATGTGCGCACAATCTTCTGCTGACTGGGATTGATAAAGTGAATTCTGCGCAGATTCTGGCGTACGAACGGTTTTATAAGTCTGGCTTTCGGGCGCACGTACACTTTTAGTAAGGATCCTACGCACAGTTTTATAAATGAGGCCCCAGGAACCTATCCATTGGGATATTTGCTTCCTGGTGGGCTGATACTTTCTGCTTCAACCAATTGCTACTTGGTCCTATGTTACATGCTGGAACGCACCATTTTCTCTTCAAGCCCACTCTAGCTTAGACCATCCAGCAACCAGCATAATTTTTCTGCAAGGTTTAAACTACAACTAACATCATATAAAACTGTGAAAAGATATTTGATTTAAAAAAAATCTTGGCAAAAAAAAAACCCTTAAGGCTCTTGCAGTGCCAATTTAGAAGTTGTCCTGCATCACGGGGTGTGAGTAACTGAGTGCTAGTGCTCCTTCTTGGGCACACTACTCAAGGCTCAGGTACCCCAGTGGCATGCCACTGAACCATGACATGTTCAAGTTACTTAGCATCATAAATTAAACTAAAGTGTACCATAATAGGTGAGACCCGCATCATCTGCTTAGATGTCAGCAAAGCTAACCACTGTATCTGTTGTGATCCAAATGCAGCAGTTTTTTTATTAAATAAACTAGAACAATGACAAAGACTAAGAATAAACTTGAACTATGACAAAAGCTAAGACTCCAGAACAGACCCGACAACATGCAACAGAACAACATCAAGAACTCACAAAGACTGAGCTAGACACAGGGCTTAAATACAAAGGCAAACAAGCTAAACAAGATAATGAGGGGAGTGGCTAATCAGAGACACCTAGGTGTCTCTGATTAGCCACTCAGATTAGCCACGCCCCTCAAGATAATGAGGGGGAGTAGCTGCGTCCTAATGTGCATTCTATCAATCCTAAATAGTATGTGACATTAGTAATTTTAAATACTATTTAGGGCATAGTATGCACATTGGGACGCAGCTATAGTCTTCCTAGGTGTCTCTGATTAGCCACTCCCCTCATTATCTTGTTTAGCTTGTTTGCCTTTATAATAATAGACATAACGGGAACTGCTAAACATGAAAAAAGACAGGGGAACACAGACAGGAAACATGACAGAACCCACACCGTGATAGTATCTCCTGTAGTCACAGTGGAGTGTGTCCTATTGCTAAATTTCGAATGCATGTCCATAGTGAAATTTAGTACCAATTGTATCACCAGGGAATTCTTTGTTGTCACTTCTATAAAATTTGCCCTTGATCCATATCTCTAAACATTTATTTTTAAATGCCTAGAAATATTATTTAAAGGTCCTTATACAGTATTTGATGCGGAGAAAGGGTGGGAACCCTCTTCCCCGTTAACTACATGATGTTTGCTATCCTGACAGACTATTGCTTGCAAGTAATCAGAATATGGACCAGATTGTTGTTCTGCGAAATATTCTCGTTCCTATTATCTTTACCGGTAATCGTGCAAGACTGGAAAAACTGGTTAAAGAACGACCACTGCTCAGTAAGACAAAGGACCTAGCTGGAAATGAACATTTGACCTCCCCTCATACAGTCTCACCTAATCTACATTTCATTCTCTCTCAAGAATACATATGGTTTAATGTGAATGATTATCATTGGGTATTATGTTTAGTATCATTTAAAATGTCTCAGAGTGACTGGTACAAATGTCTCATTTCCAAGTAAGTAAAACAAAATGTAATAAGGTTTTTAGAAGTTTGGAGAAAACTGGCACACAAAGGAAGATAGGCAAAGTTTTTTTTAGATCAATTATTGAAAAGCACACTTAATTGAGTGAGAAATTGTTTGTGTAGGCAGGGAAACAATTTTTTATTGGTGCATTCTCCAAAACAATCATGCATTAGAGGCCCCCTCGAAAACTAGATGTCACATCTCAAGGGGTTTTCCTCTTACAATAATTACTGAAATTATTTGAAAACTGATCAACTAATGTCATTCCAAATCATTAAATTTAAGTTTGCATTGTAATTCTGTATGCAATATTTCATGTAACACGTTTCCATGTCTTTTTTTGCCTTCCACAGGGGAAGACCGAACTCCTGTATGACTGGATGCCCTGTGATCTATGGTATGATACCCTTGCTTGGACAGTTCACCCTTAGGCTGCGTTCACACTGCAGGGGCTTAATGCTCAATTCCGATTTTTTTGAAAAAAATTTTTTTTTTTGCAAGGCCGTTTACATTTCCAATTAAATGCGACCTTTTGTGATATCCTGTGTGAACGTGAAATGACCCAGAAGTGACCCGCATGCGCAGAAGTGTACTCAACGGTCAACAACGTCACTTGTTGTCTGCGGAAGTTCCGATAAGAGCCCTCGAGTTTGGCCTGAATAGAGTTTGCCAGAAGGTTGGTGGTTTAATCGCCGGTTCCACCTGACCAAGTGTCGAGGTGTCCATGAGCAAGACACCTAACCCCAGCTGCTCCCGACGAGCTGGATGGCGCCTTGTATGGCTGACACCGCCGTCAGTGTATGAATGAGAGAGTGAATGTGAGGCAAAATGTAAAGCGCTTTGGTGGCCATTGGGTCTGTGAAAGCGCTATATAAATGCAGTCTATTTAACATTAATTAAATCAGAAACCTCGCTTCCCTTCCATTGACTGGTCTCAGCATCGTCCACCATAGTTGTTGTTTATCTTCTCATTCCCGCCTAATTAAACGCAGAATTATGACGTTTGTCGCGTATCAATGACGTGCGGGTCGGATACATGTGACCTGGCCGTTCAGACTGAAGTCGCATTTCAAAAGATCGGATACGTATCGGATTTGGACCACATACTCAAGTGGCCTGGGTCGTATTTGAAAAGATCGGATCTGTGTCGTTCAGACTGTCGTGAAAAGATCAGATACAAGTGGGGCAAAAAAATCGTAATTGGGTCGTTTCAGCCTGCAGTGTGAACGTAGCCTTAGTATACCACATTTTTTACATTGCAATGCACAACACAAACCTTCGTGCAACTTCAAAGACAACACGTTGCATGGCAAGCAACTAAACCAGTTGGTTAGAACTACTGTGTTTGACAGATGACATTGAGCCAAAAAACAAAAAAAGGAAAATAAACATGTCTCAAGTGTATTTTGACATTTAGATTCAAGGGGAACTGCTGAATAAGAACTATTGACTTATAGCCGTAGCTTGTGATCATGATAGTTGTAATGGATATACCTAAAGTTGTGTTTACCACACCCTTGACTATTCATTACCAACCCTACTCTCACTGAGTGCTACATTGGTTTAAAGCGAGGCCAGACAAGATTGCATTATCAAAATTCTGTTTTTAAGTCTTTGCAATCTACTTTATACTACTGTATACTCTATGTACTACTATCTAAATTTTATTAGGTTATGAGTTAACAGTTACCAGTTGTAAACGGTGTTGTCTAGAAATTTTTCTTTGTTTATTAAAATCTCTAGATGCTATTTTCATTTTTAGGCCTATGGTTAATCTTAACATCACTCCTATTGAATACCTTGTCTTACATCTTAATTACTGTACTCTAATATTGTGTAATAGTGTAGTGTAGACGTTACAGCATTGAATGTTAAGTCATTATTCATACCTTTTTCACTAACAACCTATCTCTTGTCTTTTTTAGCGGGAAAACCTGGCCTCCAACCTGGCAGACGGCTTGATATTCACTCCAGTTTTATTTGTCTGTCATAAACCTACACAATGCAATTTTATCCCTGTCTAGTTTGTTTTTTATGTTATTTGTTCATTTTTGGTTGGTTTGTATTGTTTTAATAAAGATTTGTATTTACTAAGCTTTTCTATTTCATGTCTAACAGACATCACTCACACTCATGTAAGTGACCTAGCAGAGATCATTGTGTAGTACTTTTAATAATAGGATGTACATGAAGATTTGAATAAATATACTAAGCTTTTCCTTTAGTAGGCATCATACTAACAGCATTTGGGCTTGTTGGTATGAAGGACTGGGGACATTTGTATTAAACATGACAGTTTATTTTATAATCTCTTGTATGTTGACAGTTTGTACAACTTATCAGTTTGTCAGGAGTACTGGAACTCCTTTTCATTTCATTCCTTCCTCTTGCTGTCAAAGACTGGTACACACTATATAAAGTCGCGTTCAAGTCGCGCACCAGTCTTCATTGTGGTACCAATGGTTACATTGCAGAAGAGTTTGGGCTGTTAAGTAACAAACGTTTACTTTAGTCTCTAAAATGGGAACTTGGGGCCCGGTTCTGTTGCCAGGTAAAAAAAGGACACTGCAACCAGGCTGTGGGAAGTTGACAGACAGTAACACTTGGGGCACTATCTTGTACCCAGCGCAATTGACTTTGTACCTCGGTGCATGTATCATTCCTATTTTGCACCCACACACAGCGGACTTTTCCCTCCACAGATGCAAACGTTCCCTGGTGCTATTTTGCAGGTTTAGAAAACAATCACGCCACTGACCAGGAAAAACCTAGTCTAAAGTCAGTGGTGCGTTGCGCATGTTATGTTATTTTAAGGGCGTCTGCTTGGCCATAATCAATGCGTGTGCACAACGCGCATGCACTTTACTTTTCTCATCTACACACAGATGCAGCAGTTCTCATTTTTATAAAACCATGTACATTTTTACAAGGGAAGATATTCACATACGAGGGAATCATTGTTGTGTCCATGAAGATGTAAAAAAATAGGCATAAATCTAGCTAGCACATTTATCCAAATTTTTAAACGCCTGTTTGAACAAAGCTAATTTGGGTGGGTTTCTATGGGAGATGGGCCCCATACAATGTCACGTCTTTTTCCGGCCCTGACGAGAACGTTGCTCTCCTCGGTTGTGAAGTGCTCCTGGCGCACATCTGGCAAATCCTCTATTATAATCAATGGAACAAGCGCACCTGCTCTTAAAGGGAATGTGAGATGTCGCTCTGATTGGTTTATTTCATGTTAGGCCCAAACCACACCTATGAGTAATGTAGCTACTTCATTTTAGATTTGCGTCGCGCCCAAGAATCTCGCTGGTAGGCTATAATAGCAACAGCGCCCAAGATCCACCCACAAAGTTACTTGCGTTTCACGTTTGATGTTTCAGATGTTATAATAGGGCCCATTGTCTCTCAAACATGGTTCAAGTTATGTATGAAATGGGGCTCAGCTCAATAACAGTCAGTCATTGCTGAATTGCGATGACTTTAAACAACAAAGCAAAATGCTCCAGGTCATGTGATGAAATGTCATACAGTAATCTACTAAGACAAAGCAGGCTGTTGTAGGCTATACAATGAATCTTCATATTAATTTCTAACTTTAATACACTACAGTAGTTGCTAGAGGTGAATGCACTCTAGATGTGATTAATATGGATTCTGTCCTCCATTCATTTGTTAAATAGGGATGTTTGCTAATGCCCATACACTGTCCTGCACAACTCATACTGTTTTGTGACACTTGCCTACTCTCACATGGCACTCACTCAATATCCCATCTGATGTGCCTACTGTCCCTAGTCATTTGTCACTGTCCATGGGTTAGGTTTCGGATTAGGTTTAGGTTTTTAACAATTTATAAGTCTCACGGGACAGTGGTGCGGGACCATAGACCAGTGGCACAGGACAATAAGTGAGTGGCGCAGGACAGTGTACTGGACAGTAGGCGAGAAGCACAAGCCACCAGCGACAGTAGAATACAGTTTTTGCTCCTACTACCTCTCTACAGCCTTCTGGTGGCCTATCCGTATTGAGGGCATGTTTCCATATTGTTAAAATTGACCAAATTAATTATATGAAAGTATGAAGTGACACAGAGCTATATTGCCATTCATGAATTGCAGGCTGGAGAACAGATTGAGAGGATCTATCATGTTATATGCTAAGCTATGCACGAACAGATTGAGAGGATCTATCATGTTATATGCTAAGCTATGCACGCATAGGTGTTAATTGACTCCAAATGTAGCAGAGTAAACAGCCAAGTTGATGGCATTTTCCACAGCCTGATAAGCAAACTGATAGGGATCCATGAGTGATGATACAATGGTGTGTAGCCTGAATGCAGACCAATCAAGTCAATCAATTTTTTTGTATCCAAATCAAGTAAAATCATAATCAACTTGGAATTGCAGCTTATCCTCGCTTTTAAAGACACATTCTACTTTCCATTTTCTGAAAAAAGAGGGTGTCTGGCAGGTATAGGCCTACTCAATGAGGAGTTGGTCGACTCGTAAATTGAGCAATGTCTAGGGATGAGAGATATGAGGCTGTAAAACAACTGTGCTGGTGGACATCTGGCATGCAGCTTAATTATACTTTCAGACACTAGCTACGATCTTGTTGTCCCGTTTCCAACTCTGAACTAATCACCACCCTTACTGAAATTATCACTTTTTTTCATATTAATTTAAATACTATCCTGCTTGAATACATTGGTTTTGAATATATGAAAAACAAGATTCGTGGCTTTTTATCAAAGCTCTAACCTGTCAAGTCAACACAGCATGTTAAGTACTGCCAAGTGACACCAGGTCCCATGGACAATTATTGACTTTTGATATCACCAGTGCCACTTCAGCATCCTGAAGAGTTTTTATATTGTGACAGTATACTGTAAAATGTAGATTTTCAATGAAGACTACTAGGCAATTATGTACTTTATGCACTTCAATTACAATCACAAATAATTTACAACATTTTCAAATTCACATTCAAGTTTATTGTAGCCATTTCCACAGTTGAAGAAATCTATCTTTGTGTGCTCACATGTACCACAACACACATCCAACATACAAGAAAATTCAATAGAGCATAAATGAGCTCCATATTGTCCTTTAAGTGCTAAAGTTGAGGTTGAAATGTCACAGTCCAGAATGCATAAAACAGTCCATGTCCAACAGTCCATGCAGAGGGCCAATCCATTTAGTAGATATTGCATTGATATTAATGTACACACTCATGATTGTAGTATATGAAGTTGCAGTGCAAAATAATTTCACATTTAACAACACCTAATGTTGATAATTGAATTATCATAGTGCATATTTACGTGTCTGAAAGCTTGGGGGTTAGCCTGGTAATAAAAGTTAGCCTGAGTCTGGCCATTCGGTAGCGATAAATTATTGCTTGCTGGAGCTTGTTGAAGTTTAAAAAGATAGGATCAGCCCTTGACTGATAGCTTGTCTTGGCTGATAGTATTCTAGCTCAGCGTTCACAACTCCTTGCCACCGGAGACAACCAGCTCAATGGAATCAAATCCAAACTAGCACTGTAGGGAGATGATAATCGAGCGGAAGTGCATAGGAAGGCGTGGCCAGGCAACCTGGGGTAGGTACTATCCCTGAATCATTAATCATCAACCAATATTGTTCCTTCTAGTGATGCCTCTGTATCTTTTGCCTGATGTGTGAAGAATGAACAAGCAATGTTCTGGGTAGTTGTTATTATTCAGGAAGGGTGAGAGATAATGGAAAGTTCACAGATTTTAAAGGGGTGGTTCGGAATTTTGGACATCGGGGCTCATTTCCAAGTGAGCCTTATTGTTATTTATCAGTGGAGACAGTTTTCAAAAATTTTCATCCATTCGTTCAAGTTGCATAGTTCGCCGGTGCTAGGCTAGCGCGAGTCAACGGTATCTGCTAGCCTGCCATTAAAAACAGTTTTCCCCCTCCACAGTACACCAAAAGCAAATAAATTGTAACGCCAGACTATCGATGTAAATGTCTGTTGAGAGAATAATGTTAGAAATCAAATTACCCTTTCATTGCATTGCAATAGTTATTTTGTTCCTTGTATTTATTAGCACAGTCTACAGCAGCGGCGGAGTGATATTCAGTTACCTAGGCAACCGAGACTAAAACTAGCTAGCTAGACGTCCCCGACTGTAGTCCGCTTCTGTTCTGTGTTTACTTTTCGGCGCAGTACTACTAACCGGAGCAAAGTAAAATACCGCCGCTGCTGAGAAACTAGTTCCTGTAAATGTAATGAGATCATTGAGATGCAAGAGTAGTTTGATTTCTAACATTATTCTCTCAACAGACATTTACATCGACAGTCTGGCGTTATAATTTATTTGCTTTTGGTGTACTGTGTCGTGGGTAAAACTGTTTTTAATGGCAGGCTAGCAGTTACCGTTGACTCGCGCTAGCCTAGCACCGGCGAACTATGCAACTTGAACGACTGGAAGAAAATCTTTGAAAAATATCTCTACTGATAAATAACACTAAGGCTCACTTGGAAATGAGCCCCGATGTCCAAAATTCCGAACCACCCCTTTAAAAACAAAACAAAACAGAGTGGTCTCCTTTCTAATCTTCTTCTGACTCTGGACTACTAAAGTCATATTCGTCATCAGTGTCCGTTCTGCATTCTGTGTCCTGTATCTGGAGGTCATCAACTATAGCACTATACGTGCTCACAGCTTGTTGGCATAAACTCTCCAGTGCAGAGGACCTCCGCATGAGGACACTTTTCCAACCAGCTGCAGCATCCTCTGACATGTCACCAAAATCTGTAACATACATAAACATAAGAATAACAAGTATTGTTCCAAAATTATAGCATGTAGAACCACATATGACAGAATCATGTTACTCAATTTCTTGTTTTTTGTTTTGTTTAGATTTTTTGGTTATTTGTTGCAAGAAAACTTAAACACGGAATACAAGGACATTTTATTGTCATATGCATAGTTATTGTATGTAAGAAATTCATAGAAATTGTATGTGCTTGACATCCTATACTTTGCATAAATTGGGGGTATAAAGTGCAGTCGGGGAGGGATGGGGGTTTGCAGAAGCTGTGACTGTCTGTGTGTAATTGGGGGGGGGGGCTATGTTGAGGTGAGGATAGGGCAAACAAAGTGTGAGGGTGGAGCAGAGTGGTATGACTAATATAGAATAAACAAAACTTGTGGCTCTTTTCCACAGACTGGTACCAGATCCACTTGACTCTGGTACCAAGCACTTTTGGTTCCACCTCTGTTGAAGTTCCAACAATGATGTGTAGATAGCTCTTTGGTCATTGTTATCGCTAGCATCATAATATTAACGTTCTGAGCAGGCCCTCAGCAGCAGCTTAGTGTTAGCAAGACAGGACGGCCGATAGAGTAAATATTGCCATCTCCCCAAAAACATGTCTGTATTGTGATGAATTCAGAATACTGTTGATTTTATTTGTTCTGCTGTAGTGATTGATGTTACCAACTTTTACACAATGGTGATGCTAAGATAGTTTACTTCAGTGTTGCTGTAGCAACCAGTTACATGAAATGGTACTTTTATGCAGTGGAAAATGAAGCCAAAAATTTGAAAATAAACCAAGTAGAGTCATGTTGAGGTGAGTTGAACTGATACCATTCAGTAGAAAAGGGACTATACATATGTTAGTGAGAAAAAAAACTCCAAATTTGACTTACAGCCCATTCTGATGTTCTCTTTCAGCTTCTCCACTCCCTTTATCTCCTTACGAAGAGACGTGATGTGCTGAGACATCTCCTTCACCAGGATACTCTGCTCCTCCTCAAGGCGTCTAACTAGCATCATTTGGTCAAAAATAGACCGTTTTAACCTGAAGGAGCGACCTTTAAGTAGAGGGAATTGATGGAAAAAGTGATTTAGTATTTATGATGATTAAGTTATAAACCCAAACATACAAGAGAGAGAGAGAAAGATATATATATATATATATATATATATATATATATATAGAGAGAGAGAGAGAGAGAAAGAGAGAGAGAGAGAGAGAGAGAGAGAGAGAGAGAGAGAGAGAGAGAGAGAGAGAGAGAGAGATTTTCATTGCAATAAAATACTTTTTTTTTTTTATTAAAAAATAAAAAAGACAGGCATACATTTTAGAGAACATGTCAGGACTACCATACCATCCTCACGTCTCTCCCAAGGCAGGATGTAGTCCTCTGTCAAATTGGAGGCCAACTCCTCGTCAATTGTATCCTCTGCAATTGCATTGTACAGCAGGATCTTTTGTTTCAGTTTTTTTTTTAATTCTCTTATTTTTCTTCTTTTTCTTTGTCTTGTTTGATTGCTATCTGCAAAGTGAAATAAGAAAAATTTCAGGAAAACAGTTTTTGTTTGTTTGCATTTACAATGTGCCATTTGAATATTAGTCAACCAACCATTCTGACGATAGAGGTCATGCTTCTTGCGTAGCAGGGCCACTAAGATGCTCTCTATCTCAGCCCTGAGATCCTCTGTTGCTCCCTGTTCTGTTGTGCTAACTGGCTCTAAATAGGTAACACAATTAAACGATTGTTTCATTTAAAAATGTCTGATCACCTTATGTAGTTCATATTTGAACAAAGTAATTAACAGTTGTATTTGTGAAAAATCTGAGCGCTACGCATGATTTACCTGTGACTGCCCACTGCTGAACATCACCCACCCACTGCTGTGCTGTTTGTTCAGTGATGTCATTCTTCTGGCAGAAATCACTGAAGCTAGCAGCTTCCAGCTTTGCCCTCTCGGAGATCTAAAAATCACACAAAAATAAAAAAATATCATGCAAGCTTTCAGCCAATCCCGGGATCAAGAAATTCCTTCATCTACAGTTTATAAATGAATGAATGAATGAGCTTATTACAGATGGATGGACTCCAGCTCTGCTGTTTGTTGTTAAAATGTATGTTGTGTCAGGCAAGAGGACCATTGGGAAATGTCCTTACTTTGATGTATCTGCGGGCCAAGACTTTGTGAAGGTTCTCTGTCTTTTTTCTGTTCCACCCCATGGCCTGTTGAGTGAGCATATTCTCTCTCCCTGTTTAAAAAAATAAATCTGCATGCATGATTGGATCAATTTACATGGGAAAGACCATTGCAGTTAGACACAACCTAACACAACAAATACTTTAGTGCAAGGAGAACAGGAAATTACATTTTAGAAGTCAGAAGTACCTCATCACAGAGTATGGTTTGTAATGTGTCATACCAACCTGCTTTTGTCATGTACTTTGTGACAAGAGCTGCCCTGGAGAGAAAGCTGTTTACCTAGATAAACAATACAGAAATTAAATGTATTCCTATTTTATATTACCAAAAAACAACAACAAATAAACAAAAACATACTGTATGTAAATGTGAACATGTAGCCATACTTATTGTTGAACTAATATCTTATCGTCAACTAGCTCTCCACCTCAGAATGCCATGGAAACTAAAGCGACCACGCCCTTTCAGCCATAGCCATAGACAGCAAAATAGGAAAGATCAAGCCCAATTTTTCAAAGTTGGGTCTTGCCAATTGGGTCTACATTTTAAAACATCACAATGACATGCCAGAGCTGTGACAATCGGCATTTTCATAGAATCCCATGAAACTGGGTGATGATTTTGCACTGTCACCAGCCTGGTGTGTCAAATGGGGTCCTACTGGTAGGTTGGAAAAAGTCTACCATGGCCTACTGGTTAGGGCCTTGGGCGTGTGTCTCGTTCGAATGCCGACCAGGAGGAGGGTGGTTGTGTGGAAAGTGAAAGTGGGTGGGGAAAGTTGTTGAAAATCGCTGTCCTGTCCACATCCACGGCTAAGGTGCCCTTAAGCAAGGCACCAAACCCTCCACTGCTCCCCGGGCGCCGCATCAGCTGACTGCCCACTGCTCTAGTGGTAAGGAGTTAGTGTGTGTGACCTCACTGTGTGCTGTGTATGTGCGTCTCTAATTCACGGATAGGTTAAATGCAGAGA
The DNA here is from genome assembly GCF_051911475.1 of Siphateles boraxobius. Lineage (NCBI taxonomy): Eukaryota > Metazoa > Chordata > Actinopteri > Cypriniformes > Leuciscidae > Siphateles > Siphateles boraxobius. The sequence continues at coordinate 8,652,431 of NW_027508777.1, read as the reverse complement.
CTGAATTTCCCTAACAGGATCAAAAGTGTGTATATAATTAAATAGTGCAGCTCAGAGGGAACATAACTTGAAATAGTGATGTATCATGCAGACACCACCACTACTCACTTTTTACTCAGAGGAGACATAATGTGTGTTGCACTTGTGACATAATGTGTGTTGTGCTCTGATGGTCATTCGAGCAAGCATAGATCTTTGTTTGATACCCTGATGTGCATTATCCTTCACACTCTGCTTGTCTCACACATAAATGTATCAGTGAAGTCTCCTATATCTACATAGTTACAATAATGTCGGTGATAACATACTTGCTCAACTTCCTCTCCAACAGTGTTCCCTGCTCCATCCTGATTCCTGCCGCCCCATCTCACCTGCAACATAGTGTTGGATTAATTTCATACCATAACTTTAAAAATCTAATGTTATGCAATCATGGATTATGTGCACATTAAAATCATTTTCACATTAAAGGTGTCATATTTTATCTGCATAATATACTACACAAGATATCATAATCAAAGACTTACAATTTAGTATATTGCCACTAATACCAGATTAAAATAATAAAAAACAATCATTGCTCGGCTTTTCGCATTAGCTGCCTGCTGGCTACTGTTGCATCTGAATTTCAGTAATTTGAGGTACCTCGCATTTTGCTGTATGAGCTTTGGCATGCATCACACTGAGAAATGGCCTCATTTCCATCAGCGGTTGAAGATCTGATGATTCTTCAGTCACTTTGCTTAGGTATGGCCAGTACCTAAAAAGAAGCACAGCATTAGTAGGCATTAACCAACACTTTGCCTGGCCATCAATATAAAACAACTGAAAAAAAAAAGCAGGCACTTGACACTTAATGTACAGTAGGTTGACCGAGTTTCAATATGACAGAGAAAAATTACCTGCAGACAACATCCATGCAGAAGAAAGTGACATTGGCCCTCTCTGACAATTCCCTCTGTAAAAACATTGGGTAGGCGAAGACCTCGCCCCGGTAGTGGTTCAGTCCTCGCAGCAATATCCCGTGTCTGATACACAAGAGGACAATATGGTTAATGATCAATTTACACAATAAGACCTGTGGAAAACAAAGCTAATCAAAACCCTCTATTCAAAGCCTCTCAGTCTCTCTCAGTCTCTCTCTCTCTCTCTCTCTCTCTCTCTCTCTCTCTCTCTCTCTCTCTCTCTCTCTCTCTCTCTCTCTCTCTCTCTCTCTCTCTCTCACACACACACACACATTTCCCCATCAATCTCTACATATGTGACTAACTGAGATTTAAAACAATCTTCTAGGGAAAAAAATCTGTTAAGGGGATTTACTTTCCTTCCCATAAGGAAATTTAACATGACTCTGATACATTTATCCACAAATGAGTTTCCACAGCGTGTAACAAATGGCATCTGTACAATTGCACACTTCTGATCTACCCACATACCTGCAGACTGCCACTTGTATCCCCTCTTCATCTATTTTGGACGATGATTTTTTTGACGTCTCCTTACTCGCCCTGAACCTTGAAACGCCACATGTTCCACTGTTATCTGCCTGTAAAGTCAGATATCACTCGTCTTAACAAATAGAAAACAGAAAAGACACTCAAACATAAGCAGTAGATATACTGTCTTAATATGCAATATTTGACATACTCTTGTCATGCTGCTGCCTCTGACATTGTTGAGAAAGGCTGATACCTCCTCATCTTTGGCAAGAAATAACCCCTTGTACAGAGAGGGTTCCTCATTCCTGTCCATTAAAATTGATCACAAAAAAAATCCTCTTTTAACTGACCAAACATGACTCTACATGCAACTATTTCTATGACAATGCTGTGGTTTTGATATTGAGATTAATGCCTGTATAATATGAACATACCCTTTTGATTTTTTGAAGCGATAATGTTTGCGATTGCCATCGCAACACACTGCCAACATGTCTGGGTGACATGCTGGACAATAAAAGTGATTTACTTCACACATCACCTCTTCTGTATGCTTGCAAAAACAATATTCGAAAAAGCTTTTCTGGAACATATCTGCACAGACATTCCCCGGCTATGACATAAAAAAAATTGTGTTTACAGAAAAGAAATATTACAATATTACAGTAATTTGATTGTGTGTAACAATGATTCAAGCAGATTTACCCTTCCAGCCTGAACAGAACGGTGCTCCAGTAGCTTTAAAAAGGCATGCCTTGACATCGAAGGAGCCGATACTTTGATGTGAGCAAAAGCTTCAAAGACATCAAAACTATATAGTGTCTGGCAGTTTGTTGTGCTTGGCCAGTAACGGTACCTGAGGAGCTCTTTCACCCCTGGGGTCCATTCCACAAGGCAGGTAGGACAAACTTTACGGGGCAAACAGACATCATATCGTCCTGTCAAAAAAGAGACACATTAAACGTGTTTCACAGAATCAACTTTTTCCAACTCAACTGTCCCTTATTAATTCACTGTAGTATTTGATATGGCATTAACATTTGGCAATTGGTATATTTCTCAAGAGAAAAGCTTTGCCTTGATGGCAATTGTTAACTTCTGCGGTACTACGAAACAAAAAGCAGGACTTTCCAAACTTACCATTCATGGTGACCACAGAAATATGCTTGCCAGAGGTGACCTTAATCTCATGGGTGCACTCACATAGTGCCCTATGTGCGGGCAATGGCAACTGACATACTGCAATGCAAAGAGGTTGTTACATTTTTCCTCAATCGAGAAGGTATATCACTTGTCATATCAGTGATTCAAAACCAACATCTACAAAATAGACAACTCTACCATGTCATTATCACTGTTTGCTTACTAATAGCACGTTTCATAGTCAAAGCCAAACAAAAACAATTTCTTCAGTCAAAGAGTGATTCAAATTAAGAGTTTAAACCTTTTCCATTGACAAAGTATATCAACAAAGAATATTTGTGTAATTAGTAATTACCCTTTACTAGTCAACACAAATTGTTAATAAACACATACCCTGCTCACAAAAGTGAGGCTGGCCGTTTTCACCCATCACCACAGCCTTTGTGGGGGGAATAGGCTCCAGGTAGCCGTGGAAAATTGCCTCCCTGCCATGGAACACATTCTTTTTGTGAGCCTCCATGTCGCATCCTCCACATAGATACTCCATGTCCAGTGGCACACAATCCAGGCACCTAATTACTGCCTCTCCGGCACCGCACCTGTGACATTTTTGGTAGAAGTCTCTTTCAGCGGACAGTTTAGCATCAAGCAGCGCTGGCCTTGCTGCTTTTGCCCTTGTATCAGCGTGTAGCTGCCGCTGTGCCCATGCTGTTTTTTCAGCTGCCACATTAACCTCAACCGAGTCAAGAGTGTCCCTCAGCTCTTGAAGACACGTTTCTGAAAATAAATGAAAATAAATAAATAACTGTTAAACAACCCTTCGATTGAGTGAAGGCACAATAGATAAAAATTACATAATACTGAATGGTACGACAATAATTATGACTTAAAATCTGACTTTGACCAAGCCATTCACGACAGTGTCCATTCAATGTTGGTTTAATGTACTGTATATGGACTGGATCATGGTATCACAAACCATTGTATCACAATGGTCTCACAAACCGTGTAATATGCTTCCGATAATAGACCAGTTTGAAATGAAGAGTTGGAGTGTCTATCACTTCCCAAAATAGGCAAGAATTTCTAAAAGCAAGCTATGCAAAAGCAATGAGTGCAGAATTGTAAAAAAATAGAATATAATGCACATGTTCTGTCTACAACAACAAAATACAAACACAAACCACTTTTAATGTAGTTGCGTGGAGAAGAAGCGTGAGACATCAACAACAATGAATCGAGGAAAAGTTTACAGGGTCATTAGAAAAGTTGTTGATATGGAGGAATAGGAAATGTAGTTATAGGGATTATACAAACATACTCACCAAGACTTGCAGTAATCTCTTCTTCGATCTGAGGGACTTCCTCAGACACTGTGTTCACTTGAACTTCAGAAGCTGCAAAGGCCAATACAATAGGTAATCTAATCTATCAGGGTCTTACTGTAAAGCATCATATATTTTAGTCCAGAAAATTAACAATATTCAATCATACATCTGGCTCAGTGAGCTCAAACCATCTTTTCACTCACCAACATTTAGATAATAATCATTATTAAACTATAACAGTGCTATAAACAACGAACCTAATGCACGACGTTCTGCTTTTTGACGTTTCTTACGTCTGTTACTTGTGGCCGCTGCGCTTGCGACTGCTTTCCCTCTCTTAGTCCTCTTTCTTTTTTGAGGGACATGGCTTCCCATTGCCATTGCAGCCTATATGAAAATAAAATATTAATGTTTTCTGATAGAATATCAGACTTATGGTTATGTTTGATGGACGCATTTTTCCAAAGTAACTAACAATAAAAAACACAAAACTAAAACTACAAGATATAAAATACTAAACTACTCCAATGTCCATTAAATGTCTAGAACATCATACCTCAACAGCAACTACAACAAACAAACAATATGTAAATAGTGATTTTCAGAGACATGGGTGTAAGTTTATCAAAACTTCTCACCCTGGCCTCATGGAGAAGAGCCTTGCTAATTTCAGCAGCCATATGGCCCCTGACCTCACTGGGATCTTCAAAGAATCCTGGGTGGTTTTCCGACATGGTGCATGCACAGATACAATACAAAAATACAGACAATAGACACACAATACAGATATGAAGATGAGTGTGTGTGTGTGTATGTGTGTGTGTGTGTGTGTGTGTGTGTGTGTGTGTGTGTGTGTGTGTGTGTGTGTGTGTGTGTGTGTGAGTGAGAGAGAGAGGAGGGGGTGGAGAGAGAGAGAGAGAGAGAGAGAGAGAGAGAGAGAGAGAGAGAGAGAGAGAGAGAGAGAGAGAGAGAGAGAGAGAGAGAAGTGTGAGAGACTTAAGAGAGAAACAGAGTGAGCGAGAGAGATTGAAAGAGTGGCTCTTAAAAGTGCCTTTGTTTTTTTAAAGGATAGAGATAGAGCAATGGAGATAATATGTAAAAAGCAAATAATCTGTAGAACAGACAAGAAAGCATAATTAGATATACAGTATCTCTGAGAAAAAAATATAATGTCCACATTAATGCGAGACACTATAGGTGAATAGGGTAAACTTTTAAAATAATAGATATCACCATGAAACTTCCTCAGTTGATTAATTACACAATTAAGTATATAAAAACAGTGTATTATAAGTTTTTGAAATGTGTATGTTTAATTATGCAAAGTAGGCATTATCTCATTAAATAAGCGCAATTTTGCATATATATTTTCGGTAACAAAAATCTGAACATATGCATATGATAAAATTATTTTTTTCATTTTGTTTACACACAAGATGATTTGAAACAATATCAGACGGATTTCAGGATAGGGCCTAGCTATATGCTTTCATTACTTAGGAAATAATACTGGAGAAAAAAATCGATTTCCTCTATATTTTTTGGTGTACATGATGGTGCTACATAGGATGAGATGTTGGTAACGTTACTGGATGGATGAAAAAAAATAAACTCATTTTGAGAAAACATTAAATATTTGTAATGTAAAAATGCATACTTTTTTTTAGAGAAAAACCACTAACGTTACAGACACGATATCATGTCAACTATTTAGCAATCAACAATACAAGCCATCTAAAACGCATTAAAACGTTTAATTCAACATTTATAGATAGTAAATAAGTAGCAGGTCTGAGATACATACCGATTTGTAGAGGGGATCCTCGCAATGACGGAAAAACCGCGAAAGTGGGGTCGCCGTCATGGCAACAGACTCGTCCGATTTAACATTAATTTATAATTAGTCTTTATCATTTTTTTTTTCGTTGTCTGTATATGCCTATCTTTCAATTGAGTAAACATAAAAAAATTTGTAAATTAGTCCAAATATTATTTACACAAGACGATGGATGGGGAGTTTGATTGATCAAGCCTGCCTCTAGTTATCCGGTTATCCGTGTGTCCCGTCACGGAAGAATCCGTGGTGCCATCTGAGGATTTGTCAATAAGCAAAAGGCTATAGAAACTGGTCAGGGGAGATAATATGTTCACAGTTTAATTAGGCTACATGCATGCAAAAACAGACAACTTGAATAGCCTACTGAAAGTGTCAAAATCAGCAATAGGCAATCTCGTCCAGTGAAGGTGAAAAAAATCTGTGGCGACGACTGAATATTCCGTGGTCCCGTCACGGAAGAATTCCGTGGTCCCGTCACAGAATTTGACAATAAGGAAAACTGTTACAAACTGATCGGGGGAGATAATATGTTCACAGTTTAATTAGGCAACATCGCAAACACAGACAACTTAATAGCCTAAAGTGTCAAAATCAGCAATAGGCTATATCGTCCAGTGAAGGTGAAACAATCTGTGGCGACCACTGAATATTCCGTGGTCCCGTCACGGAAGAATCCGTGGTGCCATCACAGAATTTGACAATAAGTAAAAACTGTTACAAACTGATCGGGGGAGATAATATGTTCACAGTTTAATGAGGCTACATTTCATCGCAAACACAGACAACTTGAATAGCCTAAAGTGTCAAAATCAGCAATAGGCTATATCGTCCAGTGAAGGTGAAACAATCTGTGGCGACCACTGACTATTCCGTGGTACGGTCACGGAAGAATTCCGTGGTGCCATCACAGAATTTGTCAATAAGCAAAAGGCTATAGAAACGGGTCAGGGGAGATAAGAGGTTCACAGTTTAATTAGGCTACATGCATCACAAACACAGACAACTTGAATAGCCTACTGAAAGTGTCAAAATCAGCAATAGGCAATCTCGTCCAGTGAAGGTGAAAAAATCTGTGGCGACCACTGAATATTCCGTGGTACGGTCACGGAATTCAGGGTGACCAGACGTTATCCTAGCGACCAAACGACGGCAGAACAATGCAATATCAAGTTAAAATCACTTTAAAACTAAATATTTAAAGTAAAGTACTTTAAGTAAACTCAGAATATTTAAAGCGATACATTTACAAATTATAAAACGACGTCAATTGGGGGAGCGCGTGTGTTGTAACTGTCCGTGTGTGGACCACGGATGCTGCCTGTCATTGACTTACATAGGCATCACTTCCGTGCACTGTAAAAAAAAAAAGTTAATTTACAGGTAACGCCCTGTATTTTTTTACAGAATTTTGCCGTTTTTCCATTATACAGTGAATACCTGGTAATTTACAGATTTTTGCTGTAATTTAAAGGTCCACTATTATATTTACAGGTAATTGTTTGTATTTTGGTTTTACATCAATTTTACCGTTTTTTAAAGGAAATTGTCTGTATTTTTACTGGGTTATGTGTAATTTTACATTAAATATTCAGTAATATTTTACAGATTATTTCTGTGAAATTAGAAAACAAAGAAAAGAAGGTATAACCGCAGAAATCAGCAGTCATTTAACATGTTGTCCTTGAAGATCATTAAGCATGTGGGTGTCAAAGTGAGTTTTACGGTTAAATAATTGTATTTGTATACAGTAGGTATACAAACAGTCTTTTAAATTTTGTCTTGCAAATATAAAATCTTTATAGTTGTATTGCAATAAAGTCTTGCAAATCTTTCAGACCGTATTTTAATTTTGTCTTGCAAATGTGCTCATTTTGATAATCATTTGTATTATTCTCCCCTAATTTCATGTTATGTGTTTTATGAATATTTTTCCAAATCTGCGTTGCTGCACACATTGCGTGGCTTTGTGTGCGTGCGACTGTGTGTGTGTGTGTGTGCTCGCGCGCGCGCAATGACGCAGATTCAAATTATCCGCCAATACTTTTCCGTTGCTTAGTCCCGCCCACCACAACGGTTAGCTGTTTGGACCTGTGTCAAGGGCAAGCGGGAGATTTGAATTTAGTCTACGGTTGTGAAGTGGATTGTTTGCGATCACAGTGGTTCAAAGCTATAATCGTATTCGTCAGGAGCAGCCGTAAGCAGGAGCACTGAACACATGAGTTATGTTAACGTTACAGTCCGGGTGTCCGTTCGGAAATAACGCGCCCTTTTTCAGTGAGCCTGGATCGTCACAGCGGACATCATCATGCCAAGCAACCGATCACCGGCTGAGGTAAGAGTCTCATACTATAATATGTAAACGATATTTTATATTACATTTGTGTTAATTGACAGTTTCCAAGGTAACATTAGCATTCATAAATGTTCAGTCATAACTGTTGCCGAGAGCTGGAGGGCAAAACACTGCAGCATGCCTTTCAATTTGCCATCTGTTTTAAGAAAGATCAGTTGAACATCTCTAAAGACCTAAAACAAGCTTTAGTAGACTTGTTATGCGTATCAAAATCCGTCCAATTTTGTATAAAATCTTCGTTATGATAGTCAGTCAATCAATCTCTTAAACGGCGGGACATTTTGAAACCCTGTCTGGAAGCTGAAACTCTTGTCTTAAAAAAACATCCTTGATTTTATTATAGTAAAATTGTAGTAACCACGTTTTTGGCAGATTTATTACCAATTTAATAACCACAGTTTTACTAAAAATGGACCTACCTTTTTTGTTAAGAATGTTAAGAAATCGAATTCAGTTCTGTAACGTTACTTGTTAATAATTCAGCGAAGACTAGAGTATGAATATAACATAATGAACCCCTATGTGTAACTGATGCAGCTAGGTCACGGTAAATCATATTCATTTTTAATTTATATGTAGCTAAAATCAGCTCAAAACATACTGGTAACCTTTCCTGCTCAGCTTCCAGATCATAGTCAGTTGAGTTTTTGCACTGTCCCAATGCAACACATTCTGACATGTGTAATACTGAGTTTTAAAATAACTTATTTTTTTGTGATTTCAGGTCCTGTGGAAAGCAGATGATCATGGCAAACAAGGTATGGGAAGAATTAACTTTAAAAAAATAGTAATGACGAGTCTTCTGATTTCATGTGATTGCACTAAAAGTGTGCACAAGGTTTGGTTTTGCTACAATTTTTTGTAACTAGGCTCTGTCGGTTAGATTTAGAAACATGTTTTTTCCTATCACTGCTATCTTAATGACACACATCTCTACCTTTCATTCCAGCCAGATGATCTGACGGTTGCTGCTCGCATCTCGGCCTAGCTGATGGAACATTCTTGCTGGATGAATGACCTTCACCTTCAACTCAACCTTGCCAGGACAGAACTGCTTTATGGTTTCAGTCAAACCATACTTGCTGTGATCCTGCTGATTTGCCTTACACCATTAGGAGGATCAGGCCCTTCCTATCGGAGCTACACAACTCCTGGTCTAAGCTCTTGCTCTATCCAGACTGGATATTGTAATTCTCTCTGGACAGGCCTTCCAGCATCAGTCAAACCTCTGCAACTGATCCAGATGCTGCAGCAAGAGTGCTCTTTAATGGTTGCCCTATACATAAACTTTAGATCTATGTGTCCTCCAGAAGCTTGTGTTCTGCAAATAAACGGCGCCTTTTGGTGCCATCATCCCAAAGAGACACAAAAACACTTTCTTCAATGACCTTTACCTGGACTGTTTCCAGCTGGTAGAATGACCGGCGCAACTCAACACATTTTCAAGAAACTGCTAAAGATCCACCTTTTTCATAAACACTTGCCCCAATAATACTAAATCTTTGTTTAAAAAAAAAAAAAAAACTTGCTATGTGTACTGTGCTAGACTAACTGGGACTTGTCTCTGCACTTGTTGCTTCTATCGTTATCTTAATTGGTAAATCACTTTGGATTAAATGTAATTGTAAATGTTTAAAAAAAGTTATATTAGACTATAAAGGTATACAGCAATTGCCTTTTAATGTGGATAATTTTACATGTTCTAAATGATATACTAAGCTTCTATTTCCAATTAATCACTTATCTTGATGTTCAGTGTTTGTTCAGTTACTAATACTGTAAATGTGCAGGTATTCTGTACTCATACATTTAGTTAATCAACAGAAAGTGACTGTAAATTTGCTATTATTAAGTACTTAAATAGAGATTGGTCAAAGTTGTGAAATTGGATCTGTACAAATAAAAAATAAAACTAAATTTACAAACATTTGTATTTTAATTTATGCATTTTTATACATCATTTCATTGTTATTTAACACAGAAAAACTATATATTAAAAGATAATTACTGTAGATAGACAGCATTATTATATAAAATAACTTTATAAAACCCTAAATTTACAGTTTAACCTGAAAGTTAAATGTCTTTTTAATGTAATTTGACATAATTTATCCGTTTTTCCACGGTTTAATAAGCCATTATCAACAGTAATATACTGTAATTTAATCAATTTTGACTGTAAAGTAAATTCTGTATTTTTACGGTTTTTCCATGTAATTTTGTGAAACGGTTATTTGCTGTAATTTAACGGAAACCGTCTGGAAACTTTGCTGCCAGAGATTTGCCGTTTTTTTACGGGATTTTTTTTTACAGTGTGGGCACATCACGGAATTTTCGGCGATTCCGTGAAACTTCCACGGATTTTGAGCTAAGGGTCCGTGTTCATTTCACGGAATTCTGTGAGATCAGGTTGAGCAAAACGTAATATGTTACTGTAATGCATTACTTTTGTAACGCGTTACTCCCAACACTGGTTAGGAATTACAAACCTGCGCACATATATTCAAACGCACATAACTATAGAATCAATTCTTAATGTGCATGTGAACGCCATCAGCGTCTATCACAGGTTCACGTTTAAAGTCTGTTTAGAGAGAACGGTGTCGTCTTAGCGGCCCCTAATTTAATAACAAATGATCATTTAGACGGAAGTGAATCAATCAAAACTAACTTTAGCTGGAAAAAACATTTTTCAAGAGCCATTATAAAACCAAACCAATCTCTGTTACCTTAAATTAAATGTTTATCTCTGTAAAGCTGCTTTGAAACAATCTACATTGTTAAAAGCGCTATATAAATGAGGATGACTTGACTTGACTTGATTATACATGGAACTTGGACAGGGCCAGGGCACACAGGCCACTGTGGCCGTACGATGATGATTTTTTTTTCACGGGGCATGAAGGCCAAAGTGTAGGGCAACGGCGGCCATGGCCGCGTGGCCGCGGTATAATTCCCACGCTTCCAGCAAGACACTTCTCCCACCTGAGACTAAATTCACAGACTGTGAAAAAGCTCTGCTCTGCACTGTATGGGCCATCCAGAGATTCTCCAACTACATTGGAGTCCAAAAAATTATCATTGAGACTTGACACCAGCCTGTAACGTTCCTCAACAGCCAGCGCATCCGAGATGGCGTGGTCACCATTTAACACATAGCCATATGGTTAATGGCCCTCCAGGGGCGCAATGTTGAGGCACGGTATGCTCAAAATCTGAAGCCTGCGCTAGGCAACAGCCTGGCAGCCTGCCAAAACTGCTCTGATAACACACCAGCTGCGACGGTGGATGTAGAAGAACCCCAACAGCAACAACTGACCTGTGACAGGTACTTTGAAGAGAATACGTGCCAAGGTATGCCCAGAGCCTACGTCGATGGATGTTCCTACAACCACAAGGGCACTCGCCAAGCAGTGGCGGGCGTGCTATGGGTAAATGACCTGCCGTGCCCACCACAACACTTCAAGTTGGGCCCGCAATCATCACAATATGCTGAGGTAGCAGCCATTCTCATAACGCTGCAAATCGTGTCGACACATAACATCAGATAACTCCTTATGTGCACAGACTCTAACTATGCCAGACTCAGTTTCACATGCCACCTTCCAGGCTGGAAACAAAATGGTTTTAAGACTTCAAATAACATGCCTGTCACACACCAACACCTGTTCCTGGCATGCAATGACATCACAAGAACACACAGCATGATTGGCTACTAGAAAATGGTGAAAGGACACTCAAGGCAACCGGGCATTGACAAAGACTTGACTGACCAAACTGATGCCCTTGCCCTCACTCTATGGTCATCTCCAACCCACCCACCTACCTTTAACATTGCAGTGATAACCCGCAGCAAACAAACCTTTCCTGCAACAGTGCCAACCTCACAGCCTCTAACGCTAGCTCCACAGATGTCAAACAATGACATAGTGGACATACAAGCCTCTGACACATCCATACAGACTATTCTGAACCACCTCTCAGACCCCTCCAACCACCCTATCGCACCGTCTGAACTCACAGATAACCGGTGCCTCAGACGTCTACATGACATCAAACACATGATGCGTGTGACACACAACATTCTGTGGTATGCACCTGATGACATCACTGCGCCAAAGCTTGTGGTGCCACAATGCCTAAGGGGGGTCATGCTGATGTATGCCCACGACGCACCATGTGCCGGACACCACAGCACCAGGGCCACTTATGAGACACTGAAGCAAGTGGCCTACTGGCCCCGCATGCAGAAAGAAGTGGCAGAATATGTCATAGAATGCCTGGTTAGCTGCCAGTTTCAACCGGCAAACCCAACCACAGAGCTCCACTGCACGTAGAGGAGTCAAATGTCCATGGTCAGACCTCCAAATCGACCGGGTAGGACCTCTGCCCAGGTCAACAAGGGGCAACAAGTACTTCCTCACAGTCGTGTGCCAGTTCACAAAGTGGGTAGAGTGTCTTCCAGCACCCAACAACACAGCCCAGACCACGTATATACCTCCTGATGAACCACCTCTTCTCCAGGTTTCGGACTGCCACTGAGAGTCAACTCGGACCGAGGTACTCACTTTACAGCTGAGTTAGGCGGACACGACCGCCACTCCGGTTCATGGGAGCTTTGCTCGGGGGCCGCCGCTGCTGTCGGAGCCCTGTTTAACATTGGTATGTCCAGTGTCAACACAGTAAGCCTAGCCACCGTGAGGCGGCATGTGGCTGAAATTCAGACTGAGATCCCACAGTTAAAACAGCAGCTCATCACACAGAATGCATCCCTGCAGACCATCGGAAAGACATTGAAGGGAACTGTTGTAATTCTCAACACTCACAGCATTCTGCTGAACCAGACAGTGAACTCCATGAAACAGCTGTTTACTGTCTTCCAGAATGACTTTGCTCAAACTCAGCTGGTCACAGCCCTGATGAGAGACATGCTGCGGGAGGTGAGCTCCTCCATTGACAGCCTAGCCATGGGTAGAATCCCACTGTACCTGATACCCTTAAGCCTTGTGCAAACCGTGCTGGCTTCCGCCAGCACCAAGCCAACTGACCCTCTACAAATACACCTTGCCTACTCTCTGGGTAGCGCCATCCCACTCTACGTCGACCCCAAGCAGAGGGAAGTGGGTTTTCTCCTGAACCTGTCCATCATAGAGTCAAGCCAAATCTACAGACTCAAGGGCATTGTCAATATCGGGTTTTGGAAAAGTAACACTCACTTCAAGATCCGCACTCCAGACGTGATGACCTATCACGACAGCGACACACAGCCGCACCGGGCCCCGAACCTGCACATGTGCACCCTAACCAAAAATATTCACTATCTCTGCCCTAACAAACCCTTCCTCAGGGACAACACTGACGGAATCTGCGGGTTGCAACCCATGATGAGCGACACCCGCTGCCCTGCCGAGGCCAAGCGTCGAACTCAAGTCACCGACATACGAGCAGAAATTGTAGGTGACAGGTGGCTCGTTAACACTCCGGTGCACACGGCTACCCTCACCTACGACCAGCAAGACACTGCCACCCGTGTCACCCTGCTCGAGCAGAGCATGTGGATTCAGGTACCTAAAGGTGCCATCCTCCACCTGGATGACCTGGTATGGTACCATCTTCCAAGTGAAGTGTACGAATCAGAACTGATGTGGATTGCGAAAGGGGGGTCCCAGCTAATTGAAATTGCTCCTATCGACACAGCCTCCTGGCTTTGTCTCGACTGCCCATCTTGACTACCTCACCTGTTGTCCAAGCCTGGATCTCTATGGTAGTCAGCCACATCCTGTCACTAGGCTTGACCTTCATCCTGTACAGGAGGCTCAACGAGATGCAAACATCAACAGCCAAGCTCACAAAAGCCATGTCTGAAGGTTTCCGACGGAACCCCCAGAAAGAGGGGACCACGCCAGAGAACGCTTTGAATCTCATCGAGCTGAGCCCTCAGCCTCAATAACCACCTGCTACAAGACTCTGATGATTCACCTGCCATCCGCCATTGTGATGATTGCCGTCCGATGATGTCTCCACAGAGACGTCATCCGATGAAAAGGGGGACTGTAGGGTATGAGCGCAGAATCATGAATTAATTATTTCTGAACACAATAAACACATGTTCATGAAGGGTTTCTAAAGCCCCAACCTATGACTCCTCCAAGTCTAAATCTTCCATTAGCGCCAGCCAGTCTGGAGGGTAGGTTAGTTCTTGATACCTTTACAGCGTAATGAATCCCCACAGAGATCCTCGCGCGACCCCGGTTTGGTCGCGAGCCAACATCAAGGAAGACCGTTATCTCCAATCTCGGCCACGGCCATAAAACATCTAAATGACCGTCCTGACAAGACAAAAGAAATTCTGCCCGCCAAAGTTTTGTTGAATGTCATTGGCCAGGGCTCCCCATAGAGGTGTGGACTTCAGTTTCTTTAAGAGAACTGACCCCCCTGCCCTCTCTCTCCTACTTTTCCTTTTCTTCGCATCACCATGTAACGGATTCATGTCCCCCTCCGTGGATCTTTTCCTTTGTTTGTTTAAGTTTTATTTTTCCTTTCTATTTAGTTAATTTCCTCAGACGAGTAAGTGAACTTAGCCTGAATTGTTTCTTTGGTAATTTACATCCGAGACCGTTAAACCTTCGTTTGAAAGTGAGGGCTCCGGACCCATCCGCAGGCCACGTGACTCTCCCACGGAACACATCCACACGCCTTCGAAGCAGCCGCACAACGAGTAACTGTGCAAGTAGATATTCGTTTTTTGAGCGTTCAGATCATTAAGATGTGTTTTTCGTGTTGTCTCTCAAAGGTTTTAAGGTCTGTAATTTGCCACTGATCTTTCCAGATTCTCTCTCTCTCTCTCATTCTCTCTCTCTTTATTGATGCATTCTCTCTCATTGTCGTTGTATTTCGTTGTACATACATTTTATTCCTTGTAACGTTAGTAACCGTATACGTAGTTCCCTTTCAAGGGAACTCGAGCTGCGTTGAGACGCGGTGGGAACGCTCTGCATGATTGCGTCGTGAAGCACGTGTATAATCAGTCCAATGGAAGAACGAGACGTCACCGGCGGTGACATCATAGAACAGGAAGCTATAAAGCACACCAGAAATCAGACCGCGACAGCTTCTGTTGCCTTCAGCAAGCGCTCTCTGTATACTGTCCTTGTCTATTTATTGTTGTCTGTCACAAGCACATTATCTATCTATCTATATATATATATATATATATATATATATATATATATATATATTATGGCGAAACAAGAATTCAAGCGTTGTGTTGTCCCTTGCCCTCGTTTCATCACGGGTGGGGACACACATCAGCTTTGTGTTGCTTATTTGGGAGTGGAGCATGCCCAGTCAGTTCTCGAGGGAGCTGACTGTGAGCATTGCGAGAAGCTGTCCGTGAGGACGCTCCGCTCTCGCCGGGCGTTCTTTGAGGAGGACGGTTCGGTTCGCGCTCCCCGGGTTGCGGGTCCCGCTGCTGCCGAGGCACAGCGAAGGCTTTCATCTTGGGGTTCGCATATGGATCTAGTAGCGGGGCTTGAGACGGGCCCAGCCCTTTCTCAACCCTTACCTGCTGGATCCGGTGCCTCTGCCCAGGAAGGAGCCCGCGCTGCGGCTTCTCCTTCCCAGGTTGGGGCACCATTGTTGCGGCTATCCAGTTCTGAGGATCTGGATGTCGTCAGTGTTAATATGGGGGATGTTGAGTTTTCGCCAGCTCATGCCTCCGATAATGATGAGGAGCTTATGGAGGTTTTATCTCGTGCTGTAGCTAGATTAAATATTGAATGGCCAGCCGATGATTCTTTGAGTGTTACTAGAAAAAGTTTATTAGATGAAAGATTTTTACCATCTAAAACACAGCCTCCACGTCGGGGACTCCCGTTTTTTCCCGATCTCCACAATGAGGTTTCGAGATCGTGGAATAAACCGGCGTCATTCAGAGTATTTAACCCACAAACTTCCTGTTACAGTAATGTTTTGGGTGCATCTGATTATGGTTATGTTAAGGTGCCTCGGGCTGAAGAGACGCTCGCGAGCTATCTCTCTCCCGAGTCATCGTCATCATTAAAAACCCCGACGCTACCCACCAAGCCATTCAAATCTACATCTTCGCTGGTGGGTAAAGCTTATTCGGCAGCAGGTCAGGCTGCGTCATGTCTGCACTCTATGTCTATACTGCAGGCATACCAGGCTGATCTGCTGAAGGATATCGATGAACGTGAGGAAGTCAGCGCTGACGCAATTCGAGAATTGCGTCGCGCAACAGACCTGTCTCTCCGGGCCACCAAGGAGACGGCCAAATCAGTGGGCCGTTCTATGGCAGCCCTGGTGGCCACGGAGCGGCATCTTTGGTTAAATCTGTCTGATATAAAGGATAAAGATAGGTCTGTTCTTCTGGACGCGCCACTGTCACCTTCAAGTTTGTTCGGCGACGCTATCAACTGTGTCGTCGATAGGTTTGAAGAAACGAAAAAACAATCGGCTGCGTTCCAGAGGTTTCTTCCTCGACGTTTCAATATCCCCGAGACTGCTGGGCGAAAAATGATTATTAAATCCGAGCAGTCTCATCCGAGTACAAGCTCCTCACAGCACAGAGTGCATCAAAAACAGAGCGTCGCCACTCGGGCTCCTCCACAATCTGGGGAATCTGGGTGGCGGTCGCAGTCAAGGCCAGCTAGGGGTAGGCAAGATCTGAGGACTGTCATCTCTAAGAAGGCTTGGGCTAAGAAGAAGTCCTGACGCCCAAGGCGTCAGGCTTCTGAGGGTGGTCCCCTCCGAGGAGGGACAATTTCGAGAAATCGTTCATCCTCGGCACCCTCTGGGGGGCGATTCTCTGAGGAGAGTCGCAGCGCTGCCACATCGGTTGTTCCCTGCCGGTTCGCCGCTTCAGGGAACCGAGGTGTCAGCGTCCCCATACGATTCTCCGAGGAGGATCGTAGAATGGTCAGTTCGGTTGTTCCCTGCCGGTTCGCGCTTCAGGGCACCGAAATGTCCGTACAACCGAATCCCGAGGCCAGTCTCGAGAGACTGGTCCCCTTAGTAGAATTTCTGGCAGCGTGGAAACTACTGCCAAATATTTCTCAGTGGGTCCTGCATATAATAGAAAAGGGTTACAGAATTCAGTTCGGTTCTCGTCCGCCCAGATTTCAAGGGGTCCTTCCCACAGTGGTGGACCCAAGGCAGGCTCGGGTCATGGAACTAGAAGTACTGACGCTTCTGCAAAAAGGGGCTATAGAAAGGGTTTCTCCTCCCAGCAGAGAGTCAGGGTTTTACAGCCGTTACTTCATCGTTCCCAAGAAGGATGGGGGGTTGCGTCCTATTCTAGATCTGCGTCAGTTAAACAGCAGAGTTCAGAAACTCAAGTTCAAGATGCTTACACTCAAACAGATTGTATCACAGATTCAGTCCGAGGACTGGTTTGTCACAATAGACTTGAAGGACGCTTACTTTCATGTATCCATTCATCCTCATCACAGGAAGTTCCTGAGGTTTGCTTTCGGGGGCGAAGCATACCAATATCGGGTCCTTCCATTCGGCCTAGGTTAATCACCACGCACCTTTACGAAATGCGTGGATGCAGCGCTGGCTCCTCTGAGACTCCAGGGCATTCGTGTATTAAACTATATCGACGACTGGTTGATCCTGGCTCGTTCCGAGCAGTTGGCAGTTCGGCATCGAGATGTCGTTCTGTCTCACTTAAAAAGGTTAAGGTTGCGGCTAAACACCAAGAAGAGTGTGCTCCTCCCAGCCCAGAGGACCACTTTTTTAGGGGTGATGTGGGATTCGACAACTATGCAAGCACGATTGTCTCCAGCTCGTATTTCTGCGATTCTCACAGCCGTAAATATAGTAAAACTAGGCCAGTCACTCACTGTGAAACAGTTCCAGAGACTGGTGGGTCTCATGGCAGCTGCGTCCAACGTAGTTACTTTTGGCCTTCTGCACATGAGACCCCTGCAGTGGTGGCTCAGGACCAAGGGGTTTTCTCCGAGGGGAAATCCTTTTCGCACGATCAAGGTCACGCGGCTATGCCTACGTGCCTTGGTCATGTGGAAGAAACCTTGGTTCCTCGTCCAAGGCCCAGTATTGGGGGCTTCTTGTCGACGCGTAACGCTATCGATGGATGCTTCCCTCACAGGCTGGGGGGCGGTCATGAGTGGCCGCTCGGCGACAGGTGTCTGGCAGGACCATCAGCTTTCGTGGCATATAAACCGACTAGAGATGATGGCGGTATTTCAGGCTCTCAAATACTTCCTGCCAGACCTGAGAGGCCATCATGTGCTCGTCCGCACAGACAACACATCGGTGGTCTCTTACATCAACCATCAGGGGGGTCTGAGGTCCCTATTATTATGCAAACTGGCTCATCAGATCCTCCTATGGGCCCAGGGAAAATTAGGGGAGTGGAGACTTCACCCCGAGGTGGTGGAGCTCCTATGGGAGAACTATGGTCAAGCTCAGATAGATCTTTTCGCATCTTACGATACAATCCATTGTCCGCTTTGGTTCTCCCTCACATATCCAGCTCCTCTCGGACTGGACGCTATGGTACAGGAGTGGCCGAGGCTGCACCTGTACGCATTCCCCCCGATATCATTGCTTCCGGGAGTTCTGGAGAGGGTTCGCCGGGAGGGGGCTCATCTATTATTAGTAGCCCCGCACTGGCCGACCCGAGTGTGGTTCTCGGACCTAGTGTCCCTTCTGCACGGCTCTCCCATGGAGATTCCTGTCAGGGGGGACTTGTTATCTCAAGCAGGGGGCACGATATTTCACCCTCGCCCGGAGTTGTGGAAACTGTGGGCTTGGCCTCTGAGGGGGCCCAGCTCTTAGAATCCGGTCTCTCGACTCGACTTCTCTACATGGTGTGGAGAACGTTTTTTAAATCCTGCTAACTGCCCGGTTGGTACAGTTCTCGATTTCCTTCAAGACCGTTTCTCTGCTGGATTATCTCCCTCCACCTTAAAGGTGTACGTAGCGGCTATATCTGCTTATCCCTCCCCTTTGGGGGCTTCTTCTCTTGGGAGAGATCCTCTTATTACTCGTTTTCTCCGTGGTACACTGAGGCTTAGGCCTGCATTGCACTCTAGAGCACCGGCTTGGGATTTGGCCATTGTACTTGAGGGTCTGGCCCTGGCTCCCTTCGAGCCTATTGAAGAGGTTTCAGAGAAGTTCCTTACACTAAAAACTCTATTTCTTCTCGCTATTTCTTCTATCAAGAGAATTGGAGATCTGCAAGCCCTGTCGGTGGCTCCTTCATGTTTGGAATTTGCACCTGGTATGGTGAAAGCATTTTTACACCCTAGGCCGGGTTACATTCCTAAGGTCCCCACTAATGTGGCGGGCCCTATTGTGCTGCAGGCTTTTTGCCCTCCACCTTTCGTTACCCCAGATCAGGAAGGTC
Source organism: Siphateles boraxobius (assembly GCF_051911475.1). Classification (NCBI taxonomy): domain Eukaryota; kingdom Metazoa; phylum Chordata; class Actinopteri; order Cypriniformes; family Leuciscidae; genus Siphateles; species Siphateles boraxobius. The sequence goes on along the minus strand of NW_027508777.1, from coordinate 8,632,936 downwards.
TCAATCTGTTATGTCCCGTTAGGGCTTTGGATGCCTACGATCACAGAGCTGCCCTGTGGCGTAGATCAGAGCAGTTATTTGTCTGCTTCGGTTCAACCAAGAAAGGTTGCCCTGCATCTAGACAGGTAATGAGCAAGTGGGTAGTTGAGGCTATCTCACTTGCTTATGAAGCGGCCGGACAGCTCTCACCTATGGCTGTCCGCGCCCATTCTACTAGGAGTATGGCTGCCTCTAAGGCTTTAATTTCAGGGGTTTCCCTGCACGACGTTTGTAATGCGGCAGGCTGGTCCTCACCGCATACATTTGTCAGATTCTACGACCTAGACCTCTCCACTCCCGGGGCTAGGCTGCTTGTTTCTTAGTGTGCGCAAGGACTCCACACAGAACGGGCATTCCCACCGCGTCTCAACGCAGCTCGAGTTCCCTTGAAAGGGAACGTCTCAGGTTACGTATGTAACCCTGGTTCCCTGAGAGGGAACGAGACGCTGCGTTCTCCTGCCATACTTCCTGCATGCCCTGATCGACTTGCTTCAGGCCTTTTCAGAAGCTGTCGCGGTCTGATTTCTGGTGTGCTTTATAGCTTCCTGGTCTATGACGTCACCGCCGGTGACGTCTCGTTCTTCCATTGGACTGATTATACACGTGCTTCACGACGCAATCACGCAGAGCGTTCCCACCGCGTCTCAACGCAGCGCCTCGTTCCCTCTCAGGGAACCAGGGTTACATACGTAACCTGAGACGTTTTCCTTTATTAAATTCATTATATTCATTTATTGATGCTGTCTTTCGCTCATATACAAGTCCCTTTAATGTACAATCCAGCTATGTGCTTTACAAATTTATTGATACTTAAAGAGGTCTTGTTATAGAACAGGAAAGTTATTCCTTGTGTCCAGAGGAATAGCTTCTGTTGAAAGTCTATAAAGTAGGATAACTTTGTAAGGTTTGATAAGATCGAGTGAGCTTGCAGGACAAGCAGATGATTTGATCGTAAATTAATCCCCTTAAAGATTATCCTGACGATCTATGATAGACATAATTGATATATTAAATATTTAATTATAATCCGTTTTGATTAAGTATTGATATACAATTGAACTGATAATAACCTGTCTGCAAAATATAGTCTACATATGCAATTAATTATAATCCTTTGTGGTTAATTGTCTAGGTACATATATGAATGCAGATGCAGGGAACATATTATCCCCTTTTGGGAGATTTATCATGTATGATCATCTGGGTCAAACCCGTATGAATCATTATTAATTGAAAAATTACTAATTTTTGAATACATATCCCCAAAGCCTGACCCAGGTTCCTTACAAAGTTTAACGCCCTTATAGCACAGGGTACAAACTTTTTCCGAAGCATGTTTTTTTTATAGAGTAGCTGTCTGTATCTACGGCCAGATGGAAGAAGTGTGAAGCTTGAATTAAGAGGTTGGCTGGGATTTTGTACTATGGTAGTTGCTCTACGAGCAGTGGCAGTATTAATGAGGGCTGGCAGGTTGGGAGTGAAAAGACCTATTATTTTGGAGGAAGTGTTAGTAATTTTAAGAAGCTGGTTCTTATTGGTGAGAGAGAGCATGGTGAAGTAGCAGGCAGCACAGTACAAGAGGATGGGCTCAATGATACTGCTGTACAGAAGAAGTAGTAGATGTGGTTTAACTGAGAGAGTCCTGAGTTTACGAATGACAAAAAGTCTTTGTTGACACTGCTTGTGGATGTTTGTGATGTGGTGATCAAAACTCAATTTAGAGTCCATAGTGATGCCAAGGTACCTGAAGCTGTCAACAATTTCTACTGGCTGGCTGATTATGGAGATGGGGCAGTGAGGGGTCGAGAGTTTACGGCGTGTGCCCAGGATGAGTTCCTTCATTTTGGTGACGTTGAGAATGAGGCGACCGTCCTTACACCATTAATATATATATATATATATATATATATATATATATATATATATATATATATATATATATATATATATATATATATATATATATAAATGCTATTAAACCAGGCTGAAGCTCAAATTATTGTAATGTTTTTATTTGAATAAATAATTTAAAAGTACCTTTTACAAAAATGTACTAAAATCAGAAAGATTGAACAAAGGTGCTACATTTTTGCTTGAGATAGAGGGTGTGTGTGTGTGTGTGTCTCTGTGTGTGTGTGTGTGTGTGTGTGTGTGTGTGTGTGTGTGTGTGTGTGTGTGTGTGTGTGTGTGTGTGTGTGTGTGTGTGTGTGTGTGTGTGTGTGTGTGTGTGCGTGTGTGTGTGTGTGTGTAAGAGAAAGTGAGAGAGGCCGAGAGACAAGGAAACAGAGATCAAATAATGCTAGTCTATGCAATCATATCTTTGTAAATAGCTACACTCATTCACATTTGCACTCACTCACATCCATATACAGTAAATACACTCACTCAGATTCAAATTTGAGCGTCCTTGTCGCGAAAACCACACGGGAAGCAGAGAATCCATGAGCAGTAGTTTAATAAAGGGTAATCCACTCGTCGTCAACATGCAGGGGTCAAAATCCAAATAAAGCCGTAAAAACAAGAAACAAAACAGGAATTCGAACAATAACCTGAAGTGGTGTGACACAAAACAACGACTCCGTACACATACTAACACAGACAGGGAATATATACACAATCTAACAAGACTGACACAGAACAGCTGGGAACAATGATTACGGAGAACAGCTGTGTGTAATGAACTGATGAGTGACAGTGACAGACAGAATGCTGGGAATTGAAGTCAAATGTGAAGGACATCGTGAGAACGAGGACCTCTAGTGATAGACAAGGGAAAACAACCAGACACTGTGACATAACCCCCCCTCTACGGAGCGGCTACCAGACGCTCCACGACAACACTAAAACACGACACAAGAGTTCAGGAGGGAGGTGGAACGGTGGAGGCTCAGGGGGAGGGATGGTGGGCCAGGTCCATGAAGGGAGACAGGAACAAGGGGTGAGGGCTTAACCGGGTACCAGGGCAAAACAGAAAGTCCATTGGGCATCCAGGGCGAAACACAGAGTCCATCGGGCGGCCAGGGCGGTGAAGACCCCTCAGGCGGCCAGGGCGGTGAAGACCCCTCAGGCGGCCAGGGCGGTGAAGACCCCTCGGGCGGCCAGGGCGGAGCAGACCCCTCGGGCGGCCAGGGCAGTGACTCAGGCGCCCTTGACTCAGGAACAGCAGACACCGGCTCAGGAACAGCAGACACCTGCTCAGGAAAAGCAGACACCGGCTCAGGAACAGCAGACACCGGCTCAGGAACAGCAGACCCCGGCTCAGGAACAGCAGACACCGGCTCAAGAACAGACACAAGAACTGTAACAGTCACAAGAACAGACACAAACACAGAAACAAACACTGGCTCTGGCGCTGGAACAGGTGCTGGCTCTGGAACAGACATTGGCTCCAGCTCTGGGACAGGCCTTGACTCTGCCTCCAGCTCTGGAACAGGCACTGGCTCTGCCTCCGGCTCTGGAACAGCAGACACTGGCTCCGGCTCTTGAACAGACACTGGCTCCGGCCCTGGAACAGACACTGGCTCCGGCCCTGGAACAGCAGACACGGACATGTCCAGGATCCGAGCCAGACGAACCAGATAGTCCAGGTCTATGAAGGCAGATGGCACTGGCTCTGCCTCCGGTTCTGGAACGGGTACTAGTTCTACCTCCGGCTCTGGAACGGGCACTGGCTCTGTCTCTGGCTCTGGAACAGGCATTGTCTCTGCCCTTGGCTCTGGAACGCGCACTGGCTCTGCCTCCGGCTCTGGAACGTGCACTGGCTCTGCCTCCGGCTCTGGAACGGGCACTGGCTCTGCCTCCGGCTCTGGAACAGCAGACACTGGCTCCGGCTCAGGAACAGACACTGGCTCCGGCTCAGGAACAGACACTGGCTCCGGCTCAGGAACAGACACTGGCTCCGGCTCAGGAACAGACACTGGCTCCGGTTCAGGAACAGAGACTGGCTCCGGCTCAGGAACAGACACTGGCTCCGGCTCAAGAGCAGACACTGGCTCCGGCTCAGGAACAGACACTGGCTCCGGCTCAAGAACAGACACTGGCTGCGGCTCAGGAACAGACGACACTAAAGGTCTGAAGGGCGACTCCAGGATCCGAGCGAGACGCTCTAAATAGCCGATCAGTGCCCCTCCGGCTACGAGAATGGGCATCTCCCGATCTGTCTCCGACTGAGCAGACGTGGCGTGAGCCGTCTCTGTCTGGGAAGATGTGGCGTGAACCATCTCTGGCTGGGCAGACGTGACCTGAACAGTCTCTGACTGGGCAGACGGGACGTGAACAGTCTCTGACTGGGCAGATGGAACGTGAACAGTCTCTGACTGGGCAAACGGGACGTGAACAGTCTCTGACTGGGCAGACGGAACGATAACAGTCTCTGACTGGGCAGACGGGACGTGAAACATCTCTCTATCACCTCCTCTACGGCGACCTCCGCGGGTCCCGCGGAACTTTACCAACCGGGTCCCCTTAAACAACCCCCTTCTCTCCCGCTCGGTGGCTTGGGAAGAGATTTTGCAAAACATACCGCTGGATTGTTGTGTGACGGAGTCGTTCTGTCACGGAACACACACTGGAGAGAGAGATCCAATTGCAGGTAAGAATTTAATAGGGAAATCCGTAATCGTACATCCAGTCCAGGCAAGGGTCAAAATCCAAAAGGCAATCCAAAAACAAGAAAACAAACAAGAACAGGCAAAAACAGGCTACCAGAAGTGGTGTGACACAAAACAACGACTCCGTACACATACTAACACAGATAGGGAATATATACACAATCTAACAAGACTAACACAGAACAGCTGGGAACAATGATTACGGGGAACAGCTGAGTGCAATGAACTGATGGGTGACAGTGACAGACAGAATGCTGGGAATTGAAGTAAAATGTGAAGGACACCGTGAGAACAAGGACCTCTAGTGATAGACAACACAACCAGACACTGTGACAGTCCTCTGTCCATCGGGCACCCGCCCAGCTGTATTGCGCTATCGCGCTTGGGTAGTGCACTCTGTAGACGTTACGAGGGTCAAGTCGAACATGCACCTTCTGGGTGTGGGTCCTGCAGTTGGTGATCAGGAGTCCTGGTTGTTCCCTCAGTTCATTGCCTGATGCTGGACCTGGTGAGGTGATGTCTGATTGCGGCTGCACTCCGGTTGACTGGAGGCACAGAAGGGTGAACCACAGCAGCATCCTGGTACAGAGTAGAGTGAGGGGAAGAGAGAGAGAGAGAAAGAGAGGAAGAAAAGTAACATGTCAGCGAGTGTTGTCCTTAGTTCGACAGGACAGTCTTTTGACTTTGATGATTGCAACTGGGTTAGTTTGCATTGGCCCCTCCCTGCCTTTCCCTGCCAGCAGCCACATGTCTCTTAATTTGGTTACGGTGGACCCATTTAAAAACAACTCTTTCTGTCCCCGGCTTAGTTGGATTCGTTAAACGACGGGAGAGAATTTGTCAACAATCTCATGAGGACCCGTCCAGTGAGGCAGAAATTTCTTTGACAGCCGATGGGAGGTTGTGTGGGATGGCTGGATGAAGCTATAATACCAGACCCTGTCGCCCACGTCCAGTTCCTGGTGTGAAGTATGCTTTCTGGCCTTCAGCACTCTTTTGAAGCTGTTGCTGGGCAAAAGCAAATGTTTTTTTCAGGTGCCGGTGTAGTTCGTCGAGGTACTGGTGAGCGGTGCAGGCTGTGACAAGGCTGGAGTCTCATGGCTGGTACAGCAGATGCAGAGGCAGTGTCATCTGCCGCCCAGTCATTAGTTCGAAGGGAGACACACGAGTTGATTCCTGTGGGGTGGCTCTGATGGCCATTAGCAACAGCGGGAGTCACATCCCAGTCTTTCTGGTTGGCAGACACATACTTTCTCAGCATACTGACCATGGTTCGATTCGATCGTTCCACTTGGCCAGATGAGATTGGATGATGGCTGATGTGTAGTTGAACTTGTACTCCCAGGAGTTTCCAGATCTGCTGCATGATCTCAGCTGTGAAGTGCGTGCCTCGGTCTGAGTTGACTCTCAGTGGCAGTCCGAACCCGGAGAAGAGGTGGTTCATCAGGAGGTATGCCGTGGTCTGGGTAGTGTCGTTGGGTGCTGGAAGACACTCTAGCCACTTTGTGAACTGGCACACGACCGTGAGGAAGTACTTGTTGCCCCTCGTTGACCTGGGCAGAGGTCCTACCCAGTCGATTTGGAGGTCTGACCATGGAAATGTGACTGCTCTGTGTTGCACTGGAGCTCTGTGGTTTGGGAATTGCTTGTTGAAACTGGCAGCAAACCAGGCATTCTCTGACATATTCTGCAACATCTTTCTGCATGCTGGGCCAGTGTGCCACTTGCTTCAGAGTCTCATAAGTGGCCCTGGTAACGTGGTGTCCGGCACATGGTGCGTCGTGGGCATACATCAGCATGACCCCCCTTAGGCACTGTGGCACCACAAGCCTTGGTTCAGTGATGTCATCAGGTTCATACCACAGAATGTTGTGTGTCACACGCATCATGTTTTTGATGTCATGTTGACGTCTGAGGCACGCTGTGAGTTCAGACGGTGCGATAGGGTGGTTGGAGGGGTCTGAGAGGTGGTTCAGAATAGTCTGTATGGATGCGTCAGAGGCCTACAAGTCTTAAGGCATTTGCTTTCCAGCCTGGAAGGTGGCATGTGAAACTGAGTCTGGCATAGTTAGAGTCTGTGCACATAAGGAGTTCTCTGATGTTATGTGTCGATGCGATTTGCAGCGTTATGAGAATGGCTGCTACCTCAGCATATTGTGATGACTGCGGGCCCAACTTGAAGTGTTGTGGTGGGCAAGGCAGGTCATTTACCCATAGCAGGCCCGCACCTGCTTGGCGAGTGCCCTCGTGGTTGTAGGAACATCCTTCGACGTAGGCTGTGGGCATACCTTGGCACACATTCTCTTCAAAGTACCTGTGACAGGTCAGTTGTTGCTGTTGGGGTTCTTCTACATCCACCGCCGCAGCTGGTGTGTTATCAGAGCAGTTTTGGCTGGCTGCCAGGCCATTGCCTAGCGCAGACTTGTGATTCTGAGCATATCGTGCCTCAACAATGCGCCCCTGGAGGGCCATTAACCCTCTGGGGTCTAAGGTGTTTTTGGGGTCCTTGAGATGTTTTGACATGCCCTGACATTTGTGTTTTTTTCAGTTGCTTATAAACCTATTAATTGCCAAGGTGTAATTAGACTCTATTTAGCACAAACAGGGCTACCATGATATGTGAGCAAGATGTATGTACATGTTTGTATTTCTGAGAGAATATTGTTTATGCATGGTTATTGAAAAAACTAAAACTTAAAGTGTCTGAAATAAGGCCACAAAACACATACTAAATATGTGTCCACAAGACTTTTGACTAATGGGTGTTGTTGCCTAGAGTTTTTGCTACAAAATGATCTGAAAATCATCCTGACTAATCATTTACACAAAACAATACATTGATTTTGTCAGGATACAGGCACGGAGACAGAGGTAAGTGAATCCAAACACAGCTTTATTTAACGTGACACAAGTGCATAGGTGAGTATTTTCAAAGTTCAGGTGCAGATTTGGTGAGGATCACTACGTGCGGGGCAGATTACAGGTCCTGCAGGTATGCAGGTCCTCTTCAGGATAACTGATGTCAAGCATTCACAGATCTCTTATACTTGTCTTTTCTCTTTCAGATGTCGTCGTGGGAGTGACAACTCGGCGTGAACACAGGAACTCAGGAGAATACAGGGTTTAGGGGAACAGGGATCCAGACAGGATTGCAGGAAACACGGATTTGGACAGGATCTCGGAAGACAGTGGAACAGGAATGCAGAGGTTAGTAATTCCCAGGTGAGTATACGTTACTTGGCTGGAACTGGACATATCAGAGACTTCGCAAGACAAGGGAAATGGTCTGTTCCTGTTGGAGGCTTGACAATGACTGAGGTTGTGGTGAGTGTTTTTATGTAGGGGTTGATGAGGCTTAATGATTGTGAACAGGTGCAGGTGATTAGTATTCTAGGGAGAGTGATCGTTGTGTGGTGAAGGACGTTGTGTTTGATTGGCTCCTGACAGATTTCAATTTTATAAGACACTTTTTGTTTGGAAAGGCAATATGCGTGGAGGCGTGTTCACACCTGAGAAGACAAAGGCCGGATAATGTGCCGCATAATGAGCTGCATATTAATGAGCCTTTTACACAGATGTGTTACTGGGTACCAAAGAATGCGACCTTGGACAAAACAAATTATATATATATTAAATTATATACAATTAGAAATTGTAACCAATTACAAATAGATTACAATTACAACAACAATTACAATTTTAACAATATTTCAAGTGTATTCTTTCTTTGTAAAAAGTATAAATTTTATCATACATATTAAAAAAGGTAAGGATTCATTAGTTTTAATATTGGAACAAACACTATGATAACATCTTAGTTGATAATTCAATATACCTACTTTATTTTTGACAAAGCATCCCATACTATAGTATATTTAACATATGAGCAGAAATTGGTGAACAAAAGCTTACCTATTTAATGTGACAGTAGTCTTTTTTTACAGTCAAAACTTTATAATCTATCTAAAACCAATCACAAAATCTTGTCTAAACATTCATATTTAGTCTGTAACATATTGGTTATGATATATTAACATATACATGTTAATTTGCAGTTTGTTACTTATACAGACATTTTATTTCAACATATTTCAGTGTATTTTTACTCATCTTAGTAGGCTATAGCAATATAGTTTGGATGTGTCAATGTAAAAATAACATGTTTACTAATGTAGGTGCGAGTGAATGAGCGGCACAGACACGCGCTGTATAACTGAAGTAAACAACGCGTGCGCACCTGTGTCGTTCATTCATCATTTAGCCTACACACAGACACGCAATTCATATTTGAACAGTCTTTTTGCGGTTTACAGACACTATTCAATAGATTAGAACAACACACTTAAGAATAAATGACTTACTACATTAGCTGGATCCGTTACTCCTCGACATGAAACTGCCAGCACTTCTTGTACATTTTCCAGGGTTATTAGATAGTATTATTCCTCACAGCGTAGGGATACACTGTGTACACAGCGGTAGTAAGATACTTCCTAAACATGATGTGTTTTATAAACCAGCTGGTGGGCGTTGGCATGTTTGCATGGCTTGCCTTAGATCATTTGCGTTTGAATACCGCGCGCTCTCCGTGGGCATGGCACATTAACGCGTAATCAGGTATAATGAGCTGGAAAGAAAAAGACTGACATCTCTCTCTTTTCATACAAATTACATAAACTGAGAATATTTGTTTTTTTATATAAATTAATTCAATTAAAAGAAGAGAGTTAAAGCTTCATTATGGAAAAACACTCGTGCCTGTATGACAAGTATTCACGGAATAACAGTTAATTTTCGGACGCGTTTCAGAATGGACTTCACTGACAGAGAGAAGGCAAAACTAGCATCATGTTTATTTTTCTTTATTTGACTAAAAGCACAATACTTTGTTTATATTGTGAGTATACACAAAAAAAACAGACACTTAACAGGATCGAACGATGTATAACACAAATATGTAAAATCAAAATCAACAGAGTATTTTGAGTCTCTTTTGCACTGATAAGAAAAAAAGCGAGACTATCGCGCAGACCTCAGAGGGTTAACCATGTGGCTATGCGTGAATTGGTGACCACACCATCTCGGATGCGCTGGCTGTTGAGGAACATGACAGGCTGGTGGCAAGTCTCAATGATAACTTTTTGGGCTCCAATGTAGTTGGAGAATCTCTGGATGGCCAATACAGTGCAGAGCAGAGATTTTTCACAGTCTCAGAATTTAGTCTCTGGTTTGAACAGCTTGAATATGGCTGGACTGCGGTTCGATGCCCCGTGATCCGATGAGTAGGCCCACATAGTTGACCTTGGTTCGACACCACTGTCCTTTGTGGAGGGCGATCTTGGCATCGGCAGTGGATAATTGGTTCAAAACATAGTCTATCTCTTTCAGGTGGTCGGCCACTGTTGTGCTTTTCATGAGAACATCATCAACGGACACTGCCGTCCCCGTAAACGGCCGGAAATCTCCATAATTTTCATCAGTTAACGACAATTTACAGCATGTGAACGTCGTGTTCGTCTGTGCCACATATTGACGGAAACGAACCATGACGTATGTGGAGAGCTCGCGGGAGGTGCGAATGGCTCTTATTAGCATATGAAACACTTACAGAATTTTATGTTCTATACAGGATAATTTGTACGTTTACATACTCTTTTTAAAACTGTTAAACTTATTTTCAAAACCTAACAACAACAAAATAATTAGACCGAGATTTGCAACATTTCCACAGTAATGTCATATTGAAATAAATATTCTGATTCTAAAATCTAATATTAAACTGCAGTG